>NC_132855.1:29067054-29704137 GCF_048164855.1 Canis lupus baileyi
CTGAGATCATGACCTGAACCAAAATCAAGAGTTGGTTGGCCAACCAACTGAGTCACGCAGGTGCCCCTCCAACGTTTTTTTAAAAAACGTAGTTGCAATGGATTAAATATTTGTGTCCCCTCAAAATTCATATGTTGAAATTCTGTCCCCCCCAATGACAGTAGTAGGAGGTGGGGCCTTTGGGAGGTACTTAGGTCACAAAGGAGCCTCATGAATGGAATCAGTGCTGTGTAAAGAGACTCCAGAGTGCTCCTTTGTCCTCTTTCTGCAGTGTGAGAACATAGAAGTCAGCAGTTTACAACCTAGAGGAGGGTATCGCTAGAGGATCCTGGCCTCTGATCTCAAACTTTTAGTCTCCAGAACTGTGAGAAACATTTTTTTTTATAAGCCACTCACTCTCTAGGTTACTTTGTCATAGCAGTCCAGACTCAGACAACCATTAACATCCAGAAATAGCTTTGAAACTAAATAGGGCAGTAATAATATTATTATTAATAATAATATACCAGAACTTTGATTTATTTAAAAAGTATTATGATAATTATTAAATAAAACTGATTTGCTATTCAGAAAGATTGGTTCTTGAGTCATAAACTGTTTATTATAATGGATAGAACATGAAATTATAGAATTGGGTGCTGATGAGGACAAGTCTGTACCGTGTTGTCCACAGTCTAACCATCAACTCATGACATCTGGCCTCATGACTTTGCTCCCACTGCTCTTACTGCTTGGAATGCTCTTTGTCTCTAACAGCACTGCAGAGAGAGGACTCTCCTTCACTGATCAGCTCACATGTCTGCTTTGTCACAGTTTCCTTGATTTCTTAAGTTGGAAATGACAGCTACCCTTTCTGGACCCCTTCTGTAACATGTATCGACTTCTCTTGTGGAGATTGGCAGGTTGTAGAGCTGCATGGAACAGTTTACCACATCATAACAAATGGACTTTAATGAAAAAAATTGGGGAAGAACAATTTGTGTTCAACTTACTTTTTACCCTAAACATTAAGTAGTACTTAGTGAGTTTTTTTCATGATAATCAAGATGCTCCCCTTCTACTGATGGTGGGATTCCTGCTTTATAACTAGGTACTTCAAACTATTCAAAATTATTTGGCTGCAGGTTCTGTAACAGTACATAGTTTTTGCAAATAGTTCAACTAGTTTGAAGTAAATTGAATAATATACTCAGCAAGATATAAGACCCATGTGGTATATGTATATTATACATATTTTAATGATATCAGGTAGAGTATGATTTTTACATACTTTTTCCCTCTCATTTTCCTTACAAATTAGAAGATATATTTGTGCTTGGGGCGAAGTTGTAGCAAATTTCTTGTTTACAAAAAAAAAATTCTGTCCTTAAAAAAAGAATTAACCACATTGGTTTTGTAATTTGATCCAATTTTTCTAGTATGCCAAAGTGATGTCAGTTGAATCATGCAAAAAGTTATTTTTTGTCTTATTAGTCATAGACACCAGGATGAAACTTTTTTTAATCAATAGAATTCTATTGCAAGGGAGAATGAATGTAGACAGCACAAACTTTTTGGAGATTCTGAAAAAAAGCATAAACCATTTTTTTCTGCTACTGAGTTTCTTATAGATCCATGGGGAAGCAGGGAGAAAATTCTATAACATTGATTCTCCAAATAGTTCCAATCTTAGGTGTGAAGATTCAGTTTCTGGCTGTGAAGAATCATTTATCTGCCCAGGAACAATAAATAGTTATTTTTTTTTCTCTGTAATTCATCGTTGTGAAGATGGTTTTAGGACCCTGAGCTCAATAGCTTGACAAACCCTCTGGATTCTGTTATGTTTTCCAGAATGCCCAGATTTAATATATATTTCTTAATTTAACTTGCTTTAAAATTTAAAAAAAATATTTATTTATTCCAGAGAGAGAGAGAGAGCACGCGTGAGGAGGATGGTGGGAGAGGGACAGAGAGAGTCCTAAGAGGACCCCATGCTGAGCCTAGACCCCCCCAATCCAGGGTTTAGTCTCACAACCCTAAGATCATCACCTGAGCCAAAACCGAGTCAGCTACCTAACCAACTGTACCACCCAGGTGTCCCTTAACTTGCCTTGTTAAAAGAAAAATTTATCTAAACATATGGAAAATATTTAAACACTACATAAAGGATATACAATGAAGTGTAACTCTGTTTCCCTCCTGGGTTGTCCCTTATACCTAATCTCCCAGCCCCACCTTGTACCTTCTCCCATCTCAGCACACAAGTGCTGTTACTGATGCCTCAGGTCTCGATTTAAATCAGAGGATTTTCTGGCTACCTGACTGAAAGTGCTTCCCCAAGTCACTCTCTCTTCAGAACACATTATTTTATTTTTATTATGACACTTACCACTACCTGACATTTTCTTATTTATTTATTTATGATCTGCTTGTCTCCCACTCCTCTTCTAGAACATGAATTCCATAAGAACAAGGAGTTTATCTGCTCAGTGCTGCTTGTTTTTTTCTTAGAAGTTCAAAGGGATCAGGGATACCAGAGAAACTTCTCTTTCCTAAAACAGACCATTCCCATGATTTCTGCAGGTCAGAGAAAAATCGTAAGGCTGGAGAAAATTGCAGAGAGATATTTGGGACCTTGTACCTGATAAGGTGGTAAGATGAACACAGGGTACTACCTCCCCCAGTGATTTGCTCATAGTAGACACTCAGTAAATATCTACCTGCTTCTTTAATAAAGGAATAAAAAATTACTATTCACCCCCCCACACACACACACGCACACACGAAGCGTGTCTAGAAAAGAATAAGTGTGCCTGTTAAGTGTTTGCTGAGCATTAAAATCCTTTTTTAAGTTTTATTAAGGTGCAATTGATGTACAATTAGAATCACTAGTACAAGGATATGTATGATTTGATGAGCTTTGACTAAAGTATATGGTCATGCAACAGCTACCATAATGGTGATACACAAACTCTTGTGCCCCATGGCAGTCAGTCCTCCTGGTGACCACTCTTCCGCTTTTCCTCACTGGAGTACCTTGTGTGAATTCACCTAGATAGAATTACATAATATGCATTCTGTTTTGGTTTCTTGTCACTTAGCATATATACTTTTAAAATTCATCCCCCTTGTTTGTACCTGGGTGGCTCAGTGGTTGAGCATCTGCCTTTGGCTCAGGTCATGATTCTGGGCCCCTGCAGGGAGCCTGCTTCTCCCTCTGCCTATGTCTTTGCCTCTCTGTCGCTTATGAATAAATAAATAAATAAAATCTTTAAAAAAAATAAAATTCATCCACATTGGTACCTGTATCAGTTTGCTCTATTTTGTTGACTAAGATTACATTTCGTGGATATACCACATTTTGGTAGTAGCCATGCGGGTTGTTTCTAAGACCAAGAGTTGTGAATGGTTTACCCTACTTGCAAGCTAACTGATTAGTCTGTCACTGTTTCATGGATCCTTTATTTATAATAAAGACATGAAATTCCTGGGCCACAGAGCAAGGACAATTTGTTACTCACTGTAACAGCACAAGCCAGAATCTTAGCATTTTTGCCTGTTTCCTCAGCCACTATTCCCACAGGTTGACATGTAGAGGGCCAGGCAATGGTTGCTTTATAATAGGGAAATCCTGAGCTTAGATAATTCAGATCTCTTATTTTATGGGCAGTAAGCCTATAAGCCTATATTTTGATCAAGAGGCAGACATCTTTACCTATTATTATTAATATTATATTTATATTATTTATCTATATTTATGATATTCATTGTATAGCAAAATATACCCATCCTTTCCTTAGAGGGGGAAACTAAATCTTTCAAGGCTGTTTGTTCTTTATGAGTCTACTATATGTGTTCTAGATGTTTGTTCTATATGTTCTAGAGATCATTGGAAACAAAGGCAGCCACTGCCTCCTCTATTCACAAGAACACAGGAGATTCAAGGGGAATTTTAGTGCTCAACATCCTGGTTTTGTCTACTGTGAATAAAGCTACCGTGGACATTAGCACACACATTTTGTGTGGACATGTGTTTGTATTTATCTTGGTGAAATAGCTGGGAGTGGAATTGAATTGAGTGGTTGGGATGTGTTTGGCTTTATAAGAAAATGCCAGGTTATTTTCCAAAGTATTATTTTGCATTGCTCACAGCAGTGTTTGAGATTTCCCATTGCCCCACATCCTCACCAGCAACTGCTAGTTAAAACCTTTAGCTCTTCTAGAAGGTGGGTTGGGGTTTTGCATTATGAGTTTTAATGTATTCTTTTCTGATGACTAATGATGTTGAAAATTTTTCATATGCTTTTTTCCATCTATATCTCTTTTGGATGAAGTATCCGTTCAATTATTTTGTTAAAATTGTGAGTTGTGGGCAGCCCCGGTGGCCCAGTGGTTTAGTGCCGCCTTCGGCTCGGGGTGTGATCCTGGAGACCCGGATCAAGTCCCACGTCAGGCTCCCTGCATGGAGCTTGCTTCTCCCTCTGCCTGTGTCTCTGCCTCTCTCTCTCTCTCTCTCTCTCTCTCTCTCTCTCTCTGTATCTGTCATGAATAAATGAATAGAATCTTTAAGAAAAATTGTGAGTTGTTGGTCATATCACGGAGTTTTGAGAATTCTTCATATGCTCTGGACACACTTTCCTCATTGGATATTGTTGGGAGATAATTCTCTTTGAAATTCTCATGTTTCTGCAGATTTTATTAGCAGAGAAACTGACTCCTATTATTCCTGACTATCTTTTTAAAAGTGGATTGTATAACAAAAAAGACTTAGACAATTGAGATAGTGTCTCCTTTTAGACAAGGGAAAATTTGCTAAAGTAGCAAAGAGTATCTCTCAGGTTCGCTTGCTGCTCTTTAAAAAAAAGAAAGGACTTTTTTGGGGACACCTGGGTGGCTCAGTGGTTGAGCCTTTGGCTCAGGGTGTGATCCCAGAGTTCTGGGATCATGTCCCACATCAGGCTCCCTGCATGGAGCCTGCTTCTCCCTTTATCTGTGTCTCTGCCCCTCTCTCTCTGTGTCTCTCATGAATAAATAAATACAATCTTTAAAAAAATGAATAAAATTTTAGAAATGGGCTTTTCTAAGCTTGGAGTTACTGAGGTTTGATGCAAATCTTCTCCATGTGCAGCATCCACTGGGGCTCAGCTGCATGTCACTCCCATAAGTGTTTCCTCTGCTGTGAGAAATAAAGTCCTTTGTGGTGCAGGAGTCTCAGGTCTTCTGGTAGAATCCATGAAACTGTGGCAAGCTAATGGATCAGTTGGCCAGGAGTATAAAATCTCAGACCTTCATAGCTCTTGATAGATACATGTTTTCCAAACATTTTTCTGTCTATTGGCTTGCATTTACATTTTCTTCATAGTGGCTTTTAAATATTTAAATTTGGATGGAATCTAATCATTATTTTTTTCTATTATAGTTCTTGCTTCCTGTGCCCTTAGGAATAAATCTTTGTCTAACTCAAGGACAGAAAGAACTTTTCCCTATATTTTCTTCTAGAAGTTTTATAACTTTAGACTTTACATATAGGCCTATGAGTTAAACTTTAAGTTAATTTTTACATGTGCTGTGAAATTTATTATTATTTTTGCATAAGGATATTCATTTTGTTCAGTACCATTTGTTGAAAAGATTATCCCCACTCTATTGAATTTCTCTGACATCTTTATAAAAAAATGAATTGATAAAAATGATCTACTTATATTTACATATTTTCTGTTCTGTCCCATTAATCTGTATGTATATATTCAACATATGCTATCTTGATTATTCTAAGCTTTATAATAAAGTCTTGAAATCAGGTAGTATAAGTTCTACAATTTTGATTGTCTTTTGGAAAACTATATATTCTAGATCATTTGCATTTCTATAGAAATTTGAGAATCAGCTTGGAAGTTTCTATAGAAAAAAGGTTTCTGGGATTTTTATTGGGATTGTGCTGAATCTTTAAATCTACTTGAAAAGAAATGACATGTTCACAATACTGAATCTTTTGCTTTATTAACACATTTTTTTTCAAATATTTATTTATCTATTAGATTTTATTTATTCATGAGACACAGAGAAGCAGACACACAGGCAGAGGGAGAAGCAGATTCCCTGCAGGGAGCCTGATGGAGGACTTGATTCCAGGACCCCTGGATCATGACCTGAGCCAAAGACACTCAACCACTGAGCCACCCAGGTGCCCCAAACACAATGTATTTCTTAATTTCTTTAGGTCTTCTTTAATTTCTCTCAGGAATCTTTCATATTTGCCGTTACACATTTTGTAAATATTTGTTTATTCCTAAACATTTAATATTTTCTGGTGCTTTGGTAAGTGGTAATTCTTTGCTTTAAATTTTAATTCCCAGTTGTTTATTGCTAGCATAAAGAAATACAATGGATTTTTATAGGTTGACCTTATATCTTGCAATCTGGGTAAACTCACTGATTTTAATAACATTTCTTTATGAGTAGATCCCACCAGTTTTTCTATATAGACTATCATATTTTCTGGGACTAAAAAGAAGTATAATTTCCCCAGATTTTGTATACATTTGATTTATTTTTTTTCCACTTTATTGTACTGGATAGGATCTCTACAATGGTGTTGAATGGAAATAGTGAGAGTAAACATCCTTGTCTTGTTCCTGAATTTAGGAAGAATGCACTCTGTCAGTATTTAGTGTGATATTAGCAGTAAGTTTTTCATAGATGTTCTTTCTTAGCTTCAAGATGTTTTCTTCTCAGTTTGCTGACAGTTTTTATAATTGAAAGGATGTTAAATTTGGTCAAGGCCATTTTCCGTATCTATTGAATTAATTATATGGTTTTTCCTTTTGTAGGCTTTAAGATTAATGAATTACATTGATGGATTTTTGAATGTTAAAGCAGCCCTGTGTTTCTGGAGTAAAACAAATATATAATGTTTTGTTCTTTTTATATATAGTTGGATTAAATTTTACTAAAAGTTTTGTTCAAGAATTTTGTGTCTATATTCATGAAATATATTGGTCTTTACTTTTTTAAATGGAATGTCTTTATCTAGTTTTGATGTTGGGTTAATGGTGCCCTCATAGAATGAGTGGGGATGTATCTACAATGCCCTCACCCCCCCACACACACACACACTTTATTTTTTTTTCCAGAAGAATTTGTATACATAGCATTTTTTTCTTAAGTATTTGGTAGAATTAATAAGTAAAACTATCTAGGTCTGGACATTTACAGGAATTTTTGAAACTATAAATTCATCTTCCATGATATAGGACTATTTAGGTTGTCTCTTTTTTAGTGAATTTTGGTAGACCATTTTTCCAAGAATTTAACCATTTCATCAAAGTTGTCAAAATTATTTCCATAAAGTTGTTTATAATCTTTCCTTATAATCCTTTTAATGTCTCTAGGTTATATCCCTACTCATATTGTTTTGGTAGTTTGTGTTTCTCTCTCTCTCTCCCTCTCTCTCTTCCTTCCTCCCTACCATTTTCACCACATTCCTCTGTCTCTCTATATTATTTCCTGCATTACTCATTATTTTTAAAAAAGATTTATTTACTTATTTCAGAGAAAAATAGAGAGAGAATGCAGGAGGGCAGAGAGAGAGAGAGAGAGAGAAAATCTTAAGTGGACTCCATACTGGGCATAAAGCCTGACACAGGACTTGACCTCAAGACCCTGAGATCATGACCTGAGCCAAAATCAAGAATTGGAAGCTTAACTGACTCTTAGGTGACCTAGAAAGAAACATTTTCATAGCACTGTTATGTGGAATACTTTAAAATTTATTGGAAATTTCCTCAACATCTTATGAGATATTGGTAATTTCCTTAACATTTTATGTTGTAAATAGGAAGAACTACTATTCTATAAATTTGGTATCTAGGGAATTACGAATTTAGGTAATTTTCCAAGTCTATAAAAGTAATCAGATTAGACAATAACCTTTGGGTTTTCCAGGTAAATTCATTCTCTCAATCCTGATTTCTGAGGAGTCACATGGGTGAAAAGCTATGTTTAAGAGATCTTTACTCTCCTGTGCTATTTCTCTGGGTGTATCATTTGGTTAAATTGAAACCAAGGTTACTCACAACTCCTTAATTTAGTCACAATTGATTTAAGTGGTCAGTTCACTATTCCTTAAAAAAAAAAAAAAATGCAATGGCATTGGGCTAGTCATGGGAATTAAGTGTGTTAGAAATACATCCTGTGCAGTCAAAAAGCCCTATTGTTGACATTATTCATCACTTACTCAAACTATGTTTTAAAGAGAAAGGAATTATTCAAGGAAGTTGAATATATATTATGTGTGTATATAAACACATATATATTTGAGAAAGACAGAGAGACAAGCTGTTTATATGGCAGTAGGGATTGTAGTGGTCTGAAGTAATAGTTTGTTTTTAATGCCAGGAATCTGGAAAGAAAATGAGGGCAACAGTGAAATTGGGCTTAAAATATACTTCATAATGATTGATTTGTTATGAAAAACTATTTTTCACTCATAGATGAAATATTGCCATCTTATGAACTTTATGGGAAGAAGATGTTTTATAATATTTCATACATGGAAATTATGGTTTTCTTCCTAGTAAATTTTCACAATAAAAGTCTGAAGTAGGTGTTTGCTGGCATTGATTCAGCTCCTTGATGATCCTATCAAAGATCCAGGATCTTTTTATCATTCAGCTCCATTGTTCTTATTTTGTTATCTTTTGCCCATAGGATTGCTGCCTTATGGTCACAAGATGGCTTCTGAAGCTTCCATCAACTAAGGATACCTTATTCAAGTCAAGAAGCTGAAGGAAAGAGCCATGCCTCTGTGTCTGTTCCTTTTTAACAGGTACACAAAAATGTCAGAAGCCTATTGGCAGACTACATCTCATGGCCAGCACTAGATCATGTGACTATCTCTAGTTGCAAGGAAGGCTGGGAAATGAAGGAACAAAACTGTTATGATTGACTCAGTCTAATCATAATCCATCACCTGAGTCTGAGCACATTTCTACCCTAAGGAATAAAGTGTAGGAGCTAAATATTGGGCAGCAACTGACAGTGTCTGTCACACAGGGGCATGCTTTCATCCTTTATTACTATGATGTAAGGAGTGCTCTTCTATTTAACACAGAGGTCTATTTATTGACTAAGAAAGAAATACACTGGGGGTACCTGGGTGGCTCAGTCAGTTAAGCATCTGCCTTCAGCTCAGTTCATGATCTTAGGGTCCTAGAATTGAGCCCCACATCAGACTCTACTCAGCGGGGAGTCTGCTTCTCCCTCTCCCTGTGTGTTCTCTCTTTTGTTTGCTCTTGCACTCTCTGAAGTAAAAAAATAAAATCTTTTTTTTTTTTAAAGGAGGGAAAGAATTACCCTGTACTTTAAAATTCTTTACAAATGGCAAAATGCCTCTGTGAAGTATCTTTATTTATTGAATTTCTGTTTCTTTTACATTCATGGAGGAAAATCTAACTAATTTGTCAAATATTTGATTGCAGATCCAAAATAAAGGGAAATAAAACCTACCCTTCAAAATATATAAATATAAATTTTCATCAAACTTTCATGAAAGCCAAAAACACTCTGAAATTTAATCTGCACAGTAGTTGTACAGGAAATATTGGTGCTTTCACTTGCTTAATTCTAAAATCTTTAACAGTGAGCAGATACCAAGATTTGGTGTCATATGTGTGTATTACATCATTTAATCATCAGGATTCTGAAGTAAATATTTGGAAATAAATTGAACGGATATATACTAAACATCCACTTTGTTTCAGGAACTGTGGTAGTACAATGGAAATAAGAGATACAAATTAAATCCTTCAACCTTACAACAAAATGACATGAATTTCTTAGTAATATAGGGTACAGAGTAGTCAAAATCTAAACAGTAAGTTGGAGTCTTTGTTACCAAAGACTACCAGATTTGATATGAAGAAATAGGTATAGGGCTAGCCAGTCCATTTTAAACAAAATAAATAAAATTAATGGACATCACACCAAAAACACTGTTTTTTCTAATTTGGGAATAAAGAGATAGAACAAATATTAGGTGATAGTATTTTCCTACTTTCAAGCCAATTGTTTGGGTATTCTAAAGGCATAGTTTAAGTTACATAGGCAAAAGAAATAATGTTGTTACATTTAAAAGGTATGTTCACATACCAGTTATATTCTCTGTTCATTCTAGAGGCATATGAGTGAAGAAAAATAAAATATCTAGGCTCATAAGCATTTATTTTGAAAATATGATGATCTGAACTCCATGATAAAGCACAGGCCTCAAAGCTCTTCTCATATCCATTTTAGAGATGTTGAAACTGAGTCTCAGGTCAGTCACTTGTCCAACTCCTCACAGGTAATGGATTCATGATGGGACTTCTGGCAATCCTAAGGCAGTGGGTAAACTTTCTAAATTAATTTTGTATAATTAGTATAGTAGTGCTTAACCTTGGCTCACAATGTGTCACCTAGGAAGCTTTAAAAACATATTAGAGCCTGGCCCCCACCATATTTCAATTAATCCAAATATATGGTTTTGGAGCCCAGCCATCATTATTGTTTAAAAACAAACAAAAAAACCCTCTTCAGGTGATAATGTTTTGCAGCTAAAGATGAGAACCACAAATTATGCTGTAGAGCTGAAGATATTATTAATTGAGTTGTTGAGTTAGGGTGATCCATAGTCAGCTGGTTCTCAAACATTCAGTCATGGGATATTTCCTGACTTGAATGTGAATATAGGCAAGTTCCTGTGTCTTATTTGAAGTATTGTTGTCATGAAGCATTATCTTTTCTAGCCATTCTTCTTCTATTTTCAAATGACTCAGGCTGAACAGTATACTTATTTCATGTTGCAACATGGTCCTTCACAAGGCTGTCCAAATGCCCCATTTATCTTTGTGGTCGTGGGCATGGCTTGGAAACTTAGAACAATGCAAGTCATTTAGACATTGAAAATATCATTTCTGGTAATGCTTCAGGAAGTATTTTAAAGTTAATTTTCATGTCCATAGTGCCCTCCTTTGTGAAATAGATTAAAAAGTGGCTATTGGCAAGAAGAGAGGAAAACTAGGTGGAAGGAACATGGACTAACACTGAGATCTATGTGATTAGTCTTGATTTAAATGCTGGAAATGACAATTATTGCACTTAAGGCTTTTCTAATTCTGAATCTTTGTTTCCTGGAATATTTAACATTAAGTGTGAAGACTTGAAAAAGAGTTCAACTCATTCTTTTTAAAGGAACTAAGAGTCTAATGTTCTTTCTCTTTCTCTCCTCCATCTTTCTGTCTCTCTCTGTCTCTGTCTCTTTCTCTCTCTTTCTCACACACACTCACAGACACATTCTTAATTTTAGATAAAATGGAGGAAAAGGGCAGAGATTAATTCTGTTAGGTATAGTCTGACTTAGGATAAATTGTCCAAATATTATGGTCATTTCCAGGCTGTCTTTACTCAAATTTTAGGTAGATTGCTTTTCATGGTCTTTGATTCATCACCTCTGGTCCTCAGTGGTTAAGATTTTATGTGTGAGTATGTGTTTTTAAAATTGACATCACACTCTCCTCCCCTGCCTAGAGCAATGTTGTTTTTCTAAAATGACTTATTTGAATACCAAACTCACTATTTATCAGGCATGGGACTTTGGACAAACTTCTTAATTCCTCTGAGACTGAGTTCATTCATCTCTAAAATAAAGGTGATGTTATCTATAGCTTACCATGGCTGCAGGAATTAAAATGAGACAATTTATGTAAAGCACCTAGTACAAAGTCTGTGGCATGGTATTTCCTTAATAAATATAATTCATCTTCTCTTCTTTCCCCTTCCCTCTATCAAAATATATTTACAGGAAGAACCTGATACCATTCATTTATATGTAAGTGAGAATTTTTTTCTTTTCCTAGAGTATTGTATAGAAGTAGATTTCTAATAATAGTAATAATAATAGTCACAATGCTTATTACATATACTTTGCTATGAGAGTTTTTTGTGAAATGACTTATCCTCTATATAGAAATTTAATGCCAATAAGTGGGGAAAGGTTATTTGTGTGTGTGGTTGGTTGGAGAAGTCACTCCATGCTTGCAGCTTTCTACTCTGTATATGGAAGTTGTACCCCAAGTCCCATTCAGTGATGTGTTTGTATAGGCAGCAGAAAATAATCATCACAGGATGACCAATCAACAAAGTTCTTTCCCAGCTAACTCAGGGAAAGATTAATCATGAAAATAAGGATCTATAAGATGCAGACTCTGGGAAAGAAATTAGAGTGGACTTCTATAAAGATTGTTACAAAGAAATAATGATAATCAGAAAAATGGAAAATAATATCTTTAGCCATTGGGTGCCCTGATAGATATAACAACACAGGCTGGAAGACGTGAGAAAATGTGTGCAAAGAAGTCTTAAAATGTCATTGAAATATTTCTCAAAGACATTTCTGCTGGGGCACTTGTCAGAAGTGCCCTACGTCTATTTTTCTGGAGACATGAAACCCTTTATTCAAGGACCTGTGGAGAGAATGCAGACAAGGCTTTAGATTCTGCATTCTCATCCTCTCGAGGGCATACCTTATTTACAAAGGGAGATTTAGATTACAGGATCCCATAAAACTTGGCATAGAGAAATAGAAAACAAATATTTATTCTACAAGGATGGGTTAGCAGTGTTAAGGTAGTGAGACCTACCTTGCACAACCTAAAAGAAGTTTATTGAGTTGTTAATGGGATGATGTTATCTATGATTAACAAATGTTAAGAAACTGCTGTCAGATTTCTGGTAAATATTTAACAACACTTGTGAATCAGACAACAGAAATGGAATAAATTCCTCCCCCCTTTCTTTCCCCACATCCCCCCACCCCAGCCCAGAGCCACATTTTTCTTTTAGCTCAACGTCAGAAATAAGGTATTATTCAAAATAAGATTTTTGCCCCATGGAATTGGTTTGTTTGTTTGTTTTTGTAATTGTGTATCCTCCAAGTTTCTGGGTCAGAACAATGGGGAAAGTGACATAACCTCGAAGGACCCTCAGGTAAGTTTGCTTCATTTTGTTGATTCCCATAAAGAAATATAATATCCAGTTTTTACTGAGAATACTCTAATGCTTTAATCCTGATTTGGACTAAGGAAAACTATGTCTTTTTTTGTTTCTTTTTCTCTGTCTATAATGTGTATATATGTATTTATCTGTGTGTGTGTTGGTATACATTTTCAAAAAATATTTTCTGCCTTATTGAGCTCCTGAACACCTAGACAAAGGTTCCCTAAACACATGACTGTGTTATATTGAAACTTTTCTTGGTGTCATTTCTACCTGATTAGTTTCAGCTCTTTAGTAGCCTGGAGGTGGTGATAATTGATATCACAGGGGTCCAGAATATTGGCACATGCTTTCAAACAAAAGATCAAAGCAGATTTCCAGAGAAGTTCCAAGTATGTTCTAGAACTGCTGGCAAAGATTGTCACATATTCATGATTTATTAACTGTATGTACACCAAATAAAACAAAGTAGAGATTTAGTGCTTGCCTAGTCATTAATTTGTTATCCACTTACACTGATAGAACACATTAATTAGATTAATGGGTTAATTGACAGATGTCTACTTTGCTTTTTGTGTTATAGGTGGTCCTCCTATATAGATGGCAAATGGGTTGTTCTATCCATGTGCACAATTCTTAGGGTGACTTTTGGCTTGTCTAAACATTGCCTAGGAATTGTTTATCATGGATGATTTAATACTCCTGAAGCATGTATACTATTAATTTCTGCTTAACAGTCTCCAACAAAGCAAACATTTACACAAAGAGGGTGATTCCCTTCTAGCTGCAGGGATAGACCAAGCCAGTGGTACCAAAATAGATATGACTGTGTTTAGGTCTCCAAGACTTTAATCACTTTTAATGACTGTGTAAGTCGTGTTAGGAGGAAGGAAGATTTGGTGTCCCTCTGTGGCTATGCAATATATCTTGCTTTTTATTTACATGGCTACAATAGAGGGGGTATGCTATGGCTTTTCCCCTAACTCCATTTACCAGCTTTTAGTAGAAAGCCATATTTGGTGTATTTAAAAACATGGAGAATAGGCCAAGGCAAAGGAAGAGGAAGGATGTTTGGACAAAAGAAAGCTTCCCACAGGAATTACCAAGATTTCATTCCAGAGAGGAAGTCTTTCTCATTTGCTTCTTGCTCATGGAAATCTTTTTACCTGCCTTGCCAAGTTCTTAATACTGATATCTGGGATGTATTAAGCAATACAGAAAATTTATTTATCAGTTGTGATTCATCTTGATTATGAAAGAGCAGAGAAATCAAAGTTATTTTCCTCTCCGGAAGGTTCAGGATGTGTAATGCTTAATGGCCTGTTCCCTACTTAGAGCAAACGCATTCATCAAATGTGATACACTAATTGATAAATCACACACTAGGGCCAAAGATATTCTGAGAAATTAAGACTCCCTCGTGACACTATAACTTGGCTCTGAATTTGAACCAGATAAACATCAGTTTTTGTTTAAGTGCCACATTTGAAACTAAGTTGAAATGTACAGGCAATAAGTGATCTCTTCATCTCTCACAGATATCACTGGATTTAGAGTAAGAAGCCTTGTGCATTTGTGGTTCCTCTCTGAAATCAGCATCCTTCCATAGGGATTTGGACCCAGTGGATTTGAATTGGGCTGTGGGATATGTTCTAATGGCTCTGGCTGTTGCAAGGAAAGGAGAGAAAAGCATGGAGCCTGCCTTCTAGAGAGCTCCTGGTCCATCCTTGCTGCATGGAATTGAACCTAAACCCTTACACCTCAGAGATGGCCACACTTGAACTGTTGGAACCAAACCCGAAGAGCCAGGATGAATATAATACACATGATCTGCAGTCGTGTTATTTATTTTGCTAACTATGAATCAGCAATGCTAGAAATACTTTTCTTAACCTCCTTGAGATCTGAAGAGCTGACTAACAGCTGACTCATGTCGCTAATGGAAGGCTTCAAACAAGTTACCTAATCAAGACAATGTATTGTGTGGTTTTCTATAGGAAAACAAAACATCTGGTACTTTTCAATTAATAATAAACTAAATTTAAAGACAGAGTTTAAAAAAATTAAAGGCAGATTTTTTTCTCTCTGAATCCTTTAAGTTATGAGGATATTGTAGTAATCTCATTTCTTTGTGAGAATTTAAGATTTTAGCTATCTTTATAGATAGCTTTTGGTATCTTTATCGAAATTTTCTAAATAGAGATATTTCCACCTCTTGTAAATGTCAAAGCCACACTCAGCTGTCTCCAATGTCCTTAGAGGTGCTTATCCCTTGATCACCATCTCATTTTTCCTACAGGGTTTGGCTGACCTTTGTGTGCTGAAACCTACAAAAACCAGACCCTGGTCAAGAGCGGTTAGACCATGTGAGCAGTTACCATGTGACAGCAGACCATACTTGCCAAGGATGGGAAGCAAGAACTTAGGGATTGTGGCAATATGTTTAATGAAGACGATTAAATCTGGAAATCAAAGAATAATGTATAGAGTAATTCAATTTTTTTTAGCATGAGCATTCTATAAATCTTAGTGCCCATGACCTCATACACTATAATACACCGAATCCTTCCTTTATCACCCGTACTGACAACAGCATAGTCTAATGAAAATAGGAGGACTTCAAGGCAAGAGTTCCAAGTGCATTTTTGAGCACTGGTCTGTGCTTTTGTGACATTTTGATACTTATATTACTTGAATCTCAGAGTCCTGACTTATAAGAATAAAAATCTCATATTTAAAATAGTTGGCAAGCTGAGTAAGTTTTTCTGGAGTTCTCACTTTATACATGAGGAAAGTAAGGGAAATGACAGCAGTAAAAAGGAAATAAAGAAGTGGAGATAAGTCTAGAAAATACTGTTTATGAGGAAAAGTGCAATACTGATTGTGACAACTGTAGCTTAGAACTGAGATGGGATGACTCACCTGGGAGAGGACTCTGAAGGCAGGCTGCTAAAAGAGCCCGTGATAGCCCAGCATTGGGGTCCAGATTCCCATGCCAGTGTGTGTGGTCTGATAATAAATGGGCCATCCCGATTCTATTTGCCAGAACCATCTGTCTCAGGACAGAACTCATCTTTGTGTATCTGGAAGAGTAGGCTTATACTCTAGGCGAGAGGACAGGTGGTTGGTACAGAACATTGCCCTATGCCAAGTTGGGAGTCTCAGATCTCGGGTCTGTGGGACCTGAATCATAGTTGGGAAGTATGCTGCAAAATATTCTTGGGATGGCCTTTTCTTTCTGCCAAGGCTGCACAAATTTCTATAAAACTGAGAGAAACAGAAGGCGTTAGATAGGCAGGTTCTTGGAAGGGGAAGAGATCACTTGTTAAATGCTTTTTGTTTTTCCAATTTTAATCTTTCTTCATGTGACATAATGCTCATTAATTTGTTTTGAAAAGTGGACACACTCTACTTAGCTGTCACAGAGTTATCACTGATCTGGCAGGAGTCCAGCCAAGGATGAATAACAGCAGTGTGTCAAGCCAGGGCACTGTTGGCTAAAGCAGAGTGAGTGTGGACGTTTCTGGAATCCATGGAGATGGGTAGGGCACAGAGTCTCTGAGGTCAGAGAGTTGTTAAGTGCCTGCTTCGTAAATAGGGTTAAATAATGATCCCAGCGCAGAATCTGTTTATATTCTACTGCTTTGTTACGGCCCATAGGGATGGATGCCAACGTACACCCTGCAGCCAGAAAGTTAAATATCTACAGGTGCAATTAATCCTGATCACCGAAACACTAAAATTACTTCAATTGGCAGGCCATGGGGAGTGCAGACCATGGGGAAGGAGATAGTCCAAATGAAAAGAAGGAATGCATAAAGTGTGTAATCTATGCAGAGGAAATTGAAAATTGATTATGTTCAGATGGTTCATGAAATGTTGATTAATTCCAACAATGATAGTAGTCAGTTGCAAGAATGATGTCCCTCAGCACATGTTAAAAACTAGTTCCCATGCACTGTGCTAAAAACTAGCTGAGCTAGTTTTAACTGGAAGGGTGGCTTAGAATAGTAGATTATCTGGAAAAACACCAGGGAAGGGAGAGTAACATAGGCAAAGATGGAATTAGGTGGGTAGACCAGTGGATGGAGAATAAGGAAGTTCTTTTCTCATTGTTTCTAATTTTAGTGAAATAGGAAACAAGGTCATCAGCTGATGGTGAGAGGGGGAAGGGTCATGGGAAGTAGGACCGGGGAAGGGAGTGGCAGAGAGAACAAGATCATTGGCGGTGAGGTGGGTCAAGGAACTGCAAAGCTGTGGTAACAAAGATTTCTGCAGGGATATGAAGGTCACAAGAACTGTGAAAAGACCAACAGTGGAGAGAGATAGTGAGGCACAAGCTAAACTCTTTAACAAATGAAGAACAGTCTGGAGGATCTCTTTAGTTGATTGCAACAAGAAGAAATAACTGAGTGCTATAATCGCAGGCATGACTTAGATTGCTGAAAGCTTTTTCTAGAGATGGAAAGAACAATGATCCGGAAGCAACACTAAAAGCAGTGACCACAACTATTGCACTTCCTGGTCTGGTGGCACAAAGGTTTGGAAGATAAAACAGCAGCAGGGTGAGAACAGTGCCCTCAAGGGCTTCCAGATTTCAGATGCAGCAAGAAGGTGCAGAGAACATTCACTTAGGATGTTGAGGATACATGGGAATTTTGCTGATGACAGATAGGGAGTGCCCGAGAACAGAGAAGATCAAGGAAGTTAAGTGTGAGCTACAAAAGTGGGGCAAATTAGGGGAAAAACAAAGCCGTATGGAAATGACAATCCGAATAATGATGGATGACCTGGGGATTTCATTTCATTTGTGATTTTTAGAATTTGAGTATAGTTGGCGTACAATGTTAACATTAGTTTCTAGTGTACAGCATAGTGATTCCACATCTCTACACCTTATGTCCGCTCATAAGTGTAGCTACCATCTGTCATCATATAAGGCTATTACAGTACCATTGCCTATATTCCCTATGCTGTGGCCTTTATTCTAATGACTTAACTGGTAGCCTGTATCTCCTACTCCCCTTCACCCATTTTGCCCATCTCCCCACACCCCTCTCCTCTGCCAACCATCACTTTGTTCTCTGTATTTATATGACCTGGGTATTTTATTCTAAAAGAATAAAAATAGAAGATATTCTATTAGAAAATTAGAAAATAGATTTAATAGAAAGTTTATATTAGAAAATAGATATTCTATTAGAAAATTCTATTAGAATATTCTAATAGAAAAAATAGAAGAATAAGAATGTTCTTATGAATATATATTTTTAGGGGGGCCTCTAAAGGCAATAAAACTTAGCTTTATCTTCATCATCATCAGACTGGTTCAGTGCTTATCACTTTGGATACATCCTATATTAGATTTGTTCTGTTAGTGTAGGGTCTATCTTCTGGAACATGTTTTATTAACATTGATTGGCTGGGCTTGAAATAGTCTCAGAGGCCTTTTAGTTATTCCTCTGTGTATGTGCGTGCATATGTTTGGTCAGTTTTATGGAATTATACATACAGTAACAACTGACATTCTCCCTTTTTAGTACAGTATTTTATGAGCTTTGACAAATGTGTGTACTACCAAATGAAGATCTAGAACAGTTCTAATGGGTTCCAAATTCCTTTGTGCTTAAAGTCATTCTTGTTATACATATGAGTAGTTCCTTTTTCTTTTTGAGTGTTATTCCATTATATGGGTTTAACACAGTTTATTTGTGAATTTACCAGGGGAACAACATTTGGGGTATTTTCTCTGTTTTTGGTGATTATGAATAAAGCCACTATAAATATTTATATATACATTTTTGTGGGAGTATGAGTTTTTATATCCCTTGGGTAAAAAATCAAAAAGATTGTTGGATCATGTGGTAAATATATATTTAACTCAAAAGAAACTGCAAAACCATTTTGCAAAGTGACTGTATCATTTTGCACTCTACCAGCAATGCATGAGAAACTTCATTTTCTTCTCATTCTTGTCAGTGTCGGTATTGTCAGTTTTGTGGGTTTTTAAAAAAAAATTATTTTTATGTTTTAATCTATCACAAGGGTGTGTAGTATTATCACATTGTTTTAATATGCACTTTCCTAATGAGCAGTGATGTTGAGCATATTTTCATGTGCTTATTTGCCATTTATTTTCGTATCTTCTTTGTTCAGATATTTAACTTACTTTTAAAAACTGCTTTTTTTTATTATTATGGACTTTTGAGAGTTCTTTACATATTCTAGATACAAGTTCTTTACCTAACATGTCTTTCAAAAATATTTCATTGAGTTTTATTTTCATTTTCTTAACACTGTATTTTGAGGAGCAAAAATTTATATTATAGATAAATTTCAATTTATCAATTTCTTTTTAAAAAATATTTTATTTATTTATTTATTTATTTATTTATTTATTTATTTATTTATTTATTCATGAGAGACACAGGGAGAGAGAGGCAGAGACACAGGCAGAGGGAGAAGCAGGCTCCATGCAGGGAGCCCGACATGGGACCCGAGCCTGGATCTACAGGATCACGCCCTGGGCTGAAGGCGGCGCTAAACCACTGAGCCACCGGAGCTGCGCTATCAATTCCTTTTTTTAATAGTATGACTGGTTTTATATGTGGCTGATCACTGCCTACCCCAAGTCACAGATCCTTTCCTGTTTTCCTCTAGGTATTTTATTGTTTGCAGTTTTACACTGAATTCTGTAATCCATTTTTAGTTAATTTTTGTGTATAGTGTTAAGATAAGGGTCACGGATTACTATTTTTTTGTATATTGATATCCACTTTTTCCGGCATCATCTGTGGAAAAGACAGATCTTTCTTTTTTTTTTAATTTTTTAAATTTTTATTTATTTATGATAGTCACACACAGAGAGAGAGAGAGGCAGAGACATAGGCAGAGGGAGAAGCAGGCTCCATGCACCGGGAGCCCGATGTGGGATTCGATCCCGAGTCTCCAGGATCGCGCCCTGGGCCAAAGGCAGGTGCTAAACCTCTGCGCCACCCAGGGATCCCAAGACAGATCTTTCTCATTCGAATTCCTTTTGTACCTTTAGTAAAAAATTAGTTGGCCATATTTGTGTAGGTAAAATTATGGGCTTTATTTTATTCCTTTGGTATAATTAATACCATACTTTTTTGATTACTACTGCTTTAAAGAAAGTTCTAAACTCAGGCAGTGTGAGCACTCCAACAGTATTTGGTTTTCCATTACCTGAATATGGTATATATCTCCATTTATTTAGATCTCATTTCATTTCCTTCATCAGATCTTGTAATTTTTAGCATTTGGATGTTGATCGGCTTTTATTAGATTTATATATCATAATTTAATGCTTTTTGGTGCTATTCTAAATATACTTTAGAAAAATTTTACTACAGTAATTTAATTTCCAGTTGTTTATTATAAATACATCAAAATGAAATTGAATTTATATATTGGCCTGGGTCTGTGCTATAGTTTTTGTGGACTCTTTTAGGATTTTCTTTGTTATCTGTAAATAGTAGCTTTATTTATTTTTGTTTCAGTTCTTATACCTTTTATTTATTTATTTTTCCTTATCTCACTAAATACAACTTCCAGTATGGTGTTAAATAGAATTGGTAAGAGTAGTTATCTTTGACCTTTTCATGATCTTAGAGGGAAAACATTCAGTCTTTCTACATTAAGTATCATTTAGCTGTACTCTTCGTAGGTGTACTTTGTCAAACTGAGAAAATTGTCTTTTATTTCTAGATGTCTGAGAATTTTCATGATTAATGGATGATTTTACCAAATTATTTTTCTGCATCTGTTGAGATAGTCGTATGGTTTTCTTAAGTCTGTTCATATAATGAATCACACTGACTGATTTTCTAATGTTGGACCAGCTCTGTAGTCCTAGAATCACCTCACTTGGTCATGATACATTATCATAGTTTGTATATAGGGCTGGATTTTATTTGCTAAAGTTTTGTTGAGGGCTTTTCCATTTATGTTGATGAAAGATACTGGTTTGTTGTTTTCTATTCATTTCAATTTCTTCATCTGGTTTTGGTATCAAAACCTCATAACAAGTTAGAATGTTCTTCTTCTCTAGTGTTCGGGAGATTTGGGGTATAATTCATATTATTTCCTCCCTATGTATTTGGCAGAACTTCCCAATCAGTTCATCTGGTCCTAGAGTTTTTCTTGTTGAAAACTTCTAACTACAAATTTAATTTCTGTAAGATGTATAATAATTAAATTGTCTGGAGACACCTGGGTGGCTCAGTGGTTGAGTGCCTCCCTTCGGTCCAGGGCGTGATCCTGGTGTTCTGGGATCGAGTCCCACGTCAGGCTCCCTGAATGGAGCCTGCTTCTCCCTCTGCCTGTGTCTCTGCCTCTCTCTGTGTCTCTCATGAATATATAAATAAAATCTTTAAAAAAATAATCAAATTGTCTGTTCGAGTAAATGTTGGCAGTTAGTCTTTCAAGGAGTTTGTCCCTTCCTTTTGAGTTGTTGAATTACTGATATTTATATCTCCTCCTTGTCTTTCTATCACTTCCTCTCTCCCTTTTTTCGGTCAGTTTGCTTACAATTTATTAATTTGATTCATCTTTTAAAAAAATCCAGCTTTTGGTTTCATTGATACTTTCCATTATTTTCCTTTCAAAATTTAACTGATTTTTCTCTTCTCAGTTTTATAATTTTCTTCTACTTGCTTTGGGTTTAATTTACACTCTTTCTAGTTTCTTAAGGTAGTAGCCAGATAACTGATTTGAGCCCGTTTTTTTTTCTTATACAAATATTTAATGCTTTAAATTCTCTTATGCCATTCTCTTTGACCCATGAGTTATTTATAATATCTATTTAATTTCCAAATGTATGGGAATTTTCAATTTTGTTACTATTTTCTAGATTACTTTAGTATAGGACAGACTTCATGTGATTTTAATTATTATTAATTGGTTGATAATTGTTTCCTGAGCCCAAATATGGTCTATTTTGTTGAATGTTCCTTGTGAAATTGAGAAGAATAGGTATTATGCTGCTGTTAGATGCTTTGTTTTGTAAATTCTAATTACTCAGGTTGGTTGCTAGTTTTGTTCAGGTTCCATATTCTCACTGATTTTCTTGCTACTCATTTTATCAATTACAGAGACAGAGGAATATTTAAATTTCCTGCTCTAATTGTGGATCTGTCCATTTCTACTCTCAGGTCTATACATTTTTGCACTTGCATTTTGAATCTTTGTTGTTAGGCACATAAACTTTTAGGATTGTAATGTTACTCTTTGACCCTAAAAATACTCTTGTTCTGAAATTCATTTTGTCTGACATTAATAGAGTCACTACATCTTTCTTTTGCTTAGTGTTTGTATGGCATAACTTTCCCATACTTTTGCTTTTTTTTTTTTTTCAAAATTTTATTTATTTATTCATAAGGGACAGAGAGAGAGTCAGAAGGAGAAGCAGGCTCCACATAGAAAGCCCGATGTGGGACTCGGTCCTGGGACTCCGGGATCATGCCCTGAGCCAAAGGCAAATGCTCAACTGCTGAGCTACCCAGCATCCCCCATACTTTTGCTTTTTAAAATGTTTTTATTAAAGACTATTTTTTTATTCATGAGAGACAGAGAGAGAGAGACAGAGAGAGAGAGAGAGGCAGAGACATAGGCAGAGGCAGGAGCAGGTTCCATGCCAGGAGCCTGATGTGGGACTCGATCCCAGGACTCCAGGATCATGCCCGGGCCTAAGGCAGGCGCTAAACCACTGAACCACCCAGGATCCCCTATACTTTTGCTTTAACTTATTTGAATCTTTAAATTTAAAGTGGTTTTTATTGTAATCAATATATATTTACATCTTGCTTTTTTTTTCTCTTCTAATCTAAGAATCTGATGTTTATTTAGTTTGTTTTGATCGTTTTCCTTTAATATAATCATTCATGTAGTTGAATTAAAATCTGTCATCTTGCTTGCTATTTTATATTTCATTTTTTCATTGTTTCATTTTTCTTCTTTTCCTGCATGTTTTTGGATGGAGTATTTTTTTTTTTTTCCAAAACAGAGAGAAAGTGTGCCTGCATACAAGCAGGGCAGTGGGGGGTGGGTGGTATTGCACAGAAGGGCAGAGGGAGAAAGAGAGAGAGAATCTTAAGCAGGCTCCATGCAGGTATGGAGCCTGAGCTGGACTCGATGTCATGACCCTGAATGTTTTTAAAATCTCCATTTTATATATATATCCACCATTATTGAATTGCATTTTTACTACATTTAAAAATGTTTTTTATCTCGTGCTATAGCTTTGGCAATATACATCTCTAATTAATTACAGTCTATATTCATATAATGTTATACCTCTTAATGTGTAGGTTTGAGAACCTTATCAACAGCATTACACTTTGACTTCCATCCTCCTGGCCTTTGAGTTTTTGTTGCTATAGCTTTTTACTGTTATATATTTTATATACACATGATAAATTTGTACTATTTTTCTTTAGACAGTCAATTTTCTTTTGGTGATATTAAAAAGGAGAAAAATATTTTGTGTTTATTTTCATTTTAACCATTTTCAGAGATCTTTAGTTCTTGGTATAAATCTAAATTTCTGTCTTAATAGTCTTTCTGCCTAAAAAACTTTTTACATTTGATAATGCTTTGTGTACTGGTAATTAATTTGCTCATCTTCATCTGAAAAACTGTTTAGTTTGGCTTCATTTTTGAAGGATACTTTCATTGTATATAGAATTTTCAGTTGCAATTTTCTTTTCAACATGTCTTCTTGTTCTTATACTTTCAGATGAGAGATCAGTTGGCAGTTTTACCTTTGTTCTTCTATATGTAATGTGGTCTTTTCTTTCTTATTACATGATTTTCTTTTTCTTTTTGTTTTTTAACACCTTGTACATATGTCTATTTTTAAAAATTGTATTTATTCTGCTTGGAAACCTCAGAGCCTCTGGGATCTGCACATTAGATATCCTTCATTATTTTTAGAAAATTCTTGACAATCATTTCTTCAAATATTTATTCTGTCCCAGTCTCTTGTGTCTTCTCTTGGGATTTCAACTGGTGTATGTTAGACCATTTTATATCATCTTGTAGCTCTGGGATACTCTCATTGGTTTCATTCACTCTCTTAGTCTTCTCAGTTTAATTTTTATTGAATTATCTTAACATTTGCCGTGTTTTTTCTTTAGCTGCAAGATGTCTATATAAGTAACCATTGAGGGCTTTTATTTGTCTTTCTGTGAATCTCTTTCTAGCATTTCCATTTGATCCTTCTTATAGTTTTCATATACCCACTGAAATTCAATATTTGTTAATGCATGTTGACCACCTTTCCTGATAGAGTCTTTAATATGTTTATTATAGTGATTTTAAATTAATTCACTATATTATGGCCCAACATATGGGTCATCTCTGGTTCTGTTGATTGCTTTTCCTCATATCAGTGGGTTGTTTTGTCCTTGCTTTTTCTATGTCTTATAAGTTTACATTGAATCGTGTATATCATGTATAGAATAGTAGAGAGTGAAATAATTAGTATTTATGCTTGGAAATGGGTTTATCTATGTTCTCCTAGGTTATTATTGTGGGGTGGTAGGTCAACCTACTCAGAAGTGAGCTGGGTTTAAGTTTGGTTGCTGCTATGCATTCATTCAATGTATCCCTGCCTACAACTTCCTCTTGCATTACCTTGTGTTTAGGGTGGGGTCCCATTTGCGGGTTTGTTGTTCTTAATGTTAATGTTCCACCCTTAGCAATTGACCTTCTCTGTGTACTGGCACTTCAGAGAGGGTTCCTCTTCGTTCTTGACACTCCCAAAATGGTACACTGCTGTTGCTTTTTATTTTGTTCTTGCTACCCTTGGCAAGAAATGTGTTCTTTGTTTTATTCATGGAGAATCATAGAGTCATGGAGAAGAATAACTGAAATGGAATTAAATTCTCCTTGCATCTGTAGTTTACAGGAGTTCCATATTTTCATTTGGCCTACTCTTGGATTTTAGGAATTCATTACAAAATTTAACTGGATGTTTCTCACCCACTTGTATGGCAGGCCTGGCTTTCTTCTGTTCTCACTAGTAAGCCCATGCTTCTATTCCCTCTCTCTTTAAAGATGCCCATCTCTTTTTAGGCTTTAGGCTAGCTAGATACCATGTGAACTTACTTCTCTAGGCTCAAGAAAAGTCAAGATTTATAGTTTATCCAGCTTCTTCTAGTTGATAGACTAGAAGTGACACTCTTTTCACATTTCTATATCCCGGAGAAGCCAAAGGTCAGTATAAGCTTTTAGGTAAAAGATTTTTCTTAGTATTTTCATTTGCATTCATAACCAGAATAGATGTTGAAATATTCTTATCTTGATTATTTTGATATTTATATTGATAAAAAAAACAGAGTTTAGCTTATGAAACTCTGAGCCCAGCCTATACAGTTTCAAAAAGGGGACAACTGTACATTCTACAAAAGGTGATTACATATGAAAGAACCACATCATTGGGCAATGAGCTGTCTCCATAGCCACTGGGGTAATCTGCCCCTATTTACTGCCAAATTATGGGCATAATGAGTCACAGGCACATTTCTAAATATATCAACAGCCTTGCAAAGTGTTTCAGGGGCACATCCATCAATTATGGTCATGAGAAAGGTCATAATAGTACAGGCTTTCATCACAATTCAGCTCTCCCTACCCAGTTTGCTTTGGGTGTGTTGAAATACTGTGATTGTTCAGTTAGAAGCAGCGTTCATTTTTGAGAAGGACTTACTGGAAATGAGTAAAATATCTGAGAGAGGCCGTCCCTTTAAAGGCCTACTTCCTTATTCAAAAGTTTTTTGTGTAATAAAAGTTTCTCAAAAACTCTTCTGTGAGATTCACCAACCTCATTCCTTCTGAGCTACTGATTAGAATCCACAACTTAAACTGAAGAAAAGATTAGCTGTATACTTGGATGCCAGCCATTTTCACTGAATTCCCCTCTTATATATTCCTATTAATAACACTGCTGTGTCCCTTCTTCCCACCATGGTGGGTATTTCTGTATCTTTGGCATCATTGGAAAATCCATAAAGTCCATTGACGTTTTCATGTGAATGTAAAATAGGGTGGAAACTTATAGAAAGCTACCTAAAAAACTAACCTTGGATAAAAGAAAATTGTTCTAAATTCTATTACTTTGAATAGTGTTCCCTTCCTACCAAAAATTATTATCCTGGCAATTTCCCACAGCCTATGTAAATAAACTCAGGTAACTGGAATCAGGAAATCAGAAAACATTTCAAAATTAAATATTAAAAGATCTTCTAAAGCCAGTATTCTTAATCCAGCAGTTTTGTATGTAATATAAAGCAGTTCATACTTTGCTTTGCTCATTTTTAGTCCAGAATCATGTGGATTTGTCAAACCTCAGGAGATTATTTATCAGAATGGTTAATTTCAATAATCTCTTTCCATCTTTGCCTACATGATAGCCTGAGTTTCTCCCTAAAGATGGAGGGTCATATTTTCCATGGACTATATAGATAGAGAAAGAATTCTAAAAAGAAGCCACACTTTTGTCTGCTTTTTGCAACCCATATATTTCCCCTTCTAATTAATTTAGAGGTCTTTCTTTCTTTCCTATTTTTTTTTACAGTGCTTCATCACTTACTGTTATTCATTCTCAATGTATTTACACTAACAATAAGTGATCAAGTTCTTAAACCACTAAGTTTGTGATCAGCCACATCTCTGTAAAAGTCTGGAACCACATCAGAAGTCTTTTGACACAAAAGTAGAACCTATTTATTTTGGAAGAAAAGCAACATCAGTGAAGACCAAACCATTTGGACATATTTTTGTTTGTGCTAGAACTAAATTAATCAAACCAGAAAAAATCGCCTAGCAACATCTGACATTAAAAAGATTCCATAATAAAAACTAAACCACATGGAGGATAAGATAGAAGACAGCCCACGCCTCCTCTAGATAAGAATCACAGTCTGTAAATGGAGCTGACTAAACCTTAAAAAGAGAAGATAGAAAAGAGATTAGAATTGATACAGAAGAAGAACTAAGATAATGTAAGTTAATATTCTTGAGTGCCTGCTAGAAATCATACCCTGTGCTAGGAGCATTAGATACATCTCATTTAGTTCTCACAAAACTGATTATCTTCATGTACAGAGAAGCAGACCAATTTAGTTAAAGACTAATCAACTCCTAAAGATCAACATCTATCTGTTTAGATTCTTGCTACATTTTTATCACTTATAAAGGAAACTAGGCAAATTAATTATCTCCAAACCGTAGCCAGAATGTAGTATTTTTTAAAATACATTTAAAGGATTCAAGTAGAGTTACTCAGAAAGTTAACTAGAAAGTCCAATGTTTCAAACTTTCTAATTGAGTTCTTTCTATTGAAACAAACACATTGGCGGTGGGCCATATTTAGGCAGATTCCCACAGAAGCAGCACTGATGCACAGAGCTGGCCACGGCTACCATCACTTAGTAGGGAGGGTGATTTTGAGAGTGAGAACTAAGAAGTGCCAAGATTGGAGAGTCTTGCCAAGTATAAACATTAAATCTTGTAAATAGCAGAATTAAAGTTATTTTTTTATACTGAAAAAAAAGCATAGAGATCAATATCATGTCATAGCAGAAGAAAGATGAGAGCAGCTAAAAATAAGTGAAGGGATTTTTAAGATGAGCATTCTACCGGGGCAGAGGATGGGGAATATATATGGACTAACATGAAGGCAGGCTTCAGTAGTAGATAGAAACTCAGCAGAGGTCAATACTTGGTGGCATAGATGACCTGGTTTCTGGGACATCTGGTTTATAGGACATTAATTTCTCCCTCTCTCTCTCTCTCTTTTTTTTTTTTTTGTGAGGCCATGGGGAAAGTAGGCATAAGTGAAATATGTGAATTTTGTGAGAATTTACAGTCCTGGGTAATCTTCATATTCAATATTTGTCACTTTATTGTTAATGAATTCTTTGTTATTTTGCTTCAAGAATGATTTGGCAAGCTGTATGTTGTTGGCCATATGGCAACATTCCTGAGAATGCTAGTAGAATATGCTAGAGAAGAAAGTAAAAACCTGTTTAGGACTTTTGAGTCTTTGACTATGATTGGCTTTCAACATGTGATCTGCCACGTTGTGGTTTGCAAAGTTTCGATATTTACATGGTTTTCTTGGTTAGTTACACTTTTGCTTAGTGGGTGCATATGTTTCTGTGTATGTAGTTTTTTTTTTTTTCTTTAAATCCTGTGTGCCATGATCTAAGCCACCAGCACCCTATACAGTTTTACCTTGCTGGTCCCAAGGAGTTGTGAGGCTCTGAACAAATTAAGAAGGAGCAGATAGCCCTACAAAGTTACAGCCTTCCTGGTATACTTGGTTCTAGTCACCACTCCCAACCTCTCTCTTAACAGGTTACTTCATTTTCCATAGAATAAAACTAGGCTTCCCTTCAGACTCTTTGTCCAATGTACATAGAAGCTTTCAAGAAGGTCATTCTATCCAGGGAAGGAAGCAAAGTCAAAATGAGATAGAGTGAGATCTTAGAAATGCTTAATGAGTTTAATTCTGCCCTTCAAACTTAGCAGGGGAAATATTTTGTCTCTCTTGGCAAATGTGGAGAACATTCTGTGTTCATCTTCATACTGAATTCATCAAGAATGGACAGACTAATGAATTGGCTCCCCTGAGAAACATTTGGCCTCACTTCTAACAGTATTATAAGAAAAATCTATTCTTCCTACTAAGTCTCCTCAGCTTTGGTCTTTCTTCATCCTACTTTGAACTTTCTCTCTTCTGCAAAATGGACCCAAACATATATCCCTCATAGATAAAAACACTTCACGCTGGGTCAGTGGACCTAGGGACACAATTCTCCCCTTCCTATACCACTTAGCATTATCTATAAGAACCCCTGGCAAGCTTCCTAGGTGCTTTATTTGGAACTAGCCTCAAGGAGTCCGTAATTCTCAAATCTGCCCTAAGAATATTATAGAGCAATCTTTAAAGTTTATCAAGATTTGTCTTCCAAGAGAAATCTAGTAGTTAAGATAGTCTTCTAGCATGTTTTCTAAAAATTACATGGGATATAAAACACATATATTGTCCTCATGGGTAAAACATATTTTTACCTTTATATAAATAAGTAAAAATAGTTTTTTGCAATTAGAGATCCAGAGAAAGTTTGTCCTTAAAAAGGAAAAAACTGACAACATTGAAAAATGTTCGGTCATATTGTCTAAGAATCCTGGGTTGTTTCTTTTTCTCCCACTTTAGTTATTTGTTTATATTATTTTGTAATAATAACACTTAACATAAGATCTACACTCATCAAAATTTTAAGCATACAATACAGCATTGATAACTATAGGCATTATGCTGTACAGTAGGTCTATATAGCATCTTGTATCATCTTGTATAACTGAAACTTTATACTTTTATTAATACTGCTCATTTGTCCTTTTCTTCAGGCCCTGGCAACTACCATTCTACTCACTGCTTCTGTGAGTTTGACTATTTTAGATGTCTCATATAAGTGGTGTCATGTAGCAATTGTCCTTCTGCCTGGCTTATTTCACTTAGCCTAATGTCCTCAAGTTCATCTGTGTTGTCACAAATGGTGGAACTTCTTTCTTCTTAATGCTGGATAAACATATATATTGTATATATGTACCATCTTTTTTTTTTTTTTTGCGTTTTTATGTTGGACATTTAAGTTGCTTCCATGTTTTGGCCATTGTGATTAATGCTTTAGTGAACATGGGAATGCAAATTTCTCTTCAAGAGTCTGATTTTAATACTTTGCATATTTACTCAGAAGTAGAATTGCTGGATTGTATGGTAGTCCTATTTTTAGTTTTTTAAGGAATCTCCATACAGTTTTCCATAGTGGCTGAACTGATGTGTATTCTCACTGATAGTATACAAGAGTTCCCTTTTGTCTACATACTGGTTTTAAAAGTTTCTCAGAGAAGAATCATCACAGTCTAGTATAACTTATTTCAATAGAAACTTAGGTATTTTAGAGTAAATATTTGTTTTGTGGAAATTACTTTGAAGCTTTACATTTAGATAGATTTTCTGCATGCAGTGGTTGCTTTCTGGAGAACCTTTCTGAGAAAGACTTATTTACAGCAGGACCAGCTGTATGTCGGTTTTTGGTCCAGGCAGGGTAGAATGGGAAAATATGTGGTTTGGTCTTGTCCGTGACTGCATCTTTGTGCATACTTTTGCTTCTCTTTATTAGTAGCACATTGTCACCTCAACAGTAATCTAAGAACTTCACACTGAAGTGCCAGAGATAAGATGAAGGATAGCACAATCCTGTCAGCATAACTGTGGGTGCCATGGCCCCTCTTCAAGTCAGAGTCTGGACCTTTATTATTCAGACCCACCTCTTCCACCTCTGGTAATAAGTGGCTTTATTACTAACTAAAGATTTCTCTGGAACTGTTTGTGTGTGTGTTTGTGCATACAGATGAGAAAATTGAAGCCTGGGAAATGTGAGGAAATGGACTGGTGCCTGTGATCTTCACACCCAGATGTTTCATAGGTAACTATGGCTTCTTTCCTTTTCATATTCTTCACACACAAACACTCATGGAGAGTAAATTTGTTAAGCACAGCATCACAGGAATGTTAGTTTTCTGTTTACTTATTGCAAATTGACCAGGGGCTAATTCCACCTGGAATCTTAAAATTTCAAACAACATTGAGGAAGTAGACTGAGGGCTTGGTTTGGTGAGGAGGACATGCCCACCAAGGAAGACCCATTCTTGTTGTCTCTAGACCTTCCTTAATCCCTGCAGCTGAGGATCTTCTGGAAAATGTCTAATTACATTGCATTCCTTAGTCAGTGACAATCCTTTGTTTCAGAAGCAGATACACTGTCATGTTGATAATAAAGGACTTTATAATGATGCTTATAAAGGCTACTCATTTTGTTCCTTATTATAAAAAGGAGTAAAACTTCAACTCCAAAAATTTAGATAACACTGAAGAATGGAAAGAGAGACAGACTACAATCTCTCTAGCCAGAAATAATTTTTATTAATACTTTGGTGACTGTCCCTGCAGTTTTCTTTAAAAAAAAAAAAAAAAAAAAAAAGGTCTCTCTTTTTCTTCTTGTCTTTCTCTGCGTGCATGCATGTGTGTGTGTGTGTGTGTGTGTGTGTGTGTGTGTGTTGTGTATGTAAAGAGAAATATTTGTCACAGTGCTTTGTAGCCTCCTTCTTTCATCTTTAGCTCATTATGGACATTTTCCCATGACCATAAATATTGCTCTATAACAGTGATTCCCAACCAGGCAGTTTTTACCCCCCGAGGACATTTGGTAACAGCTGAAAACAATTTTTGCTTCTGGCATTCACTGGGTAGAAGCTAGGGATGCCGTTGAATGTACCACAGTGCACAGGACAGCTCTCACAACAAAGAATTATGCAGTCCAAAATGTCAGTAATTCTGAGACTTAGAAACCCTTATTTATAATATTATTTAAAGTAGCTACCTATTATTCTATCCTAAGATAGAATTACTCATTGTTCCATTATTGGAAATTTTGACTGTTTCCACATTTTTTTACTGTTATAAACAATCTGTTGAATATTATCGGTCACACATATTTGTGTATACTTCTGTTTAGATGGAACTAGAAAAAACTCTTTGACATGAAAATTGGTAGATCAAAGGAAATGTATTCTTTGTACCTTTAACTACTGTTTTCAATTTTTTTTTTTTGTGGAAAGATGATTCTAATTATTAGTCCCACTAGTATGATATCCCCTTCTTTATGCCTCTTTTGTTAGTAGAGTGCACCATCTTAGATTGTGTCCTAGTTTATTTGAAGTGACTTTTTGGCTTTTGCTCCATTCTTACAAGATCCATCAGAGCAGGACAGGAAAAGGCAAGTAGCATCTCTGAGGCCATGGCTTCACTGTCTGTCCACTCACGGAGAGATGTGGGGAACAAAGAAGGCATATGTAGAGGTTTGTGAGAATCTCATTAATTTCAAATCCACCTTTTGACTCAAAGGATTGAATGTCTAGACTTTGCTATGGTCAATGGGCAGGAAGCAAAATGTTTTGACCGGAATTTACATACAGGCATTTATTAAACCAAAATCTAAATAATCAGATTAGGGGTATATGTATACAATGGAATATTACTCAGCCATTAGCAATGACAAATACCCACCATTTGCTTCGAGGTGGATGGAACTGAAGGGTATTATGCTGAGTGAAGTAAGTCAACCAGAGAAGGACAAACATTATATGGTCTCATTCATTTGGGGAATATAAAACATAGTGAAAGAGAATAAAGGGGAAAGGAGAAAAAATGAGTGGGAAATATCAGCGAGAGTGACAGAACATGAGAGACACCTAACTCTAGAAAACAAACAAGGGGTGGTGAAAGGGGAGGTGGGTGGGGGGATGGGGTGACTGTGTGATGGGCACTGAAGGGGGCACTGGACGGGAAGAGCACTGGGTGATATGCTATATGTTGGCAAATAGAATTCCAATAAAAAAAATAAATCATCAGATTAAAATAGACTGACATATATCAAGAGCTCAACATAGAGCTTGAAACATAGTAAGTGCTCAGTACATTTTGTCTCTTATTACTATTTAAGGCTTAGAACAATAAAGTCCTCTAACTTATCAAAATTTTCTCTATAAGTCCTACAGCAAGTTCATACCAAACTTCCTTACTTCCTTGGTCATTATTGATTATTTTATTTTTTGATTATTTTCTTGGTAATTGATTATACTTTTAGGCCTTGGAGGCTTCATTGCTAAGCTCAGACTCAAATCACTGATATATGTTTCTGAGCTTGAAAAATGTGGATCAGCTTTTCAAAAAACTTTCTCCTATGACAGCGCATCATATATTTACAAAAAACTAAGTGAATACAGATATGTTTTCCTACTACAGATTCATCATTTAAAAATTATTTCTTCAAATCATTAATTTACATTGTACTCTAATTGTTTTTCTTTATGTTTATCTTCATTAGGAACCAGGCATAGGTGTATTATATTAATATTGACTGAAAATTCATTTTGGTATTAAACTTTTTTACATATAGTATTCATAGTATTTTTCAAAGTGTCTCTTGGCCTGTACTCAGATGTCTGTAAAATGCCTTTTTAAAAGTTGCCTAGAGGGCAATATGCTTCCAGTTTCCACTAAATTCAAAACCCCTTCAGAGAATGGTTCTTGCCTTTTTATCTCTATACCCAGTGCCCAGCACTTTACCTGAAGTATCTTAAGTGCTCAAAATGTTTATTGAAACAAACCAAATATGATAAATTCCTCAGCATCTCTAATATCACACCTTATAAAAGTTTAAATAAATTGGAGAAAAATAGTTTAATTTTCCTTAGGTCATTGAATCAATCTTTCTATTTCCTCCCTCCCTCCCCACCTCCTTCCTTACTTCTTCCTTCCTTCCTTCCTTCCTTCCTTCCTTCCTTCCTTCCTTCCTTCCTTCCTTCTACCTACCTCCTAAAAAAAAAAAAAAAAAATTGCTACATTTCTGGGGTTAGTTAGTGGAATGTAGTAAAAATTCACAATAACTGATTCTTTGGTTGTTTTAAATTTAACCAGCTGTGTTTACACTTGATCTCCAATATCCTTTTAAAGATACTGTTAAATATCTGGTACAATATCCACTGGTACAATTAGATACCTGTTAAATATTTCAATGTACATATGCTATTTTTCCTTAGAGGATGAGGAAGCACTGACCACACACACAGGCCATTTTTTCCCTCAGTGTTCCACTGTAGATTCTTGTCATTCCTTTTAGAATATTGAGCCAGCCAATTCCAACAGTTTAAACTATTATCAGAAATATTGCTTTGCTAACCTTGCACAATAAACAAGGTTTACTTTGCATGGCTGAGATTGTTGGAAGGGTGTTGTTCCCTTAAAGTAGCTTTATTAAGGGATATTATTAGTATTTGCATGTCACTGGAAGATTTTTCAGTTGCCATTTGCATCTCTGATAAAGTATATTAACATTGGGGCCTTTGAACCCCAGTACATTCTCTATCCACTGCCTAACTATTAAGTATGTAGAAACCCTGCTTGGTGCAAGACAAACATTGTGCAATTGTTAGTCTCTTTAGGATGGTAGCCTGTGTACTTGTCCTATTGGTGCCCTTATGAAAGGAATGCATTCATGTTTTGCCATCAAGCACCATACTGGCCATTGCTTCCATAGGTACCCTTTGTCAGGTTCCTTTCTAGTCCAATGTGCTTATAATTTTTCAAAGTCATGGATTCCACTAAATATCATGTAATGCTTTTTCTGCACCTATTGGAATGATTAAATGATTTATCTCCTATAATCTGTTAGTGTATTGAATTATTGATTTTCTTATATTATGCTAACCTTCCATTTCAGTCCAAATTAGTCATGATATTCAGACTTCTATCTTCATTGCTGGATTTGGTTTGCTAGTATTTTATTTAGGTGTATCTATGTTCAAGAGTCAATTTGGCCTCCAATTTTCCTTTCACTAAGAGACTTATTTTTATCTCAATTTTTTACCAGTGTCAGAGATTAGGAGAGTAATATTCTTTGTTTTTCTGTTTTCTGGACTACTGTTTGTTGAATTCATATATAGGGGCTGTAAAATAATTGGTTGACCTTGCCTGTCACATCATTTGGTCTTGCTGTTTTCCTTGTGGGATGACTATAAACTACTGGTTACTTACTTTTAATTTTAGTGTTTTAATATTTCTCTTTGAATTGATTGTATTGAATTATTTTTAAAAATTTATTCATTTTATTTTTTTATTTTTTAATACATTTATTTTTTATTGGTGTTCAATTTAACAACATACAGAACAACACCCAGTGCTCATCCCGCCAAGTGCCCCCACCAGTGTGCATCACCCATTCACCCCTACCCCCCGCCCTCCTCCCCTTCTACCACCCCCAGTTCATTTCTCAGAGTTAGGAGTCTTTATGTTCTGTCTCCCTTTCTGACATTTCCCACACACCTCCTCTCCCTTCCCTTATATTCCCTTTCACTATTATTCATATTCCCCAAATGAATGAGAACATATAATGTTTGTCCTTCTCCGATTGACCTACTTCACTCAGCATAATACCCTGCAGTTCCATCCACGTTGAAGCAAATGGTGGGTATTTGTCTTTTAATCTCTGTCATTCTGCCCCCTTTCCATTTCCAATATTTATGAATTTCCCTTTGTTTTCTTGATGAATCTTCTCAGTGTTTTCCATTTATTAGTCATTTATTAAAAAAATCTCTAGACATTTGATTATCATATCTTTTCTATTTAAATGAATACATTTCTGTCATTAGTTTCTTTTTACTACTTTTTTGGGGGTTTGTTATGTTATATTGTTGCTTAGTTTATTAATTTTCAAATTTTATATTATAAAATTTCTTTTTTTTCTTTTTCTTTTTTAATTTTTTTATTGGAGTTCAATTTGCCAAAATATAGCACAACACCCAGTGCTCATCCCATCAAGTGCCCCCCTCAGTGCCTGTCACCCAGTCACCCCCACCCCGTGCCCACCTCCCTTTCCACCACCCCTGTTCGTTTCCCAGAGTTAGGAGTCTCTCATGTTCTGTCTCCCTTTCTAATAAATTTCTTTTTTTCCTAAAAATATTTAATTTACTTATTCATGAGAGACCTAGAGAGAAGCAGAGACATAGTCAGAGGGAGAAGCTGACTCCCTGTGGGGAGCCCGATGTGGGACTTGATCCCAGGTACCCAGGATCATGACCTGAGCCAAGGGCAGACACTCAACCACTGAGCCACCCAGGTGCTCCTATTATAAAATTTCTTAAGGCAATCAGTGTCTAAGTACTACTTTAGCTATGTTCCACAAGATTTGATTTGTGCTACTACTGTATTTTATTATCTTTTAGCTCTAAATATTTTAATTTCTATCATGATTTTTTAAAATTTATTGGAAGTAGGTTTTAAATTTCCCAATATATAATGGCTTTCTAATTGCTTATGAATTATTGTGTTGAAGTCAGGTCTGCATGATATAAATCCTTTAAAATTTTTTTTGAGGCTTATGTTTTATAGATTTATCTTTATACATGAAATATTTATTAGGTATAATGGATTTTGTTTGTCCTTTGGATTAAAATAAGTAAATATGTTGTTCAAATCTTCTATAGCTAGATACTTTTATCTGTTTTATCTAATAATTACTAAGGACATTTTAAAAATCTCCCACTGTGGTTATAGATTTATTAAATATCATTTTGTAGTTCTATAGATTCTTGATGTATTTTGATTGATTTATAAAAGAAACCAGATGTAAAAAGCTGTATAGTATATGATTGCATTTATATAAAACGTCTATAAAGCAAATCTGTACAAGGAAGACACAGATAAATTGTGCCTGGAGGTGCAGCAGATATTAATTGCAAATGGTAGATTTATCAGCTAAACATAAGCCAAAAGTAAGGTAGATTAGCTAAAGTAATAAAAGATAACATAGATTTTAAATATAAAACATTACCAGAAATAGATCTGATATAATAATAATAAATTGAAATCATTAAGTAGATATAAAACTTCTAGACTTTTATGTAACTAATGATATCTACATTTAACTCAGCATAACTTTTTGACATTTATCCATTTTGTACCAAGTTGCCTCTTTTCATTGCTGAATATTATTCTGTTTCTGACTGTTTAAGATCTCCTCTTTGCTCAATGTACTATGATAGTATTATTTATCATGCTTGAGGTTCAGTGGGATTTGTAAATCTAAAATTCTCCAACTTCTACAAAATTCTCGGTCATCACCTTTTTGAATACTGACTTCCACCCTATTCCCTCTTTTTTGCATTAACTGGAACTCTGATATGTATTAATACTAAGACTTCTTATTTTATTCCTCACATCCTTTAACTTCTCACCATATTTTCTATCTCATTCTATTTTCTGGACAATTTCTTTAGATTTTTCTGTGAATTCAGTTGTGTCTCATATTCCAGTTTTAATTTGTTTTTAAACTTATACATTGGGGATCCCTGGGTGGCTCAGATGTTTAGTGCCTGTCTTTGGCCCAGGGCATGATCCAGGAGTCCCAGGATGGAGTCCCGCATCGGGCTCCCTGCATGGGGCCTGCTTCTCCCTCTGCCTGTGTCTCTGCCTCTCTTTCTCTCTCTCTGTGTCTCTCATGAATAAATAATCTTTAAAATTTTAAAAATAAACCTATAAGTTGAGTTTTTATATCCAAATTATATTTTTCATTGGTAGAAATATTATATATTTCTTTTTCAGAACTGCCTGGTTATTTACTTAATTATACACTATTTTTATTTTCTTATTTGTACATTATTTTTATACACTTACTTTATATTTGGTGTCAGATAATTCCAATGTCTGAAATTTTTGCACAGTTTTTGCTATCTATTGTTTCTGGTAACTCTCACTCATGCTCCATTTCTTCATATGCATGGTGATTTTTTTATTTTAAAATCATGATCCTTGATTTTAGTGAATTCTTTGAGGTCTGACTATAAATGTATTGATTCAGAGTGTGTTTGCTTTTGTTTGTTTTTGGCAAATTTGATTTATAATTCACTCAAGTGGTAGAGACAGATAACTGCATAGGGAAATGATATTACCCCTATCAGAAATGAATTTTTTTGTGACTTCTTTTGTCATTTTCATGTTATGTAAATCTAGGAAAGCTAACATTGTACCAAAATTTTGCCTTATATGAACTTTTTAACTTTTGCATTTCTTATTTAATGTTTTTAGTTAACAGAAAGAAGATATTTAAGATGTTAGGCCAACTGAAGGGGTTTGAGGCCAAGTATGTACTGGTAAATGCCTTAAATAGCCAGTATTGGACATCTTTAACTAAAGGCCAAAACTTGATGATGAGCTAATGAAGCAGACACTTGTCTCTCTACTTTATAGGGCATGGCTAATGACTGCAATGTCCTCTTTATATCCTGCATGTTGTAATGGATGATGTCATCAGAAAATCATCTCTTTCTGCAAGGAGAGGTATTAGCCCTTGGATGTTACTCAACCCACAAGCTAATTAAATCCTTATCTTCTTTGTCTTTTCTTCTCTTTCCAAAATTATATAAACCATTTAAATATAGTATATAAATATTTTATAGGCCTTATGGTTAGGGACATCATATGACCAAGTGGTTTCTTCCACCCACTTGCCCATATATAACAAAAGCAGTATTTTATACATGGATTGTAAATTACATTTTACAGTAAAAAGAAGCAGAAGGACAGCATTAAAGCTAAGTTAAATTCACAGCATTTCCTATTAATTGCTTTACATAAGACATGTATTTTAGTACTTTTCCAGTACATTTCATGCTTTCTTCTAGATGAAAACATTTCTATGTTTAAGGTGCTATCATTATCTGTGGATTAGGGACTACTAAATTTATACATTGAAAGCCAATGCTGTCATATATTGTAGTTGTGATTTTAAAACAACTAACGCAAGTGATTTTCTTCTAGTAAGATCTTTCTTCCAAATAACCTAATTTTTTTGTAGTGTGAATAAAATAAATGTCCCATTTTTGACCTGGGAATTCATGTTACATATCTTACCCAATGTCATAAATTTTGGAGGCATAATTTCAAAATCTGTGATTTCAGGAAAAATATTTTGCAACGTATAGTTATTCTTCGCAATACTTGTAGTAGTAGATAGGGGGTTGAGGTCTGGGGGACTCTGCCTGTTATGGCATCCCAAAACTAGTACTGAGGCTCTGTGTAGAAGTTGGATGTAGTCCTAGTTCAAATTCTTTTCCCCAGACCAAAGGAATATGTCCATTTAATATATGTTTAAATTAATTCATGCACCTGATATAAAAAGGAATAAAATATTTCAGATTCTTAAAGTTGTTCATTTTGTATCATTTTTGAATGAATGATCCTTACATGGCAGCATAAATGTTTAAGCATGGAAAATCTTATTCTATATAACTAGGGTACCCAGTGAAAAGGGATTTATTTCTCTTTTTATCCACTTAGCAATATATTTGCTATCTTTTTGGTGGGGGTGGGGAAAGGCAGGATACAGATGTTGGTCACTAGCAATTTCAGCTCCTAAAAATGAAAGCCCAGAGGCCAAACGATCTTGGGTTAGAAACAGTCACCAAGATTGACACCTCATTTACACAAATGTAGTCAGGCATCCACCACCACCACCAGATCTTTCCTTTTTTAAAGATTTTATTTTATTTATTCATGAGAGACACACACAGAGAGAGAGGCAGAGACACAGGCAGAGGGAGAAGCAGGCTCCATGCAGGGAACCTGATGTGGGACTCGATCCCGGGACGCCAGGATCACACCCTGGGCCGAAGGCGGCGCTAAACCTCTAAGCCACCCAGGGATCCCTCACCACCACCAGATCTTAAATAAAACTGAAATATTCTGTCTGAATACAGATACTGGGGCCTGGTATGTTATGGTTTCAATTTAGCAATATGAGTGGAGGTGAAGGTAGTTTAACTATGACTTGAATAGGGAGAAGAAATGTTCTTCTGAAAAAAGAAGATACTGTTGGGTTGCCATGCACAGAGGATTATTTAAAACGGATTAAGCAATACTGTGAGGAATGTACTGTACCAACTGTGATTAGGGCAAGTTCCTCTATTTAATCTTCTAGCTCTGCAGCTGTATCTTTCATAATGGTCAACAAATCTATTAAATTATTTTTAGAAAATCTTTTCTTTTTCATGGTAGCATCTCTACTTTTTTACGACTTCCTCTCCTACTCTTTCCCCTCAACACTCCCCTACCCCATGTCTTGTTTCCATTATCTTCTCTGTCTCTTTGAGGGTATATTATATGCTTACTGTCAAATCTTGTGTTTAGTCTATTAATTCTGCTCTCATAGATGTTAGACATAAGTTTTCTTATAATGATTATGCTCCTAAGATGCCACATTGCTCTTCTTTCTGAGTTCATATTTCCCTGAGCACATTAGCTACCTTAGACAGTGATGTGTGAGGAGATCCTCTTGATGAGTTTAGTTGGTGGGGTGGTAGTGGTTGTTATTTTTCTCTAGGAGAGTTTTCTTTTAGGAAGGCCCCTGGGATGTGGAGGAGGCCAAAGTGGGAGAATTGGAGGAGGAAAGGCTTAAGCGTGGAGAGATTTGCTTATTCATGTTGTTAGTCCTTTACTTGGTAGGCAAGCTAGTGGTGCCTAATCAGATTCCGCCACTTATCCAGCAGGAACAGGTTTGGCTCCTGCTTTCTTGACCCGAGGTGATGTTAGGTAGGGCAATAATCTGCCTGGAGAAAAGGAGGACAGAGAAAAGACACACAAAAATACCTCTCTGCCCTCTGTACTGTGTCCTTGAGTCTCAAGTCTGAGTTCTAATGGAAGAAGCTGAAAAGATGGGAGGTTGTGAGAGATAGGAGTATGGCTGCTGCTTGATGACTCAGTGGTGTGGCTGGACCTCCCATGCAGCAAGGAACAAGGAAATGTATATTCCTGCAACACACACCACTACTTCCTGGTTTTTTATCAGTAAATTGGTTCTTGAAAGGACTCCCTCCCCTATTTCTCTGCTTCAGTACCCTCACCTGAATAACGTAATCTATCCGGTCTGGAATGAAAAAAGAATTCCAGAAAACTTTTCCTTGGACCCTTACCTTCATTGTCCCATGGTCCACAGAGGGTGGATCTAGTGGATCTTTTGTGTTTCATTATCTATGTTCCTGTCTGATGAGTAATCCATTTTATTTTTGAGGCAGCTGATGTGGCATTTGTATCAACAGGCAGTTATAAAAACCAAGCATCTGTAAATCCTTCTGATAAATATTTGCGAAGTTTCAAAATCCTCAGGTCTGATCAGTGTAAGTCAGTCTGCAAGACTGTCTCCTAAGAAAGCCATCTGGAGACACAGTAGCACTTTCTGGCCATGGGAACTTCCCTATGGAGGTGGGGGGTAGGGAACTCAAAAGAATCTTCAGCAAAGATAATAGAACTTTCAAAGAAGGCAGAGAGTTTCAGACACTGATAGTAAACTTGACTGAGATCAGACAATAAAAGCCTCACTTTTGAGAGTGAGAGTTGGGGGATCAAAAGCCTGGCTTAAGTCCAGCCAAACAAGAGTCCTGAAGAGAAGTCCCTGAAGTTTACTCTCCTGTTCTTATAGGACAGAAGCAAAACTCTTTAGAAAGTATTACTATCTAAAAGGAAAAGGAGGAAAAATTTAAATGAAGGTTATGAAATTTATAACTATAAATACGCAAAAATATACCTTAAAATAACTAGAACCTTTGGGATGTTTCTCTGAGTTTTGAACATGAACAAAAATATCCCCCATTTTTATTCAAACTCATTAGCTAAAAAGTAAATAAAATAGAAATAAAACTCCAACTGGATCAACTAAATGGTCAGGACACAGTAATATGAGATAAGAAAACAGCTTAATTTTTCTTCTACCAGTTTTGAAAACTTCTCTGTCAGATATTCCTTCCTCACATCTACATGGTATTTTCTGGTCACTTTCAGTTTCATTTTTCAGGTATTAAAGGAGCAGTCTGACCTAAATTGAACTTCTCATATCTTCTCATATCCTTATATCTTAGAGCTTTTCCTTTCCCCTTCGTCCTGCCCAGAAGGTTGGGAAGGGACGTGTTGACTCTTCTCTCTGTTTTGATTCATATCTTCCCAACTTACCATCCCTTGCCTCTGGATCCTTCAGGGTTGTATGGGACAGAAGAGTAAGACTTATGGGGCAAAAAAAGAGCCTTCTTTATTTAGCTGTTGCTGCTTGGCGATCTTACTCAGCCGTCACTTCCTCTGTGGCATGGCAGCCTCCTAACGCTGGCTCTTACTTTAATAGGGCACCATTGTGTGTACGGTGTTTTTATCATCAGTATCCTACCCTTCCCCCATCCCTGACACTGTAAAGACTCTTCCTGTGAGACATGTTCTCTCTGGCTAACCCATTTCATCTTGTTCTATTTGCCTCATCTACTGGTACCCTCCATTCCACAGCTTTACTTGTACTGGGGTGACTCAAATGTGGCAAGTGACAGGTTATCTTGGGTAAAGCTCCTCAAGGTTATTCAACCCAGTGGCCTCCTATAGGCTTCAAACTCTGGTAATCCAGTCTCCCTCCTCTAAAAACTTTATCTATTAGTATCTTGAAATAGGGGCACAAGTTTCTCCAGGCTAGGAAATAGAAGGGTAGCAGGGGTATATGTATGAGAGCTCAGCAGTCTCCCATATCCAGTCAAATCCCATAAAAGGTACAATTTATATGAGTGGAACAAAGCATACACAAACAAATTGGAGACATTTACATTGTTTTAGTACAATATTAAGCCCAAAATGTAACATTAAATAAGTTTTCGTTGGACAAATATGGATGGGATGGGAGTGTGCAAAATCAAGATGACTAAACATTTGATGAAGATTAGTTTTGAAGACAAATGGATGCACTTAAGCCTCAACTGAAACTACAATAAGGTCTGTCTTCTATACATGCCTACAATGAAGATTCCTGATTATCAGTCTGAATCTATACAGGGGTTCCTGATTAGGTCAATGCAAGTATTTCAGTTTCAAGAGTTGAGAATGTTTTTCTCTGAAAGGGCCTGTAGATGTCACTAAAGCAAATGATTCTTTTATCCTTGATTTGATAGTGGGGTGCAAAACGCCCACAAAAAGAGTAAAAAATGCTATTTTTGTAAAGACTATCTATGCTGTTACATTAATAGCATCATACAACATAGCAAAATACCACTACAGTCACAGGAAGTTTGCAAATTTTCCTTCCATTTTACAGCTGTGATTTATTTTAAACTATGAAAATATACTCAACAATACTCTTTAGTTTATAGCAGGGAAGGAAAATGCCCTCCTCCATTCTCTCTTCCCCCACAGACACCTCTTTCAGGGCTAGAGGCACATCCTTTCTCCTTCACCATTAGAGACAGTGTCCTCAAGCTAAGAATATTGATGCCTTATGAAAGAAAAAAAAAATTGCAGAGGCATTGACTCTGAAAGAACAAAGGTGGAGAAAACATTTTAAAATGTGCCCGGGGCAGCATTCAGTTTTAAAAGCATTAATTTTTTCCCCCTGCACTGTTTTTAAAGACAACTATAAATTTAAGTCATGTAGAAATTTTGATCCCTCTCCTTTTAGCCAAAGAAACCCAGTGCAAAGTGATAAATGAGGAACTCCATCTTTGAACTTTCATAGCCAGGGAGAGGATTTCATAACATGATTTAATAACATTACCCAGGAAGCATGTGGCACCTGTATTTTCATAAGAGTGGAGAGTATGCTTTCAGCTGGGACCATATTCCGTATGTCATTCTTCTCATCAAGAGGCTACAAATTTCATCACAGGATGGCCAAGGATGAGACCTACTGAAAGAAGAAAGCTCAAAGAAGAGAAATAGACAGAGCTTTGGGGCCATGTTAGTAGAGTGTGAACAGTCTTTCTTATGTTAGCAAGAATTTTGTAGGCCTCTCTGGAAAAAGAATCCTCTTTAGAAAATTATTGTACTTAAAAAGAAATCCAAGCAAGTATAAAAGCAGACATGGAGAATAAGTCTGCTGAAAATAAGTTGTGTGTTAATGAAAAATAATTCAGGGAAGAAGAGACACAAAATAGTGAAAGTTATCTGTCGATTCTAGAAGAAAAAAAAGTCCAGACAGAAGAGAGACTACTCTTTTTGTTTTGTTTTGTTTTTTGTTTTCTAAAACTAATTTTTATTTTTATTTTTTTATATATTTATTTTTTATTGGTGTTCAATTTGCCAACATATAGAATAACACCCAGTGCTCATTCCATCAAGTGCCTCTCTCAGTGCCCGTCACCCAGTCACCCCCACCCCCTGCCCACCTCCCTTTCTACCACCCCTAGTTCGTTTCCCAGAGTTAGGAGTAAGAGAGACTACTCTTGCGTTATTCTATAATAAGTATTATTACCCATTCCATGAGGGGAAGAATTGAACATTGAAAATTGTATATTTCTTATACTTTGTGATGAATATATTTCCAGATAATATATTCAGATTCTAATTCTAAATAAGGATTTAAGCATTTTTTACTGATTCAATTTCTGTCTTCACAAAGTCCTATGTTGAGACGCCTGGGTGGCTCGGTAGTTGAGCGTCTGCCCTTGGCTCAGGTGGTGATCCTGGGGTCCTGGGATGGAGTCCTGCCACAGGCTCACTGCAGGGAGCCTGCTTCTCCCTCTGCCTATGTCTCTGCCTCTCTCTCTGTTTATCCCATGAATAAATAATAAAATCTTAAGAAAAGAAAAGAAAGTCCTATGCTAAAGAACTCTATCTGGTATAATTACTTCAAGATATTTGAAGAGAATGGACCCTATTGGCATAGCCTCATCATGATTCTCGTGTCCAGACTGGAGAAAAATAAAGAAACATTATTGTTTGCAAAATTCTGTCTTAATGAGATTTATGCTTATAATTATTTTCTTTTTGGTGATATTACTACAAAAAATTATTCCAAATTATCCAATATAGTGAAATTAGAAAAGTATTTGTTAGAAGTTTCTCCAAAAGTTAAACATATAATTATCACATGGCCCTCAAGTCTACTGCTAGGTATATATCCAAGAAATCATATATCTACATAAAAACTTATACATGGCTGTTTATAGCAGCATTATTCATAATAATCAAAAACTAGAAACAACACAAATGTCCATCAGTTGGTCATGGATAAAATGTGGTATATCCATACAATGAAATATTATTTGGTAATATAAAGGAATATAGTACTCATGCCTGCTATAATATGGATGAACCTTGGAACCATTATAATGAGTGAAACCATTCAAAAAGTATTGAATGATTCCATTTAGATGAAATATTCATAATAGGGAGGTCTATAAAGATAGAAAGCAAATTAGTAGTTGCCAGGGTTGGGGGTGGGAAGAAATATGGGGGTGTTTAGGAAGTAACTGGTTATGGAAATGGGGGCTACATTTGGGGATAATGAAATGTTCTAGAATTAGTGATAACTGCACAACATTACAAATTTATTTAAAAATCCACTGAATTGTATACGTCAGCAGGGTAAACTTTATGGTGTGTGAATTATATCTCCATTTGAGACAGAGAAAGAAAGAGCGAGAGATGGATTGTTTGGTGGGCATCATGGAATCAGTTTGAGGTTCCTTTATTAATGCACCTAGGAAGGGAAAGTTTCTCATTTGCTCAATTCATGAGTAAAACGGTCATTGATAAGATTCTCCTTCTCTCCTTATTTTTTCTTACAAGGGTAGAGAAAATGTCTGGGAGACATGCAATATATTTGGGTAAAAAGAGGAATGTAGTCTTTCATTAGTCACTCTGAGAAGGACCATGTTTCTCAGTGAAGGCTGATCAGTGACTACAAGTGAGTCACTGCCCAAAGTAGAAAAGAGTCACATTGAATTTGGGGGATAGAGGGAATCCCAAAATAGACAGTGGACTCTTAACTAAACAGTAACACAACTCCCAGGGTTTGTATGTATATGCATGGAAATTATATGGGAAACCAATGAAATAATTGTTTCTGTGTTTGTGTTTGTTGGGAAGAATACAATATAGCCCAAAAAGTCTTGATAAATCACTCTTAAAAACTACAAGTAGTTTAAGGACAATAACATAGTAATAAAACAAGTTAAAATGACTTGTGCAGTAAACTCTTCTTTCCAAACAATTTGAAGAAGTTACATTCAGGTCAAGACAATCCTATCACTCCATATTGTACTCTAGTGGCTCTGGGGAACAATGTGCTTCTGAAAATCTAATGGGTTTTTGTAAGGTAGCAAAGCCTAAAATATGCTCCTAACTATAACACATGATGTTCAATCTAGACTGATGTCCTAAAGTATTTTCTTATTGACCTGGGACTTCCTCTGGGTTTTACCATGTGCTGTTGCTCCTCCAGCGCTGGATAGAGTCACATGATTTTGCTTTTAGGTATCGGGAGTAGATGAATTAGTAACTATATCTGTGATGATACTTATTTTCATGTTTCTTTCACGTCATCCTTACTACTTTTTAAAAATACACTTGAAAGGCACTCAAGCATTTTTTTCTCCTTCAGGAGCAAAATAATAAATTCAAGAACAAAATTTTTACAAAATTAGTTGTGCCAAAACTCCTTAAAAATATTAACTGAGTTATCCCTTTTGTTGCCCAAGGATTTAAAGTAGCTACAACTTATTTTACTGTGCTAATATCAAAAGATAAAATAGAAGTCATACAACAAATAAAGGCATAAACAATAAATACATAAATGCATATATATGCAAATACAAAGAAAGGAAATAAAAAAAGAAATATTAGGTTTTTGATCCAATAATGATTTTGATAGATTTTTGCCAGACATCCAAAATTTTTTTCTTCTTTTATTTAACACCAAACAATACTTCTGGTTTAAGATGGTAGACTTAGCACAAGCATGTCTATTCCCTTCCCTCTTGAAATCCCAATATGTGATAGCAAAGGAATCAACTTATAAAATGGAAAGAATGAGAGGAGAAAATTATTGAAAAAGATTCCAGTAAATTTCTAGAAGATTCAAGAGAGATAAAACTCTATTGATAGATTTTTAAAAAGTAAATCATTGCATCCCAGAATACACAGGAGGCAATGCCATAATAAAGAGAAGGCTGAACTGTAAAGTGGAACTACAGAGAGGATCCCTGAGCAGGAGGGATAAGAACACAAATGAGATGGAAAACCAGACTGGGAGATTAATTGAAAGGCTGACCATTGAATGAAGAGTAGGATTGCAACATTCCTTCCTGCCTGCCCTTTCTCGCCCTTAACTGGGTGGAGCTCAGGCATTTCTAAGCAGCCTAATATATATCTTGAAGGAAAAAAAAATAAAGAGACACAAAACAGTAACAACAAAGCAACCCTAAAGTCATTTCTCTAAAGAAATCAAATGAACTGCAATATAACATTAAAACCCTCTTCATGCTGGCATTTGGAAGCTCTATCCTCATCCCAGCCTAAATGCCTTCTCTGTTATAGCTCATCCTAATATGAAGCCTGTTAGTAGACTAGTTCTGCCTATATGCACTGAGCTTTGAGCCAGGCATTATCACTGTGTGGGAGACCTACCCATAAAATTAAAATATACAAACAATAACTTAGGCAAATACAAAAAACTCATAGTTTTTATTAGAAATTCAACCCTCCCCTGTTCTTTATAAAACATCAGCCAGAGATCATAACAAATTATGAATAAAACCAGAAGCATGAAAGAACAACTCAAACAAGAACATTTGCTTTAGAAGAAACACAAATTATTAGGGGAAAAGAAGAGAACTTCACAATAAGCTATTTCTCATCCTAGAAAACATCAGAGGCTATTGCCTGTAGAAATAAGAAAAAGAAGCTATAAAACAAGGAATAATGGAAAACAAAAAAGGAATTTTTTATTGAAGATATGTCTGCAAAAATTCAACAGTTATGAAGATGAAATTAAGAAAATCATAAAAATAGAAGATCTTAAAAATGGTAAGAATAATAAAAAAAAAAGAACATGGAGGATCAATGCAGGAAGCCTGACATTGACCCAGTAGGATATCTGAGGGGAGAAGAGGACATGGAGAAAAATGGAGGGGAGGGTTGACGATGAAAAAAAAAAAAATCAAAGAAACTTTCCAATGTTTAAGCACAAGAATTCTTTAGATTATAAATACCCAATGAATTTCCAGAATGATACCAAAAAAAATCCATACCTAAATTTTCAGAACACAAGTAATTAAAAAAAGAACTTAAAAGTTGGGATGCAGGGGACATGTCATATTTATGATTCATGAAAATGAATCACGTTGACGTCAGACATCGCACCACCACTTGGTCCTAGACACAGTGAAACAATGAATCTGGAGCTCTGAGGAAAAATTCTAGGCTTAGTCACAATGGCAATTGAGTGTGATGGTAAAATAGAGCTATTTTCAGACTTTCAGAAACTTCTAAGGAGGTTACTTTTGAACCTTGCCAAATTTATAAACTTTTATAAATTCTATGGAGGTTACTTGGAAGATTTGCTCCAGCAAAACAAAAGTGACAACTAAGCAAAGGAAAAACACCACGTGGGGGTGAGGGCAGGGGTGGGGGTTAGGAGTGGAATGAAGAACTAACCAGGCATAATTTGAAAACAAATCCTAGTACATCAATTATATGGACAATCTAAAAAGCTATTGGTCCCAGGTGCTGTCAGGGAGAATCATAACAAAGACTGGCAAGCCTGTTAACCAGAGTAAATGCCTAGGGTGAGAGGAAAGGTACAGAAAGAACCAAAGACAACAGCAAAAAACAAGGCTGCAGAGTTGAAGGAGAGAAGTTAAAATTTATTCAGATTGTGCAGGTTTTCTATGACTAAATGCAGGCTAAATATAAGAAATGAAAAAAAATAAATATAAGAAATGAAAATCGTTGACAGGTAAAGGTATGTGTTAGTAAGAATTACACTTGAAAGCATGTGACCGCAAAAATCCAAAATTAACAGTGGCTTAGAAAGATATTTGGTTTTCTTCTACAAACCAAGTACAGTACTTAGAGTCCTACTAAAGAATTTCCATGAATTCACCAAAGCTCAAGACTCCATATAGCCTTTTCCTGTGCTCTATTAAGGGAGGATATGCCCCTTGCCAGGACCGTGTCTATTTCACCAGGCAAGAGGGATAAAAATAGAGGTGAAGTGCATAGTCCTTCCTTGGTGGGGATTGCTCCCCCTCAATTGTATCTTACTGACTAAAATTTGGTCACATGACTATACCTAAGGGCAATTGCTGGGGGTATACCTGCTAATATTTGGGGAGGCTGAGGGAAGCTATTTTTGAAGGAAGAATGGAGAACAGATAATTGGGGACTATAGAGAGCCTTTCCACAAACCCAAAAGAAAAATCCTTATAGGCCTTAATGGCCATAGTTTATTACCCATTACATTTCCTTTAAACCTTCTATTGTATTTGGACAAAAATTCTAATTCAAAGGTATATATGCTCTATGGCGTATGTGTGTGTATATATATATACACACACACACACACAACAGAATATTACTCAGCCATAAACAAGAGTGAAATCTTGCCATTTGCAATGACATGGATGGAGGTAGAGAATATAATGCTAAATGAAATGTCAGTTAGAGAAAGACAAATAGCATATGGTTTCACTCATATTTGGAGTTTAAGAAACAAAACAAATGATCATAGGGTAGGGGGGAAGAAAGAGGCAAAGCAAGAAACAGACTCTTAGGTACAGAGAACAAACTGATGGTTACCAGAGGGGAGGTCAGCAGGGACAAGTTAAATGGGAGATGAGGCTTAAGGAGGGCACTTGCTTGTGATGAGCAATGAGTGTTGTATGTGAATGCTGAATCACTATATTCTATAGAAGCAAATATTACACTGTATGTGAACTAATTGGAGTTTAGATAAAAATTAAAAGAACAAGAAAAAATTAAAAAATGAAACCTCATTGTATCTGGGTAGACATGGAATGCAAAGGTCTTTAGAGAATAAATAGATTTTCAGAAGGGTCCATGAATTGATTTGAGTACCAAATATTTTCATGAGATTAAATGATATCTTACACATTTAGGTATTACTACTTTCCACATGGAGAATTTCTGACTCATGAAATAGAATTTCACTTAACTGAATTCACTGTAGTTCATTGTTGTATAATTTATCAATGGATACTTGTGTAATTACTGTTATCATGGTCGTAAGGGAGGTGGATTGTAGTTTAAATATATGAAAATTTCTAATTTTAGAAAAGCCAATCTCACCCTAAAAATGGTTGGGAACCATTCTTACCAGATTTCTTGTAAAGATGTATTTGTGTGTTGCTCTTTTTTGGTTTTGTTTAATAAGTTTTGCCTTGTTTTCCTTTTTGTCAGGATTCTTTCTTATAATTTTTACTGTCATGTTGCAATGTTTCTATTTCTATTATGATTTTTTATATTGTTTTCGGAACAAGGTGGATTTAAACACAAAATCTGATAATGGCTTTCTCTCTCACCATAGCCAGGTTCTGGCTACTGGAATCAGACTTTCACGTCCAGGAATTCAAAAAGCTTCTCATCAGGTGTAAAATTACAAAAGACTCCTCCAAAGGGTGTCAAAGAGGTTAGTTCCAAGTTGGATTGGCAGTGGACTTTGGATGTTTAATTGTAATTTGAACCCATATCCAATTTTGCCCTCTTCTTTGAAATGGCTTGAAACTTGTCCTGAGACTCCAGCTGATTTCTGGTTTCTAGTTTCTTGGAATTAAGGTTTCCTTCAGGGTTTCTCTCAGTATTCACTGTCCCCACAATTTTGCAGTGCCTTAGGTTCTTCCAGTAAATTTCCACCACCTAACTGACCACATCTTTTGAGTATTTCATTTTTCTTCCTCATTTCTTCATTTTTATTTTCTGGCTATTTAATGTTATTGTCATATATGGTCAACACTTTGAATCCTGAGTGGTACCTTTTGAATGGTACTGTTTGCTTTGTCTCCCCCCCCCTTTTTTTTTCCTATGATAGGTGTGAGATACTAAGTCACTCCCCTCCCCCCAGGGATTGTCAGTTCTCTTTTACATTTATTTTTAGCCCGCTCTGGGACTTTTAAATCCAGACTTCCTCTCAGTTAATCCTGTGTTTCTATGGATTATCTCATCATCATAACCAAACATAACTGCCAAATATACAATCTTCATCTTGGCCGGGTCACTCCTCCTGAACTTTTATTAGCTGGACTGAGACCTTTGAAGTACTAGTTCCTCTCTCCACTGATGGCTGCTGGCAGAGATCCAGGCTGTCTGAGAATGGTTGGGGGATGGGCAGGCATCACTGCTAAATAGCTGTGGCATCATAAACAGTGCAGGTTTACCTTGCCAAACACTATATGTTGACTCTGTTGGGCTCCCAGAGTGATGGTGAGGCTATTGAAGTAAGTTCGAGGTTGTGAAAGATTAGGCTACAATCAGATACTTAAGATGGTCCTTCTTTGCAGAGTATGCAAGAAATTTTTAAAGGGAGAAATGGTTGTCATTCTGTACAAACTGCAGATTTCCTTTTGGCTTGAAGAATTTGACATTGATAGTGATTTACCAGAATCTGTGTTGATGGACCCAAGCTGAATATAATCTGAAGTATGTAGTAGTTCCAATCATCTCCAGAGATTAAGAATACAGGACACATAGAAGACACAATAATAAGAGGAGGGGTCATATGGAAAGAGACATTTAATGTAGTGTTAAATGTCTATAATTTATATCAGGTCGGTGGGGAGCAGGTCTTGTTAGGTTAAGTAATAATCCAGGTGCTTATCAACAGTGCAAAAGTCCAAAGAAAGCCAGCTGATTAGGAAGTCCACACTCCACCAGTGGCTAATACAGGTGGTTTTTTTTTATTATTACATTTTTCATTTATGTATTCATGAGAGACACAGAGAGAAAGGCAGAGACATACGCAGAGAGAGAAGCAGTCTCCCTGTGGGGAGCCTGATACGAGACTCAATCCCAGGGCCCCAGGATCACGACCTGAGCTGAAGGCAGATCCTCAACCACTGAGCTACCCAGGTGCCCCTAGGTGTTTCTGTTTTTATGTCTCAGTTAACAACCAAAAGGGAATTAATATAATAATTGTCAGAAATTAGCTTTTATTGGTGAAATTGGCAGCTTATTAATAATTAAATTAATTATTTAATAATTAAATAATTGATAATTATTAACTGCTTAGTGAAATTAAAGGTTTTCAAAAAATGATTTAGTTTTGGGGACACTCTGCACAATTCTATGAATGTAGAGTAAGAAACCAGCAAGGCCTATACTCTTTATCCATAAAATAATGCCTAACGCTTCATCCTCAATGGTCCTTTGGCCAATCACTGGTTAAAGATTTCAGGTTATCTGCACTTGACTACTAGGATACTAGGTCCTGCTTCCTGGAGGTTGTCAGATCTTCCTTCACTTAATGTTTCACATATGTGGTGGTCTGACCAGTTAAAAAGTACAGAAGTGGCATTTTAGTGGAACTACAGTACAGCTGTTTTTGTTTTTGTTTTTTGTTGTCTGCTTGTTAATGAATTTTGCTTAATAATTGTAAATATGAAAAAATGTTTTAGGAGACGTGCTTTCATTGTAACCTAGTAGATCACTTTGCTAAATGGTTAACTTCCAGACTGACTTCAGAAAACATAATATTCTGTATTGGCTCTTCCTATCATTTAAAATGTCTATTATTTTGAAAAATAAAAAATTGTTTTCTTAAACATTTTTTTACTTTATTGTTAAGGGAGAACATTATTTTTAAGTGTTATCCATGTGTATTTCCACGTTTGCCAATGCAAAGTTCATGTTCTTTGTTGATTTATCTTACAAATATTTTACCTAGTTGTTTTTTACTATTAAGGTTTCTGGGTTTGTTTGTCTTTTTGATTGGCAGAATTTTGAGCATTTTAGATCTTTAAATCTAGCAAACTGTTCCTTTGTTTTTGAGCTTAGGCTTTTTTTGGTTTGTTTTTAAGAGTCTGTTAAAGAATTGCTTTATTAATACAAAATACGCAAACTATTAAGTGCTAAGAAATTATAATATCTAAGTCATAGCAAACAGGTGGCAATTCAACATCCAAGGTCGACAGAACGCTGAGAGACTGCAACAGATTAGACTCCCAGGATAAAGAAGACATCTTCAGGGGTGAAGGGGGGCCCAGGTGCAACAGCTTTTCAAGTTCCCTCTCCTCATCAAGGATCATGAGAGGCACTCCATTCAAGGGGAGGTGATCCCATAATCAGACAATTTGCTTACATAAGTTTTATTATTTTTTATGATGTAATTTATTATCAAGTTTTTTCTTCTTTTTCTTGCATTTGACTTTCATCATTCTAGAATTATTTAAGAACTATTTATCAAACAAATCTTCCACTTTATTCATGTTGAATGCCTTATTTATTACATATTTAATTCTTACATGTTTGATGCTACCATGCTCTTCACATTATTAAAACTTTATTATATAATGTTTTAATATTTGATAGGTTTAAAGTCTCTTCACTCATTACTCTTTACTCTTCTTTTTTCAAAATTTTCTTAACTCTTTAATCATTCATCTCTTGTATATTAAATCTAAAAATATTTTTTAGTTCCAAAAGAAGCTTCTCTTGAAATTTTGATATGATTGCTTCATATGTATAAATTGATTTTAAAAGAACTAACATTTTAATAATTTATTTTGTCATCTATGAACATGGGATATTTCACTAGCTATCTGTTTATATGAATAACCCAGAAGAGATGTACATGTATTTAAAGGCTATTTTCATATATTTTGTGTTCTTTTGTTATTGTGGTTTCTCCATCTTATTTTCTAATGATCTCCTGCTGATTTGCCAAGGAGTGATTGCTTTTCATATTTTATCTTGTGTCCATCTGAGTTACTGAACTTTCTTATGAAATCCAGTAACTTTTCAATAGATTACCTTGGATTTCCTGGGTAGAGAATTGTCTCTCTTTTCCATACTGGAAACTTCTAGTTCTTCCACATATTCTATGTTATTATCTGAAATACCTAGGAAAATACTAAATGTTACTGGAAATTGTGAACATCCTTTGTCTATTCTGGATTTTAATATATGAAGACTCCTAATAGCATTTATCTATTAAAGAAATGGCTGTTGATTTTAAGTAGGTTGATATTTTTGCACATAAAAAAATGTCTTTAACCCCAGTTTTTAAAAAAGATTGAAAAACAACAATGGGGCTGACTTCTACAAAAAGGACTTTTAACAGCTGTTTTGAGATAATCAAACATTTTGTATGTTTGTCTTGGGTCTTATGATAGGATATGTCACATGAAACCATTCCCAGTTATCAAACTTCATTTATTCAAAGGGATGTTTGGAAAGTCAAAACTCAATGAATCCCAGAATACATAACAATTTATTAAATTTCTTGAATAAAGATCATAATGTTACATATTTTTAAAAGTGAATTTTACCTAAATGTTTTTCACTTTTATTAAACAGCCCCTCAATCATATTATAAATCTAGAAAACAAACAGTTTTATTCTTTTTTAATATTAAGACTGAGCTTTCCCCTTTATTTATTTATTGCCTCAGGCTCAGAAATGGATATTTAGTTTGGAAATATTTTTCTCTTTTCAATTATATTTGAAAATTTTACTGTTTTACAAAATGACTTGCTAATGTTTTTCTTTCACATAGCTATTCCTTCTCATATTGGTTTCAGGAAATTATCTGTGGCCAGGGCTGTTTTGTTATTTTTGTTAGCATGTGACTCACGTCCTTCTATCTTCCTTCCTTCATTTGGTTTTAAACAAGCTTAAAAGGAAAGTTCAAGGGATTGTTTATGCAGCAATGATAACAATTAAAAAATAAATGTACAAACTTTGATAATAAAAGAATCATTTAGCTAATAATTTTGGGGTTTTTTGTACAAATGTATTATATGTAACCAAAGTATTTTGTAAACAGGGACTTAAAGATTGTAATCTCTTAAAATGAAATTTGTAGGCTGAGGTTAATAGCACCTTTCTAAGGGCAGCCCAAATTAATCACATTTTTCTCATGGATCAGATTTGTGTCCCTTTGGTTAGCATTCTATGCACATTCAGTATAAGTCAATGAGAGACAAAATAGGTTTTAAAAAGTCTCTTCACTAGACTGTATACCTGGGATAATCTGAAGACTCCATATATTTCTATAGAGTACAAAATACAACTCTTTAATACAGACATTTGTGCCATTCTACATGGACCAAATTATCTAGAAGACATTCATTCCATAGGTAAACTAAATATTAGTAGCTGGCATTGAACATGATATCGATTAAACCCATTATGACTCTGGGGCTATGAAATAGTCATGAGCCTGAACAATTACTTTAAAAAATGGGAAGTTAATCATATCATGAGGAAAAGAAATTCAACACTGTTATTTGTTTTTTATCGGATTAAAGTTTATATTGAAAAGAACAATAATAACAAGTTCAGAGATACCTTGTCATCCAATGGAAAGAGTAAGAGAAGACAACAAATATCTGCCACTTATCAATGTAGTTGGACAAGTTAAACTCACTCAACTTTAGTTTTCTCATAGATAAAACAGGGATAATAACCATCTCATAAAATTGTTTTATTTCATGAGTATGTTTGTGTGTTTTTCTGGTCCTTTGGTGTTCAGAGAAGTTCTCGATCATTGCTGTCTGCATTACCTGGATCTGGGTTAGAAATACAAAATACCAGTCCCACCTAGACTCACTGAATCAGAATCTGCATTTTAACAAGGCCTCCCAGAAAGCTCCTTTGTACATTAAGTATAAAAACACTGCCCAGTCTAGCATAGACCATGCATGGGATTGTGCTCTATTAATGTAGTTTTCTTCCATTCAAATTAAATGAATTTTACACATGAACTTGCCTCCTCTCCTACATTTAACAACAACTATAATCACAAAATACAGGATTGTATATTCTATAATTTGACCTTATTTCTGCTAATTCTTTTATACTGAATATATGTGATTCCCTCTTCTTTTTTGTGATTTGTGCTTGCTTCTTGAAACAGGATGCTAAAATTGAGTTTTGAAGAAGACACCAAGACAATAATAAAATAAAAATAAACGTGGATTATAAAAGACAGATCATAAATGCAGAATTGACCACTTCCACAACTCTTGGGCCCACTACCAGTTGGATGATAAAGAACTGAGTGTACTTTAGAAGAGTGTGAATTTAGGGCAGAAGGTATCTTTGAAGAAAGCTGTGCTGTGAGTCATACTCACTTAGAGGCAGAGTGTCTGCTCCCCTTCATCAAACCTGATGGTGAGGAGACTTCCAAGGGTACATATGAAGCTTGATATTTGACTCCTACATTGGGGCTTTGTGTGGTCTGGCTCCCAGCAGGTATATTCAGAGGGCAAAACCATACTACCTGCTGTGCTGGTGAGGGAGCAAATAGAAGAAGTAATGTTGGGATTTTCCTGTACATTTATAGTTTCCTGGGCAAGGGATTTAAGTAATTAAGGATTTTAAGTGTTTGCCATGGACCCAGTACTGTGCTGCCAAGTGATTCTCCAGAAACAAAAACAAAAATAAAAGGAATGCTCCTATGACTCCCCATTTGTAACATTTGTCTACTTCTGTGGTGTAAATATCACTATTATGACCAATTTCAAGCTAACCACATGACGTCATTGAACATGGGAGTTGGAAGGAAATGAGCACAATCTGCTCTTGTAAACCTATAGGAGCTGGCTCTCCAGCATACCCACTGAAGAGAAAGAGAGAGAGGTAGGGGAGCGGGGTTGAACTCCGTCAGTAAGATGGAGAATTCACAACCAGTTGGAGTAATGGTATACCCTCTCAGAGCAAAAAAAATGACAGTTGAGGCAGCTATTCAGAGACTCTTCAGAAACTTCATCAAAAATGCTCTTTGAGAGAGTCAGCTTTAAAAATTTGCAGGTCCAGATGATGTGAAGCCTGATAACAACAAGATGGTCCAGTATAATCTTACCTGTTCTCTTTCCTCACCACCAACTACTGAAAGAAGCAAAAACAGACCAGTGACCTGGGGGAAGCAGGCCCACACTGGTGGAGGAAGGAAGACTTATTAAATCCACTTCAAAATTTTGATTACCATCTTGGACTAGACATTCTAATTACTAAATTCAATTTTTATTTGTGTTATAGTGACCATAGGACTGTTTATTATCTAAGAGTAAGCACATGAGTTCTCATCTGGTGCTAGAGGAAATCACCTGTACTGAATAAAGTTTAGAGGATGATTGTGGGAATAAAAAATTTCTATTTCAATTAAATCATGAATTATGCTAGTTCAACACACGAGCTACACACATACCTTCAAGTTCTACCTTCTAGATCAAGACTTAACCTATGGGTCAAACTTCATGTCATGCTGAATGTATCCTGACACTGCCTTAACTATCAGGATGTGTTTTGTAGCATATTATATAGTAAATCTCTAATATGCTCTTGTGAACTCTTACTCTTTTAAATTTTCTGAATTATATCTATTATATATAATTTATGATGGATACATATATTTCTCTGTATATCTGTGTCTCCTAACATCAACATAATGCGTGTCCCAGGAATTCTTAGAGAACTAGCAATATTATTTCAATGCTCTTTGAATAGGAAGTTAGATCCCAAGACTTTGTTCAGGGAAATTTCTTTGCACCAAGGTTCATGGGAAAAAACAGACAATGACTATATTGAAGGGAGAGCAAGAAAGATTTTGTTACTTGTTCGGAGAAGGAAAGAGAATATATACAATGAAGGATGGAGAGAATTCAACAAATTGAAGAGAACTGAGATTACATGAAGTAAAAAGTCACTGCCATCCTTAGTGAAGATATAATCAAAGGGAATTTTAATGCAGGTGACACTTACTTAATTTTAAATTGATTTTATGGCTGGTACATATATCCTTTTCTGCTCTCTATTTCAGAAATCATTTAGCAGGTTATTATGCCTTCAAATTTTTATTGTGTTGGATTATTTACTTTTGTTTTGTAGAAATCAAAAAAGGTGTACTTCAAGTTTGTGTTGGGACTAAAGAGAAATAGCAGGTGTAAAAGCAGAATTTTAGATCTACAAAATGAAGCTCTCCATCCTCTCTCCCCATGGCTCATTAAATTTTTTGAGAATATAGGTAGGACTTTTTTATTTCCAAAATACATGGATCTGTTTGGAGTGAAGTGGTAAATCAAATTAATGGGGCATTGTGCAGCAGACATTTGGATTGCAGAAAAATCTCCTGTTATTTCCTATGTTTATGTTTTGGTTTGTGTTTTGACAGTTCTTCCCTTTGAAGAAGACATCTAACAGACTTGTAAATCCCCTGCATACTTCACAGCAGCCTTTTTCTTAACTATTCTTGAGGTCAAAGCATTAGGAATTAGGAGACAGTTTTCTTGGGAAAAGCTTAGTTCAGATATCTTGAGTCATCAATTAGAATGACAAAATCTTTGAGTAGCAAATTAATGGCAATAAATAACTAAATCAGCTGTCCATGTTAACAATAGGAAACAGTGCCTACATCTGGATATGTACTGTGTAACATCAGTATCTTCACACTTACAAAAATTAGGAATTGATGAGCTGGAAAACTCAAGTGCTCTTATGCACAGTCCAACAAAGTTAAGTTGCTTTAAAATATTAAATTATGTACCATAAAGGAAAAAAAAGACACTTTTTTTCCTAGTAGGCTATTCAGTATTTTAATGCTAAAAATGAACTTCCTAGATTAAATTTGCTTCTTTTCTACCTTCTTCAAAACTTTTTTTCCTTTTACATATATCTGTATTTTCACTTTGACATAGTCAATGTCATCTAGTAGAGGTCAAGAAATAAGTTAAATGGAAATAAGGTATGAATAATTGCATTTCTCATGTGTTTAGTGACTATATTTATGAAAGAATAATAATTTGAGTACTTATAAAGAAAGAGATTTCAACTGACAACACTATTTAAAAATGTTAAAATCCACTCTACATGTAAAAGATCAAAATAGTCCACAAAAGAGAAGCAAAGCATTAAATTGGTAAATGAGATAAGTACACTTTGGATTTATGAAATTGAGTCCATGTAATTCTTCTAATCTCAGACCTGGTTGTTATTTTATATTTATATTTTGAGGGAGAATGCAAAAGAGACATTATTCATTGCAGGTAGTATTATCTTCTAATAATGAAAGCTATCATTTTCTTGCTTTTTGAAATGTAGCATAAGCATTATCTTATACCTAACAATCAACATATTGGTATTATTTTTCACTAAGTGAATTTGTGCTTACTATTTTGGCCAATATCCCATCTTGAAGTTAATAATACATTTCAAACACACAATTTGGAGACAATCGCATGGTATTAACATAACCAACAGAAAAATGTCTTAATTGCTTGGTTGCACTGATATTTGTTTATTTCCAACATAACTCAAATCTGACATTTGCAAAGAGACCAAACTCTAAACATCTGTGGACATTCCCTACATCTATTTCTGAAAATAATCACTGTGCATCTATAGTTTACAACTATTGGCATAGAATCTGATTCTTCCAGTATTTATATATTGTAATTCTTCCAAGCTGCCTCAGAATACATGAATCGTCAGTATTTGAGGGGATCAAGAACTAAAGGAGAGAGTTAATGGATAGGAATTGGTAGAAAGTTAAAAGCTTTCTTATTGGAATGAGATGAAGGATTTTAGAACCTAGCAACAAAAAATGAGTCAGGTTAGTGCTATGTCATTTAATTGTTCCTATTCTATTGTAGGATACATACCATAAAAATATGAATCCAGCTTAAAGGTGAAGAATTGAGAGTATAGTAGCAGTTTATAAATATTCAAAGGGTACACATGTCATGAAAAGGCAATCTTTAACATAAAACATGAAAAAAATTGCACAACTTGAAGCAGAGCCATAAATTTAAGGCAAATGAAAATGTTACTCAAGAATTTAGAAGAAAAGTTGTTTCATGAATATCATGTCTTAATCATTTTGACTTGACATGCAACAATATATGAAAGAATATAGTGTTTCCTCTGTGTACATCCCAAGTCTCTTCTTACTCTTTAAATATTAAAAAGCTCTGGCCTACTCAGAGGTGTAACAGCAAAGTGAAAGACATTTGAGCCTCACAAAGCTATACTGTAATAGATTAATTGGGCACCTAATCACAAAATATTCCTTATGAACAGAAAAAAACTTTTTGGAAATACGGTTCTAGTGTTACTAGAGATGTTTATGGAAGGGGACAGTGACATTTGAAGATGCTTCATAACTAGGTAATGCTCTCTGTCTTTTCTCCCCTGAGATTGCTTGTCTCAAAAAAGCATGGAGCAAGCAAATGAGCTGGTATGGTGAGATCTTACATGTGTCTACCTATAAACTGTTTTGTCCTTACCACAATTATGTCACAGTAACAGCCAATGTTGGTTACAAGCTCCATTAGATATTCTATCCTGAGCAGTTAGGTTAAAGAAGAAGCCCCCATCATTCAGTGTCAATTCAGCCATACCTGGATTTTGTAGCTGTACTTAACTACTGTTTTGAACTACTCTTTAACTACTCTCCTGAACTTGAAGTGCAAAAAACATTCTATACATTACATTAGAAGAATTTCTGTGTCTTTAAATTATAGTATGAAAGGTTAGGCCTCTTTTTTCAACATTATCTGATATAATTTCTTTCTTATGAAATTTGCAGTGTGTTTCAGATATCATTAAATGGTAATCATGCTAGCCTAGGGAGTCTAGAGAATTCAGAGTTAATATTTTAAACAATTTAATATGTTGGTGACAAATAATTGCAAGCCACCTAATATTTCTGAATGACAAATCTGTCTTATTAAAAACATACAAATCATTTTTTGTGACTGGAAGGTAAAGACACAGTTTTTCCAAAGTCGGGATGTACAAACTACTGCTGGCAAGTCCAATCTGGTCTTCCAAACTGATAATAAAATTCTACTGGAACACAGCCATGCCCACTCATCTAGGTATTGTCTACGGCTGCTTTCGTGTTGCAATGGTAAAGCTGAGTAGTTGCAACAGAGACAGTATTGTCTGCAAAACCTAAAATATTATGTATCCCTTTACAGAAAAAAAATTTGCCAACTTCTGCTTCAAAACAACATTAGAGTGTTAGTTCTTTAAGTTATAAGGTGAAGAGGAAAGTGAACGCAAAGTTATCTTTAAAATTTGATGTCTGGATTCCATTTCTGCCTGAGCCATTCTTCCATTGGTTTTAAACACAAATTTTGCAGCTGCATTAAGAGTTGGCTCTGGGCAGCTCTGGTGGCACAGCGGTTTAGCGCCGCCTGCAGCCCGGGGTGTGATCCTGGAGACGTGGGATCGAGTTCCCCGTGGGGCTCCCTGCATGGAGCCTGCTTCTCCCTCTGCCTGTGTCTCTGCCTCTCTCTCTCTCTCTCTTTCTCTCTCTCTCTCTCCCTGCATCTCTCATGAATAAATAAATAAAAAATCTTAAAAAAAAAAGAGTTGGATCTTACATTAAGCTCTCTTACACCATATTCAAATTCTGTTTCCATAATTAAGGCTAAAGTTGGTTAAGTGAAAGCTGAAAGCAGTCTTATGAGGCTCTTGGCAGGGTTCTTATGGTTAAGAGTATAGATATAGGAGAATTGCACCTAAAACTTGGTGAATCCTAATGTAAAACACTGATGAAGGCAGAAACCTCTCTCAGGAAGTCACCAGGGAATCCACCCAACATCCAAAGGTGGTTTGTTGAGGGTCCCTTGACCCATCAGAGACATCCCAATCCTTAAAAATCTAGGCATTCTAGTTATGTTCTTAGACTTGGAGGTGGCTTTAGTGAAGTTCAGACTGAGTGAGCAATAGTCACTTTAACATGCCTGAGAAACATACATATCAAGGGGGAGAGTAAGCAAAGACAAGTTCACTATTAAACCTTCTGTGACCCATTTGTCTTAGTTGAAAATATAAATAAGGTTTCTATTAGTTACCATTCAAATTGCTATAATTCTAAGTCGTTAAATGTTTTTCTAGTTAACTCACAGTTACCCCAAGGAAAATGGTCCACAATAGAACAACCCTCTAAATCCCAATCATTTGTGTAGTTTGGGAAAATGTCATTAATAATTCTATTCTGATTATTTAAAAGAAGTCACAATTAGGTTGGAACCGAATATATACAGAATTTATAAGACCTTTGAATTGATATCAGACATCAACATAATCATATACTTTATAAGAGATGTATGACTGAGGACCCACAAAGATAAAAAAAATAGGAACTGAAGTAGAAAATCCAGTTTCAAAATGAACGGAAGCTTAATATCATGCAGAACTTTTTGCAAGACATTTTGTAGCAAAGTACATGGCCCAACTACAACAAGCTCATAGGACTCTATGGTATGCAGTCTTTTTATTTTTAATGATTCATGATTTTATTTTATCCTTTTTTATTTTATTTTTTTAAAGATTTTATTTATTTATTCATGAGAGACAAAGAGAGAGAGAGGCAGAGACACAGGCAGAGAGAGAAGCAGGCTCCACGCAGGGAGCCCGATGTGGGATCTGATCCCAGGACTCCAGGACCAGGCCCTGGGCCAAAGGCAAGCACTAACCTGTTGAGCCATCCAGGGATCCCCATTACCTTGTTTTTAAAAAAGATTTTATTTATTTATTCATGAGAGACAGAGAGAGAGAGGCAGAGACATAGGCAAAAGGAAAAGCAGGCTTCGTGCAGGGAGCCTGATGCAGGACTTAATCCCGGAACTCCAGGACCATGCCCTGAGTCAAAGGTAGACGCTCAACCGCTGAGCCACCCAGGCATCCCTATTTTATCCTTTTAATGTCACTTTTTTATTTAAAAAACTTCTATGTATACTTTTTTTGCTATTGCATTTCATACACTCTTATAAGCTGCCTGAAATTTTGGGGAAAAGGTAAGAAATTCCTAAGTGAAGTAAAAAAACATTTTAAAAATAGGTATCCCAATTTGCCAAGTGTTTCACTCATAAAACCAGAAAAGTAAAGAAACTCAAAACTGAAATATAGAAGAATTAATTTGCTATTGGCAAATGGTTTTAGATAGGTTAATATGATAGGCCTTTGCATTACAAATTTCTCTATGGTATAGACAATGGAAAATGCCATGTGAGACTAGTGATCACTCATCATAACCAAACATATAATAGATACCTTACATAAATAATCTTAGCAAATTGTTCAAAGAATATGATTATTATTCCAATTTTATAAGTGGAGAAATTGAGGCTTACAGCAGTTAAGTAATATGATTAAAAGTTGAGGAGTAGGGTCCACTTTCCAAAGTTTTTAGAGAAATGGGAGCTCTATAGTGGGAGCTATGGCATAAATTACTCCATATTCACTCCAGCCTTCAGGAGATCTGGTTTTCTAAGAATCATGGTAAGTTACACCTGACAAATTCCTAGTGGGAGCACCTTATGTTTCCTAAACCAACACCTTTCTTATGGATATTATAATTATTTTACTTAAAAGTTTTGCATATAAATTTATAAGTGAGATAGTGCTACAGTTTTTATTAATTTCTAACAGGCTTTTCTTTAGTATTAAAATAATATCTTTATCAAATGATTTGGGAATATTTCATTTTTTATGATCTGTAATGATATAAACACATATAGACATTGAATTGTCTGTTTCTTATTTTTTAATTTTTAAAATCTCTAAAGATTTTATTTATATATCTATTTATTTTAGAGAGAACATGTAGGGGAGAGTGGGAGAAGGGACAAAGTGGGAGGGAGAGATGAGCCTGACTCAGGGTTTGGTCTCATGACCCTCAGTCTCATGACCCTTGGTCTCATGACCCTGAGCTGAAACCAAGAGCTGCAAACTCAACCAACTGAGCCACCCAGGTGCCACATGTTTGCTTTTATATTTTGAAGTATAGATGGAACTAAATCATAAAACCAACTCATCCTGGTATCTTTTTAATAAAGGAACTTAAACAAATATTGCAACACCTTTTTGGGGAATGGCATATTCATACTTTATACTCTTGGGTTCAATTTTGTACTTATATTTTAGGGAGATATATTGAAAATAATATATGACTAAATAACTTTTATCCTAATAATTTTCATATCAGGAAATGTCTCAGTATAGTTCATTACATTGAGCAATTTAAAGACCAGAAATCCAAATGCCATGGAGTAAATAACTGTGAAAGTAGCTGTCATTTGTACCTTAATACCTGTTCTTCACAAGTTCAATGGTGATAAAAAAAATCTCAATTTTAGCTGAGTATGTGGTTTCTCAGAATAAAGAATGTATTTCAGACTTCCAATGGCTGGTTCCACACGTAAGGAACTTGATGGTTGCTACTCTATCCTGACAAGTAGCAGGCTAAAAGATTAACAACTATACTTGGATCCATAAGAGATGGGAGGTCACAGGGCACACGGCAGTCCCTGAGATTGGAGAGGCAGGTGAATAAGGATGCTGCCACTTATCTGAGCAGACTCACGAGTAGAGCTGGCTGCAGGAACCAGTGCTGAGCTATAGTAGAACTGCTAGAGGTTCAGTGAGGACAAATCTGAGAGTAAAAAACTCCAGGTTAACTGAATTATAGCTCCTCCACCCCACCATTGGCAATGTTGTGAGATTTACTTCTAGGAGCTTTGCCAGGTTCCTAGAGTAAATATCAGAGAAAAATTCCCGTATGCTTTTGGCAGGGGGAAGAGCAAAGGAACCATTTTGAAATTGGCCAGAGCACTCTTTTTTTAAAAGTTTTTTTAAAGATTTGTTTACTTATTTGAGAGAGAGAGAGAGAAGGCACTCGATGTAGGCACAAAGGGAGAGAATCCTTCAAGCAGACTCCTCACTGAGCTCAGAACCTGATGGGGGGCTCCCTCCCATGAGATCATAGCATGAAACCAAGAGTCAGATGCCCAACCGATTGAGCCACCCAGGTGGCTCAGAGCACGCTGTTCTTAACAAGGGCTCCACTCACAGGAAACTAGTTAACCAGAGCCTACCAGATCTGGAAGAGAGGAAAAATCCAACTCCTGCCCACTAAGGCCATCCTGACACACCTAAGCAGGAGAAAAAAACTAAGATACACTTGTGAAGTTCACAGCCCAGAGGCACAGTAGCCAGAGACCTAATCACAGAATTGTAGAACACTACCCCCTTCCCTTATTCCTTTTACTCAGTATATCTGGCTCAAGAAAAAAATTATAAGGCATTCCAAAAGGCAAACAAACAAACACAAAAACTGCCTGTAATTAGAAAAGACAAAGCAAGCATCAAAACCAGACATGGCAGATACGTATGTTGAAATCAGGCTTGGAATTTTAAATAATTATGATTAATGTGCTAGGGTTCTATTGGACAAGTAGCATGTAAGAACAGATGAACAGTGTAAGCAGAGAGCTGGAAACTGTAAGAAAATACAAAAATTGTAAAGATTAAAAAAAAAACACTAATCGAAGGACGCCTGGGTGGCTCAGTGGTTGAGCATCTGCCCTCGGCTCAGGGAGTGATCCTGGGATCCAGGATCGGGTCCCACACTGGGCTCCCTGCAAGGAGCCTACTTCTCTCTCTGGCTGTGTCTCTGTCTCTCTCTCTGTGTCTCTCATGAATAAATAAATAAATCTTAGAAAAAAGAGAAGTCCAGGATTTAAAAGAAAAAACAACACTCACCGAAATGAAGAATGCCTTTAACAGGCTTATTAATAGACTGGACACAGCTGAGGATGGAATTCCTGTGCTTGAGGTTATGTTAATAGGAAAGCAAAGAGAAGAAAGACTGAGAAACAGAACAGAATAGGCAAGAACTGTGGAACAATTACAAAAGGTGTAACATAATGGGAATACCAGAGGAGAAGAGAAAAAGAGACAGAAGAAATATATGATATAATAATGACTAAGATTTTCCTTAAATGAATGCCAGGGACCAAACCACAGATCCAGGAAGCTTAGAGAACATCAAGTAGGAAATGCCAAAAACTACACCTATTTTGCACTCTAGTTGCAACCTACAGAAAATCAGAGAAAGAAAAATCCCCAAAGAAGCTAGAGAGGGAAAAAAAAGATACCTTATCTATGGAGGAACAAAGATAATAATATCCAATTTCTTCTCAGAAACAAGAAATACAAACAAGAAGAGAGTAAGTGAAAAATTTAAGATGTTGAGAGAGGAAAACAAAATAAAACAAAAAAAAAACCCACCAACCTAGAATTCTGTGAAATTATCATTCACAAGTGAAGAATAAATAGAGACTTTCTCAAATAAAAATTGAGGGAGTTTGTTGCCTGTAGACCCACCTTTCAAGAAATGTTAAAAGAAGTTTTTTAGAGAAAGAATAATAAAAGTCAGAAACTCATATCTACATAAAGGATGAGCATTGAAGAAGAAATACATGGAGGTAAAATGAAACCTTTTATTTTTAATGGCTCTAACAAATAAGTTTGTTCAAAATAATGATATCAGTGATGTATTTCATTGTGTATGTTAGTGTAGATATCTTCTGTGTGTGTATATATATTTATATGCTTCTGTAGTCCTATATGTAAGTGAAAAGAATAATAGCAATGATACAAGGAACAGACAGCAAGAATTAGGGTTATTTTGTAATCATAAGGATTCACATTACCTGCAAAGTGGTATTGTGCTATTTGAAAGTAGACTTGGGTTAGTTCTAAATGTATGTTACAAACTGCAGGGCCACCACCAAAAAAAGTAAAGAAAAGTAAAAAGAAAAAAAATGATATGCTAAGAAAGGAGAGAAAATGGAATCCTATAAAATATTCATTTAAAACCACAAAAGGCAGGAAAAACAGAGTGGAAGACTATATAGCCTCCTAGCATTTAGGTATGCCCTTCTGATGAAGTTCTGACTAGCGTAATGCAAGCAAAAAATTGGAGAAGGCTTATCAAAAGAAGGAAACTTGCCCTTTGAATCTATATCTTCCTAATGGCTGGAGTTAAAACATGGTGCTTGACCCTAAGGCAACGTAGCACCACGTGTCGAGGTGCAGAATAATAGGATAGAAGTAAGTCCCAATGATTGTGAGTTTTTCATATCAGTCCTTGACTTAATATATTTATACAACACAGAAAAATAAACTTCATGTTTTAGGTGACTACTACTTTTGGTTATCTGCTCCTCAGAGGTGAACTTGACCTTATATAATACTGGAAGGGACTTATAGAACTGGAAGGGACTATAATTCAGCAACTGTTAAAAAATAAAGTAGAGAAAGAATAAAAAATAATTTGAGTGAAATAAAGATCATTCACCAGAAACCAAGAACTAATATCTTTCTATATGGTGATTTTCTAAAATATTTTTCAATTAAAGTCAGAGACTAGGTTGACCACTATTGCCATTGTATTGATGGCCCTAATAAATATAAACACACACACACACACACACACAAGAAAATGTTAAAAAAAAAAGTTTCCTTTATGTTAGCAATAAAAATGTGGAAATAAAATGGAAAACATTTCATTCAAAGTAGTAATGAAAAATACAAAAATACTTAGTGGTAACTTTAGAAAGATTCAGAGCCAGTTGTAAAGAATTTTATTAAAATTCAGAATAAAAATTAATCTTAGTAGAAGGCATACTTATTCTTGGAAGGCCTTCCTGATAACATAAAAACATCAGTGTTATACAAGTATATAGATATAATGTAATTCCTACTAGAATCCCAACAGATTTTTTTGTAACAGATTGCATAAAGTGATTTTTAAAAAATATGTGGAAAAATTAATACCCAAGAATAGCTAATTATATTTTGGAAAAAGGAAAAATTATTAAAGATAAGGGAGTTACCATACTACTTATTAGAATACAGAATAGAACAACCTATGAAATTACTGTGGTTTTGGCATACGCATAGAAAAACAGATCAATAGAATAGAGAATCAAGAAGTGATCCCCATTACATGTAAAAAAGTATATTTTAACTCAGAGAAAACTATATGGTTTATTTATTAAGTTGGACTGCACACTGACTATCCTCTTGAAATAGAATAAAGTAGGGCTCTTAATTTCCATCTGTTTCATACCACACTTGAGTTCATTTCTGTAAATACTCCAGTCCATATTTTCAAGCTCCCTCATTCCTCACAAACATCTAATCCTTGGCTATGTCCTGGGCAAGAGGTACATCCCCCTGAAATCTTATCTGCCCTCAGAAGGATGAATTCAGGGAAGAGACCGTCATGGAGCCCATTTGGGCAGGAATTCTGGGATCCTAGTGCCTGTAGCACAGTCCAGATTGGTGTGGGGGAAGGCAGAGGAATGTAGAGGGGGCCTGGCCCTTTGGCCCTTCAGACTACTTGCCCCATTAGAAGGCACATGTCAGCAAGGGCCAGGTCAGTGCTTCTTAAAGAGCATGAACGAGGGCAGGGTACCTCTTGCCTATGTCTTAGCTCAGTGGCATCACCATATTATTTTTCTTTCTGCCACCACAACTGCAAAACCTCCTTCATCAGCCAGGATCTAGAAGTAAAGATAACTGCGAGTAGGAATGCAGCTGATTTAAAATGGAAATATATCACAATCAAGAAATAAATCATTGCTGTTTATATTTTGGGGTCATTTGTTACAGCAGCACAACCTAGCCTTTCCTGAGATATATGTTTGTCTATGTGTATGCACACGTGTGTGTATATATGTTTATGATCATATAAACATATAAGTTTTAAAAGAGTTTTTAACATGGGTTGCTGGTCAGGAATGTGTATAGAAGTTGGGAGAATAGAATGAAATGGGAAAGGATAAGACGGACCAAAAAATAAAAGAAGGAAATACTAAGAAAACAGACGTCATGTTTAAAAAGCATGTAAGATATAATATCATTTATCTAAAATGACGTAAGTCCATGGGTATTTGTGCATAAGGAGACCCATGAAAAGATGGACACTAAATGTTAATGGTGATTATTTCAGTGTGGTGGGATACCAAGTGACTTTCACTTTCTTGCTTAGAACTTTATCTCATTTGGATTTTTCTAAATGATCCTGTTATTGAAGCAGCAAGAGAAAAACAATGAAGCCATTCTACTTATAGAGGAAAAATGGGATGAAGGCCGAAGAATGTGAGCCAGCTTCTTTCCTTGAATGGAACTGCCTGACTGCCTTCTGGTCTCAAGTCCTGCAGCATTTTTTCCATGGTAAATTGTGGTTTTTCCCCAGAATTTACTCAGAGTCCAACTGTTTTATATAAATCATGAAGTTTTCTCAGTTTCCTCAAATGGATTGGCTAATTTGTGAGAGAAGATGACCACTGTAATTCGGTTTTTCATGTGTACTGTCCACAGGGGCATATTATCCTGATGCTGAGGGGATATTTTTTGGCTTGTATGCTGGTTGGGTTGCTTAGCATAGAGGGCTCATGATGGTAGTCAAACTCTCTTTTCAGACTGATTTCACAATCAGAAGATTTATATTGGGTGGGAATTCAGGAATTAATCATGGTGATCTGGAAGAGATATTATAAAACCCCTAAGAGGGAAAAATATCTGTCAACATTCCTTACTTAGGGGCCTAGATTGACCTCCTAGTTGCAGCCTTTTAGTCAGTATTTCTGCTTGCCACTTACAAAAGTTGGGTAATATTTAAAAGAAAACAAGAATGATATCTTAAAGTAGATGATAAAAATAACCAAGATAACATAATCAAATGAAACAGTAAGATAAAGTGGTATGAAGTAAGCACTATAAAGGGGCAAAAATAAAAATCAGGGTTAAAAAAATATGGTGAAAGAGATGAGACAATAAAGATTTGAAACAAAAAGCTAAAAGAAAATAAAACTTTGCATTTAAAAGAAAATAATGTAGTACAGGAACAAACTAAATTCATAATATAGAATATATGAATTAGATTAGAGAATATAGTAAGAAGGGTTAGAATAATATACGAGGACAGAACCCAGGGATTAACTGGGACCCTTCAGGCTGAGGCTGCTTCAAACATTCCCTGAGCTCCTGGCTACCTTCTTCTCGTTAGGCTGGGAGTGTGTTGGTGGGATTTCTGGGCTTTGAGACTCCCAGATGGATAGTTTCAGGAGAGCAGAGACCTGAGTTTTTGGCCATCAAGCTCCCTTCTGTTTTCTGCCGATCATGACCCCAGTTGACACTTCCAGCCAGGCAAAGGTGAACCCAATAATTTCCCAAACATATGACTGATGCAACCTTTATTTTAACACATACTCAAATATTTGCTAGTTTCTTTGTACTTAGCACTAGTTTCTTTGGGCAAAGGGAAAGAAGACAATGAAACTTCAGTTTAGAAAAAACCCCTAAAGTTTACAATTAGCTCTTACTCCCATTTTCAAAAGAGAAATCATTCTACATAATAGACCCTCCCAATTTGTACACTAGATTTAAATTACCTCTGTGCCATTACCAGTTCATTTTACAAAGTTATGCTGTTTATTTCACATATGTGAAGTTCTTAAAAATCTGATTTCTCTCCCAGTCTCTACTATGTAACACAAGTGGCACACACTGATTTGGGTCTCAAAAATCTATGACTAATTTTAAGCCTTGAAGTCAGTGGTTTTGTTTTAGTTCTTTAAGCAAGAAACCTTGAACTTTTCTCAAGTGGAATTGATATTACTGAGATATGAACAATGGCCAAGCTTTTTCCTGCTTGGAATAGCTTGAGATCATTTTATTTGATCAACCTGCTATGATTATGTCACAAGCAATATGACTGGAAATGAACAAACGTCCTTGAATAAAATTTCACCTTGACTTGATTCTCATTTGATGAAACCTGTTTTAGTAAGCCTACGTGTTGGACATAAGCAGTGCCACATGCATGTATTTCCTATAAACAGGCAACAGATGGTAAACATCATATTGAAAGCGACATACAAGAACAAATGTGGTTTAGAAAGATCTTGAAATTTGAACAAATTTGATAAGTCCTGTTGTTCAGTAGGAGAAGGCCAGAAATGCAGCTATTTGAATTATGCATTTAATATTATCTCCAATTCATTAATTTCTGAATTAATGATTACCTTCTTTGAGATAAGATTTCAGCAATATAATCTATAATACCTCCCCAGAAGTAGTTATTTATTTAAGAACAACAAATTTAGGATTGTCTTTTAAGAAATAGCTATAGTTAATATTTCAGTTCAACATTTCAAACCTTGGATGAGCTTATCTCAAAATAGTCCTAACTGACTTAAACAGGTTTTGAGGTCTTTGTTCTTTTTTTTTTTTTAAGATTTATTTATTTCTTCCAAAGAGAGAGAGAGAAAGACAGAGAGAGAGAGCGCACATGCACATGTAAGAAAGAACACAGTGGGGAGGGGCAGAGAGAGAGGCAAAGAGAAAACCAAGCAGACTCCCTGTTGAGCACAGAGGGCCACTCGGAACTTCATCTCAAGATCCTGAGATCAGATCTGAGTGGAAACCAAAAGCCTGATGCTTAATGGACTGCACCACCCAGGTACCCCTTGAGGTCTTTGTTCTAAGTGGTGGACCTTTGTGAAACTGAGGAAACAATAGGGATGGTGGTGCTACCATATAGACTCCCTGCCAAAGCTGCCCAGCAGAGCTCTGGAGCTACTGGAAAGAGCTGCAGAACTCAAATATATAGTGAAGGGTCACCTATGCTGCCACCCATGCTGGACATTGGCATTCTTCTATGTCCCTACTCACTTTGCTAAACCAGGTTAACACGGATCTCAGATGCTTCTGAATCAAGCATGCTTAAGAAACCACATGCATTTCTGATTCCTACGTGCTTTGGGGAATGGTATTGTTAACATTTATTTCCGATTCCCTTCCATTGCAAGTTCTTGACACTGGTGGTAGACTGACCATGATGGTCCAGCTTACTCTTTATTAGGACATTATTGAACTCAGACAAAACAGCACACTTCCCATGGGAAGCATTTAGCTGTACAGCATACTCAAAACTGTTGTTTGAACCCTGGGCTCCTTTTCATGTCTTTATTTCAGAGGAAGTACTTGGAAGAGTTTTCTATACCCTGAAGCAGAACAGAGCCTTCCTCTGGAATTATAAGTGTTACAGGTGTCACCTGTAACTTCCCTGCTTTGCTCAATGAACCTGGATTGTGTCAAGGGTTTAGAAAAGGTCCATGCAATCTCTGGTTTCCTGACTTAACTTTTCGTCCCCAAATTCTGGTCATCCCTTACATTTCACATAATCTCTCTACAAAATGATAGTTAATATTGACCTTCTCCCTCTTTTTGATATCATGTCTATATTTCCATGCCTGTGTGCCACTCTTGCAGACAGTGCATTGTCTTATTTGACAGGCAGGCACTGAACAAGGCAAGACTGTGAGAAAATAGGTCAAAACGGTTCAATCCAACATAAATTAATTCAACCCAGTTCTAAATTTAACAAACCACATTCAAAAGGATTCAATCAGATTAGAATAATTAAAACTTACCTTTTAAGCAACTATCACACTTCAAATTGGAGATCCATTTCCTCTTCATCTGGTTTCAGTTCTGGTCAAGTAGCCTGTTTAATATGTAATAGGAATAAATCAGAGAGGAATGTTTTCTTCTTTTGGCACCTTAAGACCTTGTAGTTATGAAAATTATTTACTCAAAAGTTTATCATAGTTAAAAAATCAATTTTGAGCCTAAGATAGTAATTTCATTTCATGAAACACCAGATGAAATAGCTTGATCACTCAATTAGGAAAAGGTGATCTGAAATCTTAGAGAAATATAGATTAGAAAATATATACCTCTTCCAACCTTATTTCTTTGGATTTCTCAATTTAAAGGTAAAATCATCCATGTCTGAGAATATGAAGACAAAAAGCAGCATAACTTTAAAATCCAATATTATTAAGGGAAATGGGAAAAGAAAAGAGAATGTGGAAACTATGCAAACTATTTCCATGTGAAATGTAGTTCTTAAACTTCCAAGCTTTGACCTACACTTCTCAAAATATCTAATCAACAGCAGAATATATATATTTTTAGGTATCAATTTGTTCCAAAGTCTAAAGAAAGAAATCTTTTTCTATTAAAAGGATAAAGTATGGTGCAAAAGTCATTTTACTTTCAAGCAATGGTTGTATCCAGGTTTTTTTTTTTTTTAACTTACCTAAACATCTTCTCATGCACCATGTTTTTTCAATCAGTTTTTGGCAACCTATCTTAAATTGAGAATTGAAACTGTTCCATTGAAGGCTCCCAGAAAAGAGAAAATGAAAAATTAAGTGCTGATTTCAGGCTTTATTGAAGTTTCTGCCTAAATCTGCTTTTGAGAATTAATAGTGCCAAAGTTATTTCATTTGTGACTTATTTACCATTTGGCCATAATGAAAGAATAGAAATAATTATCTTATCACATCTTTGCCTCCAGGGCCAGTAATTTCCCTTCAATGAGTGCCTCCTAAAACAATATTTTTTTTCAGAAAAGTGATGTTTATATTAGAAAGCAGATATTCTCTTGGTCTCTACTGGAGATGTCTTTTCACACTTAATGGATGGACGACACTTAAACTTTGTGCTGTCTTTTGTGAAAAGCTTAGTACTTTGGGTACTTTTTGTATACTGTGCAAAATGATCAAGTTATTGTGTAACTCACTGCATTAAGATGTGGCCTAAGTAGTGAAAATAAATGGTATCACCATATGAATCTAAGTGATTTGAGGGCACATGCCTTGGGAAGGGAGAGAAAACTATATATTATTGAATCGGAACATTAAGAGATGGAAAAAATCTTTGAGATCATTCAATCCAAACATTATATGTTCTCATTCATTTGGGGAATATAAATAATAGTGAAAGGGAAAATAAGGGAAGGGAGAAGAAATGTGTGGGAAATATCAGAAAGGGAGACAGAACATAAAGACTGCTAACTCTGGGAAACGAACTAGGGGTGGTAGAAGGGGAGGAGGGCGGGGGGTGGGAGTGAACGGGTGACGGGCACTGGGTGTTATTCTGTATGTTAGAAAATTGAACACCAATAAAAAAAAAAAAAAAAAAAAAAAAAAAACAAACTTATTTTAGTTAGAGTCAACAAACTTAAAATCTAGATAGTTTTGGGTTGTGCTCCAAATCCCACAGATTGTTTAAAGCAAGAATCAAGCCCAGCTTTCAGAGTCCTGTTCTGGAAATGAATAAAATAAATGTCCGCAGTGTACTTTCAAGCAAAAAGGAATCTCCAAAGTTGTTCAGTTGCCCACAAGCACTGTCAGTCAAGGTCTATATTGTGAATATCATGATTCAGTTAGAAAAAAACCACTTCTGTTTTCATTTGAAGTTGGGCCACAAATACTCAAACATGCGGTTGGCAAAAAGCTAAATTTCCATCAAAGAATTGTGTTTTGTTTAGCTGATTTTTCCCATCTGATCCAATGGCCAAGCCAGCCAATTCTGAACTTAATTTAAGGGCAGTATTGGATAGCCCTAGATGATAGTGATAACAATTACTACACATGATTTGTGAAGCTTATTACAATTCTTTGTGTTGAGTTTCATCCTTGGGATATGGCTAAGGCAATAGTTTTCAACCTTGGGTGAACACTGTAATCATCTAGGGGGCTTTGAAAATACGTCTGGGTTCCAATCACAGAAATTTTTATTCTATTGGTTGGGGATACAAGATGGGCATCAGATTTTATTTTGAAAGCTCTCTGGGTGATTCTAATGTACAGCTAAGAACCACTGGGCAAGAAAATGTGGTGAATGACATTGTTAGCTGGTTGGAGCCCTTGGAAGTCTCATCTATTGCTCTGGTCTTCTTATGAATCTCTGCTTCTGCTCTTATGTCTCAAAGCTAATGTGCTGGGCTACTGTGTTGGGAATCTCCAAAGTAGTGGGTGATTCCATTTCTTCTTTTGACCCTTAACAATTCCCTACCTGAGGAGCTCCTACTTGGATTCTAGAATTCTCCTGTCCTAACAGAGCCAAGGTGTGGGAGAAAGTGAGTGAAGACCAAGTCAACTGATATGTTGGGTCAGAGTCCCTCACGTTCTGCTGCTTAGCCATTAGCAGGGACACACATTGATATTTTGCATGTACTCGAAGTCAGCAAAGCAGTGCTGTGACATACCCTTTTTAAATTTCTTTTAGGTGCATCTAGGTGGCTCAGTCAGCTGAGCGAGCATCTGACTCTTGGTTTCTGCTCAGGTCATGATCTCATGGTTCATGGTATTGAGCTCTGCCCTTAACAGGGAGTCTGCTCGAAGATTCTCTCCCTCTGCCCTTCACCATGCTTGTGTGCGCTCTCTCTCTCTAAAATAAAAAAAAAAAAAAGAAATCCTTTAGACCTTGAGCACAGTTTGCTGTTGTTTTGTATATTATTATTTTGCATGATTTAGGTACCTAATTATATGAGTGATGAAAAGAAAAATGGATAATGTGACAAAAATACTTAAGGGGCTTGCTAAATTTTTCCCTATTCTGAAACTAACCCTAGAGTAATATTTCTGTTCCATTTGCAAAATATACTCCTCTACACTACTCTAATTTTACACTAGCTAACCTCCATATTAACTATAATGAATAAATAAGAATCCTAACTTTAAAGCTCTCTGGATAAAGTTACCCATGTGAGATGGGGCTCAGTTGTATGTCAAATCTACCCTTGCAACTTTCAAGTTGGAGTTGTACTGAAATCATGTTGTGGTTCTTTGTGGGTTTTTTTTTTGGCTCATAACATTTTATATTAATGTCACTTCTTTACTATTTGGCTGTCTCCAAACTTCTGGTGCTGTCTCAGTTTTGGTTTCCAACAGTGTTATACATGTCACATGAACTAGTTTTCAATTAGAGTATCTCAAACGTATTTTCTAAATTTGGGATAAAACTAAGATTGTTGTTGTATTGAGGTAATGACAATGAAGTTGCTATGCAAGTAATTATAATGATTATAAGATAATTAATCAGTTTCACAGGTTCTAACAAACCCAATGACCTTTCTCTAAAACTACTTTGTAATCTTTAACTTTTCTGAAATGAAATTTATAGAACCTACAAATCTATATCTATATATACACATACATATACACACATATAATTTAAACTAATATAGATTTAATATACATTGATTTAAACTAATACAGATTACCACAATATAAAGAAACATGAAATATAAGAAAAGTGCCTTATAGCAAAACCATACATATACCAGTATGTAAATGCACAGCCAGCCACTATTTCACTAAAAAATAAACACAGTCTCACATATTTTCCAAAGGCACCAGAATAACTGTCTCTCTTTGAGAGGCATTGCCTGTGACATGTCCTTCTTACTATCATGCCCAATCTTGACTCTCCAAAATTCTTCATCTTTTAGTTTTCAACCTCTCTTACTTTCCACCAACTTTTGGTTTTTCTCTTTGCACAGAAGCAATAGATTTGTTGCTCCAGCTGCTTCTTCCACTGCTGGTAGAGAGGATAGTTTCTTTTTCACACTGGGGTTTGATACCATAACAGCAATGATACTATAAGAGAGTTTGATGCCATAATCACTTCTAGAGAAAATGCCACTAAAAAATGTTTATGTTCTTAGCTTTCCCTGGTCTGGCTTAGTATGAAAGAGCTGGGGACATTGGTTTCTATGTGAAAGTCCCCATTTCTTTTGGTAGGCTTCTGATTTGATAGCTCTTAGCTGTAGCAGTTCTAGGCGGCCCAGTCTGTTAAAATTTTAAGTCTAAAAAAAAAAAAAATTTAAGTCTGCCTTCTCTGACACAAAACAAACTGATCTGTTATAGATTGAAAGAGAATACATTTGAGACCCATGTGAATTACTGTTTTTCCAAACTATTTACTCATTATATATTTAAAGGTCACCAGGACACATCAGTGTTTCAACTTTCTGGGAATTATTCACTGCTGGTAACTTAAATGAGGCTGCCCTGTTTTTCATTACAAGCTGGTATTTTTAAGTCTGTAAGTTCTGAACTTCTAATGTAGAAGCAGAACAGAATAGCTTGGTTTCAACATTCTGAATCGTGGCAAGGAGGTTTCATATTCCCAAGATGACCAGAGGAACCGGATGTGATGTTATCCCCTTTAGTAACCAACATTATCCTAAACAAGAGCTTCATATTTTTACCACATTGGGCAGGATCTGCTGGGTCTAAGTTGCGTTAAACCATCGCCAAGTTTCTGTTTGAGCAGGATAAAATGATCTCTTACAATAATTTATTTTTATTCTCTCTTTAGAAACACTGTTATTTGATGGAAGAATAAACAGTGTTTAATAGTTTTCTCCACATGGTAGGATCATGTGTGGTTTCCATTTGTTTGATTAGGCTTTGCCAGATTTTAAAACTGTCCTTATAAACAAGATTCTCTTTATAATTAAAAAGAAACCTGCCACATACTATCACAATTATAATCAATACTGTTAATTTTTTTTTTCAAATGAATATTTTATCATAGTTCTGGGCAAGGGTCTTGAGGAGGAAATTTGCCAAGGCTCTTGTGCTTCTTATACTTTAATATGCATAGAAATCATCTGACGTGTTATTAAAATGCAGCTTCTGGGGGCGCCTGAGTGGCACAGTTGGTTGAGCATCTGATTCTTGGTTTCGGCTCAGGTTGTGATCTCAAGGACTTGAGATCGAGCTCCATGTGCTCCGTGTGCTCAGTGTGGAAAACACTTGAGTTTCTGTCTCCCTCTGCCTCTGCCCCTCCTGCTCATACTCTCTCTATATATAAATAATAAATAAGTTAATCTTCAAAAAAATGTAGACTCTGATTCAGTAAGTCTGAAATCCTGCCTTCACCTTACAAAGTCCTTGGTGATGCGCATTCTGACGCTGCTGGTCTGATAACCACATTTTGAATGGCAAGTTCTGACCAGTGGTTTCAAATTTTAGCTCCCCTGAAAACCACCTGGAGGGCTTGTTAAAAGTGCCTATTGCTGCTCAGCCCTACCCCGCCCTGCTGTTTCTGATTCAACAGGTCTGGGGTTGGGCATGAGGTTTTGCATTTCTAAGCAAGTTCCCAGGTGAAGTGGATGCTGCCACAGGAATTTAGTGATCACACTCTGGGGCCCTGTTAAACCAAATCTGCTTCCCAGACCACAAGAACCTCAACATCCCTGGGAAGCTTGTTAGAAATGCAGAATGTGAGGCCCCACTCAGGACCTACTAAACAAAACCCCACATTTTAACAAGACCCACAGGCGATTCACACGTTAAGATTTGAGCAGTACTACCTAGACTGTCTCTTAGTTCCTGTAAGTCAGTGACTCTCAACTTTAGCCACCCGTTATAACAAACTGTGGAGCTTTTAAAAATCCTGATGCCTAGGCCCAACCTCAGAATAATTCCCTCAGAATCTCTGTCAGTGGGACCAAGACATCATCAGTTTCTAAAATTCCCCAAGGGATTCCAATGTGCAGTCAAATTGGAGAACCACACCGTAGATGACACCAGAGAACGGAAAGGTAGACATCAAACACATGAAGCATTCAAGTGTTCCATTCCATTTCCCTATTGCTATCCTGCCAGACAATGTGGCATCAGCCACTGGGTGAACGGGAAACATTTGGGGTCAGGGCATTAAGTTGCTTTGCTACCTTGGATTTTAGGAACCGACATACACATTGTGGCTCTGTTGCCTGGCTCACTTTTCTCTAGCTTTCTCATATGCAAACAGAAGCTAACTAATCTTTTATTCTGTCTCCTCTGGGCTAAGACCTTTGAAATATAACCCTCTGGCATTTAGGTTGTTGTGTCCCTACTTTCATTCAAAACTGTTGTATTCTCTTCTCTGTTTGGATTTTAATGGAACAGAAAGAGCTCCTGCATGGATAGAGTATACCAAGATGCAGATTAAGCTACTTTAGAGAGATAAACAGCACATAATTTAACAGACACAAGAGATGATTTGTGTGACAGATTAAGTAGAATAAAACGCTATCCATATATAGGTCATTTTCCCTAAAAGCATCGTGTGGTCTTGTGCAAGGCATGTGAGCTGCAACACTTGCTATTATAAGTCTGTCCTAATATTCTCAAGCCTTTAAACCTTTTCTAGGCCAGCCAAAGGTTTGTGGTTGATTGTTGATTTTGGAAGAAATTCATGCATTACTCACCTACGAAGAAGTGCTAGATTTGTTATGTCCAACGGTAATAAAGATTGCTTTTAGTTCTGGATGATGTTTCTTAATTTTATATTCCAGGAAAGGGTGAAGTCCATTTCTATGTACGTATCATGGGGATTTCTGTATGCATAAGGGCCATGATCTGATCTGTTCTGAAAAGAGAAGCATAGTTTATGAGGAGAATGAAATTTATTTTGAATTTCTCCTCAGAAATGAGGAATATGTTTGAGAGTTTTCCTCCTTTGTATCTTTGTCAACGTTTTAATTTATTTAAAGCTTTTTGATTCAACTTCTGTCATCTCTCATACTAAAAATTCCCATAAATTTGCTACCTATCATCTGAAGTAGAATTCTTCTCACTTTTCCATTTCCTTACCCTAGTGAGGCAGGAATTTGTTGTTCTTCATCCCTCTCCTGTCTTCTTGATTCTTGTCCACAAAGGAGGCCTCTCGCAACACCTCCCATATCTCCATCATGTGGATCGCCCCTGTCAGGATGCGCTCCCTCCTGTGCTTTCCTGAGGGCAGCAGCATAGCTACACACAGTTCCAGAGATGGTTTTGACTGAGGCCAGGAGATGGTCTTCTTATTGGTTCCTCACATCTTTTTTAATGTACCCAGGATTGTACTGACTTTTGTATAGGGTCTTGTTTTCATGGGTTTACTCTGTTGTGCATTTTGGATATTTCAGAAACAAATTGATTCCTCCCAGGTCCCTTTCCTAGCTGTCGCTTAGAGTCCAGTGTCATCACCCTGTAAAGACAAAAGGGATTATTCTTCCCTAATTCTATTACTTAGATCAGTCAAATTAACCAAGTAGTAACCATATGGTCCTTTTCCCATGGCTGATGGGACACAGTCACAGTTTACCAAGGAGGAGAATGAAGTTGAATGGTTGTGTAAGAGATGGATGAGTCCACAATACCCTTTCATCACCCATAGGTACTATGTTTTGGAGCAGATCTCTAGAACATATTCATGTAGCATAACGGAAACTTTATAACCATTGAACAAAAATTCCCCATTTTCCCCAACTCCCCACCCTTGGAAACCACTACTATATTTTCTGCTTCTATGAAGTTGAGTATTTTAGATTCTTCATGTAGGTAGAATCATGCAATATCTGTCTTTCTGTGACTGGCTTATTTCATTTAGCCTACCTTCCTCCAAGTTCATCCATATCACAAATTGTAGAATTTCCTTCTTTTTAGAGGTAGATTAATATTCCATTCTGTGTATATACCACATTTTTTTAAAGATTTTATTTATTTATTCATGAGACACACAGAGAGAGAGAGAGAGGCAGAGACACAGGCAGAGGGAGAAGCAGGCTCCATGCAGGGAGCCTGATGTGGGACTCTATCCCGGTCTCCTGGATCAAGCCCCCCGGCTGAAGGTGACGCTAAACCGCTGAGCCACTGGGGCTGCCTTATATATCACATTTTTAAAGCCCATTCATCCATTGGTGAATACTTGGGTTGTTTTCATATCTTGTTTACTGTGAATAATGCTGCATGAACATGGGAGTGCAGATATCTCTTCAAGAGCCTAATTTCTATCCTTTTGGTTAGATATCCTGAAGTGGGATTGCTTTTCTTCATATGTCAATTATATCTCAATAAGGCTATTAAAATATATATATATATATATTGTATAAGGCTATATAAAATATATATATAAATTCTGATGCATGGCTTTGAGGCTAAGGGTGAGAGAAGAGATACAATGAATCTCTGAGAGAAAGGATCAAGAGGTGGAGGGAGATTGGGTGCATGAGTATTGCCATCACATTTCAGTGAATACGAAACCCCTGCCAGGGAAACTCTGCCATTATTCAAAGCTGAGAGCCTAGAACCAGCTGGTAAATACCTGGTTAAACACTCTTACCTCATATCTCCTAAGACCTTTCTCTGCCAGGCATAAAAACACATATCCAAGATCCATCTTAAACCATTCACGAAACATTACAGGGACATCATTTTGATAGATTGAAAGCAAAATCCCCACCATACACATTATGGAGAAACCTTAATAGAACAATAAACCATGTAGTCTTACTACATGGAAGACTCAAAAATAAAGCTTCTTAGGCAATACTCCCTGCCTCCTCCATAAATGTTAGTAAATGTGTAACAATCATGTTGGGGTCAGGCATTGATTTGTAGCATTTGTTATTTCTGTCCGATGATGACTCCCATCATGGCTGATCTCAAGCTACTGGGGAGAGAAGTTCACAATAGACTATTGCAAGTTGCTATGAACAGGCCCAGGCTCAGTACACCACTATATACCAGCTACCAAAATATTTGTGATTTTTTGGGCTTCCAAATCTAATTTTCCTTTCACTTTCAAATAACACAGAGACTGACTACTCACAGGTATCTCAAAGATATATTTTCCCTGGCAGATGTTATCTTCAAAATTTACTGCTGTACTGCTGTTTATTTCAGGAAGGTTTTAGAATCATCTTAGGAATCTCCAGTAAAGTGTATTTTCCCATCTGGCCAGTATTCCTAGAATTCCTGCAAAATTCTGAGGGGAAAAAAAAAAAAAGCAGTACAGTTGGCATCCAAAAGCATATTCAGGAGTTAAGGTGCAAAGCCTAAATAAACCGTAAGTCACAGTACTAAGAATGTTTAAGACTGATTTGAAAATCATCTCAAACCATGTTTCTCAAAAAATGTTTCTTCTTGCTAAATCTATGTCTGTTCATAGCTAGGAAAACTAAATGGAAATGGGATGATCTTTAGAAATGTTACATCTTCTACCCCCTAGTTGAAACTACAAAGTCTATCTGTGAATATTTACCTGAGTCAAGCTTTTGTCCATTTTTGCAATCTGTAATTTCACTGCAATAATTTTTTGTTTTTAAAAATCTATTGTAATATTCAATATGTCTTCTTAAATATATATGGCCTGTTCTCTCTAGCCATAAAATCCTAAATGTTTGGGAAGGAATGGAGAGCAATTTGACAGATTTCTACTCACATCTCTACTGCTCATTGAGAAGATGATCTAAAGACTGAGCATCCTGCCAGTAGTCATCTAACAGAATAGCTAGTAGGGGCAGCCCTTTTCTAATTGTAGAAACAAACACCACCCTCTGGTAAACTAGACTTTATATTAAAATTTTTCGTGTACATTTAATGATGAAAGAAATTGAAGAGGGCACCAAGAAATGTAAAGACATTCATGGATTTGAAGAACAAATCTCATGGATTGGAAGAACAAATATTGTTAAAATGTCTATACTACTCAAAGCAATCTACATATTTAATGCAATCCTTATCAAAACACCAACAGAATTTTTCACAGTCCTAGAACAAAAAATCCTAAAATTTGTATAGAGTCACAAAAGCTCCTGAATAATCAAAGCAACCTTGAAAAAGAAAAACAAAGCTGGAAGCCTCACAATTCTGGACTTCAAGTTACATTACAAAGCTGTAGTAATAAAGACAAGATGGTACTGGCACAAAAATAAACACACAGATCAACAGAACAGAATAGAAAACCCAGAAATGAACCCACAAGTAAACTGTCAACTAGTCTTTGAAAAAACAGGAAAAATATCCAATGGGAAAAAAGAATGTCTCCTCAATAAATGGTGTTGGGAAAAACTGAACAGCAACTTGCAAAGGGATGAAATAAATGCAAAATGGATTAAAGATCTAAATGTGAGACCTGAATCCATAAAAATCCCAGAAGAGAACACAGGCAATAACTTCTTTGACATCAGCCACAGCAACTTCTTTCTAGATATGTCTCCTGAGGCAAGGGAAATGAAACAAAAATTAACTATTGGGAGTTTCTGCACAGTGAAGGAAATAACAAAACCAAAAGGCAACCTATGGAATGGGAGAAGATATTTGCAAATAACATATCTGATAAAAGGTTAGTGTACAAAAAGGTTAGTGTAGAAAATATATAAAGAACTTATAATACTTAACACCCAAAAAACCGAATAGTCCAATTGAAAAATGGGCAGAAGTCATGAATAAACATCTTTCCAAAGAAAACATACAGATGGTCAATAGACACATGAAAACATGCTCAATATCACTTATAATTAGGAAAATACAAATCAAAAGTATAATGAGATACATCTATAGAAGGGCTAAAATCAGCAATACAAGAAACAACAGGGGTTGGCAAGGAAGTGGAGAAAAAGGAACCCTCTTGCACTAATGGTGGGCATGCAAACTGGTGCAGCCACTGTGGAAAACAGAATGGAGTTTCCTCAAAGAGTTAAAAATAGAACTACCCTAGGATCCAGCAATCACAGGACTAGTATTTACCCAAAGAATACAAAAATACTAATTTGAAGGGATACATACACCCTGACATTTATAACAGCAACTTCTATAATAGCCAAATTATGGAAACAGCCCAAATGTTCATCGATTGATGAATGGATAAAAAAAGGTGTGCATTTATATTATATTTATTATATTATATTATATTATATTATATTATATTATATTATATTATATTATATTATATATGGGACTACCCCTACCAGCTATTCTGTTAGATGACTACTGGCAGTGTGCTCAGTCTTTAGATAGATATATATAACTCAGCCACAAAAAAGAATGAAATATTGCCATTCGCAGCAACATGAATGGTGCTGGAGAATATAATGCCAAGTGAAATAAGTTAGAGGAGGATAAATAGCATATGATTTCACTCATATGTGGAATTTAAGAAACAAAATAAAAGGGCAAAAGAGAAAAAAAAGAGAGAGAGAGACAAACCAAGAAACAGATTCTTAACTATAGAGAACAAACTGGTGGTTACCAGGAGGGAGATGGGCAGGGGATGGGTGAAATAGGTGATGGGAGTTAAGGAGTGCACTTGCAATAAGCACCAGGTGATGTATGGAAGCATTGAGTGATACACTGATGTTAACTAACTGGATTTTAAATTAAAACTTCAAAAGGTAAAAAAATTATATTTAATTAAAAAATTGATATGTACTTTTATAATATTTTATCCTTTTGAAAGGCAAAATCCTTTGAAAAGTAGTTCAGTAATTTGGAAAGTAAAAAACAAATTGTAAAGTAAAGCATTCAGCTTTAAAAAAAGACTTATGGGGATCCCTGGGTGGCGCAGCGGTTTGGCGCCTGCCTTTGGCCCAGGGCGCGATCCTGGAGACCCGGGATCGAATCCCACATCAGGCTCCCGGTGCATGGAGCCTGCTTCCCCCTCTGCCTATGTCTCTGCCTCTCTCTCTCTCTCTCTGTGACTATCATAAATAAATAAAAATTAAAAAAAAATACAGCACTATTTAAAAAAAATAAAATAAAAAAAATAAAAAAAATAAAAAAAGACTTATGTTCTAATACAATGTGTATGGCTAGGTAAATCTCTGTCAATAGCCCATACACTTGCATAGAAAATTAAATACATTAGATAGATATTCCGTGGAATATATTACATGTAGGTTAAACTAACATCAACAATGCATTGAAATCTCCGACCCCACAATAAATACCCATTCTTATCTGAGCAGGGTAGTATGGAAGTCCTAGGTTGTCAATAAAATATTACGTAGAGGAATTCAAATCTGCTTATTGTTAATTAAATGGCATTGTTTGGATCTCTAGATTCTTGGGGGATACCAAGTTAAATGAAATGAACAAGACAAATTACCTAAAGTAATACACTAATTTCAAATATATGTATGTATATATTTCATAAATATATTTCAGAATAACCAAGAAGCAATGTATGTATTCTACTTCACATAAGACCTAGATTTTGCTATTATTTCATGTATTGGCATTTGAACATGTAAAGTGTAAATTGTTCTTATTTTAACTAAAGTACAGGATGGGTGAACTCTCATAAGAAGGTTGTGGTTAATACTTGTCTAGATGTGAGTTTTCCATTACACCACAGTTATTTTGCTAGTTAAAACATTCTTACTACTAGGGAGAAAAAAATTTAATGGGTGAGCAATATATTTTATGTTGTTTTCTAATGAATGTATTCTGATTCTGGTTAGTCTTGCCTTAATAGAGATGACTTCTCTATCAGCATAAGGATGGTAGAGTTTCACTGCAATATTTTGGGGGAAAATTTATGCCTCCAGGTTTGGCATATTTTCTTACTGAGACAAATATTCCTACAATCATTTTTGACAACTCAGTTTCCAGCAATTTGTAGGTCACATTACATCTCTCTTTCTATGTATTTAAATAGATGTCCTTCCTTCAGAGTTGAACAAACTGGAGTTTCAATTCTAACTCTGTTCACTTACTTACTGTTGACTTTGGACAAATTATGTTCTATTTCTAAACACTATTTTTCAAATCTAGAAAATGGGCCCAGCAATGTCTGCCTTGTAGGTTTGCTATGAGGATTATATGTAAAAATGTACATAGAACATTTAATTCAGCCCTGACACTTAGCATATAATAAATTACATATACATATGAGCATAAAGGCCTAGAGCTGTGCATAGGGACATACATATAGGCATATATGTACATGGAAAAATAGATATTAACATAACCCCACACACATATGGGATTTAAGCCTCTTACATAGTCCCTGTTCAACTTGACATATTTCCCTGGGAATCCTTTGATAGCTTTTATAGTTTAACTGTCATCAGAGAGCATGTGAACTGGGGAGGACAAGAAGGAGAATACATTAATTTTTTCATGATCAGAAAAGAATACCTATTTCCTCCAGGCATGACAGCATGTTGTAGGACAGTGACTTTTTAAAAATTTGATTCCAGCAAACTTGTTTTGTAGAGTCTTATATGTCCAGTGAGCAAACAAGCTCTATTTGAAAAGTGATCATCATGTCTAACCTCATTTTCACAGGTGGAAACCGAAACTTAGGGAACTAGAAAATTTACAGTTGAGGTTTCACACATTGAAACTGAATACAGAATCACTTGTCTTTTATGTTGACAATGCTGAAAAACTCATTTCTTGGTATGGCTCGCGTGATCATAACTCAAAAACATTTTGAAGACAATGCAAACCATCCAATCTGGAGACAAATGGAATATGTTTCTAAAGATGAAATATCTTCCAACCTATTTAATATTTAATTGGAAGCATAGAAACATACCAGAAGTAGTGCAAGATTTAACCACTTTGTTTCAAAGGTCATATTGGTGGTAGATTAATTAGTATGAACTTTGTGAAGATAGGCACAGTGTCTCAATATTTTGAACTCTGACCAATAGGAAGCAACTTAGAAATTTTTATTGTGAACACCTAGAATACTATCAGTTCTTAATTACTGTTTGAAGCATTTAGCATTTGCTGAATAAATGTTTGTGAAATTAAATTTGAGGGTTGTAGTCATGCCAGGCCACTTAGCATATGGTAGTGATTTTTGCAACATCTATGATCATAAATTCTCTAACATGAAGCAAAGAAAGGAAACAATAAACAGGATAGGGAAAAATTTATCTCACCTCTGCCTTATTCCATAAGGTACAACATACATACAAATATAGAAAATAGAAATATCACAAGCAAAGGAATCACATTTGAAATGTCATTAAAAGAAAGTATGTTTGCAATGTGTTTGGGCTCAAGTTTTACTCTTGCCAAAATCAAACTTCTTGTTTGAAAGATAAAAGCCTTATTTTTCAAATGACCTCAACTGCAGCCAATCTCTACAGAACAATTAGTGACCAGTAACAGTTTAATGGATTAATATTAGTGAATATGAAGTATATGAGCCTGAGTCTTCTGAATTCCCATTTGATTCAAAATGAATGGGAAAAGAGACCTTTCATTAATATCTTTCCATTTTTTTATGACTTCAGTTTTATAAGTAGCCTGCTCTGTAAAAGATCAAAAATGTGTCTAAATTTGCATATCCTCGGTCAAACAGTCATTCATTGCTTCTGCACACATTCATTGAGAACCAATGGTGTGTCAAGGCAGTAAGCACATATTATTTAGGAGCTGACACAATGGGCTTCAAAGCACTGACATTCAAATTAAAAAAAAAATGTTCTCTTAATTCTTTGTATCTTCTTGTCCCTCTACTTTGTGTGGGCATGACTGCTATTGCATGCCAACATGCTAGAGTGATGTTAGCTCAATTAGTCATCATCATGCAAGCAAGACAATAATGTAGTTTACCTTCCATCAGTTCTTTGGATAATTCTGATATATTTGTTGTATTTGCAATTACATATACTTTATTTTTCTTCCTTGTTTTGGTTGTAGTCTTAAGGACTTTATGTTAAATAATTATATTTTAGTTTGTTTCATGCATTATATGGAATTACAGCAGATGTCTCATTAATCTGTGTTGGCTTTCTATGACGCTTAACTTCTTAAGTGGAAGAGATCACATAAACTCTAATGAACACTTGCAAATGATTGAGTGCTGATATAAACATTAGCAGTACTAGAGGTTGCTCTTGCTATGAGTCACTCTAAGGATCACAGATATTTTTTATGTTTTACAAGTGCTCTGAAAAACCTCAAGTGTTAGAAAAGTTGAGACATGGCCCTTTTAGAAATAGGAAAATTAGATTGATATTCCCCAGCTCCTAGGACAAAAATACAGGCTGGCCCTACTCTATGATCACAAAAACCCTAAAAATGATCAAATCAATTCCTTCATAGGAACACCTGTAGGAATATTGTCTTAAGAAAGTAAACAATGCTTTATAATATAAAGGATAAAGGTAAGCTTTTATGTACTCCTGAGAAGTTGGATCGTATCCCTGTGACTCATTTTGAACGAATTTAGACTTTGGGAATCATTATATAGCACATACATTGACTGGTTGTAGTTAATATAGATAGATATTCTATAAGCTTATATACGTTAAACTTGCAGGTGAAATTTAGTAGCTAGCTAGTGGGTAGGTAGAAGGTGAGAAACTTGGATGGAGAGGGATAATAAACCTGGAGCAAAGAACAAAACATTTTTCCCAAAATTATTGCACCACAATCCACAGTATTACATTTTATCTCATGACCCAGTATTACGCATACAGATACACATATTTATAGCTGAAAAAGGAGTAACTACACTTAATACAATGTAAGATATGCTTTGAAAGGTAAAAGATTCTTTTCAGTGTTTTCTATTCTGTTTCATATCACCTTTGAAAATGTCATATCTATTACAAGATAGTGGTCATAAGTTGCAGTTTGATAAACACTAAAATTGAAGGTCAGATCAATCCCAGAAGCTGGTAGTGGGGGTAGGGCTGGGAAAGTGTGGGAGTAGGGCCATGGAATGGGGCCACTGAGGCAAGTATTACGGAGGTATTTGTCCTAACATACTGACCCTTTGCGTACATGAATTGTATGAGCCACCTAAAATGTTGCACTATTGCATGTCACTACATGTCCTAGTCCCAGCCCTGAGGGCCAGAGGAATTTCATTAGGGGATGAAAACATGGAAGAAAGTTATCAGAACTAGGAAGGTAAGTGACACCAGGAAAAAAAAAATTGAAGACAGGAAAATGGAGCAAAGATTTTAGGAATAAAAAAAAAAAAAAAGATTTTAGGAATAATGGTAGGTCAGATCACCCAACAGGCTATATTTTGGAGCAGATTATCCCAGAGGGCAAATTCACGTTAGGTTCAAGCAAAGTGTGGAGCTACAAAATCAAGAAGTTTAACCTGGAACGTCTGAATCTTGCTATTGTCAGTGAGCTCCTGGTTGGGATGAAGCACTTCTGGTTTGGGTAAGAATTATGTGTATAGAGCAAAACTCTAATAACAGTGGTCTAGCATACAAAAAGCTTCTTTTTTTAAGATTTTATTTATTTTTTTATTTATTGAGAGAAAGAGTGTGTGTGTGCTCACAAGCAGAGGAAGGGGCAGAGGAAAAGGAAAAAGTAGACTCCCTGCTGAGCAGGGAGCCCTGATGTTACAGGACCATCATGACCTGACCCCAAGGCAGACGCTTAACTGACTTAGCCACCCAGGTGCCCCAAATATAGAAGGCTAATTTTCATCATGTAGCATCAAGTCCAGAGGTGGGCAGTCTAAGACTGGTGAAGCTGCTTTAAAGATGCCATCAAATCCAAGCTTCCAATTGCACCATCCTTAGCCCAGACCTTCATCTTCATGAAAACAAGCAGTCCACTTCCACTCACAAACCTCCACCTCCAGGTCACAAACACATCCCAGTTAGTAGAAAGAGTATTCCTAGGAGGAGAGAAGGAAGGGAGGAGAAAAAGTGCAGAGGAAGGAAAAGGAAGAAAGAGAAGCTATACTTTCCTAGAAATCTTTAACAAATTCATCTTGAGTCTTATTGACCAGAACTGTGTTGTCACACAGCTACTCCTAACTGCAGGAGTGAGGAATGCTGCTCTTTACCTGGGTACATTTGCTGCCCCCTGCCAAATGATGAGATTCTGTTAGACAGCAAGAAGTGGGGGGGCACCTGGGTGGCTCAATCAATGAAGCATCTGCTTCTGGCTCAGGTCATGACCTCAGGGTCCTAGGATCAAGCCCTACGTTAGGTTCCCTGCTCAGTGAAGAGTCTGCTTCTCTCTCTTCCTCTCCTTCTGCCCCTCCTCCTTGCTCAAACTCTCTCTCAAATAAATAAATTAAATAAATAAATAAATAAATAAATAAATAAATAAATAAAATATTTTTCTAAAAAAGGCAAGAAGGGAAGAATAGATAGGTATTGTCTGTCACATAGAAAAGAGGCTAATCCCAGAATGACCAAACCAATCACCTAATTGAGAGCACCTGCTAATGGAAGAAGTATATGTTTTCCTTCCTATTTTCAGCTGAGAAAACTGAGGCTCAGAAGGCAAGCCATGTTTCTCCTGGGCACCAGACTCAGGAGGGATAGTGGGAATATTCTATGTTTTTCCTCTTTCCTACTAGATAACCCACTCAGGTTGTTTTCTGAATCCATAAGAAAAGTGAGTGTGTAGTTGAGGAAAAATACACACAGACAAATACTGTGGTGGTGTGAATAAAGAGAATCACAGTTGGAAACTGCCCTTTCAGACCAATCTTCTAACTTTCGGGTTACACTTAGGGTTTTTCAACTATACATCTAGGGCCTGCTAATTTGTTGTTGTGGAGGCTAACCGGTGCACTGTAGGATATTTGGCATCATCCCTGGGCTCTATCTAGTTATAGACTCCCCTCCCCCAATTCCCTACCAGTTGTGACTACTAAAAATGTTTCCAGACATTGCCAGATGACTCTTGGTGGCAAAATTGGACCTGGTGAAGAACCACTGGGTTGAAATATAAACCTTGGTAGAAGCCCATCCTGGTGGATTTGCTGATAGAGAATTTTTCCTAAAACTTAAGGAATAGGAATAGGAATAGGAATATATGCAATAGGAAACAAGACCAAATGAGAGCTGGAGGGGGCTCTCCAGTGTGTTCAGGCCTGCTTGACTCCAGCCCTGAGAGTGCATGATGAAGTAAGTACTAGGCTCCGTCTTTTAATTGGAAGCCTAGTCTTAGGGAAAGGAGAAGAGCAGGGAAGTATCATATGTCAGAATCTGCCTTTGAATCAGGGCTGACACAGAGCAAGAAAGAGTAGCAGAAACACCAGAGGAGTGTTCTCCCTTGGCTTGAGATTTTCTGCTCTTCTCTGGGAGTCACGTTTTTTTTTCTTTCTTTCTTTTTTTTTTTTTTTTTTTTTTTTTTTGTGTGTGTGTGTTTTTTAACATAATCATTTCATCTGAGTTGGTGAAGCAGTAAATAATTAAGCTTATTTATTTGTGACTGGTTCAAAGAAGCCTCCAGAAAACCTGATCCCATCATTCTAAAGCAGCGAAGCTAGGCACAAAGGCGAAGCCTCATCAGTGTAATGTGCCAGATGAGGGGCTGGGATAGGACTGACCTGAATTATTCATCCTTGACATCTGGAAGGTCCATTTGGCTTTTGAAATTTGATTATATTTTGGATTAGTGTACACTTTGTTGTCAAATGTTTCTAAGGCCATGATTAACTATTTAAACACTCCGCAAATTACTTAAATCCTCAGCTAACAAGTTTATCGATTTAGGCTGTGGACAGTGGCTACAAATAGACCTATATTTCTTACATATTCTCTCTGCCGAACCAAGTTTCCCTTTTTCACATTTTTTTCTTTTCTTTTAGTTATTTTTAAACTCCTTTGATCATCTACTTCCTGCTCTCTTTATTTTTGCTTTTTTTTTCCCCATTGAAGTTACTGTTACTCACTCATGATGCTATACTGTTCTAGGGGTTTCTACCTGTTGGTCTGTGAAGCCCTAGGCAAGCCGTGGATAGTCTTCCCTGGGGTCCTTGAAACCATGAAATAATATGCCGAATTTGTGAGGATGGACCTGCTTTTGTCTGTCTTTTTGCTGTCTGCACAGCAGTCCATAGACCTCCTCAGATTCCCAAAGGGTCTTTACTTAAAAATGGTAAGGGTCACTGAGGAACCTTTGCTCCAGGCTTTCAACCTAGAAGGAAGGGTACATGTAGGGGAGGTTCTGCCACTCGGTAGGTTCTGTGCCTTGTTTCCTCATTTAACCCACACAGCTTCTAGATGAGATGAGTGTTGTTATTGTCGTAAATAGTTGAAGATGTGAAGACTTGGAGAGACTGGATAATTGCTGAGATGACCCAGCTTTCAAAGTGGCTCATGGGTCAGAATTCAAGTGGCTGTCTTCCAGACTGCCTTGAAAGTCTTTTTTAGGGCTTGAGTAATATTGAGCAATTGATAATCAGGCTCAAGTTAGAGACAAGGAAAGAAATGGAGAGAGGACACATAACCCTCTGCCATGCCCGAAGGATGTGATGAGCAGGATGCAAGTGGGCCATGATCAATTTCCTGGAAGAAAAAATGACTAGAACAAAAATATTCTCCATTACATTAATATAATATTTTAATAGTCTGCACTATAAATATTTTCTGTACTTCTTAGTGCTGTGCTAACAAAAAGTGCTATGCCTAACATAAAAGGCTGATTTCAGTAGATATTAAAGAAGGGATTCATAATTCAGTTTCACTAATTTGTAGAAAACTCAATCTTCTTAAACTCTGTTTTTAACATTCTTAAATTTATTTTAAAATGTATTAAGCAAACCATTAAAATATTTAATACAAACTAACTGTCCAGTATAAGGTAAAGGTAGGTTTTTTTGTTTTTTTGGTTTTTTTTTTAAGATTTTATTTATTTGAGAGAGAAAGAGATAGCTACAGATAGCCTGGGTTGGGAGAGGGAGAAGCAGGCTCCCCATTGAGCAGAAAGCCCAACGTGAGTCTCATTGTGGGCTTGATCCTAGGACCCTGAGATCATGACCTGAGCTGAAGGCTGACACTTAACCACTCAGGTGTCCCAGTAAAGGTGGGTTTTAAAATAGTGAGCCTTAACATTGTAATTTCAGGAAATGATCTCAGTGCATGGGTGGTACAGATAGATATTAATGCCATCCCTGGAGAGGAAGAAAGAGGAGGGAAAGAAGACAAGGTAGGAGTCTCTGCTCTTCTCCCAGAGCACTTCCTTTTCCTGCAGGAAGGAGCAAGCAATTCAAGAGGCTATAATGGCTTGGGAGGGACCCATTAGATGTCACTAATGGAGGGCAGTAGCCTAGTGACCTGCTGAAGGCTCTTGAGATCCTATCTGAGACACTGAGTAGTAGCTTCTCAGCCCCTTTCTTTAGCAATAAACTGGATGGATTAATAATAGCTGCTACTTTTGAAATTGTGATAATTAAGTCATAACTCATTTAGGGCGCATCATACAGTGCTCAATTAACTTTAGCTATATGATTGTCAATACCCCTGCTGGTGATGGTGTGGTTGGAATATGAAAGCGTTCCTTTTCCTGACACCAACATGAGTCAGTGTTGGCTTTGTTATAACTTAACAGGTAATTACATTTCTGTGAAAGGCAGAACCAGTGCAAAAAGAACTGACTGGGGAAATGCATTTACTCTCTATATATCATAAATATTATAAGTATCATAATATATATAATATAAATAATAGAGTTATATAGTTAATATAATATAAAATAATATAATGAATATATTATAAATAATATAATGTGTAATATAAAATCAAACATGAAACTGGAGACACTAGATTCCTCATAACAGTTTTTAAGTTTCACCCATGTAGGAGACGAATAGTTGAAAGATAATCTACTATAGTTCAGGTACTGTTTCAAATACCTGGATGTACTAAATTTTTTAAAAATTTTATTTATTTATTTATTTATTTTAATTTTTATTTATTTATGATAGTCACAGAGAGAGAGAGAGAGGCAGAGACATAGGCAGAGGGAGAAGCAGGCTCCATGCACCGGGAGCCCGATGTGGGACTCGATCTCGGGTCTCCAGGATCGCGCCCTGGGCCAAAGGCAGGCGCCAAACCACTGCGCCACCCAGGGATCCCAAAATTTTATTTATTTTTTTAAAGATTTTTAATTTATTCATGAGAGACACAGAGAGAGAGAGAGAGAGGCAGAGACACAGGCAGAGAGAGAACAGGCTCCCCACAGGGAGCCTGATGTGGGACTCAATCCCAGGTCCCAGGATCTCGCCCTGAGCCAAAGGCAGATGCTCAACCACTGAGACACTCAGGGGTCCCTAAAATTTTTTAAAATAGTGGAAATTCTTTTGAGGAGAGCTGCTGTTTCTGGAACTAGATACTAGGGTGGGAATTCTGTAAAACAAATATTTAGAATTTTAGTGTCACATGGCTGCACAGTAAAATGAAAGTACTCCTTTAGGAATCAGTAAACTGACTTCTCTTTTGAAAAGAACATTATTATGACTAAATTCTTCTCTCCTCACCCGTAAAAGGAGTAAATCACAAGAAATCCATAAGCAGTCCCCATTCCAGAATTCCATGATTTTGGTATTTTAACTTAGGTGATTACTTTAACAATAAGGATATAATTCTCTAAAAGAGGTATTGAATACATTAAAATTGGCCTGCAGACAGAAATGTAGAGGTCTCATGTTCCATAACACCTTTGGTACTGTTGATACATAACTGGCACAGTTGTCTACCATCACTTTTTTTTCCTTACCATCAATCTTGGGACCAATAATCTATAAATACCAACATCAGTTTTTGGTGAGAGACAGAAGAGCCTACAAGTACAAAGACCATACTTCCACACTAGGCTGCCAGTAGAAACTTCCAATTTGCCCATTTGTCCCATGTGCTCTGAAAGAAAACACTGTAAGCTGGTATAGCATTCATTTTAGAGAAGTATTCAGATAAACAACAGCTTGATTATGATAAAGATAATGACTTTTCATTGCATGTAATCTTTCATCTGAAAGAACTTAAAAGGATTCCTTTATAAGAGGAAAAAAAAATCTATCTGGAAACTTAGTCAAATCTATAAGGTGTTATACCTAACGCCTTTTAAAAATTGTGATATAATTCACATACCACAAAGTCACCCTTTTCAGGGTACAATTTAGTGGTGTACATAACATTTTAAAATGAGGCAATTTAAATTGGGTTTAGCACACAATAGCCACTTCATCAATATTTGTTCCTACATCACTCCATTTTGAATTTGAAACAGATGAAATGAAGGCACAAGAGGCATTTGGGGGTGGCTCTGTTCTCTCTTGCCCCTCTGTCTAGTTGTCCTGGTGCTCACGAGAGTAGATTGTATCCATGTCTCCCTAGCTCTGTATTTATGGAAGTCACCTTGGTGGTTTGAAATGGCCATGGAAGCAATTATAGTGTGGAAACTGACCAGTTCTACAGATCAGTTATGTTCTGTTGTTTGAGAGCTGATCGTTAAACATTCACCAGCACACACTGATAATGTCTATGAATGTCTTCAACGCTAAATGTTACCATTATTCAGGGATATAGTAAGTGCTTGGTCTCTTTGTACTGGCCTAGAAAGTTAGCCAAGTTCTTATCTATTGGAAACAGAGACTCAACTGGTTAAATAAGACATTCTTAACTAGCAAGTTGACTTCTGTGTGACTGGTATGGGTAAAAAAAAAATCCACATAACATAAAATTTACCGTATTAACTGTTTATAAATGTACAGTTAAACAGTGTTACATGTGACTTGCTTTTTTTGTCTTCTATACCATTGTGTGGTGGAGGATGAGTGTGATTATAAAATGTTTAAGTGGTTCATGATTTCATCTGTAAGAAGATGGTTAAATTGTATTTTGATCAGGCTTATGATTTCACAATTAGTTTTTGATTGATTTATATCTGGCTGGTCTTTCAGAATCCCTTACAACTGTTTTCACATCAGGCTTACTCTTGGTTACTGGGGATCCTGTACCTCCTTCCTAGAGCGTTTCAGTTATGTAATTCAGCTTTAATGATTCCTGCAGTCTCTCTCTGACACTCAAATCCAAATCTCAGATTTCTAGAATAGGACTGAGATTCACCAAGCTTGGGTTCAAAAGACAGTTAGTTACATGGTTCCAATTCTGAGTCCATGGCAATCATTTTGAATGATGTGCTGGTGGAGGCAAAGTTCAGGATCTGTTCCTTCATGCAAAGTGATTCTGGGCAGTTAAAGAATCCAGTCTAATATAGTGTGCTTTATATATTAGATTATGATAAATAAAATATTGAGTTAAGATAGTTGGTATTTTACCTACAAATGTCTAGAATATTATAGTGTATATAAAATTAGCATAAAATTTCTATAATCTTTAGAAGACAGAAGAGGGTTAATTAACATAATTCATTTGAGACTACATCTGGCTAAAATCTTTGTTGTACAATTATAAAACTAATTCCTTGGATTTAAACAGGGACTGTTCTTTGACAGTTGCTGGTGTGAGTTAAGCATTAACACATGTACTCTCATATTGTTCAAATGAGAAGAGGGTTTCAGATTTTTTTTTAAGTCTAACTGACCCAAATTTTTTAAAAAAATTTTAAGTAATCTCTACAACCAACATGGGGCTCAAACTCATGACCCTGGGATCAAGAGTCACATGCTCTAACTGAGCTAGTCAGGCACCCGTTTTAGATGTTTTTTTAATCCCACCGAAAGGGGACAAATTGTGATGGAAAGAGTTAAAGTGAATAGTTTCCAGGCATGCAACAATTTACAGTGAAGTCTGTAGTCTCAAGACCTGTGCAGGCATTTCCTCAAAAGGCAATTAAGGTATAAGAGACAAAGAATACAATTTGGCACCAAGATTTGGACTATGAATAACTCATACCATTTTTATACCACTCACTAGCTGTGTGATCTTGAGCATGTTACTGAGCTTTCATTTCCTGTCCATAAAACAAGGAGAATGATATCTATTTGATAGAGTTGTATTGAAAATTAAGTTCTATAATATGTATGAATACCCTTGTGTACTATAATATTTTCAAAAAGGTAAAATATTAACACTTTTACTCAGTTTTTATTTAAAGCTTATCTATTTACCACCTCACATCAATGAGAATGGGGAAAATTGGAGAGGATGTGGAGAAAGGGGAACCCTCCTGCACTGTTGGTGGGAATGTGAACTGGTGCAGCCACTCTGGAAAACTGTGTGGAGGTTCCTCAAAGAGTTAAAAATAGATCTGCCCTACGACCCAGCAATTGCACTGCTGGGGATTTACCCCAAAGACACAGAGGCAGTGAGATGTCAGGACGCATGCACCCCGATGTTTATAGCAGCAATGGCCACAATAGCCAAACTGTGGAAGGAGCCTCGGTGTCCATCAAAAGATGAATGGATAAAGAAGATGTGGTCTATGTATACAATGGAATATTATTCAGCCATTAGAAACGACAAATGCCCACCATTTGCTTCGACGTGGATGGAACTGGAGGGTATTATGTTGAGTGAAATAAGTCAATCGGAGAAGGACAAACATTATATGGTCTCATTCATTTGGGGAATATAAAAAATAGTGAAAGGGAATAAAGAGGAAAGAGAAAAAATGAGTGGGAAATATCAGAAAGGGAGACAGAACATGAGAGACTCCTAACTCTAGGAAACGAACTAGGGGTGGTGGAAGGGGAGGTGGGCAGGGTGGTGGGGGTGACTGGGTGACGGGCACTGAGGGGGGCACTTGATGGGATGAGCACTGGGTGTTATTCTATATGTTGGCAAGTTGAACAGCAATAAAAAATAAATTTATAAAAAAATAAAAAATAAATAAATTAATTAATTAAAGTGCAGCTCTTTTTGTGTATAACCAAGCATTTACATATTCCTAATGTTTACTTATTACTTCATCAACCTTTTTTGGCACTCACTATTTGGCAGATACTGTACCAGACCATTGGGATACTGAGCTTCATCTAAAATGATATGTGCCCTCAAGTAGCCAAACCCAAAGCAACTTGTTATTTAATCTAAGTAGTTACAACATTGCTCATATTATAAAATCATGCCTAAAAAGCACTAACCCCAAGTCCATAGACACCAGGTATTTGCACAGGATCTTCAAATTCAATGGGCTACAGATAATGTATCTTCCTTCTGGTGAAGCATATAATAAACAGCTAACTTGAGAGATGGCCTTTCCTGGAAGGATATTCCTGGAGGAGGGTTCTTTGCAACACTGAGTTTGGGTAGACCTATCTTCACCTCTGACTAGATATCTTCTGTATAATACATGCAAATTTTAGCTCATCAGAAACCATGTTCTTTTAAAACATAGGTTTGGTTGTATGAGTACAAATATAATGCATTGAAGCGGACACTGGTACACTGTGATTTGCCACCAGAACTCCCCTTTATGATTAAAAGACTTCTATCTCCAAATTCTTGGAGTGCCACAAAGTGTTACAAACTGAGTGGCTTAAACAATGGAAATTTGTTCTCTCATAGTTCTATAAGCTGAAAGTACAAAATCAAGGTGTTGGGGAGGGGAGGTATTGAAAGGGCATGGTCCCACTAAAGCCTCTAGCAAAGGATCCTTTTTTGTTTCTTGCAGCTTGGGGAGCCCTAGGCATTCTTTGGCTTGTGACAGTATAATTACAATCTCTGTTTCTGTCTCCACACGGTAATCTCCTCTCTGTGTCTCTGTTTCTATATTTGTGTCCTATTTTTCTCCTTTTATAAAGACACCAGTCATATTTTATGAAAGCCCACCTAAATTTAGTATGTTCTCATCTCATCTCATCTCATCTCATCTCATCTCATCTCATCTCATTACATTTGCAAAGACTCTGTTTCCAAATAAGATCTCATTCATGGGTACCAAGGATTAGGACTTGACTATATCTTTGAGGTGATACAACAATCTATAACACCTGATTATTTATTTATATTATTCTTATTAAGAAGATGTTATACTTTTGGCACATGGTTCAGGAAAATTCACTTCCGTGTCATCATATTCTCCTGATTGAATATATGGTCAAAAAGAAGGCAGTGGGCTTACACAGTTTATGAAACAGCTCAGAAAATGATAACCTTAATTAAACTCACTGAACTGTAGAGTACAAGCAGAATAAGTCTTCTCGGGTTATCTGGGTGGCTCAGCGGTTAAGAGTCTGCCTTCGGCACAGGGCGTGATCCTGGGGTCCTGGGATTGAGTCCTGCATCTGGCTCCCTACATGGAGCCTGCTTCTCCCTCTGCCTGTGTCTCCTCCCCTCTCTCTCTCTCTCTCTCTCTCTGTCTCTCATGAATAAATACAATCTTTTTTTTTTTTTTAAAGAATAAGTCTTCTCTTCTAAGGACCAAGAACATATCTTGAGCCCTCTGCAATGTTGCATCTCAAAATAAATAAATACAAACGAGTGGATCTACAATAAACTAAAAAGCTTCTGCACAGCACAGGAAAACATCAACTCAATGAAAAGGCAACCTATGAAATGGGAAAAAATATTTGCAAATACATATCTGATTAGGAGTAAATATCCAAAACATACAAGGAATTCCTATAATTCAATAGCAAAACAAACACCCCCCCGCCACAATTAAAAACTGGGCAAGGATCTAAATAGACATTTTTTCCAAAGAATATCTTCAAATAGCCGATAGGTAAAAAAAAAAAAAAAAAAAAAAAAGTGCTGAACAGCAGTAATCATCAGAGAAATGCAAATCAAAACCACAGTGAGCTACTCCCTCATACCAGTTAAGATGGCTAATCTCAAAAAGCCAAGAGAGAACAAACACTGGGGAGAATGTGAAGAAAAGGGAACCCGGTGTACTGTGGTGGGAATGTAAACTACCATGGAAAACAGTATGGAGGGTCCACAAGAAATTAAAAATAAAACTACCCAATGATACAAAAATCTCACTTTTGGGTATATATCCAGATGAAATGAAGCCATTGATCTTGAAGATATATCTGTATTTTCATGTTTATAGAAGCATTACACACAATACTCAACATACAGAAACAGGCTAAGTGCTGATAAATGAATGAATGGAGAAAATGTGGTATATCTATATAATGGAACGTCAGCCTTAAGAAAAAGGAAGGAAATCCTATCATTTGCAATAACATGAATGAACCTGGAGGGCATTATGCTAACTGAAATAAGCCATACAAGGAAAACAAATACTCATGGTGTTGCTTACATATGGAATCCTGAAAAAGAAAAAGAAAATTAAAAAAAAGAAAAGTTGAACTCAGAAAAGGAGTAGAAAAGTGGTTGCCAGGACTGGGAGGTGGGGAAAAGACAAGGAGATTGGCAAAAGGGTATAAACTTTTAGTTATAAGATGAATAAAGTCTGAAGATCTAATGTATAACATGGTGTCTATAGCTAATAACACTGTATTATATAATTGAAATTGGCTAAGAGAGAAGAACTTAAATGTTCTCACACGCAAAAAAAAAAAAAAAGATGTAAATGTCCTTATTGTTCATAAACGTTACAAGGCACATTCTAGAGCTATTTCATAGTGTGGTCTTTTGAACTATGGCATACAAAAACAAGTGTCAACACCAGTAGGCTACCGCCAAAAGTGGCATTTGGTATGGGTATGGTGGAGGATGAATTAAAAAGCTACCATAGAACCAGCCACAGCAGAAGCTTCCCCTCGTAGGGTCACAGGAGCCCCTTGCATCTAGGCTCTCATAGACAATGTGCCACTTTGTCTCTGGGACCTCTGCCTGGTGAGAGCAAAGGCTGTGACATCTGGCTTCCAGTGCTTAGATGTGATCTTTCTTCTTTTTTTCTTTGTCTTTTCCCCCATAAAAAAAGCAGCAATGAAGACGTCCATTGAGGGGGGAAATGACATAAAACATTACTAATGGAAATAAATCAGTTAATGGAGAAGAGAAGCTGATCTGGAAACCAAGGGATACCATTGAATGTAAAGTGAAATCTTATGCTCATGAAAAGTAAAACTTTGTGTGTTTTTGTTTTATGTTGTTTTGTTTTGTATTTTGTTTGACTTTTTTAGGGGATATATGATAAAGTTCCCTGTGTTTGATGAAAATAGAAATTACTTTATAAAAATTAAATGAGGTATAAAAGAAGAACTTCTAAATCTGGAATCCCCCCAAGGTAGATATAATGAAATGTACTGAACCTTGAAATAGGATGCCAAATAGAAATTATTGTTATTATATGATTATTTTGTCATGGCGAATAGTGGTCATTAATGGTGACAGAAAAGGCAAGAACTTGACCTTTAATTGTGCCAGATGGTTGTAAAACTTAGAACATCTTCTCATATGTCAAAAGAATATCTGTATTCTAGACTAGGAGTTGATGATATGAATTGACAACTTTGGACTCTAATTTAGTGTGAAATTTTTTTAATCAAGAAAAGATCCATTGCAACAGGAATAACTGGCTCATGGTGCATGAATACATAATTTGAACCCCATTTTAATACAAGTGAAAATGAATGAAAAACATATGGATTACATCTTTCTCCAAATATCCATCTAAAAAAAAGAATATGTGCTTGACAAAATGATTGAGTGTATTTCAAGTTACAAATTCACATACCCACACATTCTGGTTGGTTTAGCCATTCCAAATGGATTTCATGCTTCTATTTGTGGAGTTTGTTTTCTGTCTTTTATATACTATAAAACTTGTCTTTATTTTAGAAGCACTACAAACCTCATTTCATGATAGTTAAATGAATTCAAATGTCTCTTTGCATTCCAGCTTTTCAATGCTATGTTAAACCTAAAAGGAATGGAATTCCTATTCAAAATATAAGGAGTTTTGGAGTGTTTTAACCAACACAACTCCTTATGCCTATTCACCTGCAAAGTCTACTTGCTTTAGGTAAATTTATTTATGGTTTTTTGCCTGATAATTCCAACTCCATCTTCAGATACTTTTCTCAGGCTTTATCTGTGCTGATAACAATTTTTTTCTTCATGTCTTTCTTTGGTCTTCCAATATGAAAAGCATTCTCTATTCTATTACTCAAATACTTCCTAAAATATTACTTCCTCAGTAGAATTTTTTAAAGCTATATAGGAAAGTAAATTTATTGTTGCAAGGTTACTTTCTTTTGAGGGGACAGTAGAGGTGTCTCAGGGAGATTCCTGATTGGTTTAAGACTCCATTTCTGGGAGGGCTGAAACTTTAATTAAGTTAGCCCTCAGTTTGGTGATGTGAGGCTTAGCATAAGTGACTCCATTTTGGAACCGTTGTCTTATTTTTACACTTGTTTGGTTACTCTTAACAAAGAAATTAGATTAATAATTATTTCAATGTGATTAATATATTTCTGTTCTCTTTGTCATTGCCTATGTGTTATTTATACTATATTAGATAAGCTAGTAATACTTCTTATATTTAAATTTAGTAAAAACTATGTGAATATAACTTCTAACAAAAATAGGCATTGTTTATCTTATATAAAAATGATCATTAGTGATCAGATACATATTTTTCTTTTTATTAATTATCATGCTACCTGTAAACTCAAAATGATAAGGATTCCAAGTTTTCACTGAAAGTCAGATGTGTTTTCACTTTGGACAGCAGCTAGGAATTTGCCTTGTGGCAATCAGATGATGGAGTTAGTTGCCCAGAGAGCACCTGCTGGAAAGAGGGAGAGAGGGAGTCAGGGCACAGGTGAGAAAGGTGGGCTACAGCAGAGTCACAGGAGGAGACCTGCCCTGCCTCCTGCAGGACATATGAAGTGCTCCTAAATAGTGAGACCACTTCAGAGCAATTCCCAGTATCTCAGTGTCTCAGCTGTATGCCCTTGATCAGGAGGAAGTCCAGGCTTTCTTCTGGAGCTCTCTTTCCAGGGGTCTGATGTTTGTGCATGGGACGGGCAGAGGAGGAAGAGGTCTTGCTAGGTCCTTAGCACTCACTGGTCTGCGCTGCACTCACCATGCCTCTGCCTATGATCCTTATTGCTCTCAGCATTAAAGCTGGTCTCCTGTCTCTAGGTCAACCTCACCTTTCTCTGCACCCTCCCGAGTCAGCTGCTGTTGATCTCTCAGATCCACTGATTCTCCAGGGCTTCTCACTATCTATGGAGAATGGAGAGAAACTTTCTTTTAAAAAAAATATTTTATTTATTTATTCATAAGAGACACAGAAAACAGAGAGAGGCAGAGACACAGGCAGAGGGAGAAGCAGGCTCCATGCAGGGAGCCCGACATGGGACCCGATCCCGGGTCTCCAGGATCACGCCCTGGGTCGAAGTCGGCACTAAACCACTGAGCCACCCAGGCTGCCCAAGAGAACTTTCTTCCCTTCACATGACTGCCTTTTTCCAAGAGGAAATCTCATGGTAGGACTGGAGACCCTCAACTGCATAGAGTTTTACTAGCAAGGTAAACAAGAACTCTGGACAAGAAAAGGAGGGAAAATTGTTATGGGGTGGTGGTGGTGGTAGGTGATTTCTATTGTGCCTAAAACTACTGCTTTATCTGATTTACAAGTCTACCAAAAAAGACTTTATCTTCCCATCTTCACAGTCAGATGTTTTTTTCTTTCATTCTGATTTTCATTTTTCCTTTTCCTGGGGCCCTTTGTTGTTTCTCTTCTATGCACCCTGCCAGTTAGACAGGCCCAAAGATAACAGATTTGTTAACGATGAGCATCACAATCACAAAGACCGATAAATTAGTGTGACTCAAATATTGGGGCATCTGTATATTATCTCCCCTGAAGTAATTGCATTAAAAATAAGGCAATTATTTTAATAATTGATTAAATTGTTAATCAGTTGTTGATTAAGATTAATAATTGATTATATTAATGATTTAGTGGTAGATGTTAACTAAACTTGTGGTAATCATTTCTTATACATAAATCATTATATTGTACACCTTAAACTAATACAATATTATATGTCAATTCTCAATAAAACTGGAAAAATAAAGCAATTATTTCTACCTTCAAAGGCACTTATTCTTTAAAATACTCAGAGTACAATTAACAGTAAGGTGACATATTAGATATAGTTTCTGTGAACCATTCCCAAGTTTTGTGTCCTTGGAGAAGGACACAGCATGCATTTAAAATTTAAGAAAAAACTGTAGTAGTTATTTCAAAGATGTTCTTAGGTAGTATTTATCAAATAGCTATGCTCTCAAAAGAGACCTAAAAAGGGCTTTTTACTCGATTTCTCCTAGCCTAGTTTTGTCTCTTATTGTTTATTAAAGATCTATAGAGGTAAGCTGGCTAAATGAGAGAAATCTCAGTGTTTATTTTGCAATCCTGGGATGTTTGTAATATGTTTGTAAGGGTATTTGTTTAAAAGATTGTGTTGGAACTATTTAGGCATTTCGAAGAAGGTAGTTTTGAGCAAAGAACTATGACTATTTATTCTTATTCCAAAGATAGTGAATTACTGATATGAATGTAAAATTTCCAATCAGTTGGCACACTATTACTATGATTCTTTTTTCCATACAAGCAAATTACATGTGAAAGTAATACATTATTTAATCCTCATTTTAATAAGCCATGTTGATGACAAAAATCTCATCCATCCATTTATTCATTTCTTTAAGACTACTTCTTAAGCACCCACTATATGTAAAGTACTGAGGATATAAGGGGGAGAACTTGTCCTTGACTGCAGGAGACAGCCTGGTAAAAAGAGATATTTGATAGTGTGGGATGTGTGCTCTATGGGGGTAAACACAAGACATTATGAAATCACACAGAGAGGCCTAATTCTACCTGGACAGGAGATGGTCAAGGGCAAGGAAGGCCTGTTGGAGGGGTTGCTCTCCAACAGATGGTTGGAGTGAATCAGGCTAACTAATGGGTGGGTAAAAGGTCGGGGTGTTTCTGCCAGAGAAAGCAGTGTCAAGTGGGAAGTGGTAGAGTTCACTGAGAGACCTGCATTCTTTATTGTCTAGAGCTAACTGTGTGTTTGTTGGGGGATTGGACAAAAGAGAGTTCAAAAGAGGGGCAAAGGAATGGTAAGAGGTGAGACTGAGTTTTAAATAGAGGCTTAATCCTGAAAAGTCTTATGAAGACATTCTAAGAAATTTGAACGGCTGTGTACAGTGGTGAGGGATCAACACAGAATGTCAAGCTAAGAAGAGACAAAATAATAGTTATTATTTAGAAATATGACTCTGTTAATGAAGACAATGGAGACTTTGCCCATAAGTACCAGCTACCATAAGATATGTAAAATGTAAAGTAAAATACATTCAACCAAGACTAGAATTCCCTTAGATTGTTCAATATTTAGACTATGGATCGGTTCTTAAGTAACAAATCAGTTTTTCAAAGAATCAAAATAATTTGCATTGGGCTTTAACAAAACTGAAGTTCATCTCTCCCTCCTTCCCACTGCTTAAAAAAATGAATCAGTTTTGGACATTTAAGCACTTTTTTGCTTTGTATTGTTTTTCTCCTTTTGGCTATGAGTAACTCAGTTTGTATAAATTTTTTTTTAATTTTTTTTCTTTATTTATGATAGTTACACACACAGAGAGAGAGAGAGAGGCAGAGACACAGGCAGAGGGAGAAGCAGGCTCCATGCACCGGGAGCCCGATGTGGGATTCGATCCCGGGTTTCCAGGATCGCGCCCTGGGCCAAAGACAGGCGCCAAACCACTGCACCACCCAGGGATCCCCAGTTTGTATAAATTAACAATTTGTCTTCCTTTAAAATTAATATGTTAACAAATATTTGGTGGGATAGTGTCAAAAAGGCCAATTAGTTCCTAGGAGACACGTTGTCTGACACAGTCTCATCTCACTTTATAATTGGAGAAATAAGACATACATGTAGAAAAAAAATCCAGAATAATACAGAATAATTTGTGACAGATATCAAATAAGTGGAACTGACATGAAGGATGATTAGTGTCCAAAGAAACACTTTGGTCATGACATAAGAGAAAATAGATTATCTTTCATTCAGCAAATATTTATTGAGAACCTTTTTTAATTTTGGCATTCAGCTAGACAATGCACCTGCTTTCATAGAGTTAACTTTCTTTGAAGGAGATAGATATGGTAAATATAAAAATAGTTTCAGATAATAATAGGTTTCATTTAAAAATATGAAATAGGACAAGGTAGACTGAGAGATCTAGGTACTAATTATTAAGGAAGGTCTCTCTGAGGAGGAAACATTTAAGCTGAACACTGACTCTCAAGAAAGAGCCAGCCATGATCTGTGGTGAGAGAATTCCAAGCAGGGGCACCAGCTCATGTAAGATCAGTTCAGGGTGTTCAAAGTTCAGAATGGAGGTAGTGTGGCTGGAGAGGATGTAATGAGCAAGGAGACTAGGGTAGAAATTAAGATTGGATGTGTTTGGATCATGAAGGATGATGGAACTCAAGGGAGAAGGTTTTTAATTTGTTATACATGACATGGAAAGCCATTTCAGGATTTTATGCAAGGCAGTGGAAGAATATGTTTGTCTATTAAGACAATTTGGCCAGTGAATGGAGAAAAGGGAAAAATCCAGCTGGGAGTACAACGAGGTCAAAGATGTGACCACTGGTCTTAGCATTGTGAAAATCACCATGACCTTGGAAGAGCCATTTCCCTGGGGAAGCAGCAAATGAACTTCCACACTATTTGGTCAGAGAGAAAATACAAGATGAGGAAGTAGAATCTGAGAAACACATCTTTGTGAAAGTAAGCGGTTTAGAATATGGTCTGTTAAAATAGTATCACCTTCCACTTAAAAACTTGGCAGACTATAGCCTACTTCACAAAACAACGTGTTTGAAAGCAATGGGTTTTTAAAGTTGGAACTTGAGAGATGATCTAACTCAACTCTTTCATTTTATAGATGGCTTAAATGGGGTCTGGGGAATTTAACTAGTTGCAGACACAGAGCCAGATGCCTGACTAGCAGTTTGCTGGGGTGTTTGTTTGTTTTACTATCCCACACCACCACTAATAAAAACTAGCATTTATTGAGTGCTTACTAGGTGCCAGGTACTATTCCAAGAACTTTACTTATATTCATTAATTTAATCATCATACTAAGCCTATGAAGAAAGTTCTATTAAAATCTCCATTTTACAGCTGAGAAAGCCAAAGCCCAGAATACTGAACTATGAACTATCTTGTCCAAAGTCATACAACTGTAACTTCTGCAGAGCCGGAGTTCAAAACCGAGGTACTTAGATTCAGGAGGCCACATTCTTAACTATGCTGTTCTATTTATCATTCCATTTAGTTCCAAGCCTTAAGACTGTATTTCAAATGAATATTTGCATAATTAACCATGTTACATTTTTGAGGTCTCATTACATATCTAATTTCATTTAACCTCAGTACATCCTACCATTATTCTTTATAGAAAACACTATGTTTAAAGTTCTGCTTCAGTTTTCTTAAGTTTTATTCTTTTTTGTGCATATGGCGGTAAAAGTACAGGTGGTCCTCGACTTACTATTTTTCAACTTTATGATGTTGTGGAAGTGATATGCATTTAGCAGAAATCATACATTTGATTTTGAATTTCCTGGGCTAGTGATACACTGTATGATCCTCTGTCATGATGCTGGGTAGCTATAGCTCCCAGTCATGTGATCGTAAGGATAAACAAAGGTACACTTAACAACTATTCCGTTTTTCACTTTTAGTATAGTATTCAATAACTTACATGAGGTATTCAACACTTTAGTATAACATTGGCTTAATGTGAAATGATTTTTGCCTAATTGTAGGCTAAGTGTTCTAAGCATATTTAAGGTATGGTAGGCTAAGCTATGATGTTTGGTAGGTTATGTGTGTTAAATGCATTTTCAATTTATGATGGGTTTATCGGGATGTAACCCCATCATAAATCAAGGAGGATCGGGATCCCTGGGTGGCGCAGCGGTTTAGCGCCTGCCTTTGGCCCAGGGCGCGATTCTGGAGACCTGGGATCGAATCCCACGTCGGGCTCCCGGTGCATGGAGCCTGCTTCTCCCTCTGCCTATGTCTCTGCCTCTCTCTCTCTCTCTCTGTGTGACTATCATAAATAAATAAATTAAAAAAATAAATCAAGGAAGATCAATAACTACCATATTGATATAAAATCATTGCTCACTGAAACAAACTATGAAATTGATTTGCCATTAATTGGCCACTGAAAGAACCTCATTTGAGAAGATAATAATGTAAGAAATCATTACTCATGTGTGCTTGCCTGTCTGAACTTTACCTCAATCAGGTTATTTATTAAATTGTCTCTTTCCAACATTTTAATTATAAAAGAAATAAGATCCTCTTTTGGGGGGAATTGAGAACATCTACCATATGGTTCTAGGCAATAAAAATTCAACGTTTTTCCTAAAAATAAATAAATGGGATTTTCTCCTTTTTTTAACCTCTTAAATAAAAAACAAATGAATTTGTGAAATTTCAGGAAACAATATTACTTCTTTCAGATCCCTTGCTTTTTTAAAATCTAAACTTAAAGATTCAACTGGATTTTTTATTGAAATTCACCATGCTCCCCTCACAGCTGTGGTCTCAAAATATCATTTCTGCATTTATTGTAGCCCATGGAATAACTGCATAGAGAAACCACAGAGTCAATCAGACTCAAAATGCCCCAAATCCTTCCTGCTTTGGAGTTTTCCATCTTCAGATCAAAGCATTTCATGCCCGTCAGCAACTTTTTAATGCATTTGCTCCTCATGTGCAGAACTTCCCTTTTAAAGACTCTCCTTGGCCGACTTCTCTGATGAAGTTGTCTGCTTGCCAGGAAAGCAACATTAATACAGAAGTTACAGAGGGGCCTTCAGGTCCCCTTTGACAATGACCTGATGTTTCAGATAATGTCCAACTTCAGGTGTGGAGAAACCACTGACTGGTCTTTGCACTGGAGCAAAGGAATTAGTTTTTAGCGTATGCCAGCTGTGAAGATAACAGAGACAAATATAACCTGCTTAAATTAGAAGATCTTTTAAGAAGAGAATTAACGACACACTAGAAGCAATTACTGGAATCTATCAAAATAATGTCATGCCGTTAATACTGGAATTAAGAGTGGTTTTGTTTTAGTTGAAGCTTGCATACATTTAGTAAGGTTGAAAAACTTGGAAATGTTTTTTTCTTTTTTCTTACCATCTTTTTTTAAAACCCTGAGTTTATTTGAACAGTCTCAATTGCCTTCCTTTAAGGAGAGGCAAAACAATATGTGTAACAATAGATTTGGAAAACAAGAACTGAAATTCCCAAGGGCGGTGATCTTTTGGAAAAAGTTAATATTCATGAGTTACGGGAAAGTGACGAGAGCCAACACATCACCCTTCTTTGCTCCAAGTGTTCAACTCTGCCTGCAGCCAAACCAGACCTTATAATAAAATCATTATTACTTTTAAAAGAGAGGCTGGAAGCAAGCAGAGGTTATTGAGCTTTTATAATCTCAACAATAACAAACCTAGGATTTATATTTGTTTACCTTAAGCTCTTGCTAAGTCTTCATGTAAAACTTCCATCTATTTTTGAAAGCATTTTTTTCTTTTGTCAGATCATAGTATTGCTGTACTCAAAAATGGGGTTGAATGAAATTTGGCCCAAGTATCCTTCTTTCATTTTTGTCTTTGTCCTAAATCATATGCCAACATTCAGTTTCAACATTTGGTTGATAATGAGTGAACTTGCTAATTTATTTATTGAATGTTCATTCTGTACCAAATTGTATTTATAATTATACAAAGTGTAGAAATAATCTCTTGCTTTTCTCAGAAAGTTCTATTCTAAGAGTGCTAGATGAAGTAGATCTAGGTCACCCTTTGTGCCTCCACATGTTTCCTTCCTTTTTTTAGGAGGAGAGTTACAGTGTCTGAGATGATGGGCACTTTTGGGAGGAGAATTTTATGGAGGAAAGAATGAAGAAGTGATTAGGAGGGAGAGCAGGGCTTGGCTTGGCAGTGTGGGAACTCAGTACATAGTGAGAAAGAATCTCAGTTTTATGTACAGTTCCTCCAGAAATAGACATATAGCCTTGAGTTTTTCTACTTTGTTCTGACATAACAAAGGAGAATATAGTATATTTGCAGGACCACTTTCACAACATTTAGTGTTTTCGTATAGGTACTTTTTTATTCGTTTGATGGATCTGTAAGTCTAAAAAGTACAAAAAGCTCAAGTCTACAAATAAAAGCTTAAAATTATTAGTGAATCTCATTAACAGGTGAAAAAAGATGTAGCATATAAGATGTCAGGTGAGAGTGACTCCAAACTAATTGCTATACTATATGACTAGTAATATAGCATATATTTTCAGCAATTAGTGAAGAGAGCAATAGAAAACCTAAATATTTAATTATGGTTTGTTTTACTAGAATGGAAACTGCATGTCTCTTCTAGTATGTCAGCCTTTTAAGGCTTCACAAGTTATAGTTATATCTACATACATACATATATTTCCTTCATTTTGATTATTCAGAAAAGTAAGAAGAATTAGGATAACATACAAATCATTTTAGCTATGTTGCTAGAAAAGCAACTGAAACATAGCAGGGATATTTTCATTCTTTAAGTGATAGGAAGTCTGGAAACTATTGGTTTTAAATGTGTAAAGTTCACTGTTTTAATTCCTTTACACATTACAGGCAATATGTTAGAAACAGATGATTTCAAGAATGGTAGCAAGTTCAAACTTAGTAGTTAACATTCTGTAGAGTTGACTTTCAATTTAATCCAAACTCTAAGGAATCTTGACATAAGGCATATCTTTTTCCCATGCCCCACACAGGAAGCCATGGCCACAACAACTATTCAATGCAAGTTCCCTCTTGAAGCCTAATAATAAGGAATTGATTTTTCAATTCATGAAATATTAGTCCTGTCTTCCAAAAGGCTACCTAGAAATGTAAGGAAGAAAAGTTGCAGTTCTTTCTAAACCTAGCTAGCTGCCTCTGCTCGGATAAAATGTCATCAAGTATCCAGTCCCTCTCTGTCAGGGCTCCTGGTAGGTCTCCAGGGAGCAAATCCATCCCAGACCAGCTTTGTCTGGATTACCAAAGCAGAGATGGTCTATTGGTAGAGTTAGGTGGTCCTTCCTTTCAATTATGTTATCCTTGTTCTTGATTTCTTTTCTAGAAAAATTACTAATCACAATATATAGTCCTTACTTTTTCAGGAAGATGCTGTGAAATGAAATTTCTCAGGCAAGAAAACCTATCATAACTCAGATTTCATTAGTCACTTCTTTGCAGGAAAATCATTGACATCTTCTCTATCAAATCAGTAATGTTCAGTCAGGCCTTGTTTTCCAGGATGAAGGTGAAATCTGTTTGGAGGTGAAGTCCTATGATTTAAAATAATAATGAAGCTCATGAGCATTTGACCAAGAACTCACTGCTGACACTAGGACAGTTTATTTGAATTGCTCTGTCTTTGATTAACCTAAGAACTCATGGTGCTTTTTTTTTTTTTTTTTTTAGCTTCTTCAATAACTGTAATTAATCACAGAATTTTGGCATTAATCTTTCCACCATGGCCAAGAATACTCTTTGAATGAATGACGATTATTTCTTTGTGTTAAGTTTCTCTGCCCCAAGGCTATCAAAATTTCATAGTTGAGTTTCTCCACATTCTTCAAAGCTTTCTCTTTCAACTTTTGGCTAAAAACAACATGACAGAACAGGATTCATTATCTGGGTCTATGAGTTAATCTGCATTCAAATGCCTGGTGATTATAGCACTTAAACCTGTTAATCAAAGCTCTTGGCTTTTAGAGAGAGTATCTTTGAAAGTTGTGCTTATAAGAAGAGTTGAAAAGACTGACTTGATCTGAGCACTTAGTCCAGGCAGCCATCCAACCACATCGACTGCTGGGCTAGGGTTAGCCCCCAACAGAACAGCTGAGTTTATGAAATGGGCAAAAGGAGTCAAAAGATCAAAAATAGTATTTATTGTTTATTTTATTGTTCTGGGATTATGTTTCTAGATTACTGTGAGATAAAGGGGTTTTTATCCCTTTTTGCACTGATATCTAGAACTTATTTCCCAGCTAAGGTGGCAGGATTTATCTGGTGAAGGTTCAGTATTTTATGTCAGGCTCTTAGTTAAACGTCTCTGTGTAAACTGAATCTCTATCTGCAACCCCCTTTCATCCTCTTGAAATGGAAATCAGCCATAACTCCTCTCTCCTGATCTTAATCTCTTTGTCTTTGTTCGGCAACTAATCATCACAATTATTGCTCTTTCCACTCTTTTGTTCTCCAATTTAGCTTAACCACTCCTCAGTTCCTTTCTCCCTCTTTCATCATCTCTCCTAGCTACCTGCCCTGCTCTCATAGTTCTTTTTTTTTTTTTAAAGGCCTGATCATTTTTCATGCCTCTCCTAGTTGTCAGTTGGCACAAGGACTCCCTGCTTCCCTAAAGACTTCTCAACATAGAGAAATACATGATAGAAGAGAAAGGGAAATACAGACAAGCAATTTAGGGACTGGAGAAAATTCAAAAGAAAGTTGCAAAGCCAGTGGGAATGCTTTAGAGAAAATAAAGTAGTTTTACTGAGACAGAGCCAATGGGAGCTAAAGATTATTATACAGTACATTGTTGAATTATAATATCATGTAAGTAAAACCAGCAGACTAGTCCCTAAAATGACGGTATGTGGGAAAATACAGTCTAATTGTCATAAGTTCTGTGTTGTCATGGTAAAACATGTTTTGGTGAATAGGAATACAAGAGGTAAAACCAGATCCAAATTTAAAATGACCCAAACATACATGAAGATAAATGGGTGGAAAGCAGAATAAATCCTCTACAGGAATTGAGGTTCATTGTGTTTTAATATCACTAATTTGGACGATTGCCTCAGCCTGATTCATATGATTTTGCAAGGGTTTCTAGGTCCATGTTTCTCACCTGACCATGTGAAGTATTCTCATTCATTATTTTTGTTTCACTCTGTTACATGCCAGGTGCTGGGGACCTAACGATGGTCTGAAAATTAACTGAATATCTCCCTGTGCCAGGCCTTATATATTTGTTAATGTAATTAACCCTACAACTACCCTAAGAAGTTAGTTATATTATCCCTGTTCTACAGAGGATAAAGCCAAGGTACTTGGTGGTAAACAAGGTCACATACTAATAAATACTGAAAACTGAACTTCAATTCAGGTTTATCTGATTCCGTTGATCAGACATTTCACTAACTGTATATATTTACCATTCTAAATCCATTATTGGAAACCATGATGTCCTGCCAAGAGATGTGGGGTTTTCAACATCAATTCCAAGAAGGCTTAGGTATATATGATATAAAAAAAAGAGAGTTGTAGTAATTTGAATGATGTCACAGGATCAACAGATTATGAAATCTTTATTCATTTACATTAAGCTGACCCTTTTAAATGTGATGAGAAGGCTAATCAGGGTCATCTTTCCTGGGACTAGCTTACTTTACTTATTGGCTATCTAAAGATCTGTCCTCTACATTTATGTACTTAAACACCTATGGGAAACCTCTTATATAGGGCAATGTGACAGGCAATGGGGATATAAAATAAATGAGAAATTATCTCAGACTTCAGGGTCTTTTTAGTCTCAGGGAAGGAATAAACATGCAAATAAATGCAAATAAATTTCATAAAATTTAAGAAACAATTGTTTTTTGGATGTATTATTATTTTATCTATCACTGAGGAAAATAAGATGTCAGATAAACTCTGTCATTCTATTGTAAGATTCTAATGTGCATAGAGATCCTCCTTTATTTCTATGGGGTTATATTCCAATAAACACATCATAAATTGAAAATATCATAGATTGAAAATGCATTTAGTACACCTAACCTACCAAACAGCTTAGTCTAGTCTACCTTAAATGTGCTCCAAACACTTACATTAGCCTATAGTTGAGCAAAATCATCTAACACAAAGCCTTTGTGTAATGAAGTGTTGAATACCTTATATATTTTATTGAATACGATACCTAAAGTGAAAAACAGAATGGCTGTAAATGTATCAATTATTTACCACTATGGTGGTGTGGCTGAATGGAAGCTGTGGCTCACTGTGGCTGTGGATCCCCCACAAGAGGGGATCATGCCAGAGACTGCTAGCCTGGGGGGAAAAAAATCAAAATTCAAAATTTGAAATACAGTTTCTACTAAATGCATACCACATTTGTACCATTGCAATGTTGAAAAATTGTTAAGTTGGACTATTATTAAGTCAAGGATCATCTGTATTAGAATCAATTAAATGAAATAAGTGCCATGCTATGTGTAAAAGCATTTACAGTGATGATATTAGGGCTGAGATGAGGATTCACAAAGAAGAGAATCCAAAACTCTTTGACCTCGGAATGGAACTTGTAAAGGTGAGTAGGTAGTAATGCAGACAAAAGATGTGAAAGATATTCCACGCAAGAAATAGAATGAATGAAAAAGCGTGGCTGTCTAGCTGGGACACAGCCAGGCGTGCCCTGGGGCGATAAACAGGCAGGGAGACAAGGCTGCTGGAGCACTGCTAGTGGGCCCTGCAAGGGGTGACTGAGGCAGTGTGGTTGCCAGTGCGGCCCCCGGGGTGCGGGCTGTTTGCTAAGGGGTCTTGTAAACTGTGCTAAGGAGTTGGCCTGGTGCCAAATAGGAGCCACTGAAGAAATTCAAGCAGGAAGTCAAGTCTATCTTGACATTTTTTTTTCTTTCTTCCAGCCCTTCTGGCAAGTGGCTTCCCAGATAGCTGCTTTTATAACAAATCATTGCTGTCTCAGACTTCCATCATTATTTGAACCCCACTTGCTTCGTCGTTATTGACTTTCTCTTGACTTATGTTATATGGCATATTTTCTCTATTAGGCTGGGTTCTTTGAGTGTAGTGGTGGAATCGTAATGTCTTATTAATTCTGTATTCGTATCTATTTTGAGTTCAGTCTCATGGAGATGACATAACAAATAATAGGACAGAATTTTGCTTTATGTGTATATACCCTGACCTGCCTCTGAGGAGCAATCAAGAGACTAATGTCCCCCTCTGTGTGTATGTTCCTCAGTGTGATAGCTAGGATCCAAGTGGTCCCTAGTGGCCCCTCACTCCTGGTGTTCACACCCACATATGGTCTCCCCCAACATCGTACCAGGATTATAGTCCATGTGACCAACAGAATACAGAAAAAGTGCTATGTCATTCCAAAATTAGGTTGTAGGTGACTGTGATCACCACCTGGAGCTTGCTCTCTCTCTCTCTCTTTTTTAATCACTTGCTCCGGGGAAAGCAGCTGCCATTTCATGAGAACCAAGAGAACACCTGCACAGCACATGGAGAGGTACGTTGTAGCAAGGAACAAAGATGCCCAGACAATAGCCAGAGACACGAGTGATCCCAGGAGTGGGTTGGCCAGCCCCACGTGACTGCAAACCTGCCCAACAGCTTAACTGCAACCTCAAGAGAAACTCTGAGTCAGAACCACCTAGCTCAGAGGCTCCTGGATCCTTAACGCATAGTAAGATAGTGATGATCTCCTGTGAGACATGGATTATTATTTTAAGCTCCTAAATTTAGAGCTAATGTATTAGGCAGCAATCTATGATTAATATACTTAGTAAATGTCCTTCAAATTTTATCTGAGTGGAGGTCTTAGGAGAAAAGAGTTGAGGACTCAGGTTTGGAAAACAAAGGAACTTGCCATCAGATTTCTGATAATAAATGTATATTTTGCAATTCTTAGCTTACTTTTAAGGTAGAGCTAGGTCAAAGTTCAGATGTTGCTGTTCAGCGATTTGTTGCCTTAAATGCACAATGATGTATATAGTGCCCTAGGACTTAGTTGCAAGAAAAGAAGACCCAGCTGTGAAAAGAGAGCTAAGATTCTCCCTCTAGGAAGTGAGTTGGTGCACTAGCTTTGTCACTTACTATTTGGTTACCAAATGGGGAATTTATTTTAATCTCCATTAAATTGTGGTTTCCACACCAGTCAAAGAAACGTAATAATTCATACTCTGTATGTCTTGAGGATTAAATGAATTAGTGTATGTAAAAGAACTTTGTAAACCACAAGACACTGTCTGAATAAAGGTTTTGTGCAAACTGTGCTGCTGACTCTGTATAGGCTGAGCAGGCCCAGAGTACTGGATCAGCAGAAGGATGGCCATTTGGCAGTGCAGACATTCTCTCCTGAGGAGGCTTTTGGCTTGCTGGTGACTTGGTGCCAGACAAATGCAGGCCAATCAAAGACTTCTTGGCTTACCCTGGCTCCTTCCAGGCTTCTCAGTCTGTAGCCCTCTGTATGAAATGTGACTTGGGGAGGAAGCCACCATGAGAGATAAGAACAGCATATGCTCTTCTGGGGGTGAACTTGATTTCATCACTTACAAAGCTAGGAAAATTGGGGGCTTTACATGAGGCAAGGAAAGAAAAGCGTATATGTATATCACAAAGGGAATTCCAAATGTATTACTGAGACTGATTTCTAAGATGGAATTATAAAAACAATGGACAAATAAATTCACATTTGTGTTAAGCTTCTAAATAATTACATTCAATTATTCATGGAATAGACCCAGGCTTGTTTTAAGATCTTATGTATGTATGTATGTATGTATGTATGTATGTATGTATTCATTCATTCACTCATTCATGAGAAACATACACACACACAGACAGAGAGAGAGAGTGAGGCAGAGACACAGGCAGAGGGAGAAGCAGGCTTCATGCAGGAAGCCTGATGTGGGACTTGATCCCAGGACTCTGGACTTACACCCTGAGCCAAAGGCAGATGCTCAACTGCTGAGCCACCCAGGTGTCCCAGACCCCAGCTTGTTTTATCATCCCATTTCAAAAATGAACATTTTCTACCTTCAATTTCGAGTATACATTTCTTGTAATATTTATAATTTACAATACACTTTTTCCCCAGCTGTATTGAGATATAATTGACATGTAACATTACATAAGTTTAAGATCTACAATATGATATATGTATATGTTTCAAAATTATTACCACAATAAGGTTAGTTAACATCTATCATCTCACATAGTTATAGTTTTTTTCTTGTGATGAGAGCTTTTGAGACCTACTCTTTTAACAACTTTCAAATGTGCAATATGGTATTGCTAACCATGGCCCAGATGCTAAATTTTACATCCTCACAACTTGTTCATCTTATAACTAGAAGTTCATACCCTTTGACCACCTTCATCCATTCTCTCCACTCTGTAACCCCCATTGACAACCACTAGTTTGTTTCTGTTTCTATGAGCTTTTTGTTTTTTTAGATTCCACATAAAAGTGGGATCACACAGTATTTGTTTTTCTCAGTCTGACTGATTTCACTTAACATGATGTTCTCAAGTTTCATACATGTTGTCACAAATGACAGGACTTCCTTCTTTTTTATATTTGAATACTATTCTTCTGTGTGTGTGTGTGTGCGCGCGTGTGTGTAACATTTTCTTTATCCATTTATCCATGATGAACATTTCAAACATTTCCATGTCTTAACTATTATAAATAATGCTGCAATGAACATGGGGGTACTTGAGATAATGATTTTATTTCCTTCAAATATATATCCAAACGTGGAATTGCTGGATCATATGGTAGTCTTATTTTTAATTTTTTGAGGACCCTCCATGCTGTTTCTATAGTGGCTGCACTAGTTTACTTTCTTACCAACAATGTACAAAGTATCCTTTTATTCCATATCTTTACTAACATTTGTTACCTCTTGTCTTTTTGATAATAGCCATTTTAACATGTGTGAAGTTTTATGTCATTATGGTTTTGATTTGCATTTCCCTGATGATGTTGAGCACATTTTCATGGACCAGTTGTCCATTTGAATGTATTCTTGGGAGAAATGTCTAGTCAGGTCCTTTGCCCAGTTTTAAATTAGATCATTTGTCCTTTGCTGTTATGTGAGCTCTTTACATAATTAGGATACTTTTTATCAGATATATGGTTCACAACTACTTTCTCCAATTCTTTAGGGTTGCTTTTTCATTTTAATGATCATTTCTTTATGCTGCACAGAAGCTTTTCAGTTTGATGTAGTCTTTGTTTATTTTTGTTTTTGTTGCTTGTGTTTTAGGTATTTTACCTAAAAAATCATTTCAAGATCAATGTCAAGAAGCTTTTTTTCTGTTTCTTTCTAGGACTTTTATGGTCTTAGGATTTACATTTAGACCTTTAACCCATTTTGAGTTAATTTTTGTGAGTGGTATAAAATGGGGTTCTAGTTTCATTATTTTGCATGTAAATATCCAATTTTCCCAACACCATTTATTGAGACTACCTTTTCTCTAATGAGTATTCTTGGCTCCTTTGTCAAATATTGGTATATGCATGGGTTTATTTCTGGGATCTCAAGTCTGTCCCTTTGGTCTGTGTTTGTTTTTATGCCAGTACCATACTATTTTGATTACTGTAACTTTGTAGTATAGTTTGAAATCAGGAAGTGTGATGCCTCCAGTTTTGTTCTTCTTTCTCAGGATTGCTTTACCTATTCATGGTCTTTTGTGGTTCCAACTGAAGTTTAGGATTTTGTTTCTACTTCTGTAAAAATACCATTTAAATTTTTATAGGGATTGTGCTGGATCTGCAGTTGGCTTTGGGTAGTGTGGATATGTTAATAATATTAATTCTTTATAATACTTTTTATAAATATTAAATGTTCCTGATAAAATTTTTTCTTTGTAACCAAATAATGACTTGCTTTTATTTATCAATGGCACTAGAATTTTTCTGGAGGCCTGGAATCTTTAAATCATAAATATGACAATCACCTCTCTATTTCCCAAAAGAAATGTATTTAAAGTATTCTTGTCTGAGGCCTATTTCTTTCTAAAGGCTTTAGGACATGTTACTGCATGACTTCTTTAGCAGATACTGTTGGTACCCTACTCTTTTCCTCTAAGTGCCCATATAGTTAGCTTCTTACTGTAAACCTTTGCAACCCTCTGCCTATGAGCTTTCTCTGGTCGGAAGAACAGGCTCAGCTCATACATGTGTGGAGAAGTCTGTAGGATCTGGGTAGCGAACATCCCTGGAAGCAGCCCCGAACAACCCAGTGATGGGAACTGGTAGAGAAATACTCCAGCTTCCTCCTGTCTCAGCTGTAACATTCTGGAGTCATGTTTTACCCAGAGGGATTGAGCTCTAGTTGTCTAGAATGGTAACCTATTCATTAATATATTCTCTACTGGCTTCCTTTCTTCCCCTCTCCTACCAGGGCTTCGTAAGTTCACTTCTCAAACTATAGACTCATTATCTCAGAGTCTGATTTTAGTGGGGAATCCAACTTAAATGCTGCCTCAATTAAGCTTTCTAAAAATACTTCCAGCCATCTCCAAATTACACAGTTGCATGTTCCTTACAATGCAAATAGTTACATGGGAAAATGTGCCCAAATGCCATTTCAGAAAACTTCTTCAAGAGTTTTCCAAGCCAGAGCAGTTTAGCAGAATCACATTTTTCATAGATATCAGTTGACTGTATAATAAAACAAACACCTTTTTTCTAAAGAAAGGTTTTTCAAATTAAATGAAATATGCTTATTACAAGAATTTCTACATCTTGTTACATAATAAAAGGTGTAACTTTTTCTAGGCACCTTTCATGACTTAGTGTGCAATGCCTTTCCACCTCTCCTGATTCTGATGAGTATCAGTTGCTTCACAGACACATCTGGGCAAATTGTGGGAGAGAAGGAGATGTGGTGGTGGTGGTTCCTGTATTTGTTAGTTTCTGATGCCATTAGTTGAATGGTAACTTGACCACATTTCCCACTAGCTGGGAGCTAGTGGTAGAGAGCAGCAGCAGATTTGTTTGCTGGCAAAGAAATTGATTTCTTTGCTACCCTCCTCATTTAGATCAAATAATTCTAACAATAATAGAATTGAGGCAAGATGGAGATCAGCTTTCATTTTAGAAACTTGTATCATTTATTTTTGAAAATACAAAATATTACCTTTCATTGATCATCAATTGTTGCTTACTTCCTACATATATAAATGTCTATATATATATATATATAGATAGATATTTCATTTGTTTTAGGTCAAATTACCCAGGACAGGGACTCAGAGACTCAGAGACAGAGGTCTGTATGGGTTGTAGTTTGGAAACAGGACCACCAGGGAGTGCAGGGAGCCACGAAGGCTGAACTGCAGTGCAGAGGTTTAACAAAGACCTCAGTGTCATGAGGAGCTCTGGAGCTGATGGTCCTTCAGAGGTATTTTTAATTGAGGCCAAAGGGGAGGTTGTTCTTCCACCCTGTATCAATCAGTTGCTAGATGCTGATGCACCTGTGAGGGTGCATAACCTTACTGGTTCCCTCCAACTCAGGGAAATTCCTATAGAGGGCTGGCTCTGAGCCAAACAGCCAGTAGCCTCTGCCCCTAGTTGGTGGACTGGATGACACATGGCAGCATCCACCACAATCACCAGTAAGTATGCATGTTGCTCAGTGTGTGAAACTGCTGTGCAAGAGAACACAGTATTTTGTTAGGCAGATATGCTGAGTGGTAGTAGACAAAGTAGTTTGATGATCAAGTTTCAAATCATTACAATACAACAAATATACGTAAAGCCAAAGCTATGTGAATGATAATTTAATTTTTTCCCAGTTGACTCAGATGGAAGAAGAAATAATGCAAAATGTAGACAGCCTTAACAGATTTCTTAGCAAGGAGAAGCACAGCGGTGCAGATTAATAAGGTGCTGACTGACAGATAATAGATGACTGCTTTGTCTTACAGGATTACATTCTAATAATATCACTGCACTGGTCTCTGTGTCATTGTTTGTTTTTTGGTTGCTATTGTTTCTCTGGCTAATCCAAGGCTGGTTACTGGTGTCTCTGGGAGGCAGACATTTAGATGATGGCTCTCTCATGGGCCTTCTGAGACAGAAAGTCTCTTGGGTAGGTAGGTGGGTTGACAAAGGAAGCCTGCCCGCTGAGTAATTCCCAGACCTAGGTCATACCTTCTGCTTCCCTCTTTGGCCCAAAGCTCTCTCAGTTCCTGTGATACATTACAAGGGATCTTGCTGCTAGTTTCTCTTACTCTCAGGGCTGCCCCTTTGGGTGAGATATGAACAATGCACCCATTAGGTGCCTTCTCCCTATGGTGTTTTCAGGAAACTCACCCCTTCTTGTGCAACAGAAGAAAGAATGGGAAATGTTCCACTGCTGCCTTCCCCACCTGGATGTCCATTTTTTCTCATTCTCTAGTACACATAGATCACCAAGTCAGCTACAAAAACAATTCTGGGATAAAGGGAAATTTCCACTCAATATCTCTGTCTACACGTGAATTATTGTCTATCAATTAATCCTTAGCACTTAATACAGGGTCTAAGGAACTGAATAAATATTGGTCAAGTGAACAATGATTTAGTTGTCTGACAACTCTTTACAAGAAAATTTTTGTTAACTCTTTTAAAAGATATTTATCAAGTCAGACCCAAAATGCTCCCATTCTGTCTTGTACTATTTTCATTGGGGAACAACATCTGCTCCCCAACCCCTTTATAAGGCATATTATGTACAATAAGATTGCAGTGAAGTCACCCACAGCCTTCTCTTCTTTTTTGGCCAACCTACATCGTTTCCGTGATCCCTTCCCCTTAAGTTTGGGTTTCCAACGCTTTAATCATCTCTCTGCTCTCTTCTAGATCCAAATGTCCCACTTATTTTTAAACTTGTGGAGACCTAAATGGAAATCTATCATAACGATGTTGTAAAAGTCTGGCAGATTTTAGGGGAAACCAACATCTGTTTGGTCCCTCCTCATTATCTTCTTGCTTCCTTTTCATTAAGGGATTCTTAGGAGAAGCTATAAAATTTATTTTTAAAATTAATTCAACAATTACCCTTCTATTTGTATGCACACACTTCTTGTGCAGAAAATGGATTCACAGCTGAGGGATTTTTAAATCTCAGAGACATAAGCCTCTGTGCAATATATTTAAATGTCCTGCACATCCATTCATAATCTAAATGCAGAATATTAGGCTTTGTAATTTTAAATTTTTTCTTAAAATTTTTTAAAATTTAAATTCAATTTAGTTAACACAATTTAGTGATTCATCAGTTGTATACAGCACCAGTGCTCATTACATCAGGTGTCCTCCTTAATGCCCATCACCCAGCTACCTCATCCCCCCACCCACCTCCCCTCCAGCAACCCTCAGTTTGTTTCCTATAGCTAAGAATCTCTTATGGCTTGCCTCTCTGTTTTTATCTTATTTCATTTTTCCTTCCCTTCCCCTAAAATTTTCATTTTTGTGTGTTAACGATGACATTGTTCTGGATGAATTATTTTTCAACTTAAAGATATGTTTGTTGTTTTTCCTTGAACCTTTACTATGATCTTGGTATAGATCCACTGAATAAGAAAGAAAATAACTGTTATCACATAGCACTTACTGCGTGCCAGGCAGGTGTTTTAGATGTATTAACATATTTAATCTTCATAAGAACCTAATGAGCCAGGTACTATCATCATCAGCCAGGTACTAATGAGCCATCCCCATTTTTTAGATGAAGAATTTGAGGACAGACAGGCTAAAGACTTGCCAAAATAAAACAGCAAGTGAGGTTCAGAACTGGGGCTTGAACACAGGAAGTCTAGCCCTAGAGTCTATGCTCCTAAGGCACACTGCCATATATTTATTAGTATAGGGATAGACTGGCCCTTATATAGAAGGTGTCTTGTTATCAGTGGTCTTCAATAAACACAAGCAGAAGCTTTCTTTGTGTTTAAAGATGATTTTTCTTATATTTGAGTACTGATGCTGGTTTGACTAGAGAAATGACTCAGTATCATATTACCTTTACTGGTATACTCTTCATTGCTCTCTTACATTAAGGAAAGTTTCATTTTCTTTTGATTTGAGAATGTGAATCCTGTGCTTGCTAAATATTGGTAAATCTAACTTCCTTTAGATTAAATATTGAGTTCATCTTGCCATCACCAATCACAAATATAACCTCCAGGAGCCCTAGCAATCTGCTCCCAGCCGCTGTGATGTATATCTTGGGTTACCCACAAATATAGAAGAGGGCTTGATCTTCTCATCCCAAGTATAATTCATTTCAGAGTCTGTTTTCAGAACAGATGGTTCTATTGTTACCATTAAGGTCTTCCTGTGGGGCTTTTGGAAACTACACTGCCTTTTCAGAGAACATCTGGGATCTTTCCAAGAGAACTGTCTGAACTGTTAAATTGGTGGTGGTATGTTGAGACCACTAAACTTGTTCCAGTTCTGGCTATTTGGGTTGTCCTTTATATGTTACATTTAAACTTTAAAGAAAATAATTACTTGCTAAAGAAAAAGAATCACATCCCGACTTATTTGGACTAATAAATTGAATATAATATTCAAACCTGCTTAAAAAAAATCCCAATCCCACAGGTGCTATACTCATTTAAGAGGGAATTTTATCAGAGGATACCCGTGGGCCTGTTTCTAAACATGCCTTTGTCCTTACTTTGTACATAAAACAGGAAAACACTATTCACAATCATATTTAGGCTTTTTAAAGAAATTTCAGTCAAAATTCTTTAGCCACTCCCTGATATTATGAAATGTTCCCTAAACCAATGATTTCTCTTTTAAAAATATTATATGCATGCAATTTTATAGTAGGATCTGTGTATATTAGGAAATATTTAAGTAATACATACATATATTTCCCAGTGTGCCATGATTTTAAAGGAGCCAGAGCAAAATATTAGCAATATTCATCTCCAAGGAAGTGGAATGGGGGCTATTGTGGGGAGATGAAAACTTTGATTTTTCATTTTATTCATTTCCTCCAATGCTTGGATTTCTTTTTAAACTCTGTGCATGTATCTTTTGTAAGTGATTATCTGAGCAGTGAACTTATTGTTTTTATACATTTTCCTATCTCAAACAGAAATAGTATTTAAAAATGCTAAGTGCTTCTGTGATTCTCTTACAAAGTTTCATTGCTCAATGTATTTATTTATTTATTTTAAAGATTTATTCATTTATTTGAGAGAGAGAGAGCACAAATGGCAGGGGCGGAGGGAAGAGAAAGAGAGAGAATCACAAGCACACTCCGTGCTAAGCTGAGCATGAAGTCTGACATGGGCTTCATCCCAGGAACCTAAGATCATGATCTGAGTGGAAACCAAGAGTTAGACACCTAACCGACTGAGCCACTCAGGCGCCCAGTCATCACTCAATGTATTTGGATAGTTGGTTAGTTTGACTTGGAAAAGGAAAGATGCCTGTCTTATTATTTTAGAATCTTAACACTGAAAGGATCCAGCCTTATCGCTTTATGATAAAGAACTGAATTTAAATGAAATTGAATTTACTTTTCCAAGTTCATACCACTAGTGAGTGGCAAAGAACAGGATGTAGAATTCAGGTCTCCTAACTTTATCCAGTACTTTTCATGTGAAACCACCCCATATTCTTTAAGTATAAATTATGTATATTTTCAAAATAGTATTATAATTTGCAATTGTAAAAATCTGCACGTATATTCCATTAATTTAATTTTACCTTAAAGCTCTTCTTTAGAAGAGGTAAAAATACGTGTAAAAGATAAATATCATGATCCATAGGTCAAATGAATTGCAGTCACCTTAGGTAAAGTATTAAGTGCTGGAAAATACACTGAGTTTAAAAAGATGGTGCTCACTTAAGGGAAAACTCATTTTTGACGGATGTGGGATTCTAGATGAATATAATGACCTCTTCTAATGATTTATATGATGCCATTCTTCTGTAAGGATTGCAAAGAGACCTAATTAGACTGCATGAAAACTTAATTCTAAGTATCTTCCTATTAAAAAATTAATAGGTAGGGATACATGTATTACTCTAAAATCTTGATATACTAGATGTTTCATTCAAAGACTTTGCAATCATGAAAAGAAAAAAACTCAGATACGTCTAGGCTACAAGGAAGTAAAAATCATTAAAAAAATGATTAGCACTGATGCTCAAACCTAATTCAAAGACAGACCCTATTAAAAATACACCATAGTAAGGGAGATTGTGAAATCAATGAATATTCCTACTGAAATCATAATCTAATTATTTCCCATTGCTATTTACAAAAGGGTTCAGCTCAGCACTTAGAATCAGTGAACGGAGATGTAGGGTCCCTGGTGTATCCTTTTCCTCTAGTTGTGGCAACAAATGTAATCTGCAACTTGAACAACTGACCTCTACCAGGTGAAGGAATGTCTCAGAGGAATACTTCCTTTCCATATAGAAGCAGTGACATAGCACTGAGATGGCACTCAGGGAGTATTTGCTTAATAAATTAATCAGTACCTGGTACTGCTCCCCCCCGCCCCCTACACTCTAAATCCATAAGTAATTTTTGAAAGTCTTAAGAAAATTTATATTTTACTTCTTTCCATTCTACTTTTTTGAACTGGAAATACCTAAAGAAAACTGGAACCTGGATAATTATAGGCCAAATTCCTAGAGGAAAAAGATAGTGTAAAAGAAATTACTCCTTATTTGTCACTGCCTGGAAGTTGAATTTTTGTGATAAAATGAATTCTCATTATTTTACCATTACCTCCTTCCTGGAGAAGATTGCCATTGCTAGTAACTTTCATTTGTGTTTTTTCCCACTTATTATGCTCTAGTAGAATGATCAGTGATAGGTTATTTTTATTTTCATTCTACTTTTTCATAAGTGGAAATTGAGGTTTTGGAAAATTAAGTAACTGGCCACACAAAGAAGTCACTGCATCAAGAATAGGGCTGATATAATAGGTTTAAAGAAGAACCTGGATAAGGAGAGGTAGATGCTGAATCAGTGGAATGTGAGACATTATTGGCACTGAGCAAAGAGACAAGCCCAAAAGAAAGAAGGCTGACTCACCAGGAAGTGGAATTAGCACAAAAGGTCAACTTTCTCTCACAGATAAAGGAAAACTCACAAGTCATATCCCTGACATGATAAAAACAAAGCTTAAACACTTTGGCAAAAACATGACATGTCCAGAGTGCAACTTTTCTAGAAGAGTTTGAGTAAGATTTTGGGTAAGCTTTAGTTATGGGACAGACATCTTTAAAACTGGGTACCCACTGGGTCCCCAGGCAAGTTAACAATTCATTCTAGATCCCTTGTCACATCTGGATATCACTAAAAGTAAAGAGAGAAATATTTTAGGAGTTTTCATTTCAAAACAAGCAAGCAAGAAACAAAGGGAGAATGAGAGAGAACTATGTGAAAATAATAATGCAAAATTATTTTTAGCTGCAAAGTGTCATTGCTACCATTTAAACTAAGGAATAGCTCTTCTAATATTGCTGCCACAGCTCAACTCATTACAACTCAGGGTTGGGATGTTAGAGAAAGAGAAGAGCTAAATGTGAAACTCTTCAGGAGGATGTGGGGAAACCATTAAAATTCATTGGTTCATGCAGTCCATTAAAACATTTTCCAGCCCACTTACTGAGGCTATGGAAAAACTGTGAACTCCTATTTCTCACTCTAGGATGCGGAAAGTTTAAATTACAAGAAGATGAAAAAGAAGGAAATGACAAAAGGAAAACCATGATTTAGTTATGGCTAATCTAAATTTATTGGCATTTTTCAATTTAAGAATATACAGAGAAGATCAAACAAAAGGATTGGGAGGATACAAAACAGCAATTAATTTATATACCAGAAGAAGAGGAAAAGAGAGATCTTTTTTAACACTTAAAACAATGAAGTGAAACACTAGTGTAGACTGCGCTTCATTTATTTACTCACTGTAACAGTATTTGTTGAGTAGGCTCTCTACATAATGCATGTGCCTATAAAAGAACGCAAAGTGTCACTTGACCATTCTGAACATGCCAATATCAACTGAAGTGGAAACTCTATCTTAGCATTAGAATTTCTACAAGTTATTGTTTCCCCTGCTCTAGGCACTGTGAAAGACTATATATATTATATGTAATATTATCATTGAATTTCTCTAACTGCTCTGTGAAGCAGGTATACTAACAGGTAGGGAAACTGAGGTTTACAGAGAGCAGTTCATCTAAGTTCACATGTCTAGTATATAGAGGAGCCAATTTTTAAGCCTAAGTATAAGTCTCCTTAATGCAGAGCTCATGCTGTTTCTACCATGTCATATTTTCTGTCACCTCCATCTTACCCAAGAAGGTTTTTGTAGTTTGATAAGAGAGAGGGAACATTTTCTTAAGACACAGAAACCAAAGGCAGTACTCTTAGGAGAGGAGGGCTAAATAAGAGAATTTAAGATGTCAGCATGGAAAACAGAGAGATCTAATGTGGGCACCAAGCCCAGTGCTCAGTATTTTCATAGATGTTCAGTGTATGATGATGATATTGCTAGAACACAAGGAGGTGAGAGAAGGCAAGCTTAGGGTGAATGGATAAACAATTGGCTATGTAGAAAGATGTTTCTTTTCCTTGGAAGTCTATAGGGGTCTGTGTGAGCTCATAATTTCGAAGGAATGAAGGGAAGGATATATAACTGAGGTCACGCCAGAGATAGGGTTCCCACAGGTATGGAAAAGAAACATCTCATCAACATCTCAGGGTTGGAGGCATGATGTTCCAAACTCCTCAAACAGAGTTCATCCTTACCCTTTAGTCATGATGTGAGAAGGGCAAGGCTCTTTAAAGATTTGAGATTTTAAAGTTTAAGGTATGTATATTCTTTATAATTGCTTGTTTTAACATTTATTAATATTAAACTTGTAAAGCTGCCTGTGTGTAAAGGTGTTTGATGGGGAGAAAGTCATTGTCTGGCTTCTTATCTTCTCTCAAGCATACAGGGATCATAGGAGGCTATTCAACATTATGAATTTTTAGCATCAATCTTGCAATAAGTTTTTCTTTTTCTTTTTCTTTTTTTTCATGACACACCAAAAGGATTTCAGGGCATTCACGATGCCCTTGTACATATTTTGAGAGAAAAAGATAGACATTTGAATTTAGGGAACACCTTAAATATTTAGAGATAATAGTTTTGATTACACAGATTCTTGAGTGAGCAGCTTCTACTTAAATATCATAGGTATAGAAAGAGGCCACGAAGCATAAAACTATAGGTAATATTAAATAGAAAAAGTTTTTTTTTGTAAAAATACTTTTCTTAAGGTATCTTAACATGTCTTAACCATGCCTAAGCCTGTCTTATCAAAGCTACAACTAGAAAATCAGCTAAATTTTTTCAGTCTACATTTCAAATGTTTCAATGCAAATATTTCTAGTGTGTACTTTCTCGTCTCTTTCCCATATATTGGTAGAAAATATTTTTCTTTTTTTTTTAGAAAATATTTTTCAAAGCATATGTGTAAGTATTTCATGATTCCTTATTAAAATACAAAGTCAAACATTATTTTCACCTTTCCACAAGTAAAAAATGAATAACTGTAAACCTAAATTTTCTAACTATAGAAGAGTATAAAGAAAGAGGAAACCAAGTCACTATCCAAAGACAATAATTCTGTATATATCCTACACAGCTGTTTGTGTGTTTTGGGGAATGGAGAAGGGTGATAAGCTTCAACTAAACTTTTTTATTAGGCTGCCAAGATCATAACATGTACTATTCTTGTCATTCCCTGGGACTATTGCATGGTCTAGAAAATTCACAGCAATGTTCTACAATCTGTCTGCATTTCCCCAGAAAAGAAATGATTATTTCCCCCCTACAAAGTAATAACCCCTTTCAAGAAAATAAACAAATAATTCTTTATGTTATAGATAAGACATACAATGACTTTAGATTGTCCAAGTTTACTCTGTATGGTTTTTGCATACTCACAATTCATAGATGACTCCTTATTGACCTAGCAGCAACCTCTCACTTCCAACTTTGGGCTTGGTTCCCAGATTCCTGGTCTCATTTTTCTTCTAGGTAAGATGCACCATGATATTATTTTCCTACTTAAATCTGAAGATACCAGGAAGGTAGATAGAGGCTAATTATAGCTTGTTCTGAAATAAGTTCCCATGTACCCCTCTTCTTTTTTTCAGTTTTATTTATTTAAGTAATCTCTATACCCAACGTGGGGCTTGAACTCATAACCCTGAGATCAAGATTTGCATGATCTTCCAACTGAGACAGCCAGGTACCCCTCATGTATCCTTCTTTTAAAAGAATCCTTTAACTTAGGCATTTAGCTGCGCAGCCTTACGTTCAACAGTTACTTAGGCAGGTATTGGTTTTCCTGGTCCTTGCTCAACCTGATTTCTTATGTCCATAGCTCTGTTCTTGGATTTATGCTTCATTTGCTGAACTATGTTCACAAGTATGTGTGTATGTGTGTGTGTGTGTGTGTGTGTATTTACATCTGTAAACTTGAGATTGGCTAGTTTTTGTATAATACCTGTTAATGCCTCAGAACAGGTGTTTCATGAAGTATACTTTGAAAAAAAATATAAGTTTACTAAATATATTTCGACTGAAAGTATTGAGATTTCTTAACCCAGATTTGATTTCATTATTAAGAGTAAACTTTTTGTGACTGAAGAACCCTCATAAATATTGATTCAAATGGGTCCTAAACAACGGAGATTAGGACTATACATTCACCTTACTAGAGGATATTTCAGTCATACATTGCCCCCTGTCTTACCACATTGCTGAGTTACAGACAAGTAATAGAAATAGGAAATTAAACATATTTCACCTAAGGTTTTAAAGACAAATAAAACAAAAACTTCTCAAACTGTCAGGATAAGCTGTATGTTTCTTAGTATTTCCTATACTCCACTCCCCCTGCCCTCCATAATAGGTAAATTAAATCACAGATATGTATATAGGACAAAAATATAACACTTCCTCTTTTTGTGAACCAATATGACCGCTTTTATGGTTCTGTATTATAAAATTACTGCTGTTACCAATTAATAAAAAATGAGAAAATAACGTTTGGGTAAGAGCAAATGCTAAAGAGTGAGACCAGAACTCTAGGCCAGAACAGCAACACTATTCTGTAGTATGACTTCCTAAATAACTACTTTTCATTTACAACCAGAAATTTCTACTCCCCCCCCACCTCTACTCAGTTACTTGTATTAAAAATTCATTGCCAGATGTTTCAATCTATAGTATGAGGGTGTTTGAAGAAACCATAAAAACAATGAAATCTATTCTGGAAACAAAGAGTCAAATTTAAATCTCTTATTGGATATTGATTACATTAGATTTTGCTAGATATGGAAAATGAATACAAGAGCCTTCCCTTCATACCCCAGAGTAGCCTTGCTACACTTGCTGGAATTGAGAACTTAAAACTTTGGTTTGGTTTCAGTCTCCACAATGAACACATATGGATACACAAATGGCTTCTAAGCCTTTTGATGTTCACTAAGCGGAAGGAGTGGGGAGCTGTTTCCTGGAAGAGTATGGGGCACCAGGGAGCATTAAGGAAAGAAACAATGGCAGAGGAAATGTCAGTCTTTTGCACTCATAATGTTTCTATGAACAATACATTTCATAAGTTTTGGGGCCTTGAATGGACATGTTACAGGTTCCAGTCCTGTTCCCACCACTGTCTTGGGGACTATACATAATAACTCTACACTTTAATATTACACTTGAAAAAACAACCAACATTGTACCCACTTCCCCTAGTCACCTAATGGGGATACTGGATTGTTTTGATTACAGACAACATAAAAAGCCTTTTGGAACATTTGCAGTCAGAAGATCTATTAAAAGGTATGATTGTCTCAGGCCTTATTCTTTCCACCCTCCAGTTCCCCCCATTAATTATCTCCTTCTTGATGATAGAAAATACTGGAGAAAAGTAAAGAACATAACAACCCTCCAGATCTTCATCTACCAGAATAACCTGTGTTTAATTTTCAACACGTATCCTTACAGTCATATAAATATGTAAACATATTTTGTTGAAATAAGAATTAAAATTGTGTAAATTATAACAAATGGAATAGAGATGTTAACTTAGCACAGTTACACAAGCAGAAATCTATTGTGGATTTTGCTTCTCACAAACTGCGAGAAGCAAACAACTACACAAATGTTCAATTTTTCTATCTTTAGGCACAGTAATACTTTACAATAAATGGATTTTATATTATTCAAACATTTCACATGTATTATCAAGCTTATACCATCCCAACCCTTGGATTATTCCAAAGTTACAGAAAGAGAAACCTGGGGAATGCCTTACTCAGAAATTCATACATAAACTGTTCAACTGACAAGTTCCCAGTCAGAGTCCATTCTGTTCTTAAGCTTATTACCTTAGGACTTTCAATGCTGAGTATGGTTGAACAGCAACTAATAAACTAGCAATTATATACCACCTAGAATGTCCAAAGAAGTGTGTTAGAAACAAACAGTATCAGACATCATCCCTAAAACCAAAAAGGAATGACTCCTCATCTTATTATAATTTTAGAGAAGTCTCTAAGGAGAATTATTCCATACTCAACCTCCATTGTGACACTCAGTTAATTAAACCATTCCAGAATGAGAGTTATTTAAATTTCAGGTGTCCCCAGTTCTTCCCATTCTCCTCCTGTCTGTATTTAGAGCTATATATAATTTCCAATCCCCTTCTTTTTTACTAATAATTACCAAAGTTGAGCAGCCCGGGTGGCTCAGTGGTTTGGCGCCGCCTTTGGCCCAGGGCGTGATCCTGGAGACCTGGGATCGAGTCCCACATCGGGCTCCCTGCATGAAGCCTGCTTCTCCCTCTGCCTGTGTCTCTGCCTCTGTCTCTCTCTCTCTCTCCCTCTCTGTGTCTCTCATGAATGAATAAATAAAATCTTGAAAAAATAATTACCAAAGTTTTTATTAGTTGAGCATTAAGCTCTTGGTAAAACTCTGTATTTCATGTGCTTAGCATTCTAAGAACATTATCCTAAATGTTTATCCTTTACATTTAGCTCTTGATATTTGTATTTCTGGTTAGTAGCTATTTGTCCTCAAAATCCCATCCTCTTTTTCCTCAGCATATGACCTTCCTATTTGAGATTACATTTCTCAGTATTCCATGCTTTTACCTTTGGGTCCCATTGCTGAAAACTTAGTCACATGACCAATGGGCTGTGAGGGTAGCAGTCAAACCTCTGCATGCCAGACTTTCTTAAAGAAAATTGCTCATCCTGGACTTCCTCTTTCTCTCCCTCTATGCAGGCTGCCTGGATATACTGAGACCCAGCTTTGTCCTTATGATTGTGGAATATATCCTACGGAATAATCCAGCAACAAGATGGAAGGTATCCATGCTCCTTAATGGCTGTGAGGAGCAAAACTGCCCACTCAGTTTCCAACGCTCACCTTAAAACATTTACATGAAAAGCAGGGAAACAAACCTCCAATTTAACCTATTATTTATTTATTTATTTATTTATTTATTTATTTATTTAATGAGAGACACAGAGAAAGAGAGGCAGAGACACAGGCAGAGGGAAAAGCAGGCTCCCTGCAAGAAGCCTGATATGGGACTTGATCCCAGATCCCAGGATCATGCCCTGAGCGAAGGCAGATGCTCAACCACTGAGCCATCCAGGCATCACTTTAGTTTTACCTTTTTAAAAGGTTTAGTAATTTTAAAAGCTTTATATTTGGAGATCTCTCCTTTCCGATGCTTAGCCCTTATCTCAGCTAATAAATAATTATTGGCTTCATTATACAGATCAAGAAAAGTGAAGTTCCCAGGGGCAAGTCACTCATGTCAGGATTTTTCCAGCTTCTGCTTCTTTTCAGCAGAGCATATTCCCACTGACAACAAGGAGTCCCATTAAAATAGGGGCAGAACAGAACCAACTGGGCCCAGCCCCTACAGGATCCACTCAAAACTCTCTAATCTCTCCACCTCTGAATCGCAATTGAGCACCCTTCTGTTTCACAGCTCTATTGAAGAGGTCTGCTTTCTCAAACAGCCTGTCCTCGTGAGAAGTTCCAAAAAGGGCTTGCAGGGTTGCAGGTTATGTGGCATCACCCCGGCTCATCTCAACACCTCTGACAAACACTAGTGAAAGAAAGGATTCTTTCCGCATGAGTTCTCATCAGTCTCTGCCTTTTAAGGAGTGTATTTTTTTCTTACAAAAGAAATCCATCATCTTGTTCTACAAATGAATATAATTATTACCAAATTTGTGTTCTCCTGACCAAATAACACAGCCATGAAAAGATAAGCTTTAGGAAATAAATGAGTAGGTCTTTTCTCTAAGTCAATTAGACAAAGACTTTGAGAGTAAATCAAGACAAATGGGAAGCCAGCTGGAGGAAATCAAATAGGCAAAGCAGGTGGGTCAGCCTGTGGTTGGGAAGGATGAAACAACATGAGGCATTGCACATTTACACAAAAGTGAGATCTGTAACCTCTGTCTGGCTTTGAACTGAGCTAAGTGCATGACTTATTTAAGAAGACCTGGTAGCCAGGAACTGGTTGAACTAAGAGTGTCAAGACCAATTCTGAAGACATTTTCATATGCTCCTCCTGTTTTTATGAGCTCCGAGGATTGCCAAACAGCCAGTGGCAGATGGTCCTTCATCTAGGTGTGATTTTAAATTATGTCAGGGATGGCATGATTGACTATTTCCCAAGAAAAACCAGAAGAAATTCTTGTAAAAAAAAAAATGCCTGTGTTGTGTTGGGTAGCTCTAAGACAGGCAAAAGACCTTTTTGACAGGCTGTTCCTTATTAGGACAAAAACAATACTGGGCCAAACAGCTCTGAACGGCTACAATATATATCTGTGGACACTAACAGGTGTAAAAGCTCAAAAATCGAACCACTACCTGGAATACATACGTTAGGCAACATAATCTTGTATCCGGCAATACTATAGGCTTTTCCAGAAAAGGCTGCCTTGCTATTGTGGAGAGAAATTTAGATATCACAATTGAACCCATTTTGGCAGGGTTCATTAAGCCAAAAATAATTGCCTCCTTCATCTTGGGCCTCTAAAAATTCTTCTGAAGCTGTAGTCCAAGCATGCAAACATACACACACACTAAATAGTGCCAGGAGTCTGATTTCCAGTAATGTTTGGCTAATATTCCCAGAGTCAGCCTCTCCTGATTTGTCACACAAAAAGATAAAAACCAACAAAAGCTACCAAAAACTTGAATGTTTTGAATCTGGGAGCTCTTCAATTTCAAGATGGATAGAATGGGACTGAGTAATGTAATTGGAAGCCACTGATGCCAGGTCTTTGCAACAAAGCATGCTGCCCGGCCTGAAGAAAGTAAAGAAGTCTACATACCATTTGTCTTTTGGCTCAAAAACACTAGAACTACACCAGTGAAAAAAGTGAGCAGCTGTTTTCTGCATGGGTGTACTGCTTGACATAAATGTTCAGAGAGCCTTCCATGCCTCAGGTATACTCACTACCATGAACACAGCTCTTCCTATACAGATCAGAGACTGATGCTCCTAGAAAACAAGTTGAGAGAAGGGAGGTTTGCCAAATTTAGCCAATACTAACAGGATGGCCAGTTAAATTTGAATTTTGCATAAACTACAAACAGCATTTTAATATAACTGTGTCCCTAAGAGCAAGCAGGGACTACAAATAATTTTATTTTTTTAGTGTAAGTACATCCTAAACACTGGTGGGACATATTTATGCTTAAAAATTATTTGTTGTTTACCTGAAATTCAAACTTAACTGGGCATCTTGTACTTAATCTGTCAACTGAAGAAAGGGAGGGAAGAGAAAATGGCATTATCTCATTGCATTATGGAGATAATGATCCCATAAATACAAGTGGTGTAAGTTGGGGTAAAGACACAAGCAGCCCTTGTAACAATTCTAACTGGATGTTATAAATTTACATTTATTAAACCTGTCTGGAATATCATCACCCAGGAAGGATAATATCCCAGACAGCTCAATACAGACAGAATCACTACATTAAAGACTACCTCTTAGAAACTAAGAACTGGGCTAGAAGGAACATTTATCGACCTGCCTTCTAGCTGATTTATAGCTAGTTTCCAGCAGACACTGAATGTCATGTAAGAAAATCCATATGCCTATCAGGTAACATTAAGTCTGACCACAGCTTATTTCATTAAGAGTAAAGAAAGGAAAACAAAACAAGGGAAAATGTATTTTGGAACATGGAAAGTGACTACTATCCCAAGAACTTAAGAAATTATTTTTTATACTGCTTGACATAATCAATAGTAGCAAAAGAATATGAAGTCCATGAAACGAGAGCCAGAAGTTAAGAGGCTGCACTAAGAAGCACTAAGAAGCTATGTCAGATAAAGAAACTTGGGGATTTTAGAATTAAATACAATAGGAGTAGCTGAATTTTTATTGGAGTCACTGAAGGAATTAAATATGTATAATGTTGAATCAGAATTTAAATATGCGATGTTGTCTCAGAACTTATTAGGAAAATCAAAGAATGAGAAATAAAAAATGAAGAGATGATATTTGAAAGGATCAAGTTTCGAGAATAAACAAGCAATCTAAATTAATTAAAGAGATAAAAAAATGATTGTATCAGATTTGCCTTCTGCAGCTATAAATGCCAGAAGAGAGAGCAGAGAAATATCTATAAAATTTTAGTAAATATTGGTCCACCGAAGTCTACATTTACCTAAATTATCCTTATTGTGTGAAATAAAAAGGACATTCTCACATACGAATGATGCAGAAAACATCACATGTGTACACATCACATTTATTTCTTGAAAATAAATTTCGTGGAGAAATTCAACATGTATATAAGAAAGTAATCAAATTAAGAATTCAAATGTAAACATGTCCTGGAGAAAGTGTCTTGATGCTTTCCATAATCATCCAAAGAATACTGTGGTGGTGAAGCAGTGTGGTTCTCTAAAGCATGAGCATTATGGGGGGACATCTGAAACCACCAGTGATTAAGTCTCATTTCAGATTAACTAAATCAGGAAATCAGAGCAGGAGTTGTAGAAGTGGACACTGCAAGTTTTAAAAGCTCCATATTGGGATCCCTGGATGGCGCAGCGGTTTGGCGCCTGCCTTTGGCCCAGGGCGCGATCCTGGAGACCCGGGATCGAGTCCCACATCGGGCTTCCGGTGCATGGAGCCTGCTTCTCCCTCTGCCTGTGTCTCTGCCTCTCTCTCTTTCTCTCTCTGTGACTATCATAAATAAATAAAAATTAAAAAAAAATAAATAAAAGCTCCATATTTGATTTTCATGTATAGCCAGGGTTGAGACCCATCCTTTTATTTTTTTTAATATTTTATGATTTATTTGAGAACATGCATGTACATGAGTGAGAGACAGAAAGAGAGAGAGAGAGAGACAAGTTGGGGGGCAGAGGTGGGGGGGGACGGTCAGTGAAGAAGGGTAGAGGGAGATAAAGAAGCAGGCTCCCAGCTGAGCAGCTAGCCTGAGGTGGGGCTCAATCCCATGACCCCAGATCACGACCCGACCCGGAGTCAGACGCTTAACCAACTGAGCCACCCAGGTGCCCAGAGACCCACAGATTGAAGCTCAATCTATGTGGACTAAGTTTACTCACTTTACAGACTGCTATGATCATAGTTGTACCAGCAATAAAAACAACACCCATCCCATATATTTGTCATTAGCATAAAATTACAAAATGTACAAGCCATTCATCAAAGGAGGCTTATACAATTTCTAGCAACAGCACAGTGTTACCATTCTTTTCTGAGAGTGGCAGTGTGTACATGGTATTTGCTTGTCATGTGATCATAAACAAGTGTCTTGTTGTTAAGTTGGTCTTTCTCCCATAACAGATCATGAAATTTGATATAATTCCAACCACATTTCAGTTCTATAGAGAGCCAGCCTCCAAAGGATCTCTGAAATGTGGCCACTCCCATATCTTTATTTTTTAATTTTTTTTTTCACTCCCATATCTTTTAAAGCAAATCAGTCCTACTGCTCTCTTCACTGAGTCCTTGCCCAGACTCACTTGGACCTAACACAATGCAGCCCTGCTCCCTCCTGCTTCTGCATCTTTGCTCTTTTCCTGGTTCACACACCTGCCATCCCCTCAAAGCCTAACTTATCTTTCATCTTCCCTGCACTTTCCTTATGGGTCCAGCTCTCAGAGACCTTCCCTAACACTCATATCAACTTTGCCCTATTCCCCAATACCTACCTTATAAAATGGAGTTCCCTATATTATTTATTACATTGCATGGATTTGCCCTAGGTAAACTTTAATTTCCTGTGGGTGGTGTAGGAAGAGAGAGTGATGTGGAAAGAATACTTAAAGGTGCACAAAAATGTTCAAGATAAGATATTGAAATGACAAAGAAATGGGATTCTAAAATGAATATACAATATTGATTCAATTATAGAAAACTATTTAAGGCAAAGACTGGAAAAATAAACTAAGGGGCTGGCAGTGGTTATCTCTTAGTGGTCAGATTATGAGGCACTTTTATGTTTTCTTCATTCTTTTCTCTATTTCCCATGACCAATATTTCTTAGTTATATAAGTCACAACACATTTTCTAAAGAAAAAGAACTGTGACACAAAGTGGCATATGCAACAGAATCAAACTTTTCAGAAAACTTGTACTATAAAAATACAAGAGAAAAGTGTAACAAAAATGTTAAAATATATACAAAAGAGGATATATGAATGGTAAGTGGATACATGAAAAATTTGCTGTGTCATTATTTACCAAGGAAATGCAAATTAAAGCCACAATGCAGTATGAGAACATGACTCAATTAAAATGTTTGACAACACCTAATAATGGCCAAATGTGTCTCTATGTTTAATGATGGCAGCAACGCTGATAATAGAAGAAAATTGGGAATTATCTATCTAGCCCTATAGGAATTTTTGGAAAATTATTATATCACTTCAAAACAGGGCATTTTACTGCTAGTGGCAGTTATGTCTTAAGAGAACTTTATTTTTATTAATTTTTTTATTTTTTTAACTTATTTTGCTTAAATTCAGTTAGCATATTGTGTATCATTAGTTGCAGATGTAGAGTTCAGTAATTCAAAAGGTGCATGTAACACCCCATGCTCATTGCATCATGCACCCTCCTTAATGCCCTGTTTTGAGGGAATTTTAAATGATAGGTTAAAAGCTTACAATATAATATTGAGAAAATATGTCAAATGGCAACAACGGTTAATCTGTGGTGGTGGTAGCAGACAGCTAATCTTTTTTTTTTCATGTTTTTCCAAATGTTAGTATATATTACTTATATTAGAAAAAAAGCATATTTTAATATAACTTGTTTCTAGAATACAAGTACAATTACTTCAGCTAAAGAATTCATTATGAATCAGTGACACTTTCTATTGATTTGCGAATAACTTGGAATTCTGAGGCAATAGCTTTTCTTGATATATTTTGTATTTTTGGTTTAATTATTGATCCGTTTAATATTTTATATTGCAGGGGTACTCAAAATGTGATGTGTATCCCTGGCAGTTCCTGGATTCAAAAGTATTTTCATAATAATACTAAGATATTATTTGTTTTTTTCCATTGTATTGACATTTGCACTGATGATACAAAAACAATAGTGGAAAAAACTCCTGGTGCTTTAGTGGGAATCAAGGAAGTGACCCCAAACTGTACCAGTTGTTTCTGTTTTCTTTGCTACCATATACTCACTATAAAAAAGAAAAAGAAGACAAAAATATTTACCTTAGAATGTCCTTGAGGAAGCAGTAAAAATTACTTTACTAAATATCAGTCCTTGAGTGCATGTGTTTTTAATATTGTCTGCAACACAGAAGGAAATAAACCTAAAGCATACCAAGTATGATGACTGCCTTAAGGACAAGCACTTGTGCTATTGATTGAATTCTAAGCTGAATTGTCACTTTTGTCATGGGACACCATTTTTACTTGAAGGGGTGACTGACAAAGGGCTATGATTATTCAGAGCTGTATATTTGACAGACATTCCCTTGAAAATGATCAAAGTGAGCCTGTTACTTCAAGGAAAACGAATGGCAGTATTTTAGTCAGTGATAAAATCTGAGCTTTCCAGTGGAAGAGTTTTGGGAAACTGGCATCCATCACTATAAGCTTAACAGCTTCCCAATACTTAAAGACTTTCCTGATATAATCAATTTAATATCACTGAATGAGATTTTTCTATGTTATATGATGAAATGGGTCAACATTTAGAAAAGCAACATAACTCACTGAACCAACATTTTCCAAATGACCAGTACATCATGTTACAAAGTTATGCATGGCAAAAGATCCATTCAAAGTGCAACAGAGACCAATGGTCTTTGATCTAATGAAGTAGAAAGAGTTTACTGACAGTTTCAGATTCCATACGGCAATTAACTTTTAAAAAGCTATTATTGAAATACTCCCCTTTTCAGCCACATTTGAATATAAGGTGGATTTTCTTTAGATGGTTCAACAAAAATAACATATCACAACAGATTAAGTGCTAAAGCAGGTATGATAACTCAATTAAGTTATTCACATAAACCCCTGATTGGGTTTACAAAGCTGTGAGTTTAGAAGCCCCTCAGGTGTTGTTCAGATGAGTGAGAATTACTAACAATTTTCTGGTACCTATATTCAACAAGAGAAACTGCCTTTTCTAACAAAATTATCTTAATGAGGCTTTTTCTCTGTTGTCTTACCTATCAGAGAGAAATAAATCATTTGTAAAAATTTATTTTTTGGAAATCATCCTTTCGTTGTTGACCTCCACACCCAAAAGACATTATTTCAGTGTATCAGTCAGGATTATGTTTAGCAGTATAAAACCAAAATTACAATGAAAGACGTTAATGTTTCTTACGTAAAAAGAAGTTCAAATAGGTCTTCCAAGGCTGGGACAGTGGTTCCACAATGTGGTCAATATTCTGGGCTTGCTACAGCTTTCTGCTTTGCCAACTTAGTGTAAGATTTTAATCTCCATGTTTGCAGGACGGCCACTCTACCATCCTTGCTCCAGGCAGGGAGGGCAAGGCAAGGACACAGAAAGCGCTAGCCTCAATGAGTTTTGCATCTCATTGGCCAGAGCCAGGTCGCATGACCACTCAAAGCCAAAAGAAAGGCTGGGAAATTGAGTTTTAAGTCTTACTGTCCTGTGGTAGTGACAGGCAGGGGAGAAATGGATTTGAAAAACACATTGGATCAGCCAGTCCAAGTGTCTGGCTTTTGAGTAATAATGGCTCTTTCTCAGTGGAAGAAAAATTAGAAACTGACAACCCTCAGGAAAAATCGAGGTAGGCATATACTTCCTCCTGGGTGAAGTAAATAACAGTGGCATTGACAGGGTGGCCAAAGGTTATGATATTAACTACAAAGCATACTATGTTGAAAAGTAGACAGTGAATGCAGAACTTGTATTCTTAAAAACAAGAGGGTGGGGGGAGAAAAGGAGCCAGCCTGTAATTTTCCTTGCAGGAAAAAAAAAATCATGTTAAGATCAATAACCCAGTTACTAATAGCAAATTTAGTATCTGCCAACCTTCTTCATTATGTGGTCCACTACTGTAAGGAAAATAAAAGAAAGGAACACTGAATGATGTTCGTGAGCCTGTCCTAAATAGGAGCAGTCATCTGAAGATGATATCACAGATTCATAATCAGGAAGGCTTCATTCCTCCCACACTCCTATTTACTGAGCACAACTCTGTGGCTGGCTCCTTACAGTTGGAATAAAGCAAGAGTAAGCTATCATCTCAGAGAACTCAACATTCCAGTGAAATTTCCTCTGAAGTTTTGCCCATTACTTCACCTACAGGAGGTTGATGAGCCAATTGATATGAAACCCTATAGAAAATAGTTCTGACATCAAGATTTCTGCCTGTATTTTATATACTTTTCTAGCTATAAAATACACTCTGCCCTACAGTTAAGGCACTGAGTACATAATAAATGACTTAGTGATTCTTATTGGATAAGAGCCTGGAGATCATTTTCTTTAAGCCAAATTATTACAAATTATGTCAAGTAGGAGGTAGAGAGGAAAGCAATATAACTTTGCTTAGAACAGGTTAATTATTATTTCGACACCAGGAAGGAGATCGAGGAGCAAGCATTAGACTGGAAGTTTTCTTTTGCTGAATTGACTAAAGAGTATTTTTTTTAATGTTAGCTGATTCCTAATTTATCTAGTCATTTCTTTATTGTTGTTTCCGATGTTTGTGTGCTCTACCATAGTATATCCTCTGGTATTCCTATTCATTTTATTTTTTGTTGAAGTACAATTGACACACAATGTTTGCCTTAGTTTCATGTGTTCACTCTAGTTGTTTCACAAGGGTATACATTATACTAAGTTTGCCACAAGTGTGGGTACCATCTGAGAAGTGACAAAATTTTATCTTCTTTCTAGGAGGAAAGAAGAAATTGGATACTTTCTTCAGTTTTCCAAAATTTCAGTGGTAGAAAGTAATTATATATATATTATATTATAATCTTATATATATATATATGCATATATATAATGCTTTATCATCTGACATATTTTTCTAAGTCTGGCTTTTAAATTTTTTAAGCCAAAATTTATTTGAAGTGGTTGTTAAGTGTCTTGATGAGTTTTTCTGGCTTGGAGTCTACTGTTAGTCCCAAATAAAACCAAATACCTACTCAGATCTTTTTAACGGTTTACCAAGATTAAATACTCTCAAACTGTAACATTTTTGTGGGTTTGACATTCTAAATTCTGCTTTCAACCCTAGAAGGTCTTTAATCTGGGGAAGAAGGGAGAAAGAAGTTTCTGGCTGTATGTGACCATTAGGGGAAGTCAGAATAGATATATTTTAGCCATGTTCTTTTTAAATATCCAGCTTTCCCAACCCAAGTAGTCAATTCTGGTCCTGTATAACTTTGGGCCAAATGGGTTAGCATTCAACATTTTAAATAATTTATAGAAGTGGAATATAACTGCACATCTGAATCCTTTATTATGAAAATTTTGTTTTTGTTTTTGGAAAAAACGCAGATCAATTAAATATTTTATTGGAGAACCTTTATGAATATCAATTATTTTCATTTTATGTTTTTGCTGATAGGATTTCTGGTTCTGGGTCCTATTTCTCTAATGAAACAATTTTCCACCTGAAACTTTCTTTCCTTCATTCTTTACTTGTTAGTTCTATTAAAGTCCATACCTCTATAATAAAGTTTAACCTTTAATTTAAAAAAATCACTTTGCTTGTGTGTAAAAGCCAAAGCATTGTAGTATAGATATCAAATTTAAGTAGAGTGAAACAGTTTTTAAATGCAGTAGTCCCCCTCTATATGCTGGAGATATGTTCCAAGACCCCCAGTTGATGCCTGAACTATGGATAGTGCTGAATCCTATATATACTGTTTTTTCTTATACATCCATATTTATGACAAAATTGGATTTGTGAATTAGTTAGGGTGAGAGAGTAACAACAATAGTTCATGATAAGATAGAACAATTATAACAATTTACTGTAATAAAAGTTATGTGAATGTGGTCTCCTAAGTACCTGATTATCCTGTACTAACCCTTCTTTTTGTGAGGATGTGGGATGATAAAAATGCCTATATGGTGAGGTACAGTGAGGTGAATGGTGTAGGCATTGTGACTTAACATTAAGCTGAGGTGTGTCATTAGAAGTCATCTGTTTTTAGGGCGCAGTCGACTGTGAGTAACTGAAACCTCAAAGAGTGAAACCAAAGATTAGGAGGTCTATTGTACAAAGCAAAAGAGAAGGGGAGAAAATATAGTCCTGAAATGCAGAAGATCTGACCTTTGTCCCAATTCTGCCATCAATCATTAGTCTCCCTTTGTTTTCTCATATAAAAAGCTAGGATTTTGAAATAAAGTATCTATAAGGTTTTGTTTATTTCTACAATTCAATAAATCTCCTAAGTATTAGAGAATAGGGTATATTCTATTAATATACCCTTATTTTTCTTTAAATCTTTACAGGGCAGATAGCACACCAATGTTTTCATGACATCGTGGGATACCCTACAGTTTACAAACTTACATATCACATGTTATTAGATTATTATTTATTATCTTTCTAGGCATATCTTCTGCCAGACCTAACTGTAAGGACTAGAACAAATTGTTTCATGAGAAATGCTTCCTTTGAACAAAGAGGAAGATTTGTACTTCTAAAATATTTGTAAAATATATGGCCTATTAAATCTAAAATCTAAGCACACTTAATATTATTAAAAGTGTTCAGCTATTCATGAAATTAAAAGGAAGTTACACCTTGCGGATTAGAAAGAAATGTATAAATTTTGCAAAAACCATACCATTAACACCATACTTTTTCATTAGCTTCGTATCAAAATACAAATTTATCCAGGACCTCCTTGAGGCAACATCTGTTCCATATTTACTTTACCATTAAAGGTCCTTTCAGGTTTCTTAAAACCGACTTCTAAAGATCAACTTGATTTCATAGAACTAATTTCCAACACTGTAAAACAAGGCTTCTTTTGTTGAATTTAAAGTCTACAGTACTTAGATTATGGAAGTGTGTTTTTAATGAAAAATTTCATAGGAGGTATTTGAATCATTATTAATTTCAGAATATACCAACAGGGACTCTCTTAGCATTTCCCCCTTCATTTCTACACGAAAGTTATTATAATGGTTTTATTACTTCTCTAATGCTTTATTATTTTTCCCCTATTTCTGAGTTTCACTCTAACATATTTCTCACCTCCAACCCTCTGAGGTGATTAGACTTCATAATTGCTCTCTGGGGCATCTTTATTTTATCTTTAACTACTCTTGCAAGAAACACACACACACACACACACACTCATCCATAAATACAAACACACAGGTGTCATTCCATCACTTCACAATCCTTTCATTTTGTTAATATTACTCTATTTCTTCCATTTGTTTATTCAGTAAACATTTATCAAGCACCTTATATTGGGCACATAAATATAGTGAAAATAAATATTACATGCTTTTCCTTTAAGCAAAGTGCAGTCTAATGGCTAAGACAGATGTATACTAAGTATTACAACGAATCAGGATTAGGTGCTAGAAGTGAGGTTAAGTGCAGAGTGCAGATGTAAATCAGCACTGGAAGGATAGCTAGGAAAACACTTTTTTAATAGAAAATAAGAGTGAAGGCAGGGAGCTTTTGCTACCACATATAGAGCTGGGACCAAGGATTTTCTTTATCCTCAAGGGAAGTCAGTTTATTCTCCTACAGTGCGTGCACCCATACACAGGTGATTATTAGAGCCTTCTAGCTGTACAACTCATTCATTCTCATTCCTCAGATTCAAACCATTTATTCCCATTCCTCAGAAAGAAAAAAAAACAAAACAAAAACCTCCCTTAACTTTGGGAGTCTTGCTATCTGGTTACCACCTTCCAGAGTCCTCCTTGCTGCTGTTCACCAGTACCCTTGTCACACTTCCACACTTATCAGGGACCTTAGCACTCTGGCCACTTTCTTTCTTGCCTCCATTTTCCCAACCAATTTCAAAGTCAATGTAGACAAACTCTGCATGGTTCCCCCAACTCTTCAATTCCAGGGAGGAGTACTGCGGAGCCCTCCCACCTGAATCGGTCAGCTCTGTCCTGTTTCTTGTTCTGGATTCTTAAACTCTTGGCAATTCCTTCCTTAGCTTCAGATTTCTCGGTCCCTTATTTTCACCCCTCTAGTAATTTGACTACATCAAGACCACCGACACTTGACTCTCCACTTTCTTTCTATCCTTCCAGCCTTTCTTCTTTTCTTGACTTGTGTCTGCCTAAACCCCAAAGACTTCTTAATTCTTCCCTTGAGCCCATGTGTGCCTCTCGCAGCACCTGCTGAGGAAAACCCAAAGCTAAGCTTTCTCTTTCTCGGCCTCACAGAAATCACTTTAAACTTCTACCAGCCAGTTTTCTCAATGCCCTGACTTGCTATTTCATTTATTAGTTTCAACAAATGACTGAAATTCAAATTCATAAGTAAACAGTGACCATCAGACCAGCACTGCTTTGACTTCTTGGTGTCCTTCAGCCAACATCTTCATGTATCATTAGCTGTCCCCTTCCATTTCTGTGGGAAGAGACATACCCACCTCTGGCCAAAGCTGTTCCCTCTGCCGTCAGCTGGGTCTCATTTCTGCCTATATCCTCAGGCACCTTCATCAATCACCTTCTCTCTTCCTGTAGCCTCTCATTTTTAGTATATTAACATAGTCCAGTTTCTCTCAGGTAAAGAACCAAACCCCTTTCTGATTATGGTTCCTGCTCTACCCTATTTCTCCCCCTTCTCCTTTCACACCTAAGTGTCCACCAAAAAAGAGCGACATGCACTCTTAACTTCCACTTCCTCACCTCTCCTTTATCAGTTTTTATTTTAAAATATTTTATATGTATAAAATGATATGTATGTATAAGATATGAAGGATAATTAAAATGTATCCACAGCTCAGCTTAGGAAATACCATATTACTGATGCCTTTAAAATTAGCTTGCATTTCCCTTTTCAATCCATCCTATACCACTACAATCATAAATTTTTGCTGTTTTTCATTTGTTTCTCTATGATTTACATATATCTCCATAATGTATGATTGATTTTATATGTTTGGATTTTATATAAAATCTACAATACTTCCTGTTAGTATTTCTCTATGAGTTGCCTTGTTTGCTATTTATTTTTCCACATTACTTTTGCGCACTTCATCTATTTTGATAAACAGAGCAGCTGTGGTTCATAATGTGTTATATCATGGGAATTTACTGTAAAGAGATGTTATTTCCAGTTGTAGCTATTATTACATTGAACCACATGAAATTATAGTTTTTGTAGTTTAAAAAATTTTGATTTTCAGTATTTGTTGTGGTTTATCCTACACAAAAAGTTCTGCTGCAAACATTCTTGTACATGTCTTCCTAGGCCATGCGTGAGAGTTTTTCTAGGCCAGGGTAAATGTGGAATTCATATCTCCAGCTGCATAAGCATCTTTATATTTACTACATAATGTCAAATTATTTTTCAGATTTATTTTCCAGTTAGTATCAGTACCATCAGTGCCTAAATTGCCCTATTGTTTCACATTCTTAACATCACATGGTATAACAGGAAAATATTGCAAATCTATTAGGTATAAAATTATAGTTCATTGTTTTAAAAAAGTTTTTATGAAGACTTAAAAAATATTCTATTTACTTAGAGAGAGAGAGCATGCATGGGACAGAGAGGGGTAGAGGGGAAAGCAGGTTCCCAACTCCGGGCTGGATCCAGGACCTGAGAGGTTCATCACTGAGCCAAAGGTGGGTACTTAACCGACTGAAACACCCACGTGCCCCTAGACTTTACTTTTTTTTTTTTTTTTTTTTTTAGACTTTACTTTTTGACAGCAGTTTTAGGTTCACAACAAACTGAGAGGAAGGTATAGAGATTTTCCATATACTCCATATCTCCACACTTGGATACCCTCCCCCATTATTAACACTGTCCCTCAGAGTGGTACATTTGTTGTAAGTAGTGAACCTACATTGACACACCATAGTCACTCAAAGTCTATAGTTTATATTTTGTTTCGCTCTTGGTGTTTTATATGCTGTGGGTCCTGGCAAATGCATAATGACATGTATCCATCATTATGAAACACATGCAAAGTGTTTTCACTGTCCTGAAAACCCCACTGTTCTCTACCTATTTGTCCCTTCTTTTTCCAGCCCCTGGCAAGCACTGATCTTTTTACTGTCTCCATAGTTTTGCCTTTTCCAGAATGTCATATAGTTGGGATCCTACACCTTTTCAGATTGGTGTTTTTTATTTAGTAATATGCAGTTAAGGCTCCTCCATTTTTTTATGGCTCAATAGATCATTTCTTTTTAGTGTTAATATTCTACTGTCTGGATGTACCTCAGTTTGTCCATTTACCCACTGAAGGACACTTTGGTTGCTTTCAAGTTTGGGCAATTATGAATAAAGCTGCTATAAACACCTGCCTGCAGGTTTTTGTTTGGAAATAAGCTTTCAGCTTATTTGGATAAATACCAAGGAGTGTGATTGCTGGGATGTACAGTAGAAATATGTTTAGTTTTCTAGGAAACTGCCAAAATACCTTCCAAAGTGGCTGTACCATTTTGCATTACAATGAGCAATGGATGAGAATTTCTGCACATTCTTGCCAGCATTCGGGTTTTCAGTGTTCCAGACTTTGGCCATCCTCATTGGTGCGTGGTGGTGGTATCTCATTGTTTTCCTCCGCATTTCCCTGATGGCATATGACGTGAAGCATCTTTTTATATGCTTATTTGATCTCTGTATATCTTCTTTGGTGAGAAGTCTATTAAAACCTTTGGCCAGGGCACCTGGCTGGCTCAGTGATTGAGCGACTCCCTTTGGCCCAGGTGGTGATCCCGGGGTCCTGGGATTCAGTCTTCCATTAGGCTTCCTGCGGGGAGCCTGCTTCTCCCTCTGCCTGTGTCTCTGCCTCTTTCTCTGTATCTCTTATGAATAAATAAATAAAACCTTTAAAAAAAAACACCTTTGGCCCATTTTAAGTGGGGTTGTTTATTTTCTTATTATGATTAGGTCTCAGAGTTTTCATGTCTTATGTCTCTGCACGGTAAAATTCACAATGTGTCTGTTTTTTTCTCCCACACTTAAGTGATACAGGATGACTACAGAAGACTGGACTTGGAATTTACCACCCTCCCCCCCCCCCCCAAGTCCCTTGGGTTCTGATACAATCTCAGCAGGTTAGGCTTTGGTTAACTAATTTCTCCTGAGGTTAGGCCTTGTTAAGAAGCACACAGATGAACTGGTTTATTTTTATTTTTATTTATTTATTTTTTTGAACTGGTTTATTTTTAAATGGTTCCTTTTCTCCTCCCTGCTGCCAGAGCACGATTTTTCTCTGATATTTATTGTAGGAACTAGGTCGAGCACTGAGAAGTAAGTGTTATAGTATTTTGGCCCTCCCCATGACTGGGTTTCTTGGAGTTTTTAACTCAGAGTTGTCTACCCTAAATCTCTAGCAACTCATCAGTTATAGCTCAGGCTTTACTACCCTGTCCCTGGTTCCCATGGTGGTTTCCACTAGTGAATCTCTACTATCATAAGTAGCTACACCTTTTATTTTCCTACTTCTTCCATCTTGGGTGCAATAGTCTCCCTCGTCCTCTTTTACTGATCCAAGAAAGACTGTTGATTTTCCATTCTTATCAGTTTTTTATCTGTTATTAGGATTGAGTGGCATTGTTCAAGCTTTATATGGGCAGAATTGGCTTTACTTGTTCTGGTTTTTTGTTTTCCTGATCTGTAATGAGGTTGCATACTTTTCACATTTGAATTGGCTGTATATTAATAGTCCCATTTTTCTACTTAAAAATTGTTTAGTAAGGATTATCTATAAGCTTTGGATGCTAAATTGTTTTCAGTGATGTAGTTTACAAAATATCTTTCCAGTTGTGGCATATTTTTTCTTCAATTTTTAGGGTGTCTTTTGATGAACACCATAGCGTTCTTGATGTTAATGGAGTCCAACTGACCAATCGTTTTCTGTAGCTTTTGTTGTTATTGTTAAAGAAATCCTTTCCTGCTCCACAGTCAGGAAGATATATTTCTGTTTTGCTATGTAACAATTTTTAAGTTTGGACTTCGGCAATTTTTAAATCTACTTAGAACTGACTTTTGAATATGATATGAAGTAGGAATCCACTTTTAGAAGACATAGATACCAATTTTCAGGGCACTACCTATTGAGTAGTTCATCTTTTCTGACACATCTCAATGTTGAATCTGTTCTGTATCATGTTTTCTTACAAGCTTTGGTTTAATACAGGGGCTGCTCTTCACTTCTACTGGTCTATTTGTCTATTTCTGCACCAAAGAAGACATGATATACATTAGGGTAAGTCTCTACACTTCATTTGTATCTTCTTGACTCTAACCCTTCTACTTAAATTTCAAATCAGTCTTTTAAATTTCAAGGAAAATCCAGTTTAGAATTTGAAAGAAATTTCATGGACACTATATTAATTTTGGGATAACTAACATTTAAAATACTCGGTCTTGTTATTTATGAATATGTATATTTCTCAACTTGGGTATTTCAAAATACATTTTAAAAAATATAGATGTCTCCGTAAAAGGATTGACCATCTTTTGCTAATTTCTAATTACCTATGTTTGATTCTACAAATTGTGTTTTCTGTTTAACTTTTGTGTATTGATTTTAAGTAGTCACTGAACTAAGTAAGCTCTTATTAATTTTGATGATTTGTAGCTTTCTTTTGAGAAGGTAATCATGTCTTGTGCAAATGACATTTTTTCTATTCTTTTCTATTCTTACATATTTTATTTCATTTTCTTATTTTCATGTGATTTTTGTCTCCTTATTTCAATGTTGAGAATGGTAAAAGTGGGCATCTTTCTTTTATTCCTCTCTTGAAAGAGAATGATTTTTCCATTTTACCAATGAGTATGATATTTCCTACGAAAAGTTTGTAGATACTCTTTGTCTTGAGTTTCTTTGAACTTCAAGCTTGCTGAGAATTTCTAATATGAATGAATATTGTGTCTATCTTATTTGCAAATAAGTAAGTTGATTTTATGAGTTTTTACTGTTTCATTGTTCATTTATATTAATAATTTAAAAATGTTAACTAGACTCTTTTTTTGATAAAGCCAACTTAGTAAGTTGTATTTGTGTTTTATTTATTTTTTAAAGGTTTTATTTATTTATTCATGAGAGACACAAAGAGAGAGAGGAACAGACACAGGCAGAGAGAGAAGCGGGCTCCATGCCGGGAGCCCGACGTGGGACTCGATCCGAGGTCTCCAGGATCACACCCTGGGCTGAAGGCGGCGCTAAATCGCTGAGCCACCCGGGCTGCCCATATTTGTGTTTTAATATATTGCTGGATTTAGTTTCCCAATATTTTAAGGATTTTTGTATCTATATTTATAATAGAGACTGAACCTATAATTTTTCTTTTGAAACTTTCCTTATTGGGTTTTGGAATCAAGATTATAATAATCTCATAAAACAAGTAAAAAGGTGTGTCATTTTTTTTATTTTCTGGAAGAGGTTATTTGATACTGGAATTATTTGCTCCTTGCCTAACTAGTAGAATTTGTTGCCACACTGTAGACATGGGCTTTTTTTGTGAAAAGACAACAGTTTTAATTTTTTTCAATGCTTATAAAATTCCACAGATCTTCTAGTTCGTTCATAAATTCATTTATGTAAGAGATAATTTTCCAGAAATGGACCAATTTCATATAAGTAATCAAATTTAGTATTGTCTACAACATTTTATGATCATTCTAGCTTTTATTTCTTCTGAAGCTTTGCTAATATTGTTTGTATCCCCCTTTTTTCTTGATCAATTTTGTCTGAAATATCTGTATATGTTTTTATAATATCAGATTTGTTTTTGTTGTTCTCCTTATTATATCTTTATTTTCTACTTAATTTCTGGTTCTATATCACCTCCTACTTTCTGGGTTTATTTTGTCAATATTCTTCTAAATTGAGATGGCTGCTTGATTTTCTAATATAAAAGCCTTATTACATAAGGCTATAAATTTCTCACTATAAAGTATTTTATCTGTATCCTACATGTTTTGATAGAATTTTTCATGATTATAAAATCTTCTAATATTTATCTGATTTTTGTTATTTAGAAGTGTTTCTAAAATATTTTTATAATCTTTTTATCAATGGCTTCAAACTTAATTTTATTGTAGTTATAGAATGTTATTTATAGTAAATGTTTCATATTTGTTAAAATTAGTTTTAAAGCTATTTCATAGTTTCTTTCCATAGGCAAGTGTCATGAGTGCTTGAAAATAATGTATTGTCTCTAATTGTTTTGTATTTTATTCTACATAATACAATTAGTTAAAGCCTGTTTGTATTCACAGAGTCTTTTACAACTTACTGATTTTTTACAGGAGGGAGATGCTATTTGATCTATCAATTGCTAAGTAATATGCCTCAAAATCACCACTATAATTTATCAATCCTTCTCTGCTAATTTTTATTGTAAGCATTATGAATTGTGAAATCTGGTGCATGGGATTTCTTTATCATTAGGTAATGACCCTCTGAGAGTTTTTATCTTAAGATCTATTTTATCTGCTATTAATATAGGCATATTAACTTTTATTTACTCTTTCACTGGAAAATGTATATTTTAGATGTATTTCCACTCTCTTATTTTATGGTTTCTATTTATGTTTGACACAGTTTAAAATTAATCTGTGCCTTTCTGTACTTCATACAAGGACATTAGCATGTTTTAACTCTGATCGTGCTCTTTCTGACTTACTTGCTATTTTAGTTCTGTTTTGGTTATTTTTTCCCCAAACTCTCCTGATGAAAACACCCAAACTTGTGTCATGCCCTTTCATAATTCTCTCCCCTTGAGTGTAGGTAGAGCTTGACTTGCTTCTAACCGATAGAATATTGCAAGAGTAGTGGGATGTCACTCCCTTGATTAGATTACATTATATGGCAAAGGTTATGGGATAACATATCAGTTATTGTGTTACACAGACTGAAGGGATTTTCTTTAATAACTTGAAGAACTTAGTTGCCACATTGTGAGAGGGCCTATGAAATGGGATGGCCTCCAGGTAACAACCAGTAAAAGGTCTCAGTCCTTAGTTGTAGAGCCTTAAGAAAAATAATTCTGCTAATAATGTGAAGGAACTTGAAGTGGATCCTCCATATGAGAACATAGCCTATTTGTGCCTTGATTGAACCCTGTGAGACCCCAGGTCAGATAACCCAACCAAACTATGCCCACCCTCATGGTCCTTAGAAACTCAGGGATGAGCCTTGTTTGTTGTTTTAAGTCAGTAAATTTGTGGTACTTTGTTACACAGCAACAGAAAACTATTATGCTCTAAATTTACACTTTGTTATTGTCTTACAACATTAATATTTGTTTAATTTCACTCACATTTATCACTTTATTTGTTAATCTTCTCTTGAACTCAGTTTTTCTAAAATTTTTTCTTACTCTTGAAATATGTAGTATGTATTTCAGAATCTCTTAATTTTGTTTTCTTGAAATGATGTTATAATGTACAATTCTAGGTACATAGCTATATATATATATATATATATATATATATATATATTTTTAACTTTTGACATGGTATCACAGTTTCTGGTCTCCATTGATTAGAATTCAGTTATCATTCCAGTTGTTTTTTTTTTGGGGGGGGGGTAATGTGTTTTTCTCTCTGGATTTTTTATTTTTTAAAAAGACTTTATTTATTCATGAGAGACATACAGAGAGAGGCAGAGAGATAGGCAGATGGAGAACCAGGCTCCCTGTGGGGAGCCTGATGTGGAACTCAGTCCCAGTACCCTGGGCTCACAACCTGAGCCAAAGGCAGATGTCCAACCACTGAGCCACTCAGGCATCCCTTTCTCTGGATTTTTAAAAAATATCTTTTCATTTATATTCTGCAGTTTGGTTAAGACTGAGATGATTTTGTTTCAAATTATCTTTTCTGTTTCTTTACTATTTCTTTTTAGAATTCTGATTCGACTTATGTTACATCTTAACATTTTATCCTTCAACTGTTTTTATGTTGCTTCTCTGCCCTCTCTTGGGGCCAGGTGCTTCAGATCCATATTCCAGCTTACTTATTCTCTCCTCTGTCATGTCTGAGGCTAAAGCACACCTACTGAATTCTTATTTTAACTATTGTATCTTCATTTATATATGTACAAGTTATTTTCTATTTTTATTTCAACTGCCCAGTTATCTTTATAGTCACTTCTTCCTTATTTATATATATTGTATATATCTATATTTATATCTATATGTTTACTTTAAGCACACTGATCTTCTGAATGTACAGTTGGAATATCTGAAATATCTGAACTGTTGCTATATTTGATGTTTGTTTTTGATGACATTTACTCCTTCATTGTTTCCTTTTTTGTTTTGTACATTTAAATTCTGAGATGATTTAAGGGCTTTGTATGAGGAAATTCTTCGAGGCTTGGTTTGAAGGTTGATTCATCTAGAGAAAATTATTTCTCCTGATGGGCACTTGGGGAAGCTTCAAGCCTGGGACTGCTGAGTCTTTCAGACTGTGCAGGCAGCGAGATGTGGAACCCTGACCTGTATGAGGATTAGCTCTGGCTTATGAATTCTCAAAGGACATTTTGTTTATTTCTTTATTCGAGGCATATTTTATTTTGTCTGCTTTTTCTTTTTTTTCTAAATCACACTTTTACTGGAGATTCAGTTCTTTATAGGTCTTACAACTGGAATCCAACTCTCCCACCAGTGCAGACCTGAGTTTGTCAAGGTCAAAACCAAAGCTCTAAGTTACTGGCACTAACAGATGATTTCATTGCTTACAACTCTTTGAGTTGGTTTTTCCCACAACTTTTGGCCTCTGATGACTGCTAGTTTCTCATACTCCCTCCAACTCAAACATTTAGGAGCTTTGCAGCAGGATCGTTTTTCAGGATATTTACTCTGCCAATATTGTTGGAAAAGGAAGTCTCTGTCTACTCTTCACCTTCCTGTAACCAGGGTTTGCCCTTAGCATTTTGTAGAATCTACCCTTGCTCGGGTCACCAGTGACATCATAATTCCTAAATAAAGTAAATTCCTATCAGGTTTTTTCTCACCTTGTAGCCTTTGAAACTATTGTCCACTTTCTCCATTAATCATTTTTCTTCCTTATATTATCAGAAGCTCCTTCTTATTACATAGGCATATACACACAGACATGCAGACACACAAACACACACTAACTCAGCATTTGCCATTATCAACCCATAGGATTTTCTTTTCTTTTCTTTTTCTTTAGAGTTTTTTTTTTTATGATAGTCATAGAGAGAGACAGAGAGAGAGAGAGAGAGAGAGAGAGAGACAGGCAGAGGGAGAAGCAGGCTCCATGCACCGGGAGCCCGATGTGGGATTCGATCCCGGGTCTCCAGGATCGCGCCCTGGGCCAAAGGCAGGCGCTAAACCGCTGTGCCACCCAGGGATCCCGGATTTTCTTTTCCATACTGCTTGCTATCCTAATAAAGTCTACCAAGAAATATTACCAAAGCAGGGAAAATTTCCCAATCCTTTTTCTGTCCAGTGGGTATTGGACATATATCTCAACATCTCTATTTCTTATTATTTTTTAAAGAACCATGTGTCTCTCAAGACTGCTCTGTTATTATTCTAAAAATGCACCAGCCCATCTTAGAATTTGCCTCTTGCTTAAAATCCTATTACTTGCTGATTTTATTGTACTTCTGCTTCACAGTTGATTGATTTGCTTCAAATTACTCGTGGATAAATGGCTATCTGCCATTTTTTATGGCAACTTTCCAATTCTATAGAAGCTATACATGTCAACTTGAATAAAACTGCTATTGGAATAACTAGGCTAGAAGGTTCTAGAGTTATAAATGACTTCACCACTAGAAGACCAAAAGTTGAGGTCTACTTTTTAGCCACATCACTGAGACAAGATGCAGGCTCATCGGTGACTATAGAGCAATAACTAGTAAAGAGGATAGCTTTGTGTCAATCTGAACATCCCAATGAGACTTGCCCCTCCACATTTTGTAGTAAAATTTCCTTTTAATTAGAATTTTATAGACAATTAAAAAAGAAGAATTTTATAGATAATGTTTAAATGATACTTGTTTGGAAATGTTACCTTTATTTCCACAAACACAGAGAAAGACTGTCAGTGAACATCAGAATAAGTACTAGGATCTGTACTTACTGCCTTAGCCTTTGGCAAGAACCTGGTGTGAGGCCTGTGCTGAGGAAAGCCCCCTCTGCACCAGAAGCAGATATACTGTTTCCCCTTCCTCTCCAACTCCTTGCATCCAGGCTCCTTCACTGGTTCCTGTCCTCTAAATATTCTCTTCTCCAGTAGGTGTTCAGTAATGATCTCTCTTCATACCATCTGATCACCTTATGAGGAGATCTTGACATTAATTACCAGATTTGCCCTGGTAGACTCCTACAGGTGTATTATTAACTTTGATACTCATCTGAGTTTAAGGTACAATTTCAAATTGTTCTAGGTTATGTCCTTTAAAAAGCACCTAATATTCAACATGACTGAAAGTGAACTCTCTCCCTACCCGTTAGCTGTCCATTCTCTTTACACCAGCACTTAGTAAAATCTCTTACTAGCTAACTTCTTTCAAACTGCTCCATAACATTAAGGAAAGCCTAAAAATGGCCAAGACTTAACTAATCCTGTGTCATTAGTTGTAATTTCCCACACAACTTCAATATTTTCTGACATGAGAGATGTTTCCTTCACATCTGAGTAAAGAAGTTAAAAATGTTTGTATTTTCTAAATTCCTCTTTACCCTGAGGTTTTACTCTCAATTCTGAGTTTAGAGCAAAGCTCCTCACAATGGAATATTGCTAAATGCCTTATTATAAAGAAACATTAATGTATATATAAAAAGAAATTATCTCACTAGAATTGCTACATTTGAGAAAAAAGATCTGATGATAAAGATGAAAGTCATTATTAAATCTATAACTAATGTAGACAGAGGCAACAAGAAATAGGACCCAAACTATGGGCTTCCCAGAACCTAGAAACCGACATCTCTCTTACTTCCTATTTGAGGTAAAAGAAAGCAAAGGGATGTCAGTCTTTAGGTTGTCATGGTCAAAAGATAAATATGAGTTGTTGTTATTTTTAAATCAATAAAGAAATTTCCATCACTATTTTGGCAATTCCCCCAACCAACCACTTCCTCTCCTAAGTCCAATTGACAGTTCTATCTTCTGAGAAAAATAGGTAAAGGATGTTTCCAGGAGCCTCTGTTACTGAGGTTGCCCACATTCAGCATGGGAAATAACTGAACCACTGAAAAATCTATTCCTGAGAGACAGAAGTAGAAAATATTTACACAGATAAGAAAAGAGAAGTTGAGGTATCATGGGGGTGAGGAAACTCCAGAAACTTCCTCATGGTAAAACGAAATAAAATACAAATGTGTGCCACTGTAATGGCAAAAGCCAAGACCAGCCTTTTTATAGCCACCTCAGAGAATATCTTCATTGCCAAGTGTTCAGATATTTTCATCTTCAGCACCTGGGGCAACAGGAAGGGTGTATGCAGCCCTTTTAGCGGCACCCTTTGGAAGGAAGCTGGATGTGCATTTGAGGACAGCTTATCATTTCCCTTTTTTGCAGATAGGCAGAATTCAGTGACCTTCCATGTAGCTTTTTAAAATTTCATATGAGAACAAAATAACAAAATGATGATACTTCTTTCATATCTATGTTTTGTTTAAGGTCTGCCTTGGGAGAAAATGACCCAAGAAGTAAATAGTAATAAATGTGCTTCAAGGCAAAAAAAAAAAAAAAAAGTCATTGTAGTCTCACTATTTATCCTATCTAATGAGATGGATTTTAACTTTGGCATCCAGGTTACTAGGTCTTATTTCTATGTCTAGTGTTGTATTGTGTAGATGTTGAACAATAGGTATGTATATATGTGTGTGTGTGTGTGAGAGAGAGAGACAGAGACAGACATTTTTCAAGATGCTTCCATAAATTAACCAGCTTTTCAGTTGCAGTCTGTAGATGTTGGACTGGGTGCCCCTTTGATTGCTATGGGATACTGAGATGGGCTGTAAGGAAGAAGCAAAAAGTTCTGGTATCTGATCTGATCTACTACAAGAATTACAGTCTCAAGAATAATTTAAAATACTTGGAAATTATATCCACTTTTTAGGCCATGCCGGTACAGAGTGAAATAATTCTTTTGAACATAATAATTTGTCACTTTAGTTGTTAGTATACTAATATTTCTTGTTAGGTGATTATAAGATATATGAAGTTGTGCTTCATGTCATGTGTGAGATAGTTTGATTAATCCCTCTAGGACCTCTGAGGTCAGTTCTATTTTTTTCTCCATTTAAAGGTTGAAGACACTGAGATATTTAACGATTTGCCCAGTCATTCAGCAAATAAGTGGTTAAGCCATGATTTAAATAGAAGTTGCCTGACCCCTAAACCTGAGATTTTAAGCTCTGCCTCAAAGGATCTGTTTGATTTACATGTATTAAACTTAAAATGGAACCATAGAGACAATTTTGTATTTAGAATTTAAAAACCTATACTTATTATAAAAGTACAGTAATGGACAGTATATCCTAAAGCCTTGCCTTTTAATTGACTGGACTAATTTTCCTCTGGGAAAGTTATATTTACTGTCATTTGGTGGGGGGCGGGGGGAATGATACTTTGATTCTGTCACTAGTGCTTCCTCCTAAAGACATGTGTCCAGAAAGGGATTTGAAGTTGAAAAATGTTTCCTTTTTCCCTAAGGCTATTCCATACACTCTTCTAATTAAATGGGAAGGTTTTATGTTGTGATATTCACTTATTTCCTTCTCTTCTCAACTAAAAAGGATTTTGGAGACAACCAAACAGGATCTGATACCAGAATAGGCTCCTTGTCATTCAACATCTTTGAAAATGATGTGTCATGAAATGTGATCATTACCCTCAAGATAAAATGACTTGGGGCCAGAGACACAAGGGAGTTCTATTTCTAGTTTCTTAATCCATAGTTTCAAAACTTAGCTTTTGTATATCTCTGTAAGTGGACTTTGAAAACAATATCATGTTCTTTGAGGTGGCTAAGAAATGAATGATTATATGAAAGAAAAAGGGACTTTCCTTTTCCTTAGATAATGAAATAGCAATGACTATCTTTTCATACACTCATATGCCTGCACACACATGTTCCAGCTTCTATTGACTCTCCATGATATATATCACACATACATATACACAAACACTTATAAAACATTTAATTTTTCTGTGTTGAAGTCACTGTTCTTTTTAACATTCAAAAGTGGTAAGCAGCAGTAAAGATGACTTCCAAATTATAGACTTCTAACATTTCTGGTAGTCAAAGAATGTGGAAATCTGGAAAGCCCCTCAATGGAAGCCACAACATGGCAAAAACTATGCTTTGAACAACTGCTTCTCAGAAAATATTCCCACACATGTTATGACAGGGATTACCTAACAATATGTAATGAAAAGAAATAGTAATGTTACCTGATTAACCTTAGAAAAACAAGAATGGGGAAATGTTGCCCCAAGGAACAAGCCAAGAGAGAAGACCATAAAATTCACATACATGCAGGGAGAATTCCTTTATGAAAAGTATACTGAGAAGAAATGAATAATTGCACCTAAAATTGGCCATACAAGTGCATGACACACAAATACAAATAATGCATGAAAGCCAGCCTACCCTGACTTTGAGAAAATTATAGTTCTTTATAAAGGGAGAAATTCCTGCAAACTACCCCCTAAAATTCTTTTGTCTAGCTTTCCTCTCTTTTAATTACTTTTTGGCATTTTATTTGCCATTTGAAGTGTTCCAACACAGAAATATTTTAAAGACATGTGAAGCATTTTAACATCCTGATTGCAGAAAGTACATGTCACATCTATGTTGACATGTGTACATGCACACTTTTACATCTTCCTGCTTTGACCTTGTCCTCTGCTTCCACCATATACCACTCAATAGCCAGAATAATTCCTTAAATAGAAGTTGTATCTTGCCTATTCTGTGCCCTCTTTGCTTTCCAGTTATACTCTGCATCAAAGACCAATCCTTCTCTATGACTTTTGAGGTCTGGTCTTATCTGGCTCTGTTTATCTCTAGCTTATGTTGTTTCACCCAACTCTTTGCTGGTGATCTTTTACCACTCTGGTTTCCTGGCTGTTTTTCCCATAGGCCATGCTGGTTACTGCCTTTGAGCCATTTGTCAGCCTGAAATCTCTCTTTATGGATGACTCTACATTTTTCCTAGTTACTTCTTCAGAAAGGCTATCCCTAATCCTTCAACTGAAAGTGAATTACTCACTACTGTTCTTTCCTGATACCTTGTTTTCTTAGTTTATAATAATTAAGTATGTATTTCTGCTAGAAATCAATTGAAAGAAGTCAGGATCAATATCTGCTTTATTTTCTATTGTATATTCAGAACCTGTCACTGCATTTGATAGCAGAATATTTGTGTGTACAGTAATGCTACTTACTTTTTTTTCAAATAAAAATTGTTTTGGCTTCTAATTCTCCATTTCACCTCCAATTACCTCCAGATATCTCACAAGAATCTTTGAAGTTACAGTGAATTTTATAATGAAGTGAGGCAACATTTTTGGTCCCTATAAGACCAAAAAAAATTCATCTTTATCGAAAGATGGACACCGAGATGAATGGATAAAGAAGATGTGGTTTATGTATACAATGGAATATTACTCAGCCATTAGAAATGAAAAATACCCACCATTTGCTTCAACGTGGATGGAACTGGAGGGTATTATACTGAGTGAAATAAGTCAATCAGAGAAGGACAAACATTATATGGTCTCATTCATTTGGGGAATATAAATAATAGTGAAAGGGAATAGAAGGGAAGGGAGAAGAAATGGGTAGGAAATATCAGAAGGGGAGACAGAACATAAAGACTCCTAACTCTGGAAAATGAACTAGGGGTGGTGGAAGGGGAGGAGGGCGGGGGGTGGGGGTGAGTGGGTGACAGGCACTTGGGGGGGGGCACTTGACGGGATGAGCACTGGGTGTTGTACTGTATGTTGGCAAATTGAACACTAATAAAAATAAATTTATTATTTTAAAAAAAGACCAAAAAAAAAAAAAAAAACAACCAGTAAGCTAAGGAAACATCACTAGAAATGCAATTTTTCAGAATTCTAACTCTAAATTTTGGTCAGTATCATCATTATGATTTTCTGAGATATGGTTGGCAGGATCAGTCCAAATCTTAAAACTCTCATTTTATTATACCATGATGACCATTTTGTCCATAACTGGCACCTACATTGGCTCCCCAACTCAGTCTGGTAATGCACAAGTAGAAAATGAAATCAGTCCATTTGTTGGTTTGTATTGTGCAGATCAGGATGCAAGTTTGCCAAATTCCTCACTCTTTGCTAATTATTTTGGTGTCCTATTGATCCTGCCTTTCTTTAGCTTTAGATACTTGACAAAGTAACTTTTAAAATGTCATGTTTCAAGATGTTCACGGTGACGGCTGCTATTTATTAAGGCCCAGAAAATATCTATTGCTTAAGCTTAATATAGCTCTGAAGAATGGTAGAGAATATTTGCATCGCTTCATTGAAAAATGTGAGTTAGATCACTTTACATGTTTCATTTGCCATATTAATTCACAAATAACATTCCTTGCTCATTGTGAACATTTTTGAGTGAGCCTTTGGAAAACAAAACAAAAAACCCCAACTCTTGATATACTGCAGATCCATTCTTTGAATGGCTTCTCTTTCCAAACACCATCTTCTAGCTCTTCCTCAGTTTGTAGCTTGTGCTATTGCCAGGTCTCCCACCATTACTAGTTCCTTAGTCATTGATTATTCTCTTGTGGTAAGTCTACTTCTCCAGATAATGGTGCAAGTTAAAACAAAACAAAAAAACCTAGTAGAACCTTAAGCAGAATCTTTAGGCAGAATCTGGAGCACAGCATAGTTTGTGAAGCTACATTTGTTAACAGAAAATTTTCATCATCTTAGATGGTTGAGAAGACTCCCAAATGATTGTTTACATTAGTGAGTGTGTATTTCAGTTTCTTAAAGCCAGACACATAGGTTTATTAAATTTGTAGCAGGGCAAACAAAACAAAAGGCAAGATACTGACTGAATGAAGCGTACTACATTTTGGAAAACAAACAGCAACAAAACAATAGTCATTGTGTAAGCAACAAATTATTAATTATTATGAAACTTGTGAACTTATAGGTAAATTATACTTAGGAAGAAAATTATGTCAGTTAAGGAACATGTTTCACAATTTTAGTTTGGCAGAATGCTTTTCAAATGTTAGTGATTGCTTTTTTTTTTTTTTTTTCCTATCCAAGGGTATAGAAACATGCACTGGTTCTTTGAATTTATAGGAAAGTAGAAAGAAAAATAGTTTATTAGTGTTGGATGCTTTTGTGCTTATGTAACAAAAAAAATCTGGCTGAAATGCTTTGGCAAGTATGCAATGCATCATATAGTGTAATAACTTACGGTGTTTGGAAGAAAAATAAAAGCTGCTAAGATATTGTGGTTTTGAACTTGGCAAAAGAGTTGTAGAATGAAACTGGCCTATGTACTTTCACAAGAACTTTTACAATGGATAACAGACTTTCTAAGTGCTGTACGTAATGAGGTGATAAGCAACTTACTACACTGAATCCTACAATAACCTTTTAAGGGCCTTATATTAAGAGAGTCTTAAAGGGAGATTATTTTATAGAGAAAGGTCCCTAGAAACATGAATAAATCAACCTCTTAATGTAGTTCAAGAAAGTCATATTTTAAGTTATATTCAAGAGAGATTGCAATATAGCAATATTTTAATTATTTTAACATTGATAAATATTTAGTGAATACTTCCTATGTTCTGGTGTCTACAGAGGATGCAAATATTAGTAGAAAAGACAGACCCTGCTTTAGTAGAATTTATGTCCTCATGGCCTCCCATGAAGGCAAGTGGCCATAACAATTCTATAGGCAAAATGAGTTTTATAGGAGAAGTAGAATATTCCTCTTTCAGGTAGTGGTCAGGAAAAGGCTTTGTTAGTATCACTCTGTAATCTGCAGGGAAGAGCTAACTATTCCCATGCTCATAAGCACCACCAAAACACAAATTAATCAATAAAACCGCCTTCTCCAAAGACAGAAAAATAATATGACAATGAGTATGGGACAGAAAACAAATTCCTCAAACATGTTTACTTAAGATCATATAATAATGAGTGGAGCATCCATTCATTCTATGGGAGGATGGAAGAGTTTAAATCTTTTTGTGTGCTCTCTTCCATCTCCTATCACAGACGTGATCTTTATGGGAGTGTCCAGTGTTCTGAAGCAGCAGCTATGATAGGATATTTTGGAAGTGGAGGTAACTCTTACTCTTGGTATTAGAATAAAGGGTTGGGGGCTGTTGGTGGGATCCCACACAAATCTCCCCACTCTGTGTGGAGAGCACAAGAGAGCTCAAGATTTGTTATTAATCCATATCTGGAAATCAGAAACCTAATTTTTTTGTTGTTTTTTTTGAAGTGAATCCCATGAAAACAACCTTCAGAAATCACGCAAAGATTGTGTCATATGCCAATAGCAGCTCATAAACGATTTTAGGATTAGGCATCCCAGCTGTTTCTCCTTAGGTGCTTTATGAAAGAGCTTTTGAAGTTAACCTTGAAAGTCACAAAAGATTTCAAATGGTAAAAATAGGAAGAATATTCTAGAAGGAGGAAATCATATACAGGTATACAGAAGAATGGGGCAGGTTGGGGGTAGGGGTAGTAGAATTGGGGGGAGGGAAATGTTTCAAAAGAGATAATGATGGAAAGAGAGGTTAGGGTCATTTTGAAAGCTAAGACTAGAAAGTTGGGACAAATATGTCAGGAGTTAGCATGTCTCCAACATTTCTACCTGTCATCCAGTTTATAAGTTCTGTCTTTACTGGGTGGGGAATTTTTTTCAATTTTTAATATATACTTATTTTCATCCAGGGTTATTTTTATTTCAGGGTCATTGATGTATACATAAAATCAATTTTACTGTGCTTAAATATACAATTCATTGATTTTTAACAACCATCATTATAAATTTATAGGACATTTCCTCTGTAACAAAGAGCTTTTTCTTGCTCCTTTGTGGTCTTTCCCCTCTCTGTCTCTTTCAACCCCTGATAAGATTCCTCTCTTGATAGTTTTGCCTTGTCTACAATGTTCTATAAATGAAATTATAGAGTATATATATGTATTCATATATATTTTTTTTGGTTGGACTTTTTCCTCTAGATTAATGCTTTGGATATGAATCCAACTTATTGTATATACCAGTACATTCTTCTCATTGCTGAGTAGTATGCCACTGTATGATGTACTTCAGCTTGTTAATGCATTTACCAGTTGATGAACATTTGAGTTGTTTCTAGTTTTTGGCTATTATAAAACAAAGCTGCTATGAACATTTGCCTCTAGGTGTTTTGTAGAAATATGTTTTCAGTTCTCTTGGTTTAATACCTAAGAGTGGAATTGCTGGGTCATAAAAGCATATACTTAACTTTTGTAAGAAAATGCCAAAATATTTTTCAAAGTGGCTTTACCATTTGGTATTCCTATCAGCAGTGTGTGAGAATTTTCAATTTTAGAAAATATAATGAATATGTTTAAGGTAGTGTTAGAAGTTATTTTTCTTATCATGTTTTTGTCTAGTTTTGGCAAAAAGGAAATGCTGGACTTAAAAAATAATTTGAGGAGGGAGTCCTCCTCTTCTATTTTCTGGAAGAGTTTACCTTCTTCCTTAACTGTTTGGTAGAACTCACCACTGGGGTCAAATATACCTGACTTTCTTCTCCAGGAAAGGTGTTTGTGCTTTTTTGTTTTGTTTTGTTTTTTTCAATTTTATTGAAACAGAACTGACACACAGCACTGTGTAAGTTTAAGGTGTGGAGCATAGTGATTTGACTTATATATATTACAAAATGATTTCTACTGTAAGTTAACATCCATCATCTCATACAGATAGTTCTTGTGATGAGAACTCTTAGGATCTTTTGACTTAGCAAGTTGCAAATGTATCACACATCAATCAGTGTTAACTCTAGCCTTCATGGTGTGCATTACATCCCCAGCACTTACTTGTCTTATAACTGGAAATTTTTATCTTTTGGCCACCACCCTCCAAATCTCCCATAGGCTGGAAATCTTGCAGGGGGGAAGGGAACAGTTGACTGTTCCTGTCTTGTGAAACACCTCTTTCTAGCTGCATTTGCCAGTGGCCAAAGGAGGGCAGGGGAAAGAAGATGAAAATGAAGGGAAGTACAATTGATGGAGAGTACATAGTAGAGTACTGATACCCTCTAGTTATGGCAGATACAAAAGCTGACTTTTCCATGAGAGACCAGAGTCCTTTGAACCCTGTATCTCTCACCTCTTAGACTTTGTACTACCTTTATCTGGAGCCCTCTGGGCTTACACACGTCCTCAGTTTCTGTAATGGATATTTGTTGTATTTGCAGCCAAAAGACCTCTTCCTTTTCAAGAGAGCTTACAGCCAGCCACCTATCTAGCTCATAGAAAATATGTGTCTTTTATTAATTATTGGTTGATTAATTATTGGTCTCTCTTTGCCTTCTCAAAATACTGCCAAATTTTTGCTCTGGGCTATTCTTAAGCTGGTCCCAAAAATAGGCTTGTCCTTGTCCCCAGACAGAGGTGTCCCAGCCCCACACTCCAAGAAAAACACTACAGATTCTCCAAGTGGTTCTACAAAAGTTCACTTCACTTGATTTAAGATGAATAGGAAGGATTCCTTTCTTCTCCCCCATGGGAGAAATAAATAACACATTTACTACTTGATTCAAAGTTATTAATCATTGCCTTCTTCATTCAAGGATTCATTCTCTGTATCTGGATATAGATGATCATTTGTTCAATTTAGCATGTGCTGTATAGATGGTCATGCCTCTCCATTTAAGGTCTCGGGTTTCTTGGCATTTAATGGGTTTTAGGGATCTCTGCTGAATTTTGACAACAAAGTCTGATTTAACTACTTTTCCATACATAAACAGGAGATCAAGCGTTTATGAATGGTATTTCTGTGATCCACTTATGAGTTGCTTATTTGGAGCATAAATAAGGTATTCACTAAAATCACGTATACCCATCATGCCTGAGGTCTGGAGAAGGACTCAAAGCCCTGTTAATGTGGGTTGTAGTTATTAATATTTAATATACTAAATAGTATTTTTATAACAAAGAATTATACAAGCACATATTTCATTAGACATCAGAGGAATGACATTATCACATGTCATGGAGCCTCTGGAAAACTCCATTTTGCACTTGTGAGAAAACAAATGAAAAAGGTAAATAACATCTTAGTATTATGAAAATAGTTTGACATAATGAACCTACTGAAAAGTATCTCAGGAACTTGCCAGGGGCCCTGATCCTACTTACGCATTGTTTGTCTATGGTAAAGGCTGGGATTGAGGAAAGAAGCACCATATTCAGGCAGCCCAAGTGGAGTTCTGATAATGGTTAAGAGAAGAATGGGTAATGGGAATAGAACAATCCATATACAGTGCTTTGAAAATGCTACATCATTGGAATAAAGGTATTTTTTTCTTCATTTACTGAATAAATGTTTATTAGTCAAGCATTGGAATGTGTTTTCTGCTTTATAGAGCAGATGATACAGTAAACAAAGACACAGGTTAATTTGAAATCATGAGACCTTTGAAGGAAAATTAATTTGGATAAAACATGAATGTAAAACTCTAGGATAGAATGTAAGCTTCACAAGATGGCAGCAAAAGATTAATTTTTCAGAAAGATTATGGAAAGATGATGGTATCATTGCAGGATACATAAAAAAAAAAAAAAGCTTGTAAATATACTATGGGAGCAGAAAACAACAGGCCCCACTATATTGCTCAAAGGGATTCCAGCCCTAAATCAACTCAACCTGGAAGTCAGAGCAAGATTTTAGGGGAAACAAGATGGAGAAAGAATTCATATCATTTTAAATCATAAATTTCTCTGGAAATGAATGTCTTACAAATATAGAGCACAAATGCACACAAGGAGAATGAGTCATACTCTGTACTGTGAGAATGAATTTTGGTAACTTATACTTCAAATGAAAAGTTCTGCCAACAAATTGCTGATAGAATTTTTCTGCCATTAAAGAGCACTTTCTTTGAGAAAGACTGCTGACTACAAATCATTCAACAAATGTCAGAACTAAATTGATCTTTCATCCATTGTCTCTCTAAGTACATAGTCTTTATGTATTTATGTGGGCATTACAGGTATACATTTGGGCATGTGTTTTATGTGGGAGTATTTTCATAATTATTTACACCATGATTAAAAATAATCTGCTCTGTCTAGGTATCTAAATATGAAATTATGATTTAATTTTATCTAATATAAAATTCTAATATAAAATTCTAACTTTACTGGGTCATAAGAAATCTATTTTCTCCTCCATTCTTAGGAGTGTATGTATCATTTTGATTTCAGACTCAAAATATTATAGGTTTTTTGTTTTGTTTTGTTGTTGATGAGGAATGAGGTTTTTCCTTCATTTGCTTACCCAGAATTGTTAATCCACTTTTGGCAAAATATTTTGCCTTGCATGGCTTCTTCCAATAAAAGAATGTGGGTAAAATATTTGGAGAACTGGTAGGAATAATTAAGGGCTAAAATTAATTATCGGAAGTTTCTTTTGTATATGTGATGTGATTTTGTATAAAATAACTTCGTAACAAAGATTTTAGAACTTACACTCAAGGGAGTATTGTACCTTCAAAATAATCACTAGAAGATGATGCTATCATCTCAAAATATTTAAATATGATCTATTGCTTTATAGTCACACCTAATAAAATATGCCATATTAGTAAAAATTACATATTGTCCACAAATGTTTATAATGCTCACATTTGAACTAGACACATTGCTGAGTTTAAAATCCTCTGTACTCCAAATAGAATATTATTAAACTTTAACCTAAATATTTCTTAAAATCCTGAAGTCGGTGTTCCAGTATTAGTCATGTGGCTTTTATCTTGTAAAAGTTTGTCCTAGTTTAGCATGCATGTTGAAGCCACTGTGACTGAACAGTGCTGTAACCTAAACATTTATTTGCTACAGCATGAGATAATAAAAGGAAACTCAAAGAATGACAACAAAACTCTTGCCCACTGCATTACATATTATTTTTCTTAAAAAAAATATATTTCCTCAGGTATTTCGTCTCTTGAAAGAAATGTTCCATTTTCTCTTAAGTCAAAGCCAAATATGTGACATTCAATAGGACCCTGCTCCAGCAGCAACAACTCTTGGTAACTGTGACTTTAGTTTGGTTCATCGAATCACAGCCAGTGGCAGAAAACAGACATCCCAGGCCAAGAATAATAAGCTTTTATATTATGTCTGGATTCTGTAAGGCTCGTGAGCTCCCCCACAATGCACATATATGACTAAGAGGTCATGGTGTTAATTGGTTAAATATCTAGAGAAAATACATTTTTTCTCAAATGATGATTTCTCAATTATAATATCAAATTGGTAAATTGAGTAGAGGTAGAATAAGAAATATTAAAACAACTAAATATACTTATTTTAAAAAAGAAATAGAAATATGTGATAACTGAAGAAACAAGGACTCATAGATTTAAAAGGTGTAGAAGAAATCACAATGGAAAAAACAAAAGTTTAAAATTTTATAAACTTTAAAAGAACTTGTATATTTCTGGAAATAACTGAAATAGATTGCTAAACTATCGAACACAGACATGGAATGTAGCAATTCCGACGGATATATTATAATCCGTTCTGGAGCTGTTCATTTAAGCTGTTTACCCACGATAATATTTACCCATGAAATTAACCAATAAAAGCTAAAAAAAAAAAGAAAAAAAAAGAATTCAGACTTAGTCATATGTAGTCACAAGAGTACTTCTCAGTGACTGCTCCAGGAACCATAGTTTTTAAAACTCTTTTGGAAAACAATTAGGTAATATGCATTGTAGACCCTCAAATGATCTTGTCTTTTGACCCAGCAATTCACTTGGATTGATACTTTATCTCTTTAAAAATTGCTGGGCACCAAATGATCATTACAGTGCTATTTTCAATGACAAAGAGAAAAGTAACTTAAATGTCAATGTCTGAAGATGGTTAAGTAAATCATGGTGAATCAACATGATGGAACAGTTTGCTTCACATATTAAAAGATCTGTGAGTGTTTTAGAGAGCACAGTTATCTGCAGCTTGCCTTTTTCAAATCCGCACTTGTTAGTGGTTTGTCCTTAGGCGAAATGACATAACTTTTTCAAGCACTTAAAAAATATTAGCTATTAGTACACTTAAAATATATAAAAGTTTATATTTTAGCCAGGTCATGATAAAAAAAAATCCTGGAAAAGAGGCTGAAAGTAAGTAAACATCAAACACTGTAAATAGATGTCTTTGGTTGGTAGAACAATAAGTGATCTTTGACTTTATATTTCTAACATTGTAGACATGATATTTCTAACACTGTGTGTTTTTTAAAAGAGGCGAAACTATTGAAATATTTGATTTAAGAAAGAAGGGCATTGTATTTGCCTTCATGAAGTTAGGAATTCAACAGAGGACTGTGGTAAAGAATAAAAGGAGTCATCATTTAGGGCTGAAATTAATACTAGGAAAAAGACCATAGGGAACTGAGCCAGCAAGGATGGAAGAGATACCTACAGGGAAGGTAGTCTTTCACTAAGGCCTAGATGAATTAAGTTTTAGTACATGCGAAGATCTAGTTTTCAGAATGAGAAAACAATGAAGCAAAAATAGGAATGTGAAAGGAAGAACTGCTGACAAGTGACTCTGATTGGTTGAAACATAAGATATTTGAAGGGATGAGAATGCAAAGGCTATCTAGAATCCATGGTGGAAGTTCTAAATGATGAGCTAAAAGGTGGGACTACATTGGAAGACAATTCAGTGTATTTAATTTTCTTCACCTAGAGAAGGATAGATGAGGTTTTAACTCTGGTTGAAATAACAACTGCTACCTAAAGATATTTAACCATAAAATAAAAAAAAAATATTACTGTCCCCCCTTGATAATTCACAATGAGTAGGCTTCTCTGGTGAACTTGGTCACACAAGCAGCCAACATCCTCTGGGGTCTGCCAGCATCCAGCTCCCCCAACCCTCTCTGTGTGTACCCACATATCGTGGTCTCTCCTCTGTCTCATGAATAAATATTCCTTCCCACTTGTCCAGCTTTGGTCAAGAAACTCCTTGGACCTACCACTTGTCTTTTTGAGTGTAATGCTGATTTTACCCAGCACATTTTCTGGTTCCACCTTTGTCAGAGCAGTCCTCCATAATTATGCTTGCTTTCTTTAAGACCTAGAAATTCTGCCTGTTTTTTTTTTTTTTTAAGATTTTATCTATTCATGAGAGACACAGAGAGATAGGCAGAGATACAGGCAGAGGGAGAACCAGGCTCCTCACGAGGAACCGGATGCAGAACTTGATCCCAGGACTCTGGGATCACGACCTGAGCCAAAGGCAGATGGTCAACCACTGAGCCACCCAGGTGCCCCAAATTCTGCCTGTTATACTGCCTTGAGATCACTCAATATTCTTGTTGGGAAATTATTTTTAGTAGTTAACCCCATGTTTGTGTTCAAGATTAAATTATGATGCTTCAAAAAAAAAAAACAAAACTATGATGCTTCTTGGTGTTCTCCATGCATAATCTTTTACACTCAGTCAGTGCTCAACATATCCTTTTAAGTGCTTTTTTTTTTTTTATCAAGTCGGTGGATTACTAAGCAACACTGGATATATGAGAAGAACTCAATCTATCTGATTCTGTTTCTGCTCAGGTCTGTCAGGAAATAGACTTAATTTTCTCATTGAACACTTACAATTTTCAGATGATATTAGTGTTTCTGCAATTCCTATTGAAGAGTTTCAGATATTTAGTAATACTTTCCAAACACTATAGCCAAACCAATTTGGTTTCTAGACTCAGAGGATTTTTTTTTTCTTGTATAATCTCTAGATGTAAAATGAGATCTATATTTAGAATATAACTGAACTTAAATGCATATTTGCAAATTAGAGCAACCCATTTGGAGACAATTAAATTCATCCTCAGTTTTGCAACTAATAAAGAAAGATACATAAAACTAACAAGAGAGATCCACTTGACAGTGGGAAGATAATTAAATGCATGTCATAATGAATGCCCCAGAACAATAGTGAGGCTTACTGCTGATCACTTTCCCTCAATGCTGGCTTGATACAGATATGCACATGAAATATTTGTAATTTTAAGTCAATTTTTACATTACAAATAGCATGAGCAAGGATTTTTAAATGACAATACTCAGAGATTGGCAAGGATATAGCAAATGAGCACTTTCCTACATCATTAGTGGGAATGTTGATTGGTTCCATATTTCTGCAGCATAATTAATTACGTATTGCCAGAGGCTTCAGAACAAGCATATCCTTTAATATAGCCATTCAACTTCTAGGAATTTTTTCTAAGGAAATAATCCTGGATGTTCACACCAGTATAGCTATAAGATGCTTATCACTGCATGGTTAACACAGTAAAAAACTGGACAAGACCAAAATGTCCTGCAACCTTAGAATGATTAAAAATAATTTATGACATGTATATACCTAGAAACACATAGCTCCTGGATATGGCTATATCATATTATATCACATAATAATCTGGGAAAATACTTTTTGACACTCAACAATGTTCATGGTATGGTCAGTTCCAATGAACACACCAACAAATTCTTCCTAAAAGACAGAAATGTGCCTGACATTGTTTATAGACTTCAAATGTATCAGCTGATATAAAAGTGTTGAGAGACATAATACAACCACAAATAAACTTGGGGCTATTGTTAAGGACTATAGAGAAGGTAAAGCAGGGTGATGTGATTGTGACTGGAAGCCTGGGGAGGGGCCACTTTGTGTAGACCAGTCAAGGCAGGCTTAGCCACAGAGGTGACATTTGAATGGAATCCTGAGTGAGGTGGGCTCATGTAGATCTGGGGAAGAACATTCTAAACAGAAGTAACAGCAGCACAAAGGCCTTAGGACAGAATGAGCTTCTAACCTCTAGAAATATGTAGAGCATAAGTTAGCTAATAATGTTTATTTCCTATCGTTGGAATTACAAATTTGTTTTTATTGTATTTACCTTACCTGTAATATTAATACATAATTGACATGGATTAATCTTTAATAAGAAATAATAAAAGGTAACGTAATAAAATACCACTTTCATCTGCATGTATTAGGTGGCAGTTTTCCAAGATGGTTGTTTGTAGTAACAAAGGTAAGGTCTTAATCTAAAAAACAATTGGGACATGCTTTGTCAACTATATGATTAAAACAGCCAATTTTATAGATCCTTCTTACCTTGGCCTGCTGGGTGTTTTTTTGGAAAGAATTCATTTAACCTAGGCAAGTATTCTATGGAAGCATAATGATAATTTAAAGTTGCACACTTACTAAAGAAATTAATCTAGACACTCATGATGGCACTGCACAGACTAGGACAAATATATTTTGGCTCAAAGTTAGGATAAATGAAAAGCATCCCACTTACCTAGTGTTAAAATCAAATAGATATGGGGGCAACAATCCTTCACACATGACTTCTAATAACACGAATCTGCATTTAATCATGCTATACATGATCTTACATATAGCACCAATTGCCAGGAAGAAAAAAATAGGACATCTGCTTTCTATTGATTGTATAGGGAGCAACTCACTGAATCATCACATTTCTTCCTAGTGAAATAAGCACTTTGGTCTTTGGTCCATTTTCTGATAAGAGGTTAATAAATAATCCAAGGGAAGATACACATTTGAAATCACACTATATAGTTATTCTGTTTCTTTTTATTTCGATCAATTTGATTTAACCTCTAAACATTGGTTGTTTGCTGTGGCAGCAGAGAGAAATGTGATTAGAGCCACACAGCTGGTTAATTTACTAAAGATGCAGAAGGTCTATGGAAAAAGAAGCTATTTCTCTGCAAATAATTTAAAGTCAACATTGCAAACTTTCTTTGGCAAAAGAAGGAAGAGGCTTTGACCTCTACAGGGCTAAATTTTTATGAGCAGTTGCACCCCAAAATTAAAATGAAGTGTGTGTGGGATTCAGATTAAGTACACCTTTGGGGATATGGTAGAAGGAGAGAATGATGTTTTGGAGGAAGACCAGGGAGGGAGAAATCACTCTCTGCAAATTTTCCTTTAGTTTGTCTCTGCCTAAGGGATTTTTAGGATTTATCCGATCCTCTGAAGTTCTATCAGACTTTACCTTTTAATGAAAAGCAGGATAGACTTAGAGTCCTAAGGGGCTCACTTGGAAGGAACTTTAATTAAAATTGAAGGATTGTAAGAACATTTATATTAAACATGTCAGTCCACTTGGTTTTCTTTCAGATGCATCTGCTGCTAAAAAAAAAAGTTTTTTAACTTCTCAGGAGATATTATGAGTCTGTGGTTTAAAGCAGTTTATAAAACAGACCTGTGTGCTTTTTCTGTAGACCAAAGGACCTCACAAAGTCTGGGTAGGACAGTAATAAGGAAAACTGTTAGTTTGGATTACATGTAAATCAAGTTAAAATACATCAGACTAACATCCTGAATAACAAAAGAAACCAAGTATTTAGTATGACTTTGAAGTGCCAGAGAGGGTCATTGCTGTTAATACATTATAAATGGAAAAGATTTGCCCTTCAGAGGGCATGATAAAGATACGGTGTTCTTCAAATAGTGGACATTGCAATCATAGGATCCTTAAACAAATTGATTATTTGGATCTATTTTTACAAAAGTTACCAGGGAAAAGTCACTATTCAAAAAACAACTGTAAATTATCCAAAAAATTTAAAAGAATCAATCAAAATAGTTCGAAAACGTGAGCAAAATAAAGTAGTAAATGGAATAAATTAAACATCGAATAAGAGTCCATTATTGCAGATTCTGCCCTAGATGTGAAATCACTGATGAATTGGTGATTTTTGTGTGTTTCTATTAAAACAGACAATCCTATGAGTGATTTATAATTCTTTTCCCACACCACCCCCAACTGAAGACCTTCTATCAGTGAAAAGTCACTGATAGTCACTCAGCAGAGCAGCTCTGGACAATTGTATTATGCATTGAAGGACTAACTGCATTCATGATTAGTCTTTTGATAGTGTAATTGTACCAAAACATATAGACAACATTCTTTAAAATAAATTAATAAATACACAGAATCTGTCTGTGAGCAGGTTCATTCTCTAAATCTCACAGGTGAAAAAACCACCTCCAAACATAGCATTTGTCTCAGGTATACAATAGTGATTCAATATTTGTACATGTTGTAAGATGATCACAGAAAGTCTAGTTAACATCCAACACCACACATTGTTACAATCATTTTTTTTTGTAATGAGAACTTTTAAGAACATGTTTAAATACATAAGAGAACTTCAAACTTGAACAAGATATAATTTTTTTTGAAAACTAATAAAGCCCAAATCCACAGTTTTAAACTACAAGTTGAAAATATTTTTGGAACCTTTCAATAAAATAAATGGGAAACTACATACTCCTCTTTTGAACTATCCTAATTTGTCTTCTTCAGGTTTATTAAAGAACTAAGGGGAAATGTAGATAACATTATTATAATAAACAGAAGCAATGATTAGTAAAATTGAGACAAACTATTTTGACATCTAGAAGAATATTGCAACAAAAATTTTCTTAGGTAAACTTCAGTATGTTTCTAAGTTGTAAAAGGCAGTGACCTAACTCTGGGAAACAAAGGGTTTCTTTCGGAAAGGGAGATGGGTTGGGAGACGGGGTAACTGGGTGGCAGGCACTGAAAAGGCCACTTGATGGGATGAGCACTGGGTATTATACTATATGTTGGCAAATTGAGTTTAAATTTTAAAAATGTTAAAAAAAAAAAAGGCAGTAAATGACTAAGAATGTGTTTGGGCTGTGGAGAGCCCTCCCCTCCCCTAAAACACTCACAAGCAACCCACGCCTCATGACTTCAGAAATGCACTAAGAACCATGGTATCAGTGTCAAACAGTGGACCAAATATTAGTAAAGTGTAGGTTGTTCTCTATTCATATAAAAACTTAAATTTAAGATCCGTTATTAACTTTCTGTAACACATTGGATCCTTTGGTGCATTACCTGGGAGAGAACAGTATTTGACTAATGCTCTTCAGGTGTTTTCTTCCTTTAAAATTCTAAGATCTAAGATCAAGTCATTCCAACTCTTCAGTCCATGACTGATTTATGAGGCTCTGATGCAAATAATGTTAATTATTCATCTGGTTGACATGGCTTCTGTGAATAATGATCAACTCTGCCTTAATATGAATACTTAACATTCGTCCTTTTGTCTCTAGGAAAGAAAACTAAAATGCTTGGCTATTTCCTATGTAGTTTGCCTAAACCCTTCACATTTCTCCCCATATTGGAAGTATTTGGGGTATATATACTAACGTATATTAATAGACATTATTAATAGAAATACACTACCCATGGAGTATTAGCATATTGAAAGAAGCATTGGAAGAAAGTGCTTTGCAATAATTCTTAGGATTTACCTATCATAAAACCTCTAAACTAAGAGCTATGTGATTCAAAAAGAGCAAAACACAGATACGCTGCCCAGTGGTTCTCAGAACCCTAGAGTACTCAGTGTGACTACATGGTTGGGGCCAAGAGACTGACGCTCATTTAGTTGAACTTTATGATTGAACTTAATATGGTTAAATATGGCTAAACAATGGTTAATCATGGTTAAATAAAAGTGGTTAATAAATTATATTTCCACTAATTTCCTTTTCACTTTGTCATGTTAATCATTAAGACAGGAAGTGGTGGATGTAGATAGAGATAAGAGAGCCTATGTGCTAATGTTTGGTAGAGAGAATGTAAGAATGCTTCAATATCTGACACCTTGCATAACTTTCTTCCAAATTACCTCTTTAAACTTGACAGTTAAAAAAATAAATAAATAAACTTGACATTTGGAAAATTCCATAATATTTAAACCTAAAACATTATACATTTCTATAGATGTAATTCAATTGGTTTAACGGCCATTAGATACAATCCTAAGTAAAAAGCATTTAAAAGTAAGGGCAATTTTCATTTGTGAATTCACTTGAATTCACAGCCCTGTCACCAGGACCATTTCTCCCACCTTCCCATGGATTTCCTTTCATATAAGAGTCATGGAAAGTTTTAGATGACATGTTGCTTCAGGTAATGCTTGGCTACAAAAGAATTCAAACTTTAATTCTTAATATTTAGTAGTTTTCATTGCTCAGTCAAAGTTAAATCTACCTGCTAGTTTAAAGAGCTCCATTATTTTATGAAGTTAATCCCCTAAGTGGATAATTATTTATTTTATAATTTGAGGCACAATGATCAAGAAATTTAGAGAGCCATGAAGAGAAAAGAATGTGCTCTACCAAGTATGTCTTGTTCAATTTTTTTAACTTTGGAGAAAAAATCTAAAATATTCCCAGAAGTATTAAACAGCAGTAAATATCAGCTTAAGAAACACCTTGTGAACTATATGGCAAATAGAAAAAATAATAAAAACTGAAGTTGCATCAATTCTGGAAATGACAACCAAATGAAAAGTATTGCCATATCCTTGTAAGAACAATGCTATGAGGGGGAGAGAAGGAAGGCAAAACCAAGGCACATCCACACACACAGAGGCATCTATACACACAATGAGTCATAACTCACTCATATTCCTCCGCATGTGTGTATATTCACATACTTCTAAATGTTCTCCATTTAGCCAAATTTAGCTATATACTTTGTATAGGACTATTCTTTTAGCTATTTCTCTATGTCAACAATTTATACAAGATTCTTCATTCTGTCAAAAATATACAGACCGAAGCTCTAGAACACAGACCACTCACAATTAATAGGCCATATGCACTTTTATTCTTCCAGTTGTGTCTTGACTGAGATTGATTCTATTTGTCCTAAACCTGTAATTACAAACATTACAAATCAAATTAATACAGTAAGGAAGAAAATTTACTGGGCATATGAAAATTTGGTTAAACTTTTTGGGGCACCTAGGTGGCTCAAGTCATGATCTTGGGGTCTTGGGATCCAGCCCTGCTCAGCAGAAGTCTGCTTCTCCCTCTTCCTTTGCCCCCCCCCCCTTACCCGCCCCCCCCCCCCCACCGCTGGTGCTCTCTTTCTCACCGACTCTCTTTCTCAAATAATGTTTAAAAATCTTTTAAAATGCTTTGATAAAGGGAGTCATTAAAAAATACTTTGGTGGTGGGATCCCTGGGTGGCGCAGCGGTTTGGCGCCTGCCTTTGGCCCAGGGCGCGATCCTGGAGACCCGGGATCGAATCCCACATCGGGCTCCCGGTGCATGGAGCCTGCTTCTCCCTCTGCCTGTGTCTCTGCCTCTCTCTCTCTCTCTGTGACTATCATGAATAAATAAATAAAATCTTTAAAAAAAAAAATACTTTGGTGGTGCCTGGGTGGCTCAGTTGGTTAGGCCTCTGACTCTAGGTTTCAGCACAGGTTATGGTCTCTGGGTTGTGGAATTGAGCCCCATATGGGGCTCTGTGCTCAGCACAGATTCTGCTTGTCCTTCTCCCTCTGTTCCTCCCCACACTCGCTCGCTCTCTCTTAAATAATTCAAACTCTTAAAAAAATAATTTAAAAAATACTTCTGAATGAGGGTGAGCAAGAAAGTTGTTAGTGATCAGGGAGGAAAGCAGTAACATTTCTAGAGAGATTCTGCACTGTGCTTTCTTTGAAGGTGTCTCTGAGTTCTCATTCCATTAAAAAAATGGGTTTGGGACACCTGGGTGGCTCAGTTGGTTAAGGTTCCAACTCTTGGTTTCTGCTCTAGTCATGATCTCTGGTTTGTGAGATCAATCCCCGCCTTGGGCTCCATGCTCAGCAAGGAGTCTCCTTAAGACTCTCTGCTCCTCCCACCTCTTCCTGCTTTCTCTCTGTGTCTTTCTCAGATAAATAAATCTTTTTAAAAAATATAGGTCTAGTAACTAATTGTTGATATAATAGTTACAAGAAAGTGACAAGTGCCATCTTTTGAGAAGGTAAATTTCTATGTCCAAAGACAAGGGCTTGGCTCCATATCAAAAGATCAATTAAAAGATGCACATTTATATGTTTTATGTTAAAAAAAAACAAGCTATATATACATTATGTTTTCATGACTTTCTGCATTTCACTGCATTTTTCAGTTAACCAATTACCTATTAGTCTGGCTCTCATTATAGAAGAGTGCTTCTAATGTAATTAACTTAAGCTGGTTTCATGTGCACAAAGCACTTGAGTCAACTTACAAAGACAGATGTTGTAAAAACATGTATAACGTTATATATTTAAGTTGTACATAGACGTTAGGTAAAAGTATAAAGTCAAAGCTCAAATTTCAAGGAAGGAGAAAAAGGGAGATAGTAGTAAAGCCAGTTTTATTTAGTTCTGAGATATGGGTCACATTAGCTTTCTAACTGCTAAAGCAAAGAGAGAAATTGACTGCAAGATTCATAGTATCCAAATTAAAAGAAAAATGGAAACACATTAGTTGCTCGGCAAAGCACAGCTTTTTCTGACATTGAGAAAGATCTGATAAACAGCAGGCCAATCTGGAATGGTTGTTCGGATACTGCAATACAGTTGATATAAAATACATTTACAAAGTGCATGAAAACCCAAAAGAACTTTATGCACGGCAGTGTCAATCTCCAAGATAACCTCATACTAATAGCAGCTCATCCTGGATCACTTAAACACTACCAGGAGCAGTTCATGGCTTACATGGATTATCTTCTTCCCAGCAATCATAGGGGGTAAGTGTTACCACGAATGTCTTCTTAAAGACAAAAGTGGGAGGCCCAGAGGCCATGGTTGTAGGACTAGCAAGCAGAAGACCAGCTCCAGGATGCCAGATCCCCTCCCAGCCACGCCCAAAAATCCATACCACTGAGCCCTGTCCTTGTACAGTGTCCCTCAGCTGCTTTTGCTTGCAATTATAACCAAACCTGCTGGCGTATTAGAATCACCTGGGTGTTTTTAAAAACTACTTTTTGGCTTTACCCCCAGAGATCCTGATTTCAGTTTGGGAAGGGACTTGGCATCAAGTATGTTTTCAAATCACTTTAGGTTGAGGACCTATGGAGGTGAAGCAAACACTGTTCTTAGTGATAAAAGACACTTTGCCAAATAAGCATCGTTATCTTCATCTTCTGGGCTGCATTGCAGGATGTGACCTAATCCTCCCCTCTTCATTCCTCTTCCCTTGCCACCAAAGTACAGATGAGTTCTGCCTTTGGCTCAGGTTGTGATCCTGGGGTTCTAGGATGGGGTTCACCACAGAGAGCCTGCTTCTCCCTCTGCCTGTGTCTCTGACTGTCTCTGTGTGTCTCTCATGAATAAATAAATAAAATCTTTTAAAAAACAAACACACAAAAAACCCCCCAAAATACAGATGAGTGAGTAAGCTAAAACAAGTGAAGTTGTTCCAGTCTTATATTTTCCTTTTTGGTTGGCATTGCTAAGATCTAGGAATGACTCTTAGAACCACCTTTCATCTACTTCCATTCACTGGGGAAGACTCTTGGGGAGGAGAGAAGGGAAGGAGGGGGGAGGGAGGGAGGGAGGGAGGGGAAAGCTGCTTGCTTCAAAGCCTTCATCCCACTCTTCCTCCCTCCTCCCCAACCCACCTCTCAGTCCTGGCCTCAGATACACTAGGGGTTCTGCGGCTGCTTAGCCTGTCCTGATTTTTGGCAGCTATCATTAGAATTGATAAACTTATACCATTTCACTTTTTTAGCTTTATGGCATTAGTCACAATTCCTGATTAACACAAAGTTTCCTTCATTAGTCACAATTCCTGATTAACACAAAGTTTCCTTCATCATTCTGTTGCATTAATTTTTAGCCAATGTTGAAGACTTTTCTGGTTTTCTGTTATGTACCATTATGCTATGTACCAATCTTTAATTAAAGATTCAAAATTAGAAATAAGATAAAAGGTAGCTAGTCATATTATCAAGGCATGTTTTGTTTATCAGGGACAGATTTACTTCACAAGCCTTAAATAGTAAGCCATACTAAACATTTCAAAAGTGAGTCAACTTAGAAAACTGTTAGTTGCTTCCAAATGTTGGGAGTACATTTATTACATGAAGAAATCAAGGAAGGGGGGAAATGATTAAAAAAATAAATAAGATCAAAAATTGGAAAATTAAAATAATTTTATTTTTTGAGCTCAAAGAACTCTAAAATAGGTTTGGCCTTATTAACCTCAGTGCTTTTCCTTATATTCTGCAGTGTCCAAATATATTACAAAAGTTAAGATAAATCATATAGAAGTGACTGAATCAGTATCTGGCACATGGTAGGTGTACAGGAAATATTAGCTGAGTATGATTAGAGGTGGTGGCAGCTGTGGGGCAGCAGATGGTATTCAGTGGGAGGCGATGGATGTCATCCCCAGCATAGAGGTCTGAGAGACAGGCTTTCCCTCTTTCCCCAGTAGAAGAGAAGGGGTAAGGGGGCCCCTTTTACTCTGGCTCTGTGCCAGGGCCTCAAGCTAGTAGTATTAGCTACCATAAATAACTTGGGTTGACATATACTTCTAGGCCATCACGTTTTAATAATGTTAGAGAATCTATGAACATGAAATGAGTTTTTAAGTACTTAATATGTGTTTTACCTCAGAGGTCTTTTAACAGTGAGATGACAAATCTAATAACAAGTGGTTACTTTGGTAAATTATTGTTGTTGAGCATTTGCCAAAAGGCATATACCTGATAAATTGCCCTCACTCTGCCATGTGCTCTCTTTCTCTCTCCCTTTTGTCAATAGAGTATTAGTAAAACATTTTCATTAATACTGCAGTGAGAAAGCCTCTCTCAAAATCATGTGGAGCATATCATAAGCTGACCTACTGTCACTGGAATTTAGCTAGCCAGATGGCTGAGGAGCCTGGAGTAGGGGAAGGGGAATTTATCCTGAGGTGATGCTTGTGCATGTGCACTTGACATACAGCTGAAGATGTTTCACAACCCAGCTGGATGGTCCCGGATCTACGGACCTGTTGGAGCCTCCACACAGCTCTCATCTCCCCTTTTCTAAATGTGTACTGATGACAATGGAGAAAAGCATTGATTTCTTCCCACACCCCACCACAGCGGCAAAGACTCACCTAGATAAGGAATCTGAGATTTTACTTAGCTGATGTTTGTGCCAGTGAAAAATGAAATACCTTGAATTCACCATTTGACCAGAAACAATTGTGCCTAAGGGTAACAATGGTCTTTCTAACCTAAAGCCAGTGTGTGACCCCAAAATGCAGAAGAGCCTTTCAGATCTAAAACCCTTTCAGATCTAAAAATCACATAACTCTATGTTTTAAGTTAGTTTTTTCCAATGTAGAGTTATTTTTTAAGGCAGTGGTTTTCTTTAATTTTGTTTTAAAGATTTATTTATTTATTCAGAGAGAGAGAGAGAGAGAGAGAAAGGCAGAGACACAGGCAGAGGGAGAAGCAGGCTCCATGCAGGAAGCCCGATGTGGGACTCAATCCCGGGTCTCCAGGATCACACCCCAGGCTGCAGGAGGCGCCAAACCGCTGCGCCACCGGGGCTGCCCAAGGCAGTGGTTTTCAACTGGGGGTGATTTTGCCTCCTAGGGGACATTTATCAATATCTGGAGACATCTATGATTGTCACAACTGGTGATATGGTACCGTAGGCATATAGTGGATTGTCACGGACTGCATATCTGTGTCCTGTCAAGATTCATACGTTCACATACCTCATTCATTCACATTAGATTGATGGTGTTTGGGGATGCATCTGTGGGAGGTAATAAGGTCATGAAACCCCTCTAATGGGATTAATATCCTTACAGGAAGAGAAATCGAGCTAGCTCCTATTCTCTTTCTGCCTTGTGAGGACACAATGAGAAGATATTAGTCTTTAAACCAAGAAGAAGGCTTCTACCAAAAATTCAGTCATGGAGCACCCTGGTCATGGCCTTTTGGCCTCTAGAACTGTGACAAATAAATATGCTGTGTTTAAGTCATCCAATCTATAATACTAGGGAATAGCACCCTAAACTCAGACACGGCTAGAGCCCAGAGATGTTGCCAAACATCCTATAATGCATAGAGCAGCTCCACACAACAAATGATGGATCCCAGAAAGTCAACAGTGCTGAGGTTGAGAAACCTGTAAGGGAATGCATGTAGGAGAGAATGATGTGGCTTGGGGAAAGAAACTTGTTGTGAGAGAGAGCTAGCACTTGTACTTCCTGGCAGCATTTTGCTAGTTGCCTAGTTGCAGTTTTGCAATGTTGATTTTTGCTCAAGAGGAAGCAAAGCATGCTCAGACTGAGTGGGAGATGCAGATGTGAACTGTCTTAATTTTGAGAAGGTTCCTCTGCCAAGGACACACAGGAGTCCAATTCATGTACTTACACAAATAGAAGACATTTAAATGATCCATCCTCTTAGTTTCACTTTTTCTCTGAAAAGAGCACTCACAAGAAATTTTCTTCCCCTTAGCCATAGCTAAAGAACTCTCTCATGGGAACTTCTTACCATATCAGGAGATAATAATTCTCTATGGGAAAGTATTGCAGACCTTTCTGCTAGAACCTCAGGTCCATGCACAACAGGCCAGGCTGTTGCCTATAAACACTTGATAGTCAAAAGCATAGGCCAGCAACTTGGGTGCCACCTGGGAGCTTGTTAGAAATGTGGAATCTCAGGCCCAGCCAGGACCTACCAAATCAGAATCTGCATTGTGACAAGATCTAGGAGTGGGGAGTTATTGCTGCACACATAAAGATCAAGAAGCACTGCTAGACAATCTTCATTTTGTGCTAATGAAGCCCTATTTTTTTAGAATGTGAGCAAAATGGATTTGACTCTTATCAAAATATGTGGGCATTTGTTTATGACAAGTTATATTAGGCAAGCTGGTTTACCTTTTAAGCTGTAGTGTTCTCATTTATAAGAAGAAGGAGGGAGGATGAGAGGGTCTGTAAGTTCTTTTCCACTTCTGACATTGTAGGAAACACATTTCCTCCATTGTAAATGTAATTTATAACTGAGTTGTCCTGGTGAGTGTAAGCTTGAGAAGAAGAAGGTTTCTGGCCATGCATGCACAGACCCATGTTAATTAATAGCCACTGAATTCTTATGCAAAATATTCCACCTCTAGCCTTGAAACTGAGCCTACTGAAGTGGGGTGGTGGTGCGCCCCTTAGTTGGCACTTAGGCCTACTTTTTCTAGATTCTTTCTAGATTCTTTGCCTCCTTGGTTGCATGAACATTGTGGATAAATTAATCCATTACCAAGTACCACCCCTGTCCACAGAAGCAGGCTCTGCCTGGGGGAGCTCGTCAGCGATGCCTACTTGTTCCTGGTTGCCTCACTTGAGTCTCAAAGCAGAAATGGCCCAGTTCCTTTTATCTAGCCAGTATCATTTGAGAGCAGAAAGAATGGATACAGATGTAGGAATATCTTTCAGCGCAACTTACAACAATGAAAAGTTCTGCAATTCAGCTTCTTTCCAGAGCTACCTCTGAAGAGTAATTTGAGAAGGTGGAATTTTGCTTTTTTGTGTGCACAGTTCAAGAGACTGCAAGATCACAGCCATGAGCCAAATCACAGCCACCACCACATCTCCATTCCTGTGAAGTACTGGCAGGGGGGATTCTCAAAGTTACTTTTTTCTCTAGAAAAGATGAATTAATTAAAGCAGAAAAAAATGTATTTTGACTATAAACTAGTTCATACCAAAAAAAAAAAAAGTTGATTGTGCAGGTAGCCAGGTACATACTGCTCTGTGATCTGGAGATGGAAATAATATCACATTTCTTCACTTCCCAAATCGACAGAGAACTCAGCCCAGCTGCTGGGTGCCTCAAGTTTTAAATCCTGTCCACAGATGGTTCAAGAACTCAGGGGGCTTGTGTCTTCTGTGGCAGGTGGTGAGGTAGACCCGGGCTGGCATCCAGGCTGGGTGGCTCCTGCAGGCCTGGAGCTGTTCCTCAGGTCAGGCTCTGCTCACACACATTGTGGCTGGCCTTGAAGCCCAGATGCATCCAGCTTCCTTCTTGGGCCTGTGGGGCTTTCCACAGATTGGTTAGTCTACTCTTACTGTCCTATAAGGAAGAGGTTGGACCTTTGAAAAAACTAGCCCTTCTATCCTCCAAGAAGGAGAAAGTTTATCTTTTATTCCTTGCTAACATGACCCAGTAGCCAACTCCTCATGCCCTTCTGTGAACAGGACACATGCAGGAAAGATAAAAATGCAGGTTACGTACCCAGGAGGGCCAACTGCCTGGCTTAGAATGTGAATTTCAGAACATTCTCCCACTCTGTAAGCAGAGGAAGAGCTGTTCTTGAATCAAACAGGGAATTTAAAAAACATAGATGCATCCATAGGGGAGCAAATCTGTATTTTTTTAATAAATTTATTTTTTATTGGTGTTCAATTTACCAACATACAGAATAACACCCAGTGCTCATCCCGTCAAGTGCCCCCCTCAGTGCCCGTCACCCATTCACCCCCACCCCTCGCCCTCCTCCCCTTCCACCACCCCTCGTTTGTTTCCCAGAGTTAGGAGTCTTTATGTTCTGTCTCCCTTTCTGTATTTTTTTTTAAGATCTGTGGGTGTTTCAGGTGCTTACCTTGGCTTGGAAATCCCCACAGGAGGAAGAAAGCATGAATTAAAAAACCAACTACCCAAGTGGCTCTGCCACTTACTATCCCTATAAAATCAGGCACATAACTCTACATCTCTGAGGCTGTTTTTGTTTTGTTTTTAAGTATGTACCATGTGTTATGGGAAAAAAAACCCACATATCCCAGTCTGTCTTCTATCATAATGGTAAAAATTATAGACAGTAATTATTAATGCTTGGCACATTTTTAAGCACTGTAGTAGGATTTGCATTGCTACAATCTTTGAGAACAATTTGGCAAATATCTTTCAATACTTTACATATCCTCCGATGCTGGTATTTCAATATGAAGAATTGATCAAACAGTAATGTCTCCAAAAGCATACAGAGATGTACACATAAAGATGATTATTTCCACATTGTCAGTAAAATAGTAAAAATTATAAACCTAAATTCCCACTAATAGGGGACAGATTGGATAATTTGTGGCATATGCATAACATAAATCACTACTCAAATTCCTAGAAAGGAAAAATTGAATTATATGTACAATCATGCAGTTGACAATGCGTTAAGTGAAAAAGCTTCACACATACACGCACAGTACGTGGAAATGATTGCTTATGAATAAAAAGAATTCTTAGAAGAGTGGTTAGGGAGGAAGATACTTTTACCTTATGTTTCATGCAGTCCTTTACTCTGAATCTTTTTCTTTTTTTGATATATTTTTTATTGGAGTTCAATTTGCCAACATATAGCATAACACCCAGTGCTCATCCCACCAAGTGCCCCCCTCAGTGACCATCACCCAGTCACCCCAACCACCCCCTTCCACTACCCCTTGTTCATTTCCCAGAGTTAGGTGTCTCTCATGTTTTGTTACCCTCACTGATTTCAATAGCAGGTACAACTTTTACAAACATGATTAATGTTTGGCCTTTTATATTGCACATATATTTTGTAAGCTAAAGCAAATACTGAAGAACAATTCTGATTATATTACTAATCCTACAGTTTTATAATGAACATTATCATTGTGAATAATTTATTGCCCCATGGCCTCCCTTCTTGGTATCTTTATGAGTAATTGTCTCCCTTTGAACTCATTCTCTTTGCCAGGTGATTTATTCTAGCCAAGATCGACAGAGCAGAGCGAAGAGTTTTTTTACTAATTTTATGTGGCCTGTTGGAAAAGAGACAGAGACAGGATTTAGGTTGGACTTCTCAGACAATTCTACAATTTAATTCCATTTTCTGGACCATCTCCAACATTGTGCCCTTCTGAAAATCTCCTACTTCTACTAGTGGTTTTAAGGGCAATTGCCCAACACCACCCCCCTCCCAACCCCTCGGGGGACTATATCTGGAGAAATTTTTGGTTGTCTATTTGGAGGTGAGGCTGTTATTGGCATCTACTATCTAGAGACCAGGATGCTGCTAGGCATCATAGAGTACACAGACCAGCTGTCCCCACAAGGAAGAAATATCTGTCCCCGAAAGTCAATAATGCCATAAGTGAGAAAACTTGCTGCACATCAAGACAAAAGGGGCATTCATTTTAAGCTGTTGGGGAAACTCTATGTTAGCCTCATAAAAGCCAGCTTCTACCATTGATAACTATCTCCCCACCCCAGGATTATTGAGATGTAATTTACCAATAAAATTATAAGATATTTAAAGTATACAGTGTTAGGATTTGATGTATATATGGATTATGAAAAGATTCTCCTATTAAGCTAATTAATGCATCCATGACCTCATGTGTTTACCCTGATCCCCCCTTTTTTATGAGAACACTTAAATTCTACTTTATTAGCAAATTTCAATTATAGAATACATTATGATCAGGTTTAGTCAGCATGTCATACATTAGATCCTCAGAACTTATTTATCCTATAGCTGAAAGTTTAGACCCCTTTATTAACCTCTCCCTATTTCTCATACACTCTAGCCCCTAGCAACCACTTTTCTACTCTTTGTTTTTGAGATTGACTTTTTTAAATGAAACATATTGCAGTATTTATCCTTCTTTGTCTGTTTTTTTTTTTTTTTCCCTTAGCATAATGCTCTTCAGGTCATCTATGTTGTTGCAAAGGACAAGATTCCTTTTTTAAGTTTGAATAATATGGCATTGTATTAATAGAACATATTTTCTTGATCCATTCATCCTTCAACAAACAGATTGTTTCCATACCTTAGCTATTGTGATCCCTTCTACAATGAACAAGGGAGTATAGATATCTCTTCAAGACTTCAAGATAATGTTTTCATATCTTTAGGATATATACTCAGAAGTGGGATTTTTGAATCATATGATATTTCTATTTTTTTCTTGAAGAACCTCCATATTATTTTCCATACTGACTGTACCAATTTCCATTCCCACAGTGTATAAAGGTTTCCTTTTTTCTACATTTTTGCCTGTATTTGTTATCTATTGTCTTTTTGATAATAACCATTCTAACAGATATAAGGTGATATCATTATGCTTTTGATTTGCATTTCCCTAATGATTAGTGATGTTGAACATCTTTATCTGTGCCTCTTGGCCAACTATGTGTCTTCTTTGGAAAAATGTCTGTTCATGTCCTTTTCCATTTTTTAATTAAGCTTTTTGCCTTTTTTGCTATTATGTAGTTTGGATATTAGCCCCTTACTGGATATGGGATTTGCAAATATTTTCTCCCATTCTGTAGGTTGCCTTTGAATTTTGTTGATTGTTTCCTTTGCTGAGAAGAAGCTTCTCAGTGTAATATAGTCTCACTTGTTTATTTTGCTTTTATTGCCTTTGCTTTTTTTCTTTTTTAAAAACTTATTTTATTTAAATTCAATTAGTTACCATATAGTGTATCAGTTTTAGATGTGGAGTTCAGTAGCTCATCAGTTAAATATAACACACAGTGCTCATTGCATCACATGCCTTCCTTAGTATCCATCACCCAGTTACCCTATCCCCCCACCCATCTCACTTCTAGTAACCCTCAGTTTGCTTCCTGTAGTTAAGAGTCTCTAATGGTTTGTCTCCCTCTATGATTTCATCTTATTTTATTTCTCCCTCCTTCCCTTTATGATCCTCTATTTTGTTTCTTAAATTCCAGATGAGTAAAATCATATGATTATTATCTTTTTCTGATTGCCCTAATTTGCCCAGCATAATACCCTTCAGTTCCATCCACATGGTTGTAAATGGTAAGATTTCATCCTTTTTGACGTCTGGATAATATTCCAATGTATATATGTACCACATTCATCTGTTAATAGCCATTTGGGCTCTTGCTGCCTTTGCTTTTGATGTCAAATCCAAAAAATCATGTCAAGACTGGAGTTGAACTTACTCCCTGTTTTCTGCTAGGAGATTTAAGGTTTCAGGGCTTTTCATCTTTAATCCATTTTAGTTGATTTTTATGTATGGTGTAAGATAGGGGTCCAGTTTCATTCATTTGCATGTGGATATAGAATTTTCCAGCACCATTTATTAAAGGCACTATCTTTACCCATTGAGTATTCTTAGAACCCTCATCAAATATTAGTTGGCCATTTATGCAAGGGTTTATTTCTGGGCTCTCTATTCTGGTCCATTCATCTACTGGATCTATTGTCTGTTTTTTTACCAACGCCATACTATTTTGATGACTATAGATTTTTTTTTTTTTTTTTGACTATAGGTTTTAATGTAGGTTGAAGTCAGGGAGCATGATACTCCAGGTTTTTTTTCTTTCTTAAGATTTCTTGGCTCTTCAGAATCTATTGTGATTCCATGAACATTTTAGGTTTTTAATATATATTTCTGTGAACAATGCCATTTGGATCTTGATGGAGATTGCATTGAATCTGTAGATTACATTGGGTGGTATGGACATTTAAAAATATTAATTCTTTTAATCTATGAACATATATCTTTACATTTATTTGTGTCATCTTTAATTTATTTCATTAATATCTTATAGTTTTCATTGTTAAGATATTTCACCTGATTGGTTAAGATTATTCCTAAGTATTTCATTCATTTTGATGCAATTATAAATTTTATTGTTTTCTTAACTTCTTTTTTTAAATTTTATTGTTTTCTTAACTTCTTTCTTAACTTTTTTTTGATAATTCATTGTTAGTATATAGAAATGCAACTGATTTTTATAACCTACAACTTTACTAAATTTGTTTATTCGAACAATTATGGGGTGGAATCTTTAGGGTTTTCTATATGTATACCTTGTCTTCTACAAATTTTACTTCAGATTTTCTAATTTGGATAGCTTTTATTTATTTTTCTTGCCTGATTGTTCTGTCTAGGACTTTCAGTGCTATATTGGATAAAAGTACCAAGAGTGGGCATCCTTGTCTTATTCTTGATCTTCTGGGAAAAGTTTTAGCTTTTCATCATTGAGGATGATGTTGGTTGTGAGCATGTCATATATGGTCTTTATTATGTTGAGATATGTTCTGTGTATACTCAGATTATTGAATGACTGTATCATGAAAGGATGTTGTATTTCATAAAATGCTTTTTCTGCATCTATTGAAATGATCATATGATTTTTATTTTTAATCTTGTTAATGTGGTGTTTCACACCGATTTATGAATGTTAAATAGTTTTTGCATCCCTAGAATAAATGCCTCTTGATCATGATGTCTGATCCTGTTAATGTATTGTTGAATTCAATTTGGTAATATTTTATTTTATTTTATTTTATTTTATTTTATTTTATTTTATTTTATTTTTTAGTTTGGTAATATTTTATTGAGGATTTTTGCATATATATGTTTGTCAGGGATATTGGCTTAAATGTACTTAGAGTCTCTTTATCTGGCTTTAGAATCAAGGTATTGCCCTCTTCATAAAAGGAGTTTGGAAATTTTCTCCTTTGGTTTTTGGAAGAGTTTGAGAAGGATTGATAGTAATTTTTCTTCGAATGTTTAATAGAACTCACCAGGGAAGCCATCTGGTCATGGATTTTTATTTGTTGAAAAGTTTTTAATTATTGATTTAATTTCCTTGGTAATAATTGGTCTATTCAGATTTTCTATTTCTTCATGATTTAGTCTTAGTAGGTTATATATTTCTAGGAATTTATCCATTTCTTCTAGGTTGTCCAGTTTATTGGCTTGTTCATAGTAGTCTCTTAAGAGTTTCTTGTATTTCTATAGGATCCATTGCAATGTCTCCCCTTTTCATTTCTAGTTGTATTTACTTGAATCCTCTTTCTCTCTCTTTTTGTTGGGTCTGGGTAAAGATTGGTCTATATTGTTTGTCTCCTCATAACCCAGCTCCTAGGGTCATTGATCTTTTCTATTGTCCCTTTAGTCTCTATTTTATTTATTTCCACTCTGATCATTATTTTTTCCTTTTACAACTTTGGGCATAGTTTGTTCCTTCTTTTTCTAATTCCTTGAACTGTAAAGTTTAGGTTGTTTATTTGAGATCTTTTTTTGTTTTGTTTTGTAGTGTAGATGTTTGTCTCTATGAGCTTTCTTAGAATTGATTTTGTTACATTGCATAAATTTGGTATACTGTGTCTCCATTTTAACTTGTTTCAAGATATTTCTTATTGCACTTTGATTTATTTTTTGACCCACTGGCTTCTAGGAGCCTGTTGTTTAATTTCTAGGTATTTGTAAATTTTTGCGTTTTCATCTTTTTTTTTTTAACTTTTTAAGATTTTTTTTTTGAGAGAGAGAGAGAGAGATGTATGAGCAGGAGGAAGGGCAGAGGGGGAGGGAGAGGAAATGAGTCTCCAGCAAACTCTGCCCTGAGTTTGGAGTCTGATACAGGACTCAATCCCACAACCGTGAGGTCATGGCCTAAGCCAAAACCAAGAGTCGACTGAACCAACCAGGTGCCCCTTCAGTTTTCTTCTTGTAATTGATTTCTAGTTTCTTAAAATTGTGATTGGAAAAAAATGATTGATATATGTCAATATCCTTAAATTTATTAAGACTTGTTTTATGGCCTCACATAAGATCTATCCTGGAAAATGTTCTATGTACATTTGACAAGAATGTGTTCTCTTGCTTTTGAATTGAATTTTCTATAAATATCTATTAGATCTATTTTAGTGTATAGAGCTTCTTTCTTTCTTTCTTTCTTTCTTTCTTTCTTTCTTTCTTTCTTTTTCTTTCTCTCTTTCTTTCTATTTATTTGTCTATTTTAGAGAGATGGGGAGAGTGAGCCAGGGTGAGGAACAGAGGCAAAGAGAGAGAATCAAGAGAGATCCCTGAGCAGACACTCTCCAAGGATGGAAGCTGACATGGGACTTGATCTCAGGACCATGAGATCATGATCTGAGCTGAATCAAGAGTCAGATGCTTGATTGACTGAGCCACCCAGTTGCCCGAATCTTTATTTTCTATCCATTATTGAAAGATATTAAAGTGCCTCACTATTATTATATTATTATTTATTTCTCCCTTCAGATGTGTTAATATTTGCTTTGTACATTTAGGTTCTCCTATGTTGAGTGCATAAACCTTTAATAATGATATATCCTCCAGATGAATAGACCACTTAATCATTGTGTAATGATCTTTGTTGTCTCTTGTTACAGTCTTTGGATTAAAGTCTTTTTTGTCTGATATTAATTATAGATACTCCTGCTTTTTTTTGGCTTCTATTTGCATGGGGGTATCTTCTTTCTCCCTTTAGTTTAAACTTATGTGTGTACTTAAAGCTAAAGTGTATCTCTTGTAGACAGCATATAGTTGGGTCTTATTTTTATATCCATTCTGCCACTCTCTCTCTTTATATGAAGTAATTATTGATGGTATGGTCTTACTGTTGGCATTTCGTTAACTGTTTTCTGGTTGTTTTATAGACCATTCATTCCTTTCTTCCTTTCTTGCTCTCTTTGTGATTTGGTGATTTTTTTTATAGTGGTATGCTTAATTTCCTTTATCTTTTGTATATTTACTTTAGGTTTTTGCTTTGTGGTCATCCTAGGGCTTACATGAAACATCTCGTATTTATGGTAGTCTATTTTAAGTTGATAACAACTTAACTTTGAGTGTATACGAAGGCTCTGGATTTTAATTCTCCCTTTGTATGTTTTATGTTTTGATGTCACAACTTATACATGTTTACCATGTGTATCCATTAACAAATGATTATAGTTTTAGTTATTTTAATATGTTTTTACTTTACGCTAGAGTTATAAGTGATTTACCTACCACTTTTATAACACTAGAGTATTTTGAACTTAATTATATATTTACATTTACCAGCGAGTTTTATACGATCATATGTTTTCCTCCTACTAATTGGCATTCTTTTGCTTCAGCTTGAAGAATTGTCCTTAAACCTTTCTTGTAAGGCCAGTCTAGTGGTGATGAATACTTTCAGATTTTGTTTGTTTGGGAAAGGATTTGTCTTTCAGTTCTGAAGGACAGCTTTGCAAGGTTGAATATTCATGTTGGCATTTTGTTTTTCCTTTCAGCATTTTGAATATATATTGTTACTCCCTTCTGGCCTGCAAAGTTTCTGCTGAAAAATCTGCTGATAGTCTTATGAGGGTTCTGTTGTATGAAAAAGTTGCTTTTTTTTACTTCTGTTTTTAAGATTATTTCCTTCTGTTTAACTTTTGACCATTTAATTATAATGTATCCTGGTGCAGGTCTCTTTAGATTGTTTTTATTGGAACTCTGTGGGATTCCTGGATCTGCATGTCTGCTTCTTTCCTTAGATTAGGGAAGTTTTTAGTCACTACTTTGAGTAAGCTTTTTGCCTCTTTCTCTTTTCTTTGTAGAAACTTTATTACGTGATGTTGATCCACTGGATTGTGTCCTATAAGTTCTGTCAGCTATCTTTACTGTTTCTCATGGATTTTTCTTTTTGCTCCTCTGGATGAATTCTACTGCTCTATCTTCAAGTTACTGAGCCTTTCTTTCATTTGATCTAGTCTGTTTTTGAACCACTCTATTGTAATTTTTAGTTCATTTATTATATTCTTCAGCTTAATGGTTTCTGTTTGGTAATTTTTAATATTTTCTGTTTCTTTGTTGAAATCCTTTGCTCATGTATTGCTCTTTTGACCTTGGCGAACGTCTTTATGACTGTTATTTTGAATTCACTCTCATATCAAGTAAATTACTTATATCTGTTTCATTAAAAATCTGTTTCTGGAGATTGATCCTGTTCATTTATTTAAAACATACTTTTGTTTTTTTAATGTTGCTTGACTCTCCATAGGTTTCTGTGCATTAGATAAAATAGCCACCTTCCAGGTCTGGACAGAGTGGTCTAAAGTAGGAAATGAACTTCATTTGGCAGCTTGGCCCAAGTTCTCAGTTTTCTTTTAAGCTTTGTGATTGTCCAAGGTACCTTTTTTTTGTTCTTAGAGATTCCCAGTTGTTGAAGGTATGCCAAGACTCATCAATGTCCAAAGGAAATGATTGCCTTCAGTGCCCAGATATAGATTAAATGGAAGCTGGAACCTCAAGCAGCAGCTGAAGATGTACATAGTTAAGTCTTTTTCAGGGAAAAACCTGGAGGTGGGTGTTTTATCCTGCTGTCTGTGTTCTGGACTCAGGTATATAGCCACAGGAAGGTGATCCTGACTTGGACCTGGACTTGTAAATGGAAGCCCCATTAGCTATTAGAGAAGGTATACCAGGGACTCATCCCTTAGTCAGAAGCTGGAGTACAGACATGTGTACAGACATGTGTACATGCTCCTTCTAGGGAGATACTGGTGACTTGGAGCAGGCTACAGGTAGTAGGAGAGGTGTCTGGAGACCAGAGTTTCCCTGGTCTTTAGGGATGAATACAGCCAGCCCCTATGTGTGTGCTATATTAGAAGCCTAACTCTTAGGCAGCAGCTTTCAAAGTTTGCAGATGGACCATTTTAGAGAAATACTAGGAGATGGGCAATTTTTCCTGCTTTCTCTGCATTGAATCCTAGAGGGAGTGCCCTACAGCAAGTGCTTGCACACTGTTAACAACTGCTCCTTTCTTTTCTGTTGTCTTATGGACACAATCATTGTTGGCTTTTAGAGCTACATGTTTCGGGGCCTGCCCCTCAGTTGGGAGTCTTAAAAGTTGAGTACTAAATGTTGGGTCCAAGCCCTGTGCTCCTCAGGGAGAAGGTAGGGATTTGGAGTTCGCTCCCAAATGTGTGATGTTGTGTCAGGGGTGGAGTGTATGGCAAGAGTGTATCTCAACCTTTCCTACCCATTTTGATGTTGAGATTTTCTCATTTGCCTGATGTGTAGGAGTTCATTCATTTCTAGGTTTCTTTTGTAGGTAATTCCTCCATCACTGGAGATTTGATGTGTCTGGGGTGGGGGGAGAGGAGGGGTGGGGAGAATTCAGGAGCCTCCTGCCAGCTTGAATGACCTCTCCATTCATAAATATCTTGATGGTTTATGTCAAACCCTTAGACACTCATGGATTTTTAACCAAAGCAATTAAAGAATATTAAAGGAATTGAATACTTTAAATGCATACACTGGCACCATTATAAAAACAAGAAAAAAATCATCTGTCATGAACATCATTGAAATATCATTACAAATTGAACTACGAATGTTAAATGATCTCCCAGTATCACTTATATCTGGTACCACAGCATGTAGTGATTAAGTTAGTCAGAATTGTTTTTCTTTATTTTTTCACACTCTTTTTAAAAGCAATCATTCCAACAAGTAAAAATTAATTTGATTAGGATAGGAACATATAAAATAGTATAGCATGAAAAGAAAAATAAATAATAGCAGTAAAATAAATAACAGCAGTAAAAATATAAATCAGAGAAGGAGGTTAATGTAAGTTAGGGAGAGGTAAAAATGTAACACAAATGTGCAGGCTATAAAGGCATAAATCATTGGCCTTATTGTTCTCTGATTTGGTTTTAAGTTTCCTGGTGTTCAAAATAAAAAGAAAGTCAATTACAGTTTGATGAGGAGAAAACATGCTGTTTTCCTAGTTCTAACACTAAAGAAAGCATATGGATCCTTTTTAAGGAACTTAAATACATCCCCTACAGTAAATGCCATAATATATTTCTTAAAACTGCTTTCCCTAGTACCCCTCAACAAAAACTAAGATCAAAAACACCAAAAGAAAACTCAGTTAGATTCTCTCAGCAGATGGTCGAAATAATAGGGCTAAACTACAAAGAGTTTTTTGATGGTCAGTCTTGACCAAAAGAAAAATTTAGAATATGTTTATATGTGATACAGATAAGAGCCCATACAATGAGTAATTCAGGTGCAAAAATAACATTAAACTCTCCCACTAGGGAAAAGCTGGATTGGGGAATCTCTGTGCAGAGAAATGGAAGATAAGTTTAATGTAAATGAGTACAATATAGGTATTCTAATCATATACATAAAATAAGGACTCTGAGCCACAGGACCAGTCCAAGAGAAGAACCTGGGATCTTTTACCACAGCTCAGATTTTTCTCAAAATATTTTCCTTGGAATAGCTAGCATCATGTGATGAACTCTGAAAACGGTTCTATTGTCAAATAAGTTTGGAAAATAATACACAGCAGTTCCAAGTCTTAGATAATTAAGATGTACAGTAATACATTAGAGACCTGTAATCCAGAAATCTGATTAACTTTTCTTTGCCTAATGTCTCCAACTTATTTGGTCATCAAATCCACATATTAACATCTTGTGTGACTAATATGCTATAAAATGCATGTCAAAAAAATCTTGTAGTTTCAGAAGACATTGACTCAGTGTGCTATTAAGAGTAAAATAGCTTTAAAAATGTCATTGTGAAGAATGTTCTAGGAAATGAAACAATAGACATTAACTCAAAGCTCCTGCACACCCACAGCCAGAATAGGATTCTGGTAAATCTACTTCAAACAAGTATACGATGCAAGTATGGCTTCCTCAAAATACCAAAAAGCTAGTGAAAAATTGTATATTGAGTATCTAGAACATGGGAGAAAACCAGAAGTCAGAGTTCCTTTCTATACTATTAAATCTGGTCATTATATGGTCTCATTCATTTGGGGAATATAAAAATTAGTGAAAGGGAATAAAGGGAAAGGAGAGAAAATGAATGAAAATATCAGTGAGGGTGACAAAACATGAGAGACACCTAACTCTGGGAAATGAACGAGTGGTAGTAGTAGGGGAGGTGGGCAGGGGTTGGGGTGACTGGGTGATGGGCACTGAGGGGGGCACTTGGCAGGATGAGCACTGGGTGTTATGCTATATGTAGGCAAATTGAACTCCAATAAAAAAATAAAAAAAAATCTGTTTGGTAAGTTGATTTTTTAAATGAATGTTTAAATGCTGTCATTTGTAAATTCAAGGGAAGCATGGGAATCTACTATCTAAATGTTCTCATAATTTTGTTTCATTTTTTAAAGATTTTATTTATTTTTTCATGAGACACAGAGGGAGAGAGAGAGGCAGAGACATAGGGAGAGGGAGAAGCAGGCTCCATGCAGGGAGCCTGATGTGGGACTTGATCCTGGGACTCCAGGATCATGCCCTGAGCCAAAGAGAAGTGCCCAACTGCTAAGCCACGCAGGTGTCCTTCATACTTTTGTTTTAAACTGAAATGTTCTCATAACTTTTTCAGTGTCCAGTTTGCAGTTAAGGACTTTGATACATACACAAATATAAGAATAAATTTTGTAAATAGCCTTGGTGCAGAGGCCTACATTAATTTTCCAGGAATGATTAAATTCCATCAAGAGTGAAGAGCCATCTTGAACTTCCTAGCTGATATGAATGTTCAGTGGGAGACGTTATAGTTCATATCTCATTTGAGTAAAGGTGTGAAACCTCCTGAATGATGGATGAGTCAAATGGTCAAATCATTCTTAAATCTGGTGTTACTTGCAAGACACTTTAAGCAGACCAAGCATTAATTATCACCTATTCTAACCTCAGTTTCCCCAACTATAGGAATAATAGTCCTTCAATAATAATTCTTAAATAGGTTCCAAAGCAGTAATCCTGTGTTGTTATCTGAGAATTAACCCAGTTTAGCACCTGACCTTCAAGGGAACTTGTAGCTGCTTGGTTCATGTAGTCAAACCAGTAATTCAACTCTTATGGTATCCTATCAGAGGCCACCCTAAAATATATATATTTTTAAAGTTTCAATTTATGAAAAAAAAAGTTTGAAGTTGGAAGACAAATGATTTGAGCCAGAGTCTTTGATGCTACCAGTTAGTAGCTGTGTGTGCTGAAAATCTTGTTTGGATTCTATCTTTCCCTTAAAAACTCACCTTATAGTATAGTAGTCAGAATCAATTTTGAAAATGGGTGTGAAATTGCTATGCAAATAAAGCATTGAACAAATGTATGCTGCACTGTGTTCAGAAAAAAAGAGCTTTACTGACAGTTTTGGGTTGCTTACTCTATTTTTTTTTTAAATTCTATTTCTTTACTTGAATATATGTTATCTTACCACTTATTCTCTTAAAATGATATTTTTTTAGACTGTATGACTTGAAAGGTTTAGGTACAAGTAAAAAAATTGTTTTTCACACATAAGCATTTAAGATACATACCTGTAAAAGGCATGTTCAAAATAGTTGTGTTAATTTTAAATGCAGAACAAACACGTAAGGACGTATATCTGACTCTACTTGAGTAATGTCTAACTTACTGAAGTAAAGCCATTTTCCTCCTAGGAATTAGGCCAACTTTTAGGGTTGTTTGGAAAGACCAGACACATTTATCAGGACCCTTCTTTAGAAGCACATGCAGGACTGTAAGCAATGTATTTCCTGGCTTCTGACATGAGCAAAACATCTGGAAAAGCCAAAGCTATAATGAAACTGTGAGTTGGCTGTGTTCTTACACATTTCCTTGCAATGCCAGCACAAGGCTGGAGCCCATCAGGCACCACTAACATCCTCATAAAGTGGAGGTCCTTTTGTAGGCCCAGATGTATCTGAGGGTGGAGAGGAAGGATGGAGAACACTGCCAGATTTTCCTGATCCGCACCCCCCCCGCAAAGTCCAGGGAGAGATAGGAAGAGCAGCTTTTCTATTCTTCTCTAAATATGATTTTAATGGAGAAGTCAGTATTTTCTTTCCACTGCCTCTCTTGCCTTCTGAAAATTTTTAATCACCATATTAGTTTTCTCTTGGCTTAAAACAGCACAAATGTATTATCTCGCAGTATTGGAAGTCAGAAGTCCTAAAATCAAGGTGTCAGTAGAGTTGACTTCCATCTGAAGACACCAGGGGGGGAATTGGTTTCCTTGCCTTTTCCAGGTTCTAGAAGCTGCCTTTATTCCTTGACTTGTGGACCTCCATCTTCAAGGCAAGCAGCAGAGGATCTTCAAATCACACACTCTCTCCCTTTCTCCTTTCTCTCTCATTCACCTCTGCTTCTGTTATCATATCTTTTTCTCTGACTCTGACATTCCCAACTCCCTCTTACAGAGATTCATGATGATACTGGCTCCACTGAGATAATCCTTTCCCCAGGTCCTGATCTTAATAACATCTGGGAAGACATTTTTGCCATCTAGCTTGGGGATTCGAATATGAACATATTCAATAGGGTGCAGGGAGGAGGGCAGCATTATTCTGTCTACTAGAACCATCTTGGTCATTTTGATTGCTTTTTAAAATGCTTTTATTGGGCAGTGCAGGTGGCTCAGTGGTTGAGCGTCTGCCTTCAGCCCAGGGTGTGATCCTGGAGACCCGGGATCGAGTCCCATGTCAGGCTCCCTGCATGGAGCCTGCTTCTCTCTCTGCCTGTGTCTCTGCCTCTCTCTCTCTCTCTCTCTGTGTGTGTGTGTGTGTCTCATGAATAAATAAATAAAATATTTTAAAAATAAAATACTTACATCATGTGTAAATAGGAACAATTATGTTTGCCTCATGGAATATAGAGAGTCATTGAGAAAACCTGGATTAAGCAATGCAGCAAAGCCCTTGAAAGATGGCTGTTAGAAAATGCTACACTTTGAAAGTCCTCTTAATTTAAAAGTGTAAAGCCCATATGCTTGAGCCCCTACTGCCTGTGTGACCTGAACAGACACTCCTTCCTATCAGTTTCCTCATCTCTGTGTAATTGGGTTTTTTCATCCACCTGTAAGAATGGGCTCACAGTGCCACCCATTTATTTATAGGAGTATTAAGGCAATGTTCTCATGTCTCCACACATCAGCTCTCAAGTCTTCCCACTGTGCAGTGGTCCAGCAAAGAAAACAGATAAATCTGTAGGATAGGAAACAGTAGCATATATAAGACAACTATGATTGAGAATATTAGAGAGGCCAAAACCAAAAAATTTCATGGACAATACAAGTAATTTCATATTAGCAGTATTAAAGAAAATGATCATGAAGAAAATATCAGAGCCTCTAGAAAGGCAGACAGGATTGAAGCCCTTATCCATAGTCATCATCACTTTATCTTAAGGCATTACTTCTATGCTGAGCCAGTTTATCTGCTGTAAGTGCTCCTAAGTTTTATTGGGCAACATTTTATTTTGCCTTATCCCTTGATTCTCTCTGTAGCAGAAAGGCCAAATGGGTGACAGCCACTGTCCACATTCTTCCAATATGTGAAACAAATCTGTCAATATTCCTGGGCATGAGGGATTTGATCGTTTCCCTTTTTTCTCTTTATGGAACTATAAGAGGCAGTGACATGGAAAAGTGGACATGGACTGGATACTCAAATTATCCCACAATAGTCTGTTCTAAGGCCGAGATTGGAGACTGGGGAATACAGTGGGTGATCCATGCTTGACTCTTGTGCTTAATGATGACAAGTCTTTTCTCTGTTGATATTTTTTTCTTATTTTTCAATAGCTTCAAAATTTGAATGGAAAAGGTGCTATTTATTTTTTCCTAATACTTTAAATACTTTAGTCTATCAAACTCTGGGGTTTTTTTGTTTTTGTTTTTGTTTTTTGTTTTGTTTTGTTTTGTTTTTTTTGCATAGAAATAGAATTGTAGCTGGGCAGATGGTTGCTACCAGGTGTGACCACATAACTATGATTATGGGTACAGAATGTGGGATGAATTGATGTGTGTAATTTCTGACTTACTTTCTCAAAGGTCCTTGGCCTGGACAAGTTCCTTCCTTTTCTTCTTCCTGGTTGGAAGAGGTAGTGGCTAGAGTATATTGAGGATGGAAGGGTTGCCCCACCCATCTGTGGCTTTGTGGAGCAAGCCTACTTATATTAGACCATTGTCTATTTTTTACCATTTTTGGTATTTTTGTTAGAACTGCTTCATCTTTAACATAGCTAATACAGATTCCAAAAATAATAAGAGCTAACGGTTCTTTAACACTTATTATCATAAGCCAGTGACTATGCTGAGCACTTTATGTGTATTATTTCATTAGTTCTCCTAAAGATCCTATAAGGTGAAGTCATTCTTTGTATATCCTTCTTTTTACAGAGAAGGGAAGTAAAGGCAGAGAAAATTTAAATGAGCTCTTTATATCACACATCCAACAGGGGAGCAGAGCCAGAGTTTAAATATAATGTGCCCTGGAATAGTACATTAGGACAGGGACTTGGGATAGAGTGTTAAAGTCAGGGTTTCCAAACAATTTCCAAGGAGCTTTAGACTAATGTATTTTGAGGATAGAGAATATTTCTGGTCTACCATGTTATCCCTCTCAAAAAACAGTTGTCTCTGCAGTTAAGAATGGGGAGGCGGTCAAGCAAGGAAGGTGTTATGCTTGAAAGAACAATCAGAACCAGTCATAAGTGATGGAGACGATTTTCTGTGGGTCTCTTGTGTTTCTTCACATCTTACAGAAGGCACTGACTGCTTTTGTTCGAACAATCTTTTCAAGATGTTTGTATAGTGAGGAGCCTTTGAAGATACAGGTAACGTCTTCCTGTAGAGCAAAGAGTCAGGTATCTCTAACACCATTAAAGAAGATTTGGATTGCCTCCATTCAGGGTTTCTTTCCTGTTAGTGCCTGTGAAGAGGTTTGCTGCTCTTGTGGAGAACCAGCAGACAGAATAGCTGCTGCTATTGTAAGTAATAAACTGTCCTTGGCCTCTGGCACAGGTATGCCATGTCCTTCTGCTAGCAGTGATAAAACTGGCTGGCTCACTTGTTAGCTTGAATGTAGGGTCAACTCTCAGACTACTCACAGTTCTTGACAATAAAGTAAACGTCCTGCTTCTAAGGACAATGACTCCATCAGTATTCAAAGACAGCTAGTCTGGATTTTTTTTTTTTACATCAGTTGATGCATTAAGAAGGAAGGGAAGTGGCTTAAAAGGCAATAGAAATTAATACCTACAAAAAACAGATACTCACTTAGAATTCATGGTAAATTCTAATTATGTTAACCTAATTCTACAGCACAGATTTCAGTATCAGTTCTTTTTTTTTTTTTTTTTTTTTCAACAGCACATGAGAGACCAGAGAGAGAGAGACAGAGACACAGACAGAGGGAGAAGCAGGGTCCACGCAGGGAGCCCAATGTGGGACTCGATCCCAGGTCTCTGGGATCCGGGCCTGTATTCAAAGACAGCTAGTCTGGATTTTTTTTTTTTTACATCAGTTGATGCATTAAGAAGGAAGGGAAGTGGCTTAAAAGGCAATAGAAATTAATACCTACAAAAAACAGATACTCACTTAGAATTCATGGTAAATTCTAATTATGTTAACCTAATTCTACAGCACAGATTTCAGTATCAGTTCTTTTTTTTTTTTTTTTTTTTTTCAACAGCACATGAGAGACCAGAGAGAGAGAGACAGAGACACAGACAGAGGGAGAAGCAGGGTCCACGCAGGGAGCCCAGTGTGGGACTCGATCCCAGGTCTCTGGGATCCGGGCCTGGGCTGAAGGCAGAGCTAAACCGCTGAGCCACCCGGGCTGCCCTTCAGTATCAGTTCTAAATCTTCATGCCAAAGTCCCCAAATTAGACTTCAATACACTGTCAACAAATAGGTAGTTTAAAACATTTTAAAGATATAACATCTTAAGAGAATGGAGTTGAGAATAAATTCAGAGACATTTTTCAAACATTGGGATATTTAGCATTACCCGAAACTATAATTCTGAATAAAAGAAAACAAAAATTTTCATATATCAAGGCTAAAAAGCGTTTTTGAATATTCTGATTTTCCTGGGTGGAGGTAAAACCAACTTCTTGTGTTGGGTAAAGAATACTGGACCAGAACTCTAGATATGTGAGGTCATTTTATCACCAACTATGAGACTTGTACAGAATAGTCTCTGGGCCTTTGTTTTTTTGAAACCTCAAACAGGGGGCAAGAAATACATCATCTCAAAGATTAACATAGAAGTTATGCAATCACAGACTCTCAGAAGGAAATTTAGTAGCGATAGGGTATATGATACATGAGAATTTTGAATTATTTTCTCAGCATAAATTCGAAATGATCATTTCTAGAGACAGGAAGATCATAAGATTTCCAACTCAACTATTTTATCTCCAAGCATCCATCTACCTATCTATCTATCTTTTCTTTTCTTTTCTTTTCTTCTTTCTTTCTTTCTCCTTTTTTTTTTTTTTTTTTTTTTTTTTTTAGAGAGGAAGAGAGAGAATCTTAGGCTTAGTGCAGAGCCCCCAACATGGACTCAGTCTCAAAAGCCTTAGATCATGACCTGAGCCAAAATCAAGAGTCAGACACTTAATTGACAGAGCTACCCAGGTAACCCCAGGCATCTTTAAATAATGGCCTTCTTTATATTAAGGTAAAATCTATGAACTTGTAACTTTTATCATTGATCATCAATTAACTTTTGTACTATAGACAACAAAAGTATGTTTTTTTTTTCTCCCATGTTAGTATATTAGTTATTTGAAGTAGGCAGTCATATCTCAGACCATTCTTTTATTTTCCAATGTCTTAATCCCTGATTCCTATTTCTTCTGGATGTGAATTTGTGTTCCTTCACAGTTTTAGTTGGTCTTAAAATGTCAGCTGTTTTATGCAAGACTATATATGTCAGACACTACAAATAGAATTCTATCTTCCCTCCTGAAAAATTTCACTGGAGGTAGAGGGCATGGTGTCAGAAACCGATCCTTAGGGGCTGTGGATCCTGCCTAAGATGGTAGTAGTGGGATTAGAGGTGGAAGAAGGAATCCAAAACTGGTTCTGCCTAGCGAGTTTTAAAAGTTTAATCTCAACAGCACAGCAAAGCTAAATAGGCAGACAAAAATTTTATCCAAGCAAGTGTTGATATCCTAAAGTTCACATATTATGAGAGAAGAGCAGTTCACCTAATGAGGTGATTTTGCTTCTCAGGTGGGAGTCAGAGGGTCAATCAGGATCCCTAAGACCATGTAGCCTGGGCAGCCTCCATACTCTAATAATTACATCATAAGACTATGGGGTTTTTTTTTGACATGTTAACGTACATGTAAATCATCAGAGATGCTTGTTAATAGAGTGAGCATGGAGTGTCTTCAGAAATCTAATTTTTATAGCATTCCCCTTATGATATAGATGCAAAGATGGCCCATGAATACCCTGTAAAATACACTATTACTGGTTCTTTTGAAATCAGAGACACCAAGTCCTTAAGGACATAGACCATAAGTGAGGGACACCTATGGGTTCCACCAGGAGGGAGTCAAATAGAAACTCTTAAGACGGATGCTTTAGCTTCAACCTAGAACTTCTCCCTATAACACCGCTTAGATAAATGCTTGTTGAATGAATGATTCCTTGCTCCCCCTCTCTAATCACTCTCAAATCCTTCTTAAAAACATGTTTTTAATTTTAAAACTTCTTTCAATCTCTATAACTGGTTCTCTCCTACACACTCCTTTCCTATCTCATGTAGATTTTTCTCCCCTAGTCTGCCTTTTCTTGCTGTGGGTCAGCACATCATTCTAGCTGAGTTATTAATTATGATTTCAATCAAAAGTGTCTAAGATCTTTTAAGTATAGAAGCAAAAGATTCCATTGTCCAGTGGAACTGACTACTATGGTGATGGAGAGGGAGAGATGTGAGGATTTGAGTTTAGGCTACTAGAAGCATAGAAATGGAGGTACACAGAAAAATGATGGGAGAATCACTAGAGTTGTAGAAAATGGTTCATTCAGTTTTGTTCAAAGACAACTTAAAGTGCTGGTGGGATATTTTAAAACTATTTATTGTACAGAATATATGATGGAAAAGTTGGGGCAGGAACTCAGAAGAGAGGTCTAAGCTACACATTGAGTCATATACATTGAGTCATACACATGAGTCATACACATGATTGAAATTATAAAGAGAGATAGGTATAGAGAGATGAGGAAAATGGACAGAATGAACTTTATAAAGATATCTATCTGTAGAGTAATAGAAAGTGGAAGAGAGGGACCAAGAGTAAGCAGAAGTCAAGAAAATCTAGCACAATCTTAGAGAAGCCAAGGAAAGAAAGTATCAGGGAAGATAAACTTTGAGACTTAATAGCACATTTGTACACATAAAATTGGAATTAGTAAAATTCAGAGTGTAAAGATTTAATAAGAGGTCTATAATGAAGTAAAGGAAGCAAGCTATATCTAGCTGCTCTATTCAGATGTAATGAAAACAAAACAATGAGATAGTAGTTTGATTTCTTTTTCTTAGGAGAAAGTGGATTATGCTTGTATGCTGAAGAAACAAGTGCACCGAAGATGTGAGAAAATAGAATAAGGGAGATCTGGGAGGATGGTTGAAGGAAAAGTAGAAGTCAAAGAGTAGAATACTGAAGTTTCCATGAGACTATTTTCAGGCAAACTAGAGATACTGTAGCTAGAGAGAAGATGAGAATGCTATTGAGTAGGGGTGCAGTAGATATTAGAAAGATGGGTTTGGGGATCCCTGGGTGGCGCAGCGATTTAGCGCCTGCCTTTGGCCCAGGGCGCGATCCTGGAGACCCGGGATCGAATCCCACATCGGGCTCCCGGTGCATGGAGCCTGCTTCTCCCTCTGCCTGTGTCTCTGCCTCTCTCTCTCTCTCTGTGTGACTATCAGAAAAAAAAAAAAAAAAAAAAAAGAATGAAAGATGGGTTAACTGAGACAGAAGTCTATCGAGGTTTTATATAAAACAGGTCCAGGGCATCTGGGTGGCTCAGTTGGTTAAGCATCCAACTCTTAATTTCCATTCAGGTCAGGATCTCAGAGTGGTGGGATTGAGCCCACCCAGCACCGGGCCTGCTTAAGATTCTCTCTCTCCCTCTGCCCATTCCCTCATCCCACACAAGCCCATGTGCTCCTCTGAAAGAAAAAAGAAAGGAAAAGGAAGGAATAAAAGAAGGGAGAGAGAGAGAGAGAGAAAGAGAGAGAGAGAGAGAGAGAGAGAGAAGGGAAGAAAGGATGGAAGGAGGGAAAGTGCAGAGTGCTATTTTTGCTTCACTTGTCTAGTTTCCAGCTCCTGTTTTCCCAGTTGGAGAGAGCTGCTAGCTCTATCTTTGTCACATGCCATGTGCTGGCTAACAGAGGAAAAAGGCAGAGTAGGTTCCTTGCTGCTGCATTAGGTCTCTTTAAGCAGCCTTTCGGGCAGTATCAGACACGATTTGGTTTCATATTTTGCCAAAACTCACACTAGCTACACCTAATCATGAAGGAGTCTGGAAAATGTAGTCCTTTTCCCTTAGTGTGACCAGAGGAAAGTCAGAGTTCTCTTACTAAGAAGGTAGGGGGTGCTATTAGTGTAGGTAATTGTCAGTCTCTGCCATAGACATGTTAAAAGTTTGTGGTGAGGCCAATTCTTTCAGTTTTGTCACTTTTTCCAGCTTATTAGGGAAAGAACGTGTTTTGGCCAGGACTATGGATTAGAGTAGCAGTTACCAATTTAGGAAGTGAGCAATTACAGGATACAAGGAAAAAATACTGAAATCCTGATACTGAGGTCCAGGCTGATGGACTGAAAAAGAATAATATTCCATCTAGGGACTGGAGATTATTAGAAGGTGAGGGGCTAAACGAAGGCAGGATTGGGAAAGGGGAGAAGATAATGTGATTAAAGAAGAAATTTTCAAATTCACAGGATAAAGCATTTACACACGTGCCAAGTCTGACTTGGGGTCGTACTCAGCTGGAATGGAAATATAGACTCTTACAGTTGATGTGTAGGAGTTACAGAAATAAGACTAGAAGGATCATTGATAAGGATGGTAGTAGGAAGTAAAAGAGAAAAGGAACACTGAACTGGAGACTAAAAACCAAGAGTAAACAGGATGAGAAGGATTGGTGTCATGCAATTTTACCTCCACTTGAGAAGAGTTTAAGTATCACAGGGAAGAGGAATGGCAGGTATTTACCGAGTACTTGCTATGTAGCAATCAACAAACTTTTTTAAGTAGGAAAATGATTTTTAAATAAACTATTTTGGAATAATTTTGGATTAACATTAGATATGCAAATCGGGAGTTCCTTTATTCCCTTCATTCAGGTTCCTCCAACACTAATGTCTCCTGCAGTTCCAGGACATGGGTGAAACTAGGAAATGAGTTCGTCATCTTGTACCCCTCACTGTTCAGTTTTATTAGGATTTCTACATTCGTTGCTTTTCTTGTGCAGTTGGACCCTTGGTTGCAGCTGTGTCCTTTCGCTGTAGCAGGATGTAGTCCAAGGTGCCATACCATGTTTAATCACTGTGCCCCCCTCAGTATCCTTTGGTCTGTGACAGTGTTTCTGTCTCTGCTTTTACTGACTTGTACATTTTTAAGGAGACTTGTGAATGTTTCTCAATTTGCATTTGTTTGATATTCTCTCACAAGTGGACTGGGATTATGTGTTTCTGAGGATACCATAGAGCTGAAGTGTGCTTGTCACAGTATCATTTAGGAAGAACATGCTAGCCTGACTTAACATTGGTGACATCAACCTCGATCTCTAGGTTAAAGCAGTTGCCAGGTTTCTAGAATGTAATTTTTTCCCCCTTTTCTGCTCTGTTCTCAGTTTAGCCCATTCTGAGAAGGAGGAGGTATTAAACTCCATTGATTGGAAAGTGTAGTATCTCTAAATACTCGGGCTTCTTCCGTGAGGAAGGTTTGCCCATTTTTGCTCCTTTATTTAATCACTTCTATATATGAGGAGGCACTCATGGATATTTATTCTTTGCGTTTTAATCATATGCTATTATTTATTTTGTTGCTCAAATTGTTCCAGTTTTGGCCATTGGGAACTAAATATTTTTATATAAACTATTTATTGAATCCTTCCAACAGTCCAGTGAGGCAGGTATTAAGGTGATCCTTACTTTGCAGAAACTCTCAGAGTAACAAACCTTTCCAGAGATCCCTGTCATATCTGTGGAAGGCCAGGAAACTGACTCCAGGGCATGCATGCTTAGCTTTGCTACATTCTCAGATGTCCCACAAATGTCAATCAGGATTGAGGTGTCTTTTTATTTTACCCCTTTACAGAGGGGAGATAACTGATTTTGAAGCAATTCATAAAGAGTTGCAGAATGGGTGTGCTTCCAAAGGTACAGTATATTGAGAAAGAGAATCACAAATGGTCAGAACTAAGCCTGCTGCCAGACGTGAAGGAGGAGAGTAGTCATTCTCGTTCTAATCTAAACACAAAATACAATGAGTTGTTCTAAAAATGTGTTGAATATTCTTAAAATATGAAAATGGAATTTAAAAATGTAATCTGAGATCCTAACACCACCACATCTAAATACTAATACAAAGTCTAAAAAAAAATTCCATTTCAGCAGCACTTTAATCTATGAAGTTACTTGAAGAGTGTATTTATAAAAAATATATATATATATATAAATTCAGGTAAAGGCTACAATTATCCAGGATAATTTATTTATCCAATAAAGTTCTTCTTAGAACTTTATAAGAAGTTTATAAATTATTTAACATATCCTTAAATATTGTAGATTGCCTTCATTAATATAGTTATAATACTATAATGCTTAATTAAACATGCTCATTTCTTCTATATGGATCAGAAAGAATTTACATCAAAACATATTATTTATACTTAGTGATTATTTTATTACCATATATTACTGTATACAATTTTGCTTGATAAGGATGTTATAAATCATATTTTGAACAAAAATGTATGCATGGCATAGGTAAACAGTAACATTTTGAAGAAAAGAGAAAAGCCATGAAAACATGTGCCTAAAATTTGGTAATACTGAGAAACACTTTGGTGCATAGTAATGATTAACAGTTTCCTAATACACCAGAACACTGGTAAATCTTCAGATACTGTAAGAACAACCTGGTATAGGAAGAGTTCGAATTAGACATATCCACATCCTCAGAAGTGCGCTTCATGTAAAAAGGAATCCCTTGTTAGAGCAGTACACATAGAGCATTCTTTGTTTGGCACTTAGCAATATAGACAAATGGTTATTTGGTTTAATGTGATTTTATTATTCTTAGATACATTTTAGTTATTTTATATAGATAAAAATATACAATATTGCTTTAAAATTTTGTAATTGTACAAGTGCATAACTGTCATCCTATTCACAATTTTAAATAAGCCTATTTTTCTGCTAATTAACTCACCCAGTAACATGTTGGGAAAGACTAACAAAAACGGTTACATGAAGACTTTTGATGAAAGGCTTATGTGTAAAAAATGGAATATTAATGCAGACCCTACTCTAATTCTTCTGTGATACTTGGTGCTGGAAACAAATTATGAAATGTTTTAAAATCTGTTTTTTTCAGAATTTAAATAGATTTTACAGATTCAAAATTTTGACTAAAAATGCATAGAACTGACATTTTATCTGAAGCCACTTTTATATACATTTACTAAAAAAGTGAAAAATGTTATATTTTAATACTACATCTCAGTTTGTTACTCCATCATATTTTTATGCAATACATGCAATGTGTCTGCCCTTCAGATGTCACATTTAAATAAAAGGGTATTTTTTAAAAAATCACCTGAGGGACGGTCAAGTTAGTAGGGTGATTAATAATAAAGGTCATTTTATCATAGAAACAACATAATGCTTGAAGTTAAGAGAACTGCATGGTTGTCTCAATACCAAGGTAAAAACAGTTGGATTCATTATATGATTTCTTACAAAGACACACAGATAAAATATCTAAGACCCAAATTATATGCATATATAAGGTATAGACTTTTTTTAAATGAAAGATTGAAAATATTTTACAAATAATTTTGTTCATTATAAACTATAAATGCACCATTCATTTCACTCATAACAATATTTTGCATCAAACATTGCTATATTCAATCTGAACACTCCTCAAATATGAGAAAAACAAAGTTTCCACCGTACTAAGAAGTGAAATTTATAAAGTCAACATACTATACCTTAAAGCTCATTCTAGATCTAAAATAGTTTTTAAGGAATTTATACACATTGAAATGGGTGATTGATTAAAGAGCTAGAAATAAAGCTACCTCTCATTGCAAGTTAATAAACAAGGTTGCATTCAAGCAGATTTTTCCACATTGCAACATTCAACTATCATGGAGATTTTAGTAAATGGTAGTATATCTCTTTCTTCTGAAAACTTCGAATTTTAGTGCTGTGGTCTTAATATTTATAGGATAATCAAAAAATAATTTGGAAACACAATTTACTTCGAAAAATTTTCAACATAAGGCACAGAGCAACATTTAAAGTCTAGGAGCGACTAGATTATATAATAAATATCTTTTCAATCATTATTTGCCCTTTTCCTGAAGAAAGTGGGTGAGTAGTGCAGTTTAAAACATGCTTGGAATAATAAAAATGACTGAATTTAAGAAATACAAATGATATTTGTGCACAGAATGTTATTAAAAAAAGTATATTTTCTATCAAATATACATCCTACAGTGTTATAGGTATAAAAAATTGTGAGGCACTTATATTAACAATGAAGGAGGAAAGCACTGAGATTATCTTTTATAAAAGCACCAAATCACTTACTTTAATATCTGAGATAAAAGCCAAAGCTAAACAAAAGGAGTTTAATTTTGTATTTGGTATATTAATAATAATCTAGAAGCTGAAAATTCAAAAGTATTTTTTTCTGACAAATTTTTATTTAAAAGTGTCCTACAGTTCCCCTAAATAAGTTTTGTATATTCTCTGGTACTCAGAATCATGTGAAATAGAGATGGAACCTCACTCCCTGTGGCAGCACAATTTATAGTTTAATGACTATATGTATTTCTGGTAATTTTCTTAACTCTTAAAAACACTGAAGTTTGGTTTGGAAAAATAGCACAAACAACACACATCAATGCCTCCATGTAAACTTGCTGATGACCAACACTGACAGTATTATTATTCTGTAATCTTCTGCAAACTCATCCAAAAACCAAGGTGCAAAAGGGGCTTGGAATTACAGGAATCCACTGGATGTCAAATCAGGGAAAGGTCTGGCTTCTGGTGGGTGATGAAGGGGCTGAAGATGTGTGGGAGTCTGAGTGTTATTTATATTACTTAATTCAGCGGGATAGGTTTCATTTAAAACTCCTCCATTCTGAAACTGCAAACAAAAATAGCAATGCGATTAATCAGACTAGATCTTTCAAGTATCTTAAGCCACTAAATGATATATTAAACTGCATTTTTAAAACATTTGCCTTGCATATTGTTAAACTTCAGTTCTTTACTGTTGCTAAAATTTCAATCATTCAGCAAAGACCTACTGAGCACATACTATGTGTTGCATTTATAACTTCCTGGTTTCTCCATTAGATGGTACAAATGTGTGATATATCAGTCTGAGCTCAGATTTGGCATTCCATACATTAGAAGAGTATCTGATGAACAAGTTGTCTTTGGTTTGGATAGAAACTGACAGATCAGAGAGTATCAGCTATGATTCACAGTTACATAATATATCTGTCATAAATAGGTTTGCTTTGACCAGATTCCATTTTAGTCAAGTTCTGGGTACCAATGGATTGACTGCATTCAAAATTAATACATTGGACTGCAGACCTAGGACTTTTCCATAAAAGGTCAGTTCTGATAGAGATGTCTTAATATTCCTAAAATATAGCATAGATAGGATTTCCTAAACCAATTTTTTATCTGTTATATGCTTTTGAGAAGTACTATTAAAAATGGTCCCAATTACAGATTAAGTTACCAAATAAAGTGCTCTCATCTTCTTTACAATAAAATTAGTCTATAACTGCTACTGAAAAAAAAGAGGCAGATACACAATTCTGTAGGGATTTATATGGAACTTTTGTATTTTAGTATATAGTTAGTGAAAGTTGTGGCAACTTTCAAATAGCTTGAACTCATAACTCTAATTGCTTCAAGTAAATCCTATGTCACATGTTAACATTAGACTTAAAAGATCCTCCAAAACATTAAATATATAGTAAAAAGTCACATAATCTAGGTCTTTAATGAATGGCATCTACATGGAGTCTTCAAACAGATGTTGGTATTATCAGAGAATGGTAGTCTTTGAATAAATGACTCATTAGTCAAAGCGTGATGCATGTCAGCAATTCTCTTTAAATATATTGTCAAAAGCAGTGCTGTCTAATAGAAATACAATGTGAGCCACATAGGTAATTTTAATTTTAAATAATTTCCTGGGGGAATCCATAGGGCTACTCACTTCCTATTATCTTCTTACTCATAAAGTAATAAAAAAACCTAAACTGGGGAGTAAAAAACAAAACTGAACAACTTGAGTAATATAATTGTAAACCCTGTAAATGAGGGACGTGTCAGCAGTTTACTCAGGTTGCCTACCTCTGCCACGTTATGGCGATGTTGTGAGATAGACTCGAACTGAAAACTAAATTTTGAGATAACTGAAGGATGTCGGGAGGGACGCTGGATATGTATCAGAGGAAAAACTTCCACTGCCGTTTTCTACTAAAAACCTCATCTATAGGCAAACCAAATGTGTGAAAAATGTCATGAACTTGAATCTCTTCTGCTATTCCAACACTTTAATACACAGTAAATAGAGATCAATGAACTTAATTTTGATCAGGATTTTCTTCAAAAGCCTACTGAATTATTCTTTAAAGTGCACTAAATATTTTTTAATGGAAAAGCATGAATGCAAACAAAATATATTCCCAGGAGGCCAGAGAGATAGAAAGAGAAAGCAGCTACCATCATTAATGTTTTTTTTTCAACGATTACTTTTAGATTTAAACTGTGGTGGCTGTTAGAAGAATCCTGATGACACATTAAAAAAAAATCAAAATGCAGGGGTGCTTACAGTAAAGTATATGACTCTTAAAAAATAAGTAAAATTTTTAAAAATAAAATGAAAATACAGTGTCAAGCTTGACAACATGAGAGAAAATTTTTTAAAATTCCAGAAGAAAATATTCCACTTTTAAAGATAAAATGAGCATCTGGCAGATAACTTGAAGGTACTGTGGCTGAATTCAGGGGTCACCCAGGACAAAGGCATTTGAAGAAAGCACAGCTATATTGGCTTTAAGTCATATAAAAAAGACTGAGCTTTAAATTTTTTAAGAGGGGGAGGGAGAGGAAGAATCTTATGCAGACTCCATGCTGGGCTCTATCCATGGCCCTGAGATCATGATCTGAGCAGAAGTCAAGAGCTGGGCACTTAACCAACTGAACCACCCAGGTGGACCTAAAGAAAACACTTTGCAAATACAGGGGCACGTAAATGGTTCAGTCAGTTAAGTGTCAGCCTTCAGCTCAGGTCACAATTCCAGCATCCTGGGATTGAGCCCCATGTCAGGCTCCCTGTTCAGCAGGGAACCTGCTTCTCCTTTTGTTTGTGCTCTATCTCTCTGTCAAATAAATAAATAAAATCTTTTAAAAAATGCAAATAGATTTCTGAATTTTTAAAGGATCATATAAAGAAGAGAGATAAACTCAAGAATCTATTCTAAACAATATATTTTGTAATAATTTCACTTGGTAACTAAAGGACATATTAGGTTGCCTTAGCCCTTGACTTCTTTTTCCTCTACAATTCAAGCAAAAAAGACCTATTCATATTAACATACTAATACCAGAAAAGTACTGGCTAACATAAAAGTAGTCACAGACATAAAATGTTTACAACTCATGTGTATTTATAATGTAAGAAGGATCACTGAAAGGGTTTCTTCAGTCTGATAAAACCCTTACCTTGTTTAAAAATGCCTGTGGACCTGGCATGGTTGGATTGTATGGCATCTGAGCCACATGGCTGTGCTGAGGTTCCGGCTGGCACTGGTACATGGACACAGCCCCGGCATAACAGGACTGAGGAGTTACTATGGTTGACTCTGGATTTAGTCCATGTGTTTGGTTTTCAGGGACTTGTAAACATGTGACAAAGTCTTCCAAATTAGTAGTATGGTAGGGGGATGGTTCAAAATTTCCTATGGGAAAGTCTAACTGTGTCCCCTTGGAATGCTGTGGTAACACAGACTGATTACAGGGAATAAAGTTCTGTGTACATGGCATAGCATCAATCTCAGATTTGTAGGGAAACTCCTGACTGGTCCCAGGTAAGTCTGAAAAGACACTATACTGTTGTAGATCTTGCTGAGGACAACTAAAAGGCACAGACTGGTTAGAGTTCCAATTGGCAAACATGCCATTGACTTGCATATGCTTCATTTTCTGACACAGTTGCTGCTGCTGCTCCACTGCTATGTGATTTTGGTGGTGTTGGAGGAGCTGCTGCTGCTGCTGCTGCTGCTGTTCTAACTGCAGGTGCTCCTGTACCATACAGCTGGAGTTCAGAGCCATGGGCTGTTGCTGCTGGTAATCTGAACACCCGAAGGCAGGCTTACTTAAAGAATCTTGGACGTATGTCAGGATTTCATCTGTTATATCAATATCTCTGAAGTCATCCTCACCAGAAAAGTCAGTTCTGAAAAATTCCTCATTCTGTTGCATGTGTTTGATATCTTCAAAATCAATACCTAGGTGTTTCATAATGCTATACAAGTCACTATTTCTATTGTCAGGAAGGAGCCCTGGTTGAACTCCAGAGAGTGTTGGATTCATTTCCTGAGAATGACCTATTTGCTCATGTTTTAGGATACTATCACTTCCCATGGGTGTGATATTGTCTTGCCAATTACTGCATTCATTCATAGAGTCATTAAAAAGATTTCTTTCAAATGGTGTACTACTTGAGGAAGGATAGAGATAAATAGACTCATCTTGTTGCATCATGGCAGCCAGGAGGGAATTGGGATTGAGAGAATCCTTATTTAGAGTTGATTTGGTAGCAGAATCTCTTCCACTTGCACCATTTTTAGTCCTTAGTGGTAAGGGATCCATCATGGGAGGAAAGGGATTTGTTATCTCATACAACACAGCTTCTCCAGTAGTAAACATAAAAGGCAACTTCATATTTCGTTTTCGTAAATGTTCTGTTCCTTCTTCATCTCTAAAATTGGGTGCAAAAAATTTGGCATATATTACGAAGAGTTGTATCATAAATATTTTAAAATAAAAAAAAATTTAAAAACCCAGCAAAGTTCATTGTAATTGAGTTTGAGAGCAGGGAGCATGAACTTAATTTTGACAAAGATTTCTCTGATGACAAGTGCTATAAAAGTTTTTAGAAAAATATTATTTCCACACTTAGTTTACATCCATGACATCCTGAAGAAAAAATAAATTCTGAGTAGAATAAGGATCCAAATATAAAAATAAATTGTAAGAATTTAGGAATTAATCATCCTGGCCAGGGTACCCCCTGTGCAGAGCAACCCAGGATTCCATGTGCCCAGGACAGCAGCAGCCAGCCAGCCAAAGGTGCCAGTGGCATACATGCAATCTACACAGGAGATGTTCCTACACAAGGTCACTCCTTCATGACTGGGAGAGGTAGTTGTTTCACTTAATTAGAAAGTGAAAAATGAGAAGACAGAGGGATATGCTCCAAATGAAAGAGTAAGGCAAAACTTCAGAAACAAAGGAAACAATCTACCTGATAAAAGAGTTCAAAGTAATGTTCACTGGACTTGGGAGAAGAATGGATGAACTCAGAACTTCAAAAAAGAGAAAGAAAAAGTTAATAACTAAAATGAAAAATACACTAGAGATCTGCAACAGGTTAGAAGAGACAGAAGAACAGATCTGTGATCTGGAAGACAGGGCAATGGAAAGCACCCAAGTGGAACCACAAAAAAAAAAAAAAAAAAAAAAAAAAGAAGATCAGTTAAGGGACCTCTGTGACCACATCAAGTACACAAATTTCACCTTATAGGTATCCTAGCAGGAGGAGCGATGGGGGAGGAAAGGCAGAAAACATATGAGAAGAAATAATAGCTGAAAAATTCCCTTAACTGGGGAAGGAAACAAGCATTAAAGAGAGCTGCAAACATGATGAACCCAAGGAGGTCCCACACCAAGATACATCAAAGTTAAAAACAGTAAGAGAAAAGAGCTGTTTAAATGCAAAGGAAACTCCATAAAGGTTGTCAGCTACTTTTGCAGCATAAGCTTTGCAGGCCAGAGGGGAGTGTCATGAGCTATTCAAATGCTTAAAGGAAAAAACCTACAACCAAGAATATTCCACCCAGCCAGGTTATAACTCAGAATTGAAGAAGAGAGGAAGAGTTTCCCAAGGTAAAGAGAATTATGAAAGAAAAAAATTTCACCAGGAAACCTATAGTACAGGTAGAGCAATCATTTGCAAATGATTGATTTAACCTTATGATGGTTAAAAGACAAAAGCGGTAAAATCAGTTATCTAGAAAATTAGGGAATCACAAAGATGTAACATTTGACATCAGATGCATACAAGATGAGAGGGGTAGTAAAAAAACAGTGCTTTTACAATCTGTTCAAACATAAGCGACCATTAATATAGACTGCTATATACTTGGGATGTTATATAGGAACCTGCAGGTCACCACAAACTAAAAATCTAATAGATACAGAAAAAAAAAAAAAATAAAGAAAAAGGAATCCAACCATAACATTAAGTAAAGATATCGATCACAAGACAAGAGAGCAAGAAAATAAGGAACAGGGAATAACCATAATAACAACCAGAAAACAATGAACCAAATGGAGTAAGTACATCCCTACTGAATGGCCTAAATGCTCTAATCAAAGGATACAGGGTGAGTGAAGGGATTAAAAAAATAGACATCGATATGCTGCCTACAAGAATAAAACTTCAGACCTAAAGACAAATTCAGATTGAAGGTGAAGGGATGGAAAAAAAAATACTCCATGCAAATGAAAGTAAAATAAATAAATTAGTATCACCCCAGCTTATTTTATTTATTAACAGAGAAAATAGATTTTAAAACAAAGACTATAACAAGAGATAAGGAAGGGCATTACAGAATGATAAAGGGATCAATCCAACAAAAGGATATAATAATTGTAAATACCTATATAACTAGCATAGGAGCACTAAAATATATAAAGCAAAATATTAATAGACATAAAAGGAGAAATTGTCAGTAATACAATAGTAGCAGGACTTTAGCACTGCATTTACATCGCTGGATAGATTATCCAGGCAGAAAATCAATAAAGAAACTTTGGCTTTCTAGGATACCTTAGACCAGATGGGCCTACTATATACACACACAGCATTCCATCCAAAAGAAGAACACCAAAACAAAACAAAACCAAACAAACAAAAAAGAAGAACACACACATAAAGCAAGATCATGTTAGGTCACAAAACAAGTCTCAATAAATTTAAGACCGAAATCAAGCATTTTTTTCTGTATGAATCTAGAAATCAACTATAAGGAAAAACACTAGGAAAAAAATCACAAACACATGGAGGCTAAACAACATGCTACTGGCTAAACAACCAGTGGGTCAACAAAGAAATCAAAAAGGAAATCAGAAAATACCTGGAGACAAATGAAAATGGAAACACAATGGTCTAAAATCTTTGGGACACAGCAAAAGTAGTTCTAAGAAGCTTATGCCAATATAGGCCTATCTCAAGAAATAAAAATCTCAATCTAACTTTTCACCTAAAGCAACTAGAAAAAGAACAAAAACCCCAAGTTAGTAGAAGGAAGAAAATTAATAAAGATCAGAGAGACACAAATGAAATAGAGACTATAAAAACAATATAAAGGATCAATGACACCGAGAGATGGTTCTTTGAAAAGATAAAGTTAATAAACTTTTAGCCAGGAAGAAGAAAAATTGAAGACACAAATAAATAAAATCAGAAATAAAAGTAATAATCAACACTACAGAAATACATATAAGGAACTAGTAAGAAAAATTAGATGCCGACAAATTAGAAAACAAAAGTGAAATAAATTATTGAGACTACACTGAAAACAAAAAACTTTTGCACCATGAAGAAAACCACCAACAAAAGGAAAAGGAAGCCTACTGAATTCAGGAAAATATCTGCAAATGATATATCCAATAAAGGGATAATACCCAAAATATATAAAGAATTCATACAACTCAACAACAAACAAAATCTGATTAAAAAGAGGACCTAAGGGATCCCTGGGTGGCGCAGTGGTTTAGCGCCTGCCTTTGGCCCAGGGCGTGATCCTGGAGACCCGGGATCGAATCCCATGTCAGGCCGCTGGTGAATGGAGCCTGCTTCTCCCTCTGCCTATGTCTCTGCCTCTCTCTCTCTCTGTGTGTGTGTGACTATCATAAATAAATAAAAATGTAAAAAAAAGAGGACCTGAATAGATAGTTTTCTAAGGAAAATATACAGATGGCTAACAGACACATGAAAAGATTACCAATATCACTATCATCGGGGAAATGCAAAATAAAACCACAGTGACCTATATCACCTCACACCTGTCAGAATGGCAAAAATCAACAACACCAGAAATAATAAGTCTGAGAATATGGGGAAAAGGGCATCAAAAAAGTACACATCCCTTGTGTCTACTGATGGGACTGTAAATTGGTACAGTCACTGTGGAAAACAGTATGGAGGTTCCCTAAAAAATTAAAAATAGAAATACTATGCAACTCAGTAATTCCACTGCTGGGTACTTACCCAAAGAAAATGAAAATACTAATTTGAGAAGATAAATGCACCCCTCTGTTTACTGCAGCATTATTTATAATAGCCAAAATATGGAAGCAATCTAAGTGTCCATCAATAGATGAAAGGATAAGGAAGGTACGGTATATTGCTCAGCCGTAAAAAAATAATGAAATCCTGCCATTTTTAAAAACATGGATGGACCCAGAAGGTATAGCATACCTAATGAAATTAGTCAGAGAAAGATAAATATATTATATCACTTACATGGAGTCCAGAGGAAAAAAATGAACAAAAAGACATACACACACAGATACAGTCTCAAATACAAAGAATAAACTGGTGGTCGCCAGAGGGAAGGGGGTGGAAGGATGGGTAAAACAAATGAAGGAGATTATGAGGTTTAAACTTCCAGGTATAATAAATCATGGTGATGAAAAGTACAACATAGGGAATACAGTCAATAATATTGTAATAACTTTGTATGCTGACAGGTGGTAACTACACTTACAGTGAGCATTGCAATGTATATCATTGTTGAATCACTATGTTGTACACCTGAAACCAATATAACATTGTATGTTAATTATACTTTTAAAAAATTTAGAAATCTGAGTAGGAAGAGCCATATCTAAATAAAACCCAGAATCTCTAAAGGAAAATAGTGGCATAACTGATATAAAAATTAAAAATCTTGCATGGCAAAAGAACAAATCAAGTTAAAGCATAGACAAAAATAGGTCATATTTATGATTTCATATATATATACTCTATATAGTATATGTGTATATAAATATATACAATTTAATATCCATGTTAAGTAAAGAGGTTTTTTTTTTTTAATATTTTATTTATTTATTCATGAAAGACACAGAGAGAGAGGCAGACACAGGCAGCGGGAGAAGCAGGCTCCCTGCAGGGAGCCTGATGTGGGACTCGATCCCAGGACCCCAGGATCATGCATGACCTGAGCCAAAGGCAGATGCTCAACCACTGAGTCACCCAGGTGCCCCAAATAAAGAGTTTCAGTGAGGACCAAGAGAGAATCAAACAACACAACAGAAGATATGAACTGACAATTCACAGAAGGAAAATGCCCTAGAAAGATTTAAAAAGATGTCCTGACTCATTAGTAATGAGAAAATGCAACAAACCTCTTAATAACTTACAAAACAAGCAAACATGAAACTCATATAATGAAAATATGAACAGCAGAAACTATATTACTGACATATGAAGAATATCATACATACAACAGAACATATATTCTTGAGAGCACATGGGATATTTTACTAACATTGACCATATGTTAGATCATAAATAAGCTACCACAAATTTCAAAGAACTGAAATCACTCAGAAAATGTCTTCTAACTTCAGTAAAATTGTCCTAAAATTCAGTAACAAAAAGACTACACAATCCCCAATGTAAAAAGTACATTCCACTATATTTCTAAAGAAATCATGAATAGAAAAAACAAAACCTGTCAAAACATTAGTACTGTAGTTGAAGTTGTACTTAAAAGGAAACTAATAGCTTAAAGAAAAGGTTGGAAAAATATCAAATTATGCCCAAAGAAAGTAGAAGGAAGAAAATAATAAGCAGACAAAGTGAAATAGAAAACAAATATACAATAGGGAAAATCAACAAAAGTTGGATCCTTGAAAAGACTAAAAAACTAATGAAAAAAAAAAAAAACAAAACTAATGGCCTTCTAGCAATAATAAGAGACAGGGAACAAATTTCTAATATCAGGAAATGTTTCTTAATCACTATAGATCTTACAATGAAAAAAAGACAATAGAGCATAAAAGAGAAAAATCATCATCATGTCTATGAATCCAGAGGAAGTATTTAATAAAATTCAATGTCATACATGATGATAATATTTAGTAAACTAGAGAGAAAAGAAGCTTATAAATTAAAAAAAAGTATATATGTATATATAAATAGCAAAAGAAAACACTACCACAAACATCATACTCTACAGTAAAATACTAAAGTTTCCCCCTTAGACTGGAAAGAAGACAAAAATGAAACCTGATATCATTATCTTTTTGTTTTTAAAGATTTATTTATTCATTCATGAGAGACAGAGAGAGAGAGGCAGAGACATAGGCAGAAGGAGAAGCTGACTCCTCACAGGGAGCCCGATGTGGGACTAGATCCTGGATCCTGGGATCACGCCCCGAGCCAGAGGCAGACACTCAACTTCTGAGCCACCCAGGCGTCGCAGTATCATTATTTCTTTCACATTTTATGGAGGACCTAACCAGTGCAATAAAGGAATTTTTTTAAAATAAATATCTAAAGATTAAAAAGAAAAAAATTACATACATGGTATATATTAGAAAATATTGAATAATCCAGACAACTTTTGAGAAAAAGTGGATTATAGTAAGGTCATTGAATACAAGACAGTATTAAAAAAAACAACAATGAAATGAAATGAAATGAAATGAAATGAAATGAAATGAAATGAAATGAAATAAATAAAATAAATAAAATAAAATAAAAATTAAAATAAAATAAAATAAATAAAAATAAAAATAAAAATAAAAATAAAAATAAAAATAAAAATAAAATAAAATAAAATAAAATAAAATAAAATAAAAATAACCAACAATTAGAAATTGCTATACAGGGACACCTGGGTGGCTCAGTGGTTGAGCATCTGCCTTTGGCTTGGGGGGTGATCCCAGGATTCTGGGATCAAGTCCCACATCAGGCTTCCCACACAGAGCCTGCTTCCTCCTCTGCCTCTCAGAGACCTGGGAGAGGTCTCTGCCTCTCTTTCTCTGTGTCTTTCATGAATAAATAAAATCTTAAAAAAAATAAATTGCTATACATACACCATTTAGAATACCATTGCAAAGGTTCAAGTATCTAGAAATAAAATTGAGAAAAAAATATAAGACTTGGGTAAGAAAAATACAACCCATTATTCAAACAAAGACAGGTATATATACCCATGTACCCATATGCCCATGTACATACATTTATTCACCATGTTCACGGGTTGGAACAATATTATGAAGACGTTAATTCTCCCAAAATAAGCTATAGTTTCAATGTAATTCCATTCAAAATCCCAACAGATACTCTGGTGGAAATTGACAACTGATTTCTAAAATATATATGGAAATATAAAGAACAGAGGACAGTCTTAAAGGAAAACAACAAAAATACTCAACAGACATGATGGAGAGCATACACTCAGAAATCAAGATTTATTATAAAGATTGAGCAATGGACAATGTGTGGTTGGTGTGAAAATAGACAACTAGACTCATGGAATTCAGTCTAGCAATAATAAGAGATAGGGGGCAAATCCCCTAATTAAAATTCAGTGCAGGGGGGATAAGATGGCCTTTTCAATAAATGTTACTGGTCACTTGGATATACACATAAAGGAATATAGACATTGATCCTTAATAAAAAGCACACAGAAATATCAACTCTCTAGAGTGGAGAAAATATTTGCAATACAGTATTTGACAAAATACTCATTTATAGAATATGTAAGAAACCTAAAAACCACTGCCTGCTTAGAAAGTATACTAAACACAGCATTCTTCTAGATTTATTTTATTTTACAGATGGTATTACTTTTCATCTTCATATACCACAATAAAACCCTGGAGTTTTCATTGTTAATTCTCTTCTGTAGTTCTATAAGTTTGGTTGTTCAATAAAGTTTGTTAATTCTATCTTCTCAATGTCCTTCACTTATGCCTTCTTTCTATACATATTATCTTTTCAACTTTTATTTCCAGAGAAAACTCTCATAGGATTTATTTGGAAGTTTTCATGTAAGAGGATTTATAAGCAGTATCATTTAAAAAAATTAAAATATGAGACATTTTTGTCTTTGTACTTACGTTAGAGGTCTCTGTGTTGCAATGATATAATCTGGTCTTCCATTTTTATACACTAAACGTGCATTAGACTGAACCCAGGTCCATCGATTGTCTTTGGTAAGGAGCCTGAATACTATCATGCCACTCTCTCCTGTCTTAATCACTAAAATAAAATACAAAAATTATCAAACCCAAAATCAACATACTAAAGAAAATCTCTGAAACAAAGCCCCTCTAACATATTTTTCGATGTACTGATCATCAAATATGATAAATGTCTTGACAACTTTTAAGCACAGTTTATTAAAATGCATAGAAACAGTTGTTCAAAGTTGTTTTTTTCTATTTCAGCCTAAACTTATTATTTAGTAGGTTAAAGGGAAGATAGGTCAGAAAATCCTGGTAATACATGAAACTACAGAGTATACATTTTGGGGAAAACAAAAAGATAAAAATTATTTTCATTTTAAAAGGGGAACATTTCTATCATTTATGTTTAAAAATTGTGTAATAAAATGTTAATATATATTAATAGATTTATAAATTAATGATACCATTTAAAATGCTATTAAAAATTAAATAAAATGTTGGACAAATGGTCATTTTCCTAGTAATTAAACTGTTATATTCTTGTGTGGCAGCTATAGAGCACTTTAGAATAGAGTGTAATCCAGGGCTATCATAATGGTATGACACTAAGTGTAAGTTTATTCAAATAGTTACCTTAAATACATTATGTAATAATCTGAAATATGTACCAGAATGTATGCCACTTTTCAGGCATGCATACAAGGAAATACAACTTACTCCGGATATGGTACTCAGCACAATAAAGCATATCAGCAGCATGAATAAATTGGTATCCTGATCCCCTCATGCACAACTCTGCTTCAGTATAGCCTAAAACAAGTTTTCCTCTGTTTAAAAAAAAGGTAAAATAAGAAATTAGTTATATGCTCTTTTCTGCATTGTGTCTTCCTTGACATTCAGAATTTAACAGTAGCAGGTAGAAACAATCAATTCATGTAACTGCTTTCTTCTTTTTATGACTGTTAATTTAAGTTTTAGATGATTTTCATCTCTTGAACAAAGAACATGATTATTAGCGTGGAAGATGAATCTAACAGAGTTACATACATAAAAAAGAATCTGTAATAAAAATGTTAGAATGCTCCATTTTGAGGGACAAAGTTTTTCAAACCGGTCTGCAATCCCATAGTTACAAGAAAAACAATTTTACATTTTGATATGATAAGAATGCTAATATCAAATCCACTTCATAATTTTCTGGAAGTTACTAAACTTCTAAAGCTAAAAATCAAAGTTTGTATGTGTTAAAAATGTAAAATAAACCAACAATAAATGTCATCAGAATACTGAATCTTATTACTAAAATAAGCAAGTCATCTTTATGATACAGAAATTGTGATAAGTATTGTAAAAAATTTTAAGATGATCTGTGAGCCTGATGAAATTACTTTAAGAGGCTATAGTGAAAGAGTATGAAATAATCGCTCATATAATAATAAACATTACAAGGTATACTCTATGTTTCATATGCTAAGAGATTTACTGCAACAAAATATATATTTAATGAAACAAAACTGAAAAAGTTTTACTTACTTGGCATCACAAGCAGTAGGTGTAAAGTCTAGTTTGTGTTTGGTTCTAAAGATGAAATTTTTGGTTCGGATCTCAAGGATGGATGGTGGTTGAAGTGGAGTAGCTATTGCAAACAAAGCCAACTGAGGTGGCAGTATTGAACCATCTTTCCCTTTCTTGTTCTGTCCATGAAGATACTTTAACCTCCCTTGGAAATTCATTGCCTTAGAAAACCGAAACCAGTTCATTAAAATTAATGCTTAAAAATTGTTCATTTCAAAAGGCTCAATCATGGCCATTTCCAGTAGTCTTGATAATTCCATAAAAGTTCGTGAGGCTGACTAATGCTATTTTCATTCTTTTCTTCACAGGAAGCCCATTAACAACTTTCCCCACAGGTAGTACAAACAGTATCCTAAAAGGGCTGACAAGGGAGCTGTCACAACAAAATTATCTGTATCTTTCTCTGAGCTCACAATTGCCCTGTTATTAATACCTTCCTTCCCCTCACCATGGCATTCAGTACATATTTCCTCAATGAATGAATAGTGATAAAGTCATCAAGTACATACTAATTTTCAAATACAGATAAGCTATAGTCCATAGCTCACTGTCTATTTCATAACCTATGGTAATCTTTCATATAGAGATAAAATGCAATTTTATTAAGATGCTAGAATGAATAATCAAATCATGTAAAGAATGTAGAACTCTACTAACAATATAGGGCACTTTTAGAAGACAGGAAACAAAGAAACTTAAATGTGAAAATGATCAATTTAGTTGCTTAGAAGTGTATTAACCAGGCTGAGCAATGATTCTGACCTCAGTATATGACAGCAACACAAGGAAGAAAAGACCCAAGTATACAAATTCTATCTCAGAAATACATATTAATTGATCATCAGTACTAAGAAAACTACCTCAAAGCACAATTCTAACTGTGGGTCAGCAAAATTACCTTCACAAATAAACACATCAACAAAAATAACTGCTAATATTTAAGATTTTATTATCTATTTCAAAGTCCTGATAATTCACAAAAGTAATATGTATCATGCTTTATATTCTCTTCTGTACCCATTGGAGTGCACTATCTTAAGGACAAAGACTCCTTCCACTCTGAGTATCCTGCTAAACCTGCTTGCTCCCTGATTATCTTGTTCAGGTGTTCAAGCTACACAATGGCAGCTCATACCACATGACAATTCTGCAATCACGAATATACAACCATTTTTAGATAGCAATTACTGTAGCTGTGTAGAAAAAGCTATGATAATATTTCTGACTGGCAAGGATTAAATCCAAAGAGGGTAAGCATTTTGCTCCTAAAAAAGGGCTACAAAGTTCTCTGTCTTACATATTATGAAATCCTGAAAATAGGCAGGATCAAGGTTCTATAATATTTCACTCAGTCTTTGTTACTACATCCTAAAAGATTAAGATTTTGAGTTATGGAAGATACTAAAATCTGAAAAAAGTAATTTTTAAGTTACTTTCCTTCATGAAATTATTTCTTAAAGGAGTTTTAAATATCAAACTCAAATCTAACCAAAGAAAGTAGTTTCAGTTTTCTTTTTTTTTTTTTGCTTTCTGAAACTTAATAGAAATTGCCAATATCATAAGACTTTGCACCTTACCAGAAAACCGGACGAATTATCCAGCAGACACCTTAGTCGGCACACGAAGCTCCTTTCCATTAAGGAAGAGTTTTCTGGAGGAAGCTGGTCTGGGTTATAACAGACTACTGGCTGTGGCAGCCCATTAGCGTCTGTAGAAATAATAGCAACACAAATTTACGCATTTTGCCGTACAATCAAGTGTTTGGAGAGCTGAAATTTGCATTAATTTCTAAATTGGATTCTGTTCTGATACAAAAAAGAATCATTTTCAGAAGAGTAGCTAATGAAAAGAAACTAAAATGCACAGAATATCACTTTTACTACATAGAACTTTACTCAGTTTTGTTTTTATTTCTATTGTCAAAAATATCTATATTTTCCAATGCCTTTTATCTTCTTAACACTTTTCATAGACTTTTTTTTAAGATTTTATTTATTTATCCATGAGAGACACAGAGAGAGAGAGAGAGGCAGAGACACAGGCAGAGGGAGAAGCAGGCTCCAGGCAGGGAGCCTGACGTGGGACTCGATCCCGGGTCTCCAGGATCACGCCCCGGGCTGTGTGCAGCGCTAAACCGCTGAGCCACCCGGGCTGCCCACTTTCCTGGACTTCTAAAAGCACTGCAGAGGGAAAAGTTTTTTTTTTTAAAGATTTTATGTATTTATTCATGAGAGACAGAGAGAGAGAGAGAGAGAGGCACCGAGACACAGGCAGAGGGAGAAGCAGGCTCCACACAGGGAGCCCGATGTGGGACTCAATCCCGTGACTCCAAAATCGCGCTCCAGGCTGAAGGCAGGTGCTAAACTGCTGAGCTACCCAGGGATTACAAAAAGTTTTTTTATACTTGCATATTCTAGTTTGCTTTTTTATTTGGTCCATTCGATAGACAGAACAATTTATACATACTTGAGTATCAACCTTACACATTCCTTCCAGTCTCTCAAAATATTATATGTGATTTTTATAAAATATATTACTGAGAGGGGCGTCTGGGTGGCTCAGTTAAGCATCCAGTTCTTATTGTGGTTCAGGTCGTGGTCTCAGGGTGTGGGACCAAGCCCTAAATATTCCTCAGCAAGGAATCAGCTTCTCTCTCTCTCCCTCAGTCACTTCCCCCACCTGTGCACAATCAATCAAATAAATAATAAATAATTTTTTTAAAAAAAATTAAAATATATTACTGAGTATGGTAACACTTTCTTGCTTGAAATTCATCAATAATTTGTCAAAATATTCCTTAGGTCACTAAGCTCTTTGTTATCTGGCTGGAGCCTACAACCACAGACTAATGTCTTCCTACTTCTTTCCAACCTTCACCATAGAGTTATACATCTCCCAGAGGTTCTGGCCTCCTTTCAGAGAACTGTTATCAAGAAATCACCATACTGTCTTTTGGCAAACATTCTTACCATCAACTCCTTGTCCAGAGTCTGTACACTGTGAAGGGTTTAATGTCCAGTGTAGCTGACGCTGAAATTCACCTCGGTCTTCAGTATGAATAAGTTCATATACGCTCTGATGTATGACATCAGACTAAAGAAAAAAGATACAAGGAGACTTTTTTAAAGTACTGATTTAAAAAACGTGGTTTACTAAATTAATATCAAAACGTAGCTAGATTACTGAGTGCTTGTCAGCAGTGACAAATGTATGTCAGATGGTCGCAAAACTCTCTAGTCATCCAAGATAGGAAAAGCTAGAGCGAGCAGAACACTGTAATTGGTCAGCCAAAAGTTAACTACCATCACTTCCCTACTTGAATGCTTTTCAGTCAACTAAGTCATCTTCTCATTCCTTAATTGCAACACATTCAGTTCTGCTCATTTTAAATTTATTGATCTTTTAAATCCTACTTCTTTCACAAAACCTTGTCTGAAAATCTAGCATCTTAGACTTCTCTAACGCTTAAAAGTATTATGTATTTCTTTCACTGTCCTCTAATGATTTTCTTTAAACTTTTACTTCTAGCATACTCCAGAAGAGTAAAGGATCATGCTTTTACCAGCTTAGATTCCTTCTTCTACCTCTTGCCTCTCAGTAAGTCAGGCTTTGTGGCAGGGCCAGATTCCGCTATCTATCGAGTTTAGCTATCTAAACCTCCCTGTGTACTTAATCTAGCATTAAACCATCTTACTGCCATCTATTCTCCAATTGCCAGAGTTCTCATCTAAAACACAGACTGCAGCATACACAGTCCCTTAACAAAAACTAAAGACTCTTGGTGGTTTCTATTGTGTATACAACATAGTTTAAATTTCAGTCTATATAACACTGTAGACGCTGCTATTCCAACCAGCACCCTTGGCATCACCTGTGAGCTTGTGAGAAATGCAAACTGATAGGCCCCACTCTGACCCAAACTGAATCAGATTATCTGGAAGTAAGGCCCAAAGATTTTCGAGTTTTACATGAAGTTTAAGTGAGTCCTACACATATTAGAATTTAAAAATGCTGGCACATAAGAATAGCTAACATTCAAGGGTATTTACAAACTGTTCTCAAATTATACCAAATATTTTTGTCCCTCAAATATGACAATCACCACTCCATTTATGCACCATTTATTCAATAACACTAAACAAACCAAACATGTTCATCTCTTAAAGTACTTCTGGTCTACTACTGCTTAACATAGTTCTACCTTTTCTTTCCTGTGTTCTCTCTACAACTGCCCACCCACCTGAATCTTATGCTTTCTTTAGGTTAGCTTAAATACCATTTCCTTCAGGAAAGTTTCCATTATCAGCTTAAGACAGAATTAAAGGTTTAAGCTATGATACTTTGCCTGTACCTTTACATATCACTTCATTCACTTCACAGTTGCCGTATGCCCTCCGGTATCCATAACTAATGGGATGGCAAATATTCCCTTGTCTGCCCCCCATCCAAAGTGTATCTGCCCCTAACCTGAATGTTTCTTATATATAAGAGTCTTTAATAAGTGTAAGATGAAACACAATATGTATGAATCTCATAAATATTTAAGAAAATTGTAAATTTTCTTGTAGTAAATTAATAGTATAAAAATTTTAGCTAAAAATATATTTTTACTTTAAAGCATATTTTGATTGATATTTTATATATACAAATTATCTTTTATGTCCCTAAAACATACGATACGTAAAAAGTAGAGTTAATTCTCCAAAAAAAATTTTTTTTGCATGGCTTGAGAAAAATATACTTACCTGCTGAAACCCTAGGTAATCTTGTATGGTAGAAGAAGCATAAAAGACCAAAGCATCTGTGGTGACAACCAGCACAAAGCCATTCAGAGCCTACAAGGAAAAAGATTATAAAATTAGTAATGTGACTAAATAACAATATTGCCACTCATAAACTGACTTCAGTTACGGTTATCACTTTTATTGCTGAAAAATCTCTCTTTAAAATGGCTAAAATGATAACATCTCATAAACACAGATATACCATATACTGTGGAATGAAAAGAATCTATTTATACCTTTTGATTTAGGTAAGGAAAAGCTGACAGCTAAACTTAATGTTCAATCACAGTAACTTCAATAAAAAACTGGTTTCTTTTTCCTCATGCTTTGGGTGTTCAGAGATCATAGCTATAGTACTGGTGAATGCCCTCAAATGAATGGTGGTGGCACCCACCGGGAACTGAAATGTTTAATAACACCTTCAAAATTAAATAGTCTTAAATTTCAGTTAGCAGTTACACCCAATTTTGTATTTTTTTCCTTCTGAAATATCTTTTTTTATAGAGAAGAGTATCCATTGATGATATGCATTTTCTTTTGTGGAGAGTCATGATTGTTCAAACAGTGAAATGAATTTAGTACTTTCCAATAAACTCCTTATGCCAGAAAGCACAAAGATAATTTAAGATACAGTATCACAAGCTTTTAGACAAATGTTAATTGTCAAAAATAAAACAAAAAAGCCTTTAAAAAGAATATATGCATGCCAATTTTATGTATCTCTCAAAAGATCTTAAATACTATTTGGAAGAAGGTTATTACTTATATTGAATTATTAGTGAACAAACAGAATATGTTAATTACATATTAATGAAAGAGATTATTATTCTTTAGTATTAGTCACAAAGATTTGCCCTACTTATCTGAAAATCATGATGAGGTTCACTTACTATTTAATATGAGAGAAATAAGTTGCAACTGATAGTGTTATTTATGGTTTCAACTTCTGTTAACTCAAAAATGAAGCTGTAGATTCTAATAGGCATGATAGTAAATAGCAGCAGGCAGAAGATGATTAAACAAATGAAAATGACTGAAATAAATGATGGATAATGAAAAGAGAAAGTCATTTTTTTTAAAAAGATTTTGTTTATTATACATGAGAAACACACACAGAGAGAGAAAGAGATGCAGAGACACAGGCAGAGGGAGAAGCAGGCTCCATGCAGGGAGCCCCACGTGGGACTCGATCCCGGGACTCCAGGATCACACCCCAGGCTGAAGGCAGCGCTAAACCGCTGAGCCACCTGGGCTGCCCGAGAAAGTCATTTTTATTTTTAAACCTTATATAATACTAATGAATTTAAGCTAAGCTTGAAAGTATTTTAAATTTTTCGTAATAAAACACGATGTAACATTTTCTTTATCTCCTTTGTTAAAACTAAAGGAAATGATTTCTCATTAAAAGTGTCATGGCAAGTAGTATATTGTATCTCTGGAAACATTCTCTATGCCTTAGGGATACTTGGTTGATAACCACATGTTGAAAGTATAGTTAGATGTCATTATGGCAACTGTATGTAATGAAATACACCATTTTTCATATGTCTACAATGTTCTTGATCATCTGTTTCAGAAGAGATCCAGCCAACTGGGTCCTAGCAAATCATATAATATGCGATGCTTCCTATTTGAAACTAATTTACAAGTGATATCCAACATAATTTGTAACAGATGCATTTACTTTAAATACCTAAATGTTTCCAATTTTCAGAAAATTAAAAAATAATACTAGTCTTGCATTAATATCATTTTTATTCTCTGTCCTTGACATAGTATATGCATACAATTTGCCTAAATATTCTAGGAGGGAAAAAATCATTGGCCCATAATTTAAACTGCTTTATCAAATGTTAATCATTCCATATTTGTTTATTTTCTCTTGAAGTGTAGGACTTCCTTATTACTTTACTCCAGAACCCGAGGTGTGTGTTTAATCATATAAAGCAGCAATTATAAAAATGTTTTCCTATGACCTGAATAAGGAGTCTTTACGTTTGAAGCTATTATATAAATAAAGATCCTCAGCCAGGGCCAGGAAGAGGACTCATGCTTGAATACATTTAATTTGTTTAACCTAATGGGAGCAAAAGTTAATTTTCACCATTACAAAAATAATAAAGAATGTTAAAATTATTGAGTTACACATAAACATTTTCAGAATGAATTAAAGGAGTTAGTAAAAGTTGCAGCTACTTTCTGTCACAAAAGGAAACTAAGTTCTTTACTCTGTTCACTGGATGGAATTGAAAATGATCACATAATAGTAATAGCACATAGCACAGCACACATCTTCATTCTATCCTTTTTTTTTTTTTCAGCAAAATAAATACCTGAGAATTTTAGATGAGAATTAAACATCGTATCAGTTCCAAAAAATAGAGTGAAAAAAAATAAAATAGTTTTACAAACAAATCTAAAAACTCTCTGAGTTCTAAAGCAAAAATTAGTGCTTCTAGTTGTTGAGAAAAAACTTTAGCATGTTGATACGACATGACGTAGCTAAGAGACAATACAGTTATAAGAACATAATGAAAAATGAAATTTAGTTTAGGAGCAATACTGAACTATTAAGTAAATGTAATTAACTGTTTTAATAAAGTGGTACTCCTGAAAAAGCGTATGTAAATTCAATGTCTTAAATGAGAACCTTTGAAATAATCTAGGAGTTCTTTCTAGTTAAAGAAATACAACAGGGAAATCGCTAAGTAGACTTCTAATCTACTTGATACAATTACATTTTTTCACATACTAGCGACACAACACCACTATTGCAGTTCAGATGAAGTGACATGAAATACTGGGTAAGTTCTAAATAAACTGGAGTAACTAAAAGACTGATTCATTAATCTTTCATTTACCATGTCTTTATTATGAGAAACTACATTTACTAAAATTTACCTGTAATAAGAATTCTCCTTCTTGCAGATGCAGACCTTCTCTGAATTTTGTTCTACAGTTTTCCTGGACTTCATTTCTGTCAGTTGGGGAGGACTGTAATGCAACTATGCAGAAAAGGGAAAAGCAATGATATAGTAAGTAGTTTTTCAAGTAAGTGACTTCAAAGGGCTATAATGGAAAATCTCCATATACCTAACAGAGACACAATGTGAAATACTGTCCACTAGTACTAGAATGACTAAGTATAATCCTTTGTGAATAAGTGGTTTCCAAATCAGTGGACAGATTGCTAAAAATAATTACCAATAAATAATTTATTAAAAAATAAAGTATTAAAAATAATTTGTGATGAGCTCAATAGGATTTTTGGCATGTAACTTAAGAGTTTTAAAGAACTGCATGGTGCTGCTATAAAAACTCTCCCCACTCTTACTCATTTACTTATAAGGTTCCTCAGAACATGACCTGTAAAAATGATTTTACTATCAATATATACATACCTAAACAGTGAACATATAGTGGTGAGGAGGAAGAATCAACTATCAGCCTTATTAAGAAATATATTTCCATTAAGGTTAGAATCCTTCTGTCTAGCTTTAGAGTAAAAAGCAAGTAGTATTGTTACTAGAGTCTTGTTAAATTTGTAAATCAACACACGAAGAATTAACATCTTTATGATTTTGAATCATTCTATCCAAGAACATGTTCTTCCTTTTGTTTAAATCTGTATTTTTTGTCCCACTAGAGTATTTTGAAATTGTTCACAAAAAAGATTTGCATATTAACTTTTATGTTTATTTCTACATATTCCGTTTCTTAAAGTGGCTTCTCCATTATTATCTTCTAACTGCTTGTGGATTATATATATAAGGGGAAGTCTGATGCCATGGCAGGATGCTTACTCCTGGAGGTAGCAGGTTATAACACTCTCTCTCCTTCTCTGTCATCTCTCTTCTTTATCTCATGTGTGTGTGTGTGTGTGTGTGTGTGTGTGTGTGTGTGTGTGTGTGTCTTGTATAGTCTGGGAGGCAACACAACTGAAGAGTAGTAAGAGCTATTGTGTACTTACTTAGAATTTTTCCAAGCACTCTCAAATATCATTTCATTTAATATTGGTAAGTGACAGAATGAAGTTCAAATCTTAGCTTTGCCATTTACTAAATGTGTAGGCTTTCTGAGCCTATGTCCCAAAACGTGAACTGGTAATTGAAAACAAAAACCAAAAAAACCATGTTGCTCGGTTATTCTGAAGAATAATGAGAATATATGTGAAGTTCCTGGCATATGGCAGCTCAGAAGTTCAATAAATGGTAACTTTATTAGCAGTGTTTCCCAGATCCTATAGGCTAGTTTGTTAAAAAGTATAGCCTTTTTTATAAAATCACAATGTATTTCCATTTCCTGATCTGTTTTTAAACATCAATATTTAAATACGAGAAATCATTAAATAACATTGACTTTGAGGGCAGCCCCAGTGGCTTAGTGGTTTAGGGCCTGATCCTGGAGACCCGGGATCGAGTCCCACGTGGGGCTCCCTGCATGGAGCCTCCTTATCCCTCTGCCTGTGTCTCTGCCCCTCTCTCTCTCTCTCTCTCTCTCTCTCTGTGTGTGTGTCTCTCACGAATAAATAAGTAAAATCTTAAAAAAAAAAAAAGAAAAAAAGCACAGACTTTAATATTCTTTTTAAGACTTATTTCATTAGATTTCTATTGTGCCAAAGATAATCTGGTTCAGTGGAAAACTAGATTTACTAATAACCAGATTTTCTCTCAGTTTGAGTAAAGCTTCACACATAACACATTTTCATGCTGAAATATATTTTCTGGTAAATCAGTGCATGTGTCACACTGCAATCTTATGCCAAGTTCTTGCCTTTGCAGAACCTGAAACATACTTCTTTTAAAGAGGCCAAAAGTTTGGCCTCTGTAACAATTTCAAAAGGCCAGAGAACATATTTCCTTAGGGCAAAAAAAAAAAAAAATTGAGGTACATAAATTGATCTAACAGTTAATCAGGACCAAAGGAAATGCTTTCATCTTCATTGAAAGAGACAAGAGAAAAAAGGTCTCTTCTCCCTTCCTATTCTGCTGCTGCTTGCTTTCTAACGGCCAAATTTGTTTAAATGCATTAAAAGCTCACAATGTCAGGGTTATCTACACTCTCTTACTTTTTAAAAGCTCCAGTATGAGGCACCATTTAAGGGTTACCATATGTCAGTAAGATGCACCATTAAAAAGAAAACAACAAAACCCTCACATTGTAAAAAGCAGCAAAGTAATTGTAAAAATGGGTAGATGTTACTAGTATCAAATTTTGAAATGTCTAAATTATCATATTAGGAATCTTTTAAAATGAATTTCTAATTAATAGAATTGATGTCAGTTCCAGCTAGAGTTACTGGACCACCAAGATCATTCATCTCAGAATAATCTATGATTTGTTTCTGACCCTGTATTGGGGATACTGGCCAACATAAATGGACATCAAACAGACTCTGCCTTTAGTTGGGAATATAAATTATGGAAAATAAATGACTAGAGAAGAATGTCAGAAACATTAAGTAGCTGAATGGGATTTCATTAAAGTATTACAGGAACTTGAAAGAAAAAATAAAGAGAAGAAACTCTTTTTCAACACCAATGCTTACAACTGTAAATGTTGGGAGGTAAATATTTAATATGTGTAAGGGAAAAGCAACAGGCACATTTTAAAGAAAGATCAATGGAGAGTTCTTCTAAAAATATTTCTGTTGCTCTTATGTTTAAAGTTAATAATTAGTAAAGGATTTAAGTAAATACTGTGCAAAGATGAGTCTAGGAAAGATGAATTCCCTTCACATTCTTTTTAAAAATATACTACTGTGACTTTTTAGAAATCTTATCTATGTCTGAGCCTCTTGACCCATACTAGGCAATTTCTGCCCTTCCACTAAGTTTATCCTCTATCTGACCTCATACCCACTACCTCTCCCTTCTTAAAATTGCTAGAACTACCTTAATACTAGTCACTTCCACGTATATATTTCTAGCCTCGGTTAGACAGCAACAGAAGAGTAATATGAATGTGGAGTACTATTACCAGTGTACTTCCTACCACTTAAGTGGCCTTAAATAACTTCCTTAATAATAATATGTGACACTTACTGAACACATTCCATATACCAAGAAGTTTCTATATATTAGATCTTTTTAATCTTTATAATAATATCCTATCAGACTGGTATTATTTTGTCCTTTCAATGAAACTGAGACTCAGATGAAGAAACTGTCTCCAGGTCAGAGTTTGAAGTAGTGGAGCCTAGATCAAACCCAGATAGCCTGACCCTATGTGTTCAAGTTATTATTAACCACCTGTTGGACTTCATCTGTACTTGAGGACAATGATACTTCTGCAGACAAATTCTTTTTAGGGCTAAAATAAGAGGCAGGGTACCTGAGTAACAAATGGAATACATAATTTACAGCCCAGGACAGCTGAGTTGATATACCCTCAAATCATTATGAAAAGATGACACGAAAAAATGAGTATCAGGACTGCTATGATGCCTATACAACAAAAATTTGAAAGTACTTCACAGCTGTAAGTTATAAAAATTATACACATAATCAGATGCACGGATACTTGAAACATTACATCACTGGAGTTAAATATATGACACTTCATAGAAACAAAATGTAATATCAGAAAGTAAGTCACAACCAATTCTGCTACTTGAGAAGCATTTGCTGTAATAAACAGACATTTATTAAAATCCTCCCCACCTGCAAGAACACTACACCTTCCAAAGTATAAAGACCTGAGTTTAAACAGTCTGTGGAATATTAAGATAATAAAGCACTGAAATATTTCAACTATTTCCTCATTGAGATCAATGAAGGAATTACACAAGCATTTAATCTAATTGATGAAGGAAACCAGAGTATAAATATTACCAGAATATTATCAAATAGTCATTTTACCAAGTGATTCAAGTCTTACTCCCTCAAGTATTTAACCATAACTGTTTCCTATATGACACTTTCCTTCCTTAGACATCTAAGCTTGGATTTCCACTTCTCCCTACAAGCCAAATATTTCCTCTTTGAAAAACATGCTCCAAATTGTTCAACAGAAAAATTCACTAGGAAGAAATATTGGCATGTAGTAAACTATATTTTGTATGTTACTGCAATTTGCAATTAAACAGAAAGATGACATGGTAAATATCTTGCCAGGAAAAAGCATAAGACTTTTAAATCTTCTTGTGTTGATATAAATTCAATTTATTTTATAATAACATTTATCATCCCCTTTATTACTTCTGGCAGAAAAAGTTAAATTCCATTCTCACATTGATATAAGCATACAAGAGAGCACAGCTATCATTATAAAATTCAACCACATAAACTTCTATAAGTTACAAAGGGTTAGGTAATGCAGTATTTCTTGAATATAAGGAAAACACCCCTAGATTAGTCTAGTATAATCAGTATTTACAAATAATTTCCAAATAATATATTAAGTGTACCTAATGAGAGTTCTTCTAAATACTTGGGGGTGAGAGAGAGAGAGAGAGATTTCAACACAAAGATTTTGGTGTTTGTAAATGAAGTGTTCCTTTGGGGAGAAGAAGGAAGAAACTGAAATTAAAGAAAACTGTACTATATTCTCAATTTCCAGGACACAAAGATTAGGTCTACACAGTTTACGCAGTAGTTTCTGATGATACTGACAGATTTTTTTTTCTACCTAGAAATTACTAATCACTAAGGCAGAATAAAAGTAAATTCAGTTTTTAAACATGCAAATGTTAGTCTGTATCTTTATGAATGAATGTAGGTTGCATAACTGGTAGTTTACTCTCTTTTTAGCAAATCTGAAAAACATCATTTTAAAGCTGAGTAAGTCCTTAAAAGTTAGACCTATATCTGCTTAACATTTTCCCAGTTTTACATTTATACACAATTCTATTGTAACTATATTAGGTCTCTGAATTAGCAAAACCAACAGCAGCTTAGTTTACCTTTTCAGTGGGGAATGAGTTGCACTGAGCTTTCCACACATACAAGAGTGGAATTCAAATTGCATTCTGTAGCAGAATTTAATCAAGTAGAGCAGTGATTCTCAAAATTTCAGACATTAGAATCGCCAGGAAAGCTATGGCTATTAATACCTGTTGCTGGACTTCACCCTCTAAAATTTCTGATTTAGGAGGTTTAGGATGGGGGCTTACAGTTTGCACTATTGGAAATTCATAATTTTGGAAATAACTTATAAATGTTCCAGATCTCATTCCCTTATTATTTTCTAAAATTATCATTCCTCTACTTAAAGAGTGCTCTTAATATGAATGTCTTCAGGAAATAACTCAATGCCAATTTTATAAAGATAAAAAAGAAGCACATAATTCAAGAATGAAACAAAAAATAACAAAAATACTGTATGTATACAAATAGAACAAGTAGCACACTGCCCTGTTTATATCTTCACCAAAGCAAGCCATGTCACATTTCCCTGAACAGATTTTCTAGATTTGAGTGTGTGCCACTTCTGAAAAATGAAATATGGGGATATAAATTATTACATATTATGCTATAAAGCTAAAAAATTTATTAGCAAATTTCCATCTCTAAATCAAAATACAAAATGAATTCAAGAGATTGTCAGATGATATGATATGAATGGTCTGAAAGGCCTCTATGCGTATTGAACAATGACCACAAAATCATCCATGAAAATAAGTAAAATATCACTATTCCACAAGAAATAATTATAATTTATGTAACAATTTTAATTATAAAATTGACTTCACACATCTCATATTTTTAGGGTAAATCTACCACAAACTTAAAACCTGGGGCAAGCAAGCATTCTTACTGTCCATGCTGAGAAGATAAAGACCCTGAGCAACAGTGAGGTTAAAGGTCATATCAAAGGCCACAGGATTAGTCTCTCTGTCTCCTGTCTACCAGTGCTTTTGTTAGATGACAATCTCCCTCCACCATCCTAAGATACAGAGAAGGAACCTCCCTAACATAGAGACCAGACACATAACACTGGATACTATCAAGAATCCAGCTGACAAAAGAATATCTGTAAAACTGACCATAAAAGGCACCTCACACCATATGAGAAAATTTAAGGCTAGAAGAAACCAGAATAATTAAATACAATTTTAGGCTAAATTGATTCAATGTGACTGCTTGTTTCCTTTCTCAACCTCCCACTGCAAACACCTGAATGGTTTCCTGGCCTCTAAGGACAATCAAGGACCATAATATTACTCCTGTAATACTATGATTTTTCTGTATGGACTTTAATTTCATTTTAGTTTATATTTTCATGTGCAATCTTCTTTTGACCCTCTAATTCAAGAACTTGAAACACCAAATGAAGGCATCCTTAAGCAAACTGTCACCTCAGAAGAGTTCTATATTCCATATATATACAGATTTGCTTTCTTCCACCTCTGCTCATCCTTAAAACATCTCATCTCTGGTATTTCTCCTCTTATTCTATGTGGTCTCTGGAATATTTTATTCACTTTATGATTTAGAATATTATTCCCACTATATTATAATGACTCCAAAATCTAAATCTCCAGCTATGAACAAATAAATGAATTTGAACTACTGACTAAAAATGGTTAGTCCGAAAGTAGAAAAGCTGTAAGAGCATGATTTAAAAATAACATATAAACCTGATTATTAAATAAAATGATTAGTGGTAATATAACTGCATTTCATTACAGGCTTTAAAGTGATTAATTCTCTACTCTATGTGAATACACTTTTTAAAATTCTGTAACAGGAAGATGTTGTAGATTTCCATTAACCAGATAACAAAGCCACACAAAAAAATCAAATTAACTATAGACATTTAAAATCCTTACTTGGGGTGGAAAAGGGGAAAAAATGCTATAAGTTAGCCGGCTTTAATATTACCTCAATGGTAATCCTCCTTTAAAAAAAAAAAGACAACTAAAGGTATCAATTTATGATCATCTGAACCTGTTCATGGTCAATCTTAGTTTAAAACAGAAAAATGTTGGGGTCCCTGGGCAGCTCAGTAGTTGAGCATCTACCTTTGGCTCAGAACATGATCCCGGGGTCCTGGATTGAGTCCCATATCAGGCTCCACTCAGGGAGCTTACTTCTCCCTCTGCCTATGTCTCTGCCTCTCTCTGTGTCTCTCATGAATAAATAAAATCTTTTTTTTTTAATTAAAAGAATCATTAAATTTTATAGTTTTAGTTATGGAAGCTATCATGAATGTTATAATGAGTTTTGTTTTAGAATGTGAATTCTGGAAAATATGGCTCAATTACAATAAAGTAGATAATACCATAGACAAAAGAAACTCAATACATATGATGATTTCAAATGTGTTCATATTTTGGGCAAATAAACCTACTATAGACATGTCTAGAATTAAGAAATCACATTTGCTGTGATAGAGTTATACTGAAAGTTTATAAACTACTTAGTGTTCAGTAACTTAAAAATTATAGCAATGCAGATGAAATTAAGCATACAAATTCCATGAATGAAAAGCACACATATAAACCTATTAAACTTTATAAAACTTAAATGCTCAAAAGGGCTTTTTATTTAATTCATTTCTCTGCTTGTTCAAGCTCATTCTTTGCATATATGCTTCTCAAGATAGTGTTCTGTGTTACACGGATACCAAAACAGGATCGAAATCTAGAGAAACACACAAACTGAAGATGAATAAACACAATAGCTCTCTTTTGAAAACCTAATGAACTGGAAGGGAGCTGTTAAATAACTAAAAAAGGAAGATCAAGAAAAGAGCGTGGATATTTTTTAAATTTAAAATAAAGTCAACAAAGATCTATGGTAAACACTGAGGTCGAATAAATGTTAGATCTTCCCATCATGTAAATTAACTGTTGTCATCCTCTCCTCTCAGAGCATTTTTAGCCTTTGTGAATTTAGAACATCCCAATATGTAAATATTACTACACTTTATAAACTGGTGATTATTTTAAGTGAGTGTAAATGGTTCAAGAACTACGTTCCTTAGTTTTTTTTTTTTTTTAATTTTATTTATTTATTCATGACAGACAGAAAGAGAGAAAGAGAGAGAGACACAGGCAGAGGGAGAAGCAGGCTCCATGCTGGGAGCCCGATGTGGGACTTGATCCTGGATCTCCAGGATCATACCCCAGGCTGAAGGTGGCGCTAAACCGCTGGGCCACTGGGGCTACCCCGTTCCTTAGTTTTTAAACTAACCAGAAACTGTTCTCTGTGACAGCTTTATAATGCAGGAGTTCGGAATTAGAAACTCAGATCCCCAAACTCACTTTTGTCAGGCTTCCTGAAACCTAGACAAAAATCATCTCCTTCTTATTTCTAAGTTTTCCTTTCCACAGATTAAATTTATTTACCCCAATTATAAAGATGTCACAAAGAATAACCCAGGACTTACATATAATAATGAAAGATGTAAAAGATCTCACAGTTAATAATTATATTTTAGTGATGTAATATGTACTATGATTATTTCATTGAAATAACAACTATTACATGCCACTGACCCCTACTATTGCCTCACTGAAAGAAAACTTTTCTGCCTTTTCTACCTCATGAGATACTTGTGTCTCAGCAGAGATATGAAAGAGTCATTTCCATATTTTAAATTTTGGGGATGCTCTCCAAAAGTAATAATAATTTAAACAACAATTAAAACTTACATAATGATGATAAAGTGATAATGAAATCTAACTCAAAATTTTTTATATGCTGTAATTACTCTAAGAATAAAACATTACCATCCTGATTCCAATTGGTCAACAAGGCCAATGTCCACTATTTGAACTGGTACTAAGGGACACAACACGGGAGGAAAAAGGCTGTTCCCTTAGTATCAACCAATTTCAAATGCTGGGTTGTGAACATGCATATCCTAGTCTCCCTGAATAAATTATTATTGATCGTAGTCATTAAGTTATTTAAACATATTAGATATTTTTCCCTCTAGAGGTACATGGTATTTGAGTTTAATACCCATTTTGTGCAACAACAAATACTTATTTTGTGACTTCCTTTAATGCTCCACTTCTTAATTAGCAAACAAGGTTTAATCTTAACACTCTAGAATTTGGTGAAAAAGTTTGAATGTAATGTTAAAGATTTTAGCCTTTCAGACTGTATTTCCAGGACCTAATTCCACACTGACTTGTCAGATCACAGCTCCATTTGATCATTTAACAGTCCTCAAGTCTGGACTGATTTAATTCGTCTTGAGAGGCAAAAGTGGCACTTTATCATGCTTAATCACCAACATCAGAAATCGTCAATTTTGGATTTGGGGTATTTATTTTCTGAAAACACAGAAGATTCTACAGAGAGACTTCAAAGATCTATAATTTTGAGAAGTCTTCAGGGGAAAATAAAAGATAACACAGAAGAGCAATGTTTCTATGGAAACTGAATACAACTTAAATAGCTTTTTACTATTTTAATTAGTCTCATTATTAATATATTGCTGTTTTTAATTCTTAAAACATGTCTACATATGTCCACTGTGTAGAAATTAATAATAAAGTATCACCTTCTTCTGGAATTTTTAATCTTTCAAATTTACAGAGGGAGTGATTTTTTAAAAAATGCTCAGTTCTATTTGCACATTCCATCTACGCTAACAAAAATTTTAAAAGTACCAAGATTGCCAGACTGCTGGGAGGTACAAAAGGAGCATCCAACAAAGAAGGAAACCAGTGAACCACGAACAAGATAATACCCGTAAAGACAAGGCAAAGGAGCAAAGAGATAGCTAACGAATGCAAAGGGCAGGACTGATTTGCGAACGGTACAGTTGATACTAATTTGTCCTAAAAAGATGTATGTAGCTTTGACATTTGCATTCTTAAGTACTTGTACACGTTTTTATATAAGCCAGCCAATCAGAGGCCATGTAAGAAATTTTATGGCTATAATTCCATAAAATATTTCTCACATCTTTTGTTTATAGATAGAAGATAAGATTATTAATAGAACCAATAACTGTAATTGGCTACTAGCAGATTGTCTGGGAAAAGCAAAATTTTAACATTTTTTAAAAAGATTTTATTTATTCATGAGAGATGGGGGTGTGGAGAGAGAGGGGCAGAGACACAGGCAGAGGGAGAAGCAAGCTCCATGCTGGAAGCCCGACATGGGATTCGATCCTGGGTTTCCAGGATCACACCCTGGGCTGAAGGCAGCATTAAACTGCTAAGCCACCCAGGCTGCTCAAAATTTTTACATCTTAAACTAAGCTCTAGAACTGTATTTTAAAATAAATAATCTAGAATTTCAACATGAATTTTACATTGTTTTTCAGATATAAGTTAGTGAAATTAATATTTATTGAATACCTACTATGAATCAGACATTGTTTTAAGTCACTGCTTAAAATACAGCAGTACACATAATATCCTCAAGGAGTTTCCATTCTAATTAGTGAAACAGGCAATATATATAGTACTTTTAAGTGCACCAGAAAAATCAAGGTATTGTAATATAAAAGTGAAAAATTTTATGATTACTTCATCTGTAGTGTAAACAGAGTATAAAGTGGAAAAATAATTCTCTGACGATTCTCCGTATTGTCTAGAATATATACAGTTCAAGAGTTTTCAAGGGTTAAACATTCAAAGATTCTCTCCATTATTTCTTCAGTTCAAACCAAAACAAACTCCTAATCTTCTTACTTCCCTTGAAAATGCTAAATACTGCATTAATAATATTGAATAGGTCCATCTTTAAAGGATTTCATATACTATATTTGTCACAGTTGCTGAGACACTATTAGAGCTATTAGCAGAAATCTTTTTCTCCCTCTTTTTCCTTTTAGTGAATTCAGCACCTGCACAGTGTTTAGAATAAAGTGCAATCTTGAATTACAAAATTTATTATAAATAATTTTAATTGAGTAGTGTAGAAGAAACTGCTTCTAACTTTACCATAAATTAAAAATAACTAAGTCTTGTTCAAGTACTTCATAGTTATATTTCAGAATGTTTGGATTAATTAGAAATGGGTAAATATTTGTGTCCTTAAATCTTAAGCGCTGCTGCTTTTCAGTCAGTCATAGAAGTAGAGTCATGGTTCCAAAGTTTAAGAAGATCCACCCAAGCTGGATTATTTAAACTTGCAATAAATAGATGTATTTTCTTGGAAAAATATCTATTGTTACAGTAAAACCTGAGTTTCCTTTCTAACAAGATTGTATGATTACTCGTTTATATTGTTCTTTCCGCAGGAATTCACACACCCCCTGTTTGCATCCTGTTATTCACTTAGAGCTTCCCTTCACTTCACTATACTATTTCCCTAATAGTGGGAGAGTGGTTTTAACTGCACAGAAAAATTCTCATCAGTCAGCATGCTCCAAGTCTCCTCATTTGCAGCATTTAGTATTTGTTCAGGTCTTAAGAATTACCATGAAAAATTTACTGTCTCTGTCCTTTCAAAATATTGCATTGCCTTCCTAGATCACTAGAGGTCTGGAGAAGACTATGGGATCTTTTCTACTGATTATTTCCTTCACCTTCCATCTAATTCTGTTCCTGTATTGAACAACCTAAGAAAATACTTAGGGTATGCACTCCACTGAAAACTAAGCAAACACATTTATAGTCTTTCTAAAATTTTGTACATTGGGATTTGTCTTTCTGAAGGCAAATAAAAAAAATTTAACTAATTCAAGCATAATTGAAGCCAAGTTAAATCATTGCCGCAGACTCATCTAGGATGCATAGGAAAAATATAGATTCCTTGGTTCTACATAGAAACTACACAGAATCAGCCTAAGAGGAGCATGCCCTAGAATGTGCTAAATTTTAATAGGCTTTCCAGGTTATTCTGATATACAATGAAGTTTAAAAGCAGTAATGCAAAGGACCTAAGATTAAAGGTAGTATAATTGATGAAGGAATGAAGCAAGTAGGGTAATAAGATCCTCTGTTAAATATAGTAAACCAAAATAAAAAAAATAAACTCATTAATGAAGAGTTAAGGAAATAATTTTTAATAAGAACTCCATAACGAGCCCTGCTAACCTACAGCATTCTTTATAAAGTAGGCTTAAAAATCTTCTTTACTTGAGGTACTGAACAGGACACATATGTCTAATCATGATTTAAAAAAATATATATATATATACACACTTATATATAAATTTATACATTAAACATACATACATTACCTTAATTAGCATACATATACACATACTGCCTAGAAAACAGTAATTATGTTAATACTTAAATGGCAGTTAACTACATACTAAGTTGCTTCAATCTCGATTCATTACTTCTAAATAGAGCATAATCTATACATTCTTTTCTCTTTTAACATTTATAGTTTGATTTTTCATTGTAGAGGAGCAGGAAATGAAAAGACAAAATGACTGCCATAAATTCATCTTTGCCAGAATCAAGGAATAACATCTCTGTCTTCTAGACTATAAACTCTCCAAGGGCAGAGACCACATCCTATGTGTTACGGACCGCCCCCCCCCCCCCCCCCCCCCGCCAAGGTCAAGCAGTAAGCACTGCATATGAACAAATGCTGAGGATAAGGATAAGCATTTCACAAAGCCAGGAGTAGCCTCAAGGTTAGAGTCTATGATAGGGACTCTAAACTTCCATATGCATCTAACCCCACCACTTTGCCAGAGTTTGATTCTGCAGGTCTAGGGTGGGGCCCAAGATCTGGCATTTCTAACAAGTTCCCAGGTGAGATACTATTGCTGCTTGTTTGGAGACTACATTTTGAGAATCACAGTTCAGAGTAAAGTCTTTAGGACTATGCTAAATAAATGATTTCTAAAAAAAAAGAGAAGTAACTGAGATATAGTTAGGGAAAAACAACATAGGATATCTAGAAACTGGGGTTCTAGTTTCAGCTCTATCACAAAATGACTATTCAGTTGATAAACGTACACACACGTCACTGAATATCACATTGCTCATCTTGAAGATGAAGGATCTGGTGTAGATGAAAATTGAAAATTCGAAGACTTGATAGGCCAGAAAAAATTTAAGTGTCATTATGAACCTTTAAACATATAATCTGCCCTGAAATAATTATCCTTATATCAACGTATATTGCCCAAATTACAACTGTTAAATGATACAGCTTTTATGGAAAATAAAGAACATACGCGGATAGCAAAGAAAAAAATTCCCAGACTAAACAATCAAACCATTTAAATACAAAACTAAGAGGAAATAACTGTTTTTGCAATATTCTAGAAACAAATTATAAATGTGTATCTTTATATGTGTCTAGGGGAGCAGTATCAGGATCATCTGAAAGCTTGTTAGAAATGCAAAATCTCCGCCTACACCCAAACCTACTGAATAAGAACCTTCATCTTAACAAGATCCCTTTATGATCTGTAAAAGCACTGATATAGGCCATTGAGATTTTATCAACAATTCTTTACCACTGTTTGTAAAATAACATGATATACTTAAAAGACTAAACATTTCCTGGAAAAAAAAATCTACTTCTGACATATAAAGAGATAAAAAGAGAATTTGAGGAATTATTTTACAAGAGAAGATACACTGAAATGTTATTTTCAAAGCAAAACTTCCATTTAAAATACTTTACAACTATGAAATAATGAAAGGTAACATGAGCTAGCTCAACTCCCTAACTTCATGGCTGAGTAAAGCAAGGTACAAGGATGCTAACTGGTTGGGTTAAAAACAAAGAGTTTGTCATGGCACAATGGAGACTGAAATCCAATTCTACTGATTCCTATACTAAAATATTCTTTTGGTTGGAAAAATAATTTGATTTTATTCTCCTGGAGTAAATACACAGTAACCATAAAATAGTAGAAGTGTACATAATTTTTAAAGAATGAAATATCTACACAACATATTGAAGGGAATCAGCAAAAATATGTCATAGTATAAGTGTTTTATTCCATCAAAAAAAAGAGAAAAACTTTCAAAAACTGAATTGGAAGGAGAAGTGGAACTAAAAACTGACATACTTAATATGGGCCTAAGATTTAAGCATATGATTTTCAAAGAATGATACCACATGTCATTTAAGTGGCACCATCTTTTTGATGAATGAATCTGGAACACTTAAATGTTACTATACAGCAATAAGCAAAACTTCTTCTTACCATCAAAGAAGCTCTTGGCCCTTAGGTAACTGACACTGAGCCTAAGCACTGAAAGTTTGTCCAGCTTATTAATAACATCTTGTGGAAAAGGCAGCAGACTAGCCAAACGGTCCAACTCTGTATTAAGTCGGTCTCTATGTCGCTTGGAAGGATTTGACTTGATTCCTTCAGCTGGGATTGGCTTGACACTGAAAAATAAACAAAATATCACAAAATAAAATACATGAGGCAAACATTTCTATTGCATTATAGCTCCTCAAATATTTCTCTAATAAAACAAACATCTAAAATCTACTTCAAGTTAATATAAATTCTTTCAAAATGCTCCTTTGTATCTTGATTAAGAAAAACAAGGGAGTGGGTAAAATTCTTCATGTTTTATTAAAAGCTTATGATCCCATCTTGAGAAAATGCTGCATATATCTTATATGCGTCATACTTCCTTTACTTCATAGATTTGTTGTATAATGATTCCCAATAATGAGTCCACTAGGAGTCTTCTTCAAACCCAGCCATTGTTACAAAAAGAAAAAAAAAAAAGGTATCTGCAATAAATTATGTGAAAATTATGCTTCCTTTGCTATCTTCTACAAGAAGCATCTTGGCATCATTTGTGCTGCAGATAGTTAAGAGCTACCCCAAATAAAAAGCTTATCTTTATCACCCTTAGCTTCCTATATTTAACACTTTCATCCTGTCAGTGACAAGTATTCAAAGGGCTTCAGGTACTTCCAGATGGTTGCCCAGCCATCTAATGGGGTCTTCTGATATTTAAAAAAAAAAAAAAAATGACTTTGGTTATTTATACTTGATTGACAGATATCAGAGGTTAACTGTGATTACTGGCAAATTTTGCTGTTAGGACTGGTCAATAATTCTACTTAATTATTAGCTTTCATAGTTAATGTCTCAATTAGAAAATTCAATGAAACCCCAACATTTAACATGATTCTCATCTGAAAAAAAAGATATTTATGATTAGGAGTAGAACTTGAGTTTAGAAATGAGAAACTAAGTAACTTCACAAAGGCTTTAGCCAGGGTTTCACAGCAGAAATTCATTATTTAAAGGGAATTTATAGATCATCAGATACCCATAATGAAATATAGAGAGGATATTAAAAAGCAAAATAGATCATCTTCTGTACCTTTCCATTTGCCAGAAAAATTAAGACTTGTACAGAGTATTCTTACATCAAAGACTCTCCCCCTCCCAGTTTTATTGAGAAGACAAAGACATTTTCAACATTTCAAATTACAGTGTCTTAAAAAAAGTAGAAATTGACCTGAGTGTAGTGCTATTAATTTGATTTAATAAATATATTTCTAAGGGATGCCTGGGTGGCTCAATGGTTGAGCATCTGCCTTCGGGGTCCTGCATCAGGTTTCCCACAGAAAGGCTGCTTCTCCCTCTGCACATGTCTCTGCCTCTCTGTATCTCTCATGAGTAAATAAAATCTTTAAAAACAAAACAAAACAAAAAGCAAAAAACAAAATATTTCTACTTTGTTTTCAACGGCATATGTGAAATCATACTTTATATAAAAAATTAATTAAAAAGTCAATATAAAAGGCTAATGTTTTTATATTGTTCCTAACAAATAATTTCTAGAACTTGTATATTTCTATTTTTATTACAGTTCATGTTATTTCTACAAAAATAAGAGTTAGGGATGCCCGGGGGGCTCAGCGGTTGGGCAACTGCCTTCGGCTCAGGGCGTGATCCTGGAGTCCCGGGATGGAGTCCCACATTGGGCTCCCTACATGGAACCTGCTTCTCCCTCTGCCTATGTCTCTGCCTCTCTCTCTCTGTGTCGCTCATGAATAAATAAAATCTTTAAAAAAAATAAGAGTTAATAAATTGGTAAAGTATATGATATACAAAATAAATCAAGTACTTTCTCCAGACTGTCTGTATAATTGCCTACTTAACAGAAACTGGTGACTGTTTCTCTATTTTCCCCTAATTATACTCCATTTATAATCAAATTTAAGTCACCTTAAATTTCTTCAATTAATCAACTAAATTTCAAATTTTACCTATTACGCGTGTCTACCTCACTGAGTAATTCTCTACTGGTTAATTACTTGTTAACACAAATATTTACTTTCACTTATCATGTCCTGGGTAGTCTAGGAAAACATTCTTCTTCTGCACATTCAAAAAGTGTAACAGGAGCAAAGTATGTGAGCAAAGGCTTGAACAAAGATTTTCATAGACAAGGTGGTATCTGAGATGGGCCTTTAAAGATGAACAGGATTTTAGGAGGAGGCAGGCCTGAAAAACTGATCTTCCCTATGTGGAGTGTAAAGCACAGAGAACAAGAGAAAAGAGAAGGAGAAAGCTGGTTAGGCCACATTCTTGCAACAATGACCACCTACCATGGGCCAATCACAGAAGATTTGGCAGTGAACAATACATACTCAAGTTTCCTGTTCTCATGAAGCTTACATTTCAGTCGGAAGACACATGAATGAATGAATGAATGAATGAATGAATGAATGAATGAGAAAGAAAAGAAAAGAAAAGAAAAGAAAAGAAAAGAAAAGAAAAGAAAAGAAAAGAAAAGAAAAAAAAAGAGAGATTGATTGATTTGGGGGGCTGGTAAGTGTTAAGAAGAAAAATAAAGCAAGATAAGGAACTGGGGAGTGACAAGGGTGCTCGTTTTGATAGCCAGGAAGGGTCTTTGATGTTACATTGCAGCACTGACATAAATACAATGAAAGAGTGAGCCATGTGGGTGTCTGATGAAAAAGTGTTCAAGATAGAGCAAACAGTAAATTTCCTCACAGAAATGGCATAAAATCAGACTTTGAGATCTTAAGAGTCATCTTAAGCTTTCAGTTGGGATTTACATGACCAGTCTTGTTTTTTACAAAGCTGACTCTTGCTACAGAGAGGATGAAATGTAGGGCAGCTCTCACTGAAGCTGGCGCTTCTCTCTAAAATACAAATCTACGTCACTCCTCTGATTCAAAGCTTTCAGTAGCTCTGCACAGTCCATGTTCCTTAGCCTAGCAAGCAAAATCCTTCTGGATCTTTTATAGCCCCCTAACTATTTCTCTGGTCTCATTCCTCCAACCAAAGCCTCCCTTGTCCATTATACTCCAGGGGGAAGAAATTACTTCACTACTAACATATACTTTGATGGCTTCATACGTGTTACTCTCCAGAATCTTCTTGTTCTGTCCCATCAGCTTCAAAGCCCTGCTCAATTAGATCACTTTTGTGAAGTCCTCCCTGACCTACTCACAATAGATTCCTCCTATAGTACTTCTGTGCCTTATGTATATTGTGCAAACGTCTTCTACAACCATTCCATTAAGGAATATCCTCTGCAAATAGCATTTTCAGTAAGTTGAAAATGCAATTTTGCACTCAAGTAGCTTTCCAGTAATGATTATAAAACATCAAAAAGAAGACACAAACACTGAAGCAAGACAAACGGATAGGACACAGAGAAATAACAATCATGGTAAAAGAGAAAAATAGCACTCAAGATATTCCTCCGTAGGGATCCCTGGGTGGCTCAGCGGTTTAGCACCTGCCTTAGGCTCCGGAGTGGATCAAGTCCCGCATTTGGCTTTCTGCACAGAGCCTGCTTCTCCCTCTGCCTGTGTCTCTGCCTCTCTCTCTCTCTCTCTCTCTCTCTCTTTCTCTCTCTCTGTGTCTATGAATAATAAATAAATAAATAAATAAAATCTTTAAAAAAAAACGGATATCCCTCCATGTGGTACTGCTGCCTATCTTGTGCTGGCACCCAGCAGTACTCCACCCTGCACTAGATCAAACTATTTCTTTGTGCCATGTAAAACTGCCCACAGCTCTAATGTGTTACTATGCACATTATGGAATACATAGCATGAGATCAAATTTCCCAAGTTACATAACCGGTATTACATATACCTGTTAGTTGCTCCTATTACTATGTAAATTTGATCACTTTTGTATCTCCGTTGCTCAGCATAGCATTTCACATAGAGTAGACTTTAAATTAGTGTTTGCCAATCAGAAGTGTCCCCCCCAAAAAAATTATCAGAGCCTGACCAAAGGCAGTGATAACAGGGACTGTAAGGTGTCATGGGAGACGTTTAAAAAATGACACTTTGTGCCTATCACAAAGCTTGCTATATAGCAAGACTCAAATGCTTGCTAACAGGGCACAAGAAGTATGGAAGAGGAGAAAATTGAGTGAGGGTGAGGTTGCCAATGACTGGAATTTGCAGCTTGGGGTAACAACTATATTTCCTAAACAGAAGGTACAACAAACAGAAAGAGACTTGAAGACAGACCTTGATGATACCAACATCGAGGTTAAGGCTGAGGAAAAAGCACAGGCAAAGACAACAGAGAGGGAATTATAATAAGACAGGAAAAGAGCTAGAGCAGAATACTTTCAAGGTTACAGAATAAAATCAAATACACAGAAAAATTAAGCAAGGTCAGAGCTGAGAAGTATCTACTTGGCATTGCATTTCAAATCCACTGTTGTTAAAGCTAAAGTAACAGACATGACATGCTTTTTCACGGATTTTGTGAGAGATACTCATAACTATTTTGTGAAAATATTTCACCTTTATTTACACATTTTAAAGATGCACATAATAAATATAGAGAGTAAACTTACATCAATTATACTCAACTTGGGTTATGCTAGTACTTTTACTTTTGTAAAGCCTTTAAATCTATGCCAAAACATACTGCCAACCATCTATTTAAATGAAAAGCTACATCTGAAATACAAACAAAATCCCTGTAAGATTACATTTGGGAGATCTGAAGTTATGATATCTCCTGAAACAGAGAGACCACTGATGTTGATAAAGCCAAGGAGCAATTTATTATTTTTTAAGCCTTACCTCAAAAACCTTGCCCCAACCTGCAAATCAGAATTGTGAAATCAACACTCCAGCGGACTGCATACCGTGCTTCTGTTTTAGAAGCCCTGCATGCTCTAAGTACTGTCGTTAATAAGCCCAGCAGCACAACTAATGCCAGTATAAGTGCTATCTTTCAAGCTTTTTTCATATCCCAGTGTAGAATGTCTTAGACACATCACTTGTGCCCACTGTTAAAAGCAAAATTAAAATTTTAACCCAGTTTAGTCATAAATTACCTTAACTGTAAATGTTTGTTTTTATATGACATTTATCGTAAAACCTCAAATGACATGCAAAGATACAATTTCAGTAATCCTATGAGATTAAAGCAGCATTTTCTAACAAAGATTACCTATCACAGTACTGAGTCTGCTCTATCAGCATTTTCCTCTCAGTGATTTAATCTACTCTCAACCGCTTCAGTCTACTTACTCATAAGTTGTTTATCTTTACTTCTAGCCCCTATACCTGAATGTCCTCTCATTCATATTTTCCAGACCTCGGGCATCCCCCTCTCTCCATGGGACATGGTAATGGCTCTTCACTCTAGCCAACAGCTAGGAAATTGACATATTCTTCAATAAATCTCTGTACCATAGTGACTATACTCAAGCCATTCATTCATCATTTCCACCTCATGGTTTCAGTGTGTACTTATTTATCTTTGAATGTAAATGCTGAAATGTTTAAAGTCATACATTATATGATTAATGTAATGTTAGAGACTGATCTGTAACACAGATGAGTCAAATTTCATTGGCAGGCTGAATACAGGTGAATATTTTACTTTCTTAGATGAGAAAAAAAATCTATAAAAACTTCAGAGAATCTAACTGGAAGTCACTTTTAATGAGTCAGAATTCTTCAGTCACTCTCCTGATGTTACTCTACAGTAATACGTCCTTCCTTCTCCCTTTTTTTTGCTATACAAAAGAAGAGGCAATACATACAAACAGTTTACAGTCTCTAGGACTTTACCAGTGAAAACCAGAACATGAAATATGCCCTGGAAATCATGGTTACTTCCAAAATCCCGAAGAAACTCATTAAAAATATTCCCCTTTACCTCTTCTTATATCAATGTACCTTTTTTTTTCTTTTGTCTTCTTTTCTTTTTTTTAAAATTATTTCTCTTGGGACCCACATAAAATATATCTACGATACCAAAATCACCGAAATGAAAATTTTAAGTGGTCAATTGTTAAGTTAGTAAATAAAGCTCAACTACCCACGTGCATGATACTAGGATGCTCTCGTTGTTACAAAGACAAAAGACTAACCTAACCTTAAACAATTCATCTTTCCTACCAGGAGGGGATGCATTATAACAAGGCAAAATCAAACACAATGTATCCTACAATAATACAGTTGCCATAAAAAAGTGACGCCCAAGAGTTCAGGAAAGTAAAAGCAGGTAGACTAATGAGAGAAGGTTTCATGAAGATGTGAGATCTTAAAAGTCAGGGATGTCACCTCCAGTTTCATGACAGCAGAAAACATAACTATCTACAAAGACCCTTCTCTTTGAATAAGTCATCCTAGACAAGGAAAACCACAGACAGAAACAGCCTGTCTCAAATACACCTAAGAGAGAGTTAAACCCAGATAATAATATGAAGATGAAAAATAGGTAGAAACAAAATAAATGATAAACAGAACAGGAGGAAGGGAAGGAAAATGTAATCATAGCATATTACTTGGCTCAGCAGCAAACAACATTTACTGTTAAAAACTAATGGAACATATAAGTGTATTTAAACTGACGTAGTGATAGTTATACTGAGAGGGTGAAAAAGGGGGGTGAAGGAGAGATGAAAGAACACTAATAACCTTAACTATCACAATAAAACAGATCATACCTGTGCTAAAAAGAAGATAGCATTTATACACATATTATGGACTTTCTTAACCCTGCAATATGTATTTAATACGAATACTTTTCACCCCCCCCCCCAAAAATTCTATCAATAAAAGGGAAAAAGCAAACTAAAAATTAATTGAAAAATATAAGACAAAGAAAAATAGCATGTAAAGGACATCTCAAGAAGAAAAATCTGCAGACACACTATTACTACTACTAGTACTACAACTTCAAATACATACACACACATGTACACTCACAATCCCAACCTTTATGTTCGATTACCTACCCCACCTCTCTTTTTTGCTTACAAAATTGGCAATTCACATTTTAAAGCAAAAATGCAAGGACACAGGCACTCTCACATATTACCAATAGGAATTGAATTTTTGTAGAGTAATTTGACATTATGTTTCAGAGCATATCTGGCTCCACCTTGAAAGTATACATACATGCCTTTGAACTTTCAAATTTCATTTATAGGAATCTTTCCTTAGTTAACAACTAAGAATTTGCATAGAAACTCACGTATCTCAAGGTTATTTTCTGAAATAGTAAAGTACTAAAAGGTTGGAAATAAGAGAATTTACCCCCAAAAGAAAAGCAGTTAAATAAATCATGGAATATTCACATAAAGGAGTACTAGTCAGCCACTGAAAACAATATTGTAAAGGACAAGAGGTGGGTAGTAAATCAAGAGGATTGTAGGAAAAGACTAAGAGGAAAGAGTGTGAGTGCAAGTGTGGAGTTCACAAGTCTAGGAAATGGTAAATCATTTATTTCAGAACACTAATTATTTAAGGAGAAACAGTGGATATTCAGGAAATCCCTAGTATATTGGTGGACTGAATGCATCACTACACTTACCACCTGAGCAGTACAGTTGATAATAACATAAGCTCTGGAGCCATAAGATCTGAAACATGATATTCAAACTCAAGATTTTTCATGTACTACCTGACAATTCTGAACCTGAACCTCAGACACCCATCTATAAAACAAATAATAATACCTTTCATACTATCATTATATAAATAAAATATGATGTATATAAAACACTGTGCACACCTGCAACATAGTAAATACTAATAAACAGCAGCTTTTTAAGAATTAAACCACTGTACAAAAAATACATTTTAAAAGAAGTATGGAAGTAGAAAGTTACTACTGTTAGATATCTGCATGGTATTTATTCCTAAGTAATTATCCTAATTATATACAATGCTAAGCACATACTATGTAAGTTTATTTGTCAGTGGAGTAGTCCATTTCAGTTTTAACCATAACTGAGAACATAATCATACACTGCCTCTTGCAGGAGAATTGATTGTTCTGTGATAATATGAGCTAGAATTATTTAAAGAATAGAATTTATGTTTCTGTTTCATTTATATGTTAACAACCTTTACAGTTTATAAAAAGCTTTTGTTTTGTTCATTTCAGTTGTGAAACTGGCATTGTAGGTATGGACCGTCCTGCTCTATTGGTCAGTCACTTGCTCAGATCTACAAAAGCAAGGAAACTAGACCTCATGTCTTAGTTTAGATCTAATGTTATTTCAATTTATTTCTCACTTTTTCTTATTTTTGTCATTTATTTTTCACAAATATTGATAACTATACACTTTCACTTATCTAATAGTTTCAATATGTAAGTCTCTAGAGTCACTATGTACAAACTAAGTAAAACCATCTGAAAGAAAAATGATGGCGAAGCAATAATTATATAATTGAAAAGACCTATCCTTTTATTTCAAAAGCTATTTAGAATGGTATTATAGTACATTTATAAAAAGCATTTTCAGCAAAGCAATACATAATTTTATTCTACTATTTATATAAATGAGGTTCATGAGGCTTAAATGGAACAGCAACTTAGCAAATATAGCAAGAAAGAGCACGCTTTTATATTCTTTTTTTTTTTTAAGATTTTATTTATCTATTCATGAGAGACACAGAGGCAGAGAGAGAGGCAGAGACACAGGCAGAGGGAGAAGCAGGCTCCATGCAGGGAACCTGAGGTGGGACTCGATCCCGAGTCTCCAGGATCACACCTCCGGGCTGAAGGCGGCGCTAAACCACTAAGCCACCTGGGCTGCCCGCTTTTATATTCGTTAACAATATTACTATGTTAACAAAGGAAACAGGATCATCTAAAACTGAGAAGTTATTACTGGTTCTGACATTTCATGATGGCTATCTTGACCATCACTATGGTGATAATCATTTTTAAGTGTAGATATCATTTATTCAACACCTATTATTTACCAACAATCAGTAATTATTTTCTAGAAATACAGTAAATTGAAGTAGCAATAAAATTTTCCCTGTAGTAATAAAACTTTAAAAACTATAAAAATATATACAAAGTTATCACTAGGAAAAAAAAAAGATTGTTTAATTCAATAGTGTGCTTCTCACCTATCTTCATAAGAAAACAAAGCAAATGAAGAAAAATACTTTCATCTCCAAAGAAAACAGAAACAGAATGTAAGCAAAAAAAAAAAATTGTTTGTCTTCCAAGCAGGGTTATTACATATAGAGCAACGCCTTAAGGAAAGTTACAAAAGAATCCACTGTTAAGTGTATCTTTTGAAAACTCCTTTAGGAACATAGGTCTGGTGCAAGGTTGTTTTGGATCTTTATATTTCCTATCCTAATTACTCCAAAAATAAATGAAACATTTACTGAGCATCTACTATGTACAAGATACTTTAGTGGGATTAAATTTAACACATTAAAGTTGTATATCCTACCAATTAGGTAATTTTCAATGTTAGACTTGCCACTAGGGGGAGTGTAATAAATTCAATTGAAGATGGACTGGAAGAGCTTCAGGTTAAAGTTATCACCTACTTGGTTCCAAGATGCTGTGGAATTGTGTATTAAAATGACTGTCTTAGTAACAATCCTATAATTACAACATATTTTTTCTTTAAAATAAAATGACTCTCACTTAAGGGATCAAAGTTAAATAGATCTCAATAGCATTCTCAGCTCAGACTAGATGTATTTTTCTGACAACACTGTCATATTTTAGACCTCATTAGCTAAGAAATAGTAACCAAAAATTCAACTTAAATTTAACATTGGGTTTAACAGCCACATTCCTAAAATGAACTTTGATTAACTGCATTATAAAGTAAACCATTTTTTTCATTCAGGCAAAAATAACTTATAATCAATTTTATATGATTCTGTATGTGAATGCCAGTACTAGGCTTTTCTTAGGGAGCAATGTAGTGACATTTTAAGGTATTTATATGACTAGCAGCAAGGCATGGTGCTCAACAAAGATTAAGGTGAATGTGGAAAATGCTTTAATTATACTGTATTATGAGATTATTAAATACAAGTATATTAAAAAGTTTTAGAAGTATATTAAAACACTAAGATGAAATAATGAAAGGTACATCTTACATTAAAAAAATACGTTTAAAGGGAAGATCTTTAATAAAATGTTAATTAGAACCAAAGTTGCTACACTTTATAATGAATACAGTATTAAGGCTTTTGATTTTGTTTTTTAAATCAGCCTTTGTTCCAACAATGACTAAAACCTAAAAATTCATCAGGGATATGTTCAAGTTTTCTAACCATACAGATAAAACCCATGATATCTCTATTTTATATTATATTAGGTGTATTAGGATATTAATAAATACATGAAGAGGCATTTGGGATGCCTCTCAATTTTAAATAAGGATGAGGGTAAGTTAGGCAAATACATTTTTATGTAAGATGCCACTCTACAAAATATGTATCACAGAACTGCCAAGACAGAAAACTGCTGACTAGGCATTATGCCTAATGTCAGCCACACTGCAGGATAAGACTTCCAAATTTTAATCAGTGTATTTAGAGGTTAACATTCTCTGTTAATGCCAAGTCTAAATCCGAAGAACTATAATAACGGAAATTCTAAAAGGAAATTAAAACTCCAGAATAATGAAACATAACGAAAATAACGAAAAATCCAGTTACTGGCTCCAAACACAAATTTTAAACTTATTTTTCTGACCTGCATTAATGACCTAAATTAAAGTCTTAAGCAAAATGCACACTTCTGACTTGCGTTGAGTAAACGTTTGTGTTCTTAAAATGGTTTATGAAAATTTGAAAAACGTCAAGTAACTCAAACATCATCATTAGTAAATAAACACATGAATACAGCCAACACGCAGCAGTCAATCTGTGTCAAGCACAGATTTTTTTTTTCTTGAAACATTATTTTATTTACCATCTCACACAAATACCTCACCAAAACAAAATACCTAAGTTTCTAATCACTATTAGAACTGATGAAACTTTGAAGGGGGGGGGGGTAATTAGAGAAAGATACTAAGAATGCAAACGTCTGTTTCAATAATTCCACCTCTAAATCTTTCAATTTCCAGACCCTAAAACCGTCTCAAAAGTAAGAAAGTTCCCCCCAACGGGGTGGCTGAACATGCAAATCCTCCGTTGTCTCCTGTCCACGACATTCACTCATCTCTGCTACCACCTCTATGTGTTTTACGGATATGATCACGTTGAGCGCTACAAAATTACTGCCAAATAAGTAAATAAGAGCGCACCAAAAAGCCGGTTGCAAGGACCAAAAAGTACCTTCACAGGAACTGAGAGCCTTTCTTGCAGACGGCACGTGCTCAGCTCTTTAAAACATCTGGCCCTACCAGGAATGAGGATAATAACCGTCCTTTAACCTAACCCATGAGGATATTAAAAGGGGAAGGGGATTTCAAGGCGGTTTTATGTTAACTAATCCACGAGCCCCACAGGGCAGGCTAGACCTGTCAACAAATTAGGAGCAGAAAAAAAAAGAGAAAAAAAAAAAAAAAAAAAAAACACAGAACAGAGGTGCAGATGGGTGGGGGTGCGAGAGGGTGTGCGCGCGCCACGGATTGCGGGTGGGGGGCGCAATTTTTAAAATGCAATGATTAAAAACGGAAAAACCAAAGGCCTGGGTGTCTCCACCCGCCTCCAAGTCTCGGTTCCAGAGACGGCGTCGGGGACGAGCCTGAGCTCTGGACGGCGAAGATCGGGGGCGGGGTGGGGCCGCCTCCCGCACCCGGGCCGGGGACGCGCGCCGGACACTCACGTTTTCTGCACCGGCTTCCGCCGCTTGCGGCTGGCGTAGGTGATGTGGGCGCCGCTGCTGTTCATGGTGCCCGGCGGGCGGCGGCTCCTCCGCGGGAGCGGGCAGGAACCGGGGCGCCTGCCGCGGCCGGCGCCGGGCTCCACGCAGTGCCGCCCGCTCCACCTGCGTCCCCCCGGGCGGTGGCGAAGGCGCCGGGCCCCGGAAGCCCCGCGCGTCCAGGTGCGCTGCGCGGGTCCGCTGCCGAGGGGCGAGGGGCGAGGGGCGAGGGGCGAGGGGCGGAGACCCGCGGGCCCAGAGGCGCAGGTGCCTTCTACATCGGCGGAGGCGGAGGCGGCGCGGCGCTGTCCGCAGGTGAGGCGGCCCGGCCGGGGGAGGAGCCTGGGCCGCCTGCTTGGAATCCTGGCCCGGGTCGCGAGCTGCGGCGCCGCGCCCCGCGACCGTCGCCGCGGCCCCCTGGGGAAGGGAGGCGCCGCCGCGCTGCTCCTGGGGCTTCCCCTGTCCCTATCCCGGTGCTTCCCGCCTGCGGAACGCGGACTCCGGCCGCGGTCCGGGGCCACAAGCTTCCGCTCGGCTACGCGGCTGCCCCCGCTCTGAGCCAGTGGTCCCGGCCACGTTCTCGGGACCGGGCGTCGAGCGGACTCTCCCCGCGCTACCTCTCGCCGCGGCGCACACCGGCTCCACGGCAGCAGCGCCCCCGACCCGTCTCCGGCTCCGCCCAGCTTGCCGTAGCCCCGCCCTGTCCCGCTTGGCCCCGCCCCTCCACCCCAGTCCCTCGAGGGCCCCACCCTCCTTGTACGTGGTGACGTAAGGCGCAACGACGCCCCCCCCACCACCCCCGTAGCCATCTTCTTGAGGTCAAGGGGAGGATTCTGTGGAAACCTTTCCAGTCCAGAAAAGAGGTGTGACAACTGATTACGTAGGAGCCGAACTCTGTAGCTAGAGTAGCTCAAGGACAGACTTGCCAAGTACTGAGCGTAACTTCACCTCTGTGAGGGTGACTCAGCGAACTTTGACTAAGAATTACAGCGAGCTGGCCGATAACCAGTGGGACTCTACATATTTTCCTAGAGGGGAAGGCTTCGTTCCGGAGGCTCCGTATGAGTTGAACTTGAAGCCTAAGAGTTTGCTTGGCCTTTTTTTTTTTTTTTTTTTTGTCTCCACGCTAGACAATACAATATCTTTTTCCCCAGCCAGAATAACTTGGTTATTTTATCGTCAGAATAACTTGGTTATTTTATAGTCCATGGGATGGAAAGGGAGCAAGGAAGAAGGAAATCACGGAGCATTTGGAGATAATAAATCTGTTAGGATTGGAGAGAGGAGCTGAAAGTGAAGTTCAGGAATTCTAGAATCAGATCACAGAGCCTTGATGAAGAGTCTAGAGTTTATCCTGTAGTCAGTGGAAGCCTTTTTTTTAAAAAAATATATTTTTTAAGTCTTTATTTATTCATAGAGATGCAGAGAGAGAGAGAGAGGCAGAGACACAGGCAGAGGGAGAAGCAGGCTCCATGCAGGGAGCCCGATGCGGGACTCGATCCCAGGACTCCAGGATCATGCCCTGGGCCGCAGGCGGCGCTAAACCGCTGCGCCACCGGGGCTGCCCCAGTGGAAGCCTTTAAAAGATATTCAGCAGGAAAAGTGCCATTGCGGTTCTCAGAAAAGTCACTCTGGGAGGAAAGTGCAAACTGGATTACAGGAGGGCAAGCCTGCATGCAGGGGGAGTATTAGAGAGTTGTTGAAATAGTCCAGGGGAAAGTCCAGGAAAGTGGCAGTAGGACAGAGAAGAAAGAACAAACATGATGATGGAGAGGGGTCAGGGGATGAGAAGACATCGATCTCAAATGGCTCCAAGATTTCTGACTCTTTCTGTGCTGGTAACCAGGATATTGAACACAGACAGAGAAGTTCTGTTTCCTTGCTGGGAACAGAAGGGCATCCAGGCTAAGATGTCTGGATGATATCTCTCACCGTATCCTACATTCCTACATTTTGATAGGCCTTCAAGCCCTTTCCAACTGGTGAGCTTGTAACTTCAAATTCAGTGCATCAATAAATGGAGCTTATTGTTTAGTTTAGCTGAAACTGCTTTATCATCGACTCTACCATTCTCCAGGTCCCGTATGAAACATCTTCAAGTCCCCTTCCACTTCTATTTAATTATTACAGCAAATGCTAATACATTTTGTTCTTTGCAATATCCTGAATTTATTTCTCTCCACCTTATTCTTCAATAATTACAGAGGGAGAGTACCCAACTCAAATGGCATACTATTTGGGATTCTTAAACTGGTATCATCCTCTCCATACATTAATTCATCAAGAGATATTTTGTAAAGGGTAACACCTATGTGTCAGGAACTGTGCTAGAACTGGGGAGATAATGGTGAATAAAAGCAGAAACGTACCGTGTTGTCAAGGAATATTGTAATACTGTAATCTATTAGGTAAATTTGACCTGGTCATTAAGGCAAAGATAGGTTCCCCCCCCCAAAAAAAAATAGTAACTCAGTTAAGTTCTGAAGGATAAATGGCATTAGCTAGGAGAAAAGAGGAGAGAAGCATTCCAAGCCAGTGAAACAGTATAAGCAACATCTCTTTATTGGGAAGGAGCCTGGCAGATATGAAGGACAAAAACAAGCTTGGAGCATCAATGGTGAAATTTGTCTTTAAAAAATATCATATCTGCAGAGTGTAGAACAGATTAAAGAGGGAGGATTAGAGTAATACACCTAGGGAAACCATTTGCTGTAGACTACCCCAGAGATGGCAATTATTGATACTAGGGTAGAGGTGATGGTAGAGATGAAGAAAATTGAATACATTCCATAGATAGGTGGGAGTTCTTGGAGGATAGAGTGGATATATGACAGCAAGGGAAGAGGATGTGTCAACAACTTAATAGTTTTCTGTACTGTGTACCTGGCTATGTGATGTGGCAAGTACTTCTGGGAAATCATTAATTTAGCATGGATCTCTTATGTTTGAGTTACCCTTAAGACATCTAAGGGAAGATATCAGGCAATAAGAGTACACAAGTTTGTAACTCAAAGAAGCTGTATAAGCTAGAGACATAAATTTAGAAGTCATTTGCATTTAGTTGACAGAGCATGGAGATTTTAGGGTACAAATATATACTAGAAAAGAAGGACTGGGCCCCAAACAATTTCAATATATAATATCTAATAGCCGAATAGAAGATGATGGACTTAAAAAACAACAATTTAAAAAGAGTCACTAAAATGTTAACTGGAAAATATGCAGATCATTATGTCATAGAGAACAAAGTGGAGAACTGTTGGGAGTGGTTCACAGTATTGAATGCTGTTGATGGGTTTACATAAGATGAGAACTGAAACTGTTGGCTTCTCAACATGGACTCATTGGTGACTTTACTGAGCTTATGTTGGTGGATAATGAATTGGGTTGGAAATAAAGAAATGACATAAATACAGACAATTTTTTAAAGTTTGGCTGTAAAAGGGAGAGGCTTGGGAAGGTAGCTAGAAGGAGAGTAAAGGGTTAGATTGGGATTTTATGTGTGTGTGTATTTTAATGAATGAACTTGTGCAGTTGAGAGAGAGAGGAGAAATGGATATTGACTATGTAAAAAAGATAAGGAACAATAGATATTAAAAATAGTAAAGACAGAAAGGAATGAGTGGCCCAGCAGAACAGGGGAATTAGGAGTATAGTAGATGAGGTAATAGTAGAAATAGCTCCTCTAGTGCTTTATTTTTCATAGTGGTCCACAGCTTGTTAGGGAGTTATAAGAAATGCAGATGCTCTGAGTGTCCTTGCTGAGCCAGAGTCTGACCTTAACAAGAGCTCTCAGATAGTTCAAGTGTACATAAAGTTTGAGGTGCACTACCCCACAGAAGCTGGGGGAAAGAAGAACAGTGGGTGAGACCTGGTAGGCTGGTGATTTTTGTTCAGAAAGATGAGGGAGATGTGATGAGGCACATATTCTAGCACGACCTACAAAGAAACCAGGTGTTTTTTGTGGTTGATGGGTTTTGTTTCCATTTTACACATCAATGAAGTAGAAGTGATCTTGGAAATGGCAACAGGGAACTAGGTAGACATCACCCCTATATCCTGGGTGTGTGATGAGAGAAAATAATTAGGCACCATTTGGGAGATGATAGTCTCAGGGACAGCTAGCTTTCAGTTTAAGGCTAAAGAGGGAACAAATTCCCAAAAGTGACATCGCATGCAGAGGACTTTGCTGTCTATGTCTTACCTTCTCTTTTATTTCTTCATCTCTGTATTCTTATTCATTGCCATTCTATCTAAAATGTATAAAGTGTACAAATAATTTCCTCCTAGCATAGGAACTTCAGGAGTGAGAAATGCATATCAAAATATAATTTATTGATTGTGTAGCTTAAAGCTCCTTTTAGAAATGAGATAAATGCAATGTACTAAGTCACATAAACCAATCCTATTTTAGTGTTATTACAAAATGTCCACCCTTTTTAAAGTTGCTAGTGACTTGATATAATCATTATCTTATTTTGTCCTACTTCCATACCCTAATCTTCTGCTTGACTTCAGGACTATTTTCATTATCCAGAAATCCTATGATGCTATACTATATTACAGTCTTCTTTTAGTAATCGATCTTTGTATAATAGATCATAAGACTAATACACTTTTCAGAATTCCACTTTAATAGTAACACCATGCACTTGACAATTTTTGCTTAGTATGTCAATGAAATTAGTCTTTGTAGTATAATTCCATTATACTACATTCCATTAAAAAAATAATTCCATTATACTTCTAATTCCATTAAAAAAAAAGAGTTGCCATTTTCTGGAAGCTATCACTTTCTACTTCTAATATGTCTGCTGTTGAATATGGTTCTCAAAGTGTAGTTTGCGGCTATCAGTCAGATTTTAAAATTTCCTGTGATCAATTTTTATGTAACAATATAATTTCTTTCTTATAACAAATAATTAGCCTAAAAGAGTTTGTGAATATTTTACTCCTTTATCCAAAGCAATGTTAGGCTTTTATTTAAATTATGTGAGATTACTCTCTGATGTTTCAGATGCAGCTATAGGTCTATTGGTTCCTATTTCCTGCTAAGTATTATGAGAAAAAAAAGAATTAAGTTTTAGGAATGCTGCTAAAGATAGCAGCTGTTTTAGAATAAAGGAAAATAACTAAATTGAACACTAACCCTATTCTGTCACAGTACATGTATTCATTCATTTCATTTAGCCAACACAATGACATCAGTTGAACACCATGCAAACCACTAGCTCCATGTAGTTCAGAACTTCAACATGAAATTGTACTTCTTCCTTTTGATGACATCATATCTTTGTGATGCTGGGTTTTTGTAAGTTGTAGTAATTTTTTAAAAAGGATTTATTTATTCATTAAAGACACACACAGAGAGGGAGAGACATAGGTGGAGGGAGAAGCAGGCTCCCTGTGGGGAACCTGACGTGGGACTCGATTCCAGGACCCCGGGATCCCGGCCTGAGACAAAGGCAGACGCTCAACCACTGAGCCACCCAGGCATCCCTGTAAGTTGTAGTTATAAAACACAAGGACCATGAGAAATTGACTATGAAATAGAAAATGAGGGTAGTGGTTTCCAATCCAATTCCAAGCTTTGAGAATTTGTAAAGTGCCCAATAGATGTGTACATCTCTTTAAGAACGACATAAATATTTTTAAAAATGCAAGGTGCATTATTTTTTTTAAATACCAACTAATAACTTTAGACTTAACTACTTGATAAATGGAATTGTGAAGTATTTCTTTTACCCTGTGTTATTGTGAAAAAGTTATTAACACACTAAAAATACCATGAACTGGGGAAGTCTGGGAATCTGTAACATTGCTAAACCCTTCCCTTAACAGAGGAGAAACCTTGGGGCCAGAGAGAGAAAGTGGCTAGCTTCTCATAGCCTACCTAGACTGTAGGTCTTATGACTTCTATTCCAATAAAAAATATTTATCTCACTGTGAACTGGTTGATTCATTTCTTACAAATAATCAGTTTATACATCACTTGCTTTGACACTAAAGAGCAGACATAAATATCTAATGGCTATTTCTTAATGCTTAATGCCTTCTCTCCCTGTTTGGATATCCCACAACACCGTCATAGGTAAAAGCCAAAAGCAAAAGTAATTAACAGGTAGTGAAGAACTTTGGAAATACCTTTTGGGTCAGTGCTAATCTTAACACTAACACTAACGCTACAATAAAATGTAGGAATAATTTGAAATTAGTCAAGATTATTTTTTTTTTACTTAGGGATAATATTTTATTGTAAGAAACATCAAGAGTTTTAACACACGAAAGAACATTCGTAAAATATTAACATGTATTTTATTTATTTATTGTTTGTTTTAGCATGTATTCCATTTGGATCTTGGCTTTTGCTTGCTGGAACTTTTATAAATGTGAAATTTGATTACAGGATAGGTTATGAAGAAGTTTTATGTTTCACATGCTAAATTTCATATCTGATTTATTAAACATTTATTTAAAAACATACAAATGTGTAAATATTTTCTGTTTAATGCCATTTAACTTTACAGATAAGTATATTTGGGATTCCTATAATGATACATGTTTTATGTATTTTAAATTATCATATAGGAGAAATTGAAATGAAGATTAAAAACATTTATATTAGATATTTTTTAAATTATATCAAACATGCTAAGAAAAATTTTAAGGAAATGTAAGTTATTATGACATTCTAACCTAAAATCTATCATTTAGATCCGCTAAACGTTAAAGACTAGCACATTCTTATACATATTAAAAAGCAAAAGCAGGGGTGCTTAGGTGGCTCAGTCAGTTAAGCATCTGCCTTTGGCTCAGGTCATGATCCTGGAGTCCAAGGATCAAGTCCCATGTTGTCCAGCTCCTTGCTGAGCAAGGACTCTGCTTCTCCCTTTCTCTCTGCCCTTTCCCCCATCCTCTGCTTGTGTTCTCACTCTCTCTCTCGCAAATAAATAAATAAAAATATTTAAAGAAAATAAAAGAAAAAGAAAAAACAATGTTTTCTTTCTTGAAAATGTTTAACTTGGATTTAATCTGTATGTAGACAGTGGTTCTTCACTTTCATTGTACATTGAAATCACCTGGAAGCTTTAAAAAATACTGATGTCTAGGGTTTCTTTTTTCTTTTTTTTTTTTTTTTTTTTTTTCGTCTAGGGTTTCTTTACAAAGATTTTAGTTTAATGATGTAGGTTATGGACTGGGCATCAAGAATTTTAGGGATAATAATTGTATTGTGGTTACATAGGAGAAGACCCTTATTCTCAGGAAATGCATGCTGTAACATTTAAGTGTGAAATATCCCCGTGTCTGTAACTTATCTAAGAAGGGCCTAGCAAAGAAAAATTAAAATAAAAAAACAAACACACATACATATAGATAGATATGCATATTTACACATACACATATACACTGTGAAGGGTATAAAGGTATTTGTTGTATTATTCTTTCACCTTTTCTGTATCTTGAAAATTTTCGCAATAAAAAGTAAGAATAAAAACAACCTTTGACCCTCAAGTTTAGAATTCAGAAACAAAATAATTATTTGGAGCCTAATAACTGTTTCAGTGAGAGACAAAGCCAGGACTGATATATTAATCACCCAGCTCTTGCTAAGATAAAGCTTTAGATCTTGCTCTAACCCTTAATATTCCAGGAAACAGATGAAAGATAAGTGAAAAAGAAAAGACTCACATGAAATTTCTGCTCTTCAGTGTGAGAACAAACCTAAAAGCCTAAAATCACCATTTTGCAGCATCTGTGAGCTGAGGAATATATGTGTTACTAGTTGGGCATTTCAGGAATTTAGCTGGTTTATGCTAACTACAAATCATTTTACTGTATTCATTTGTTAGTTATACACACTAAAATGCAAATAGTTTCATTTCTATTTTATTTCTACTCTAGTCTAAATTTCTAATACCTCCCAAATATATTTTTACTTGTTCTTATGCTGTAAATTAGAATTTTTTTCTTTATCCATTTTCTTGCATAAACTCCCTGAATTGCATAAGACTTTATAATGCATCAATAGTCAGGATTTATGTGTTAGGCTTACATGCTAAAATAATCAGTTTTTAAAAAATTTTTAGGGAAAAAATGTTAACTTGCACACCAAATTAAATCTTTTCACATTAGTGCTAGCAGAACAAGTATGATATGTAAAGGTTAGGACCCTTCTCAGTCAAACCCTGTACCAAGCATAGTAAAAAATCTGCCATTACCTGATTGGTAAATTGATAATGATAAAGGAGATCTGGTTACATAATTAATCAAAGGGATGTAGCTGCGGGTGGAGTGTCCTGTATAACATCAGGTTCTCCACCCTTCCCTCCTAAAGCAGGGTAGAAGAATTTCCCTTGTAAAATTTTAGGCGTTAGTTGAGTTTCTTTCCTGCCTGAACACAGATTGACTTCCCATATGCCTTTACAGAGGCAAGGAGTCCTGAAGGAAATGGATTGGAAGGATTCAGTTGATTCCCAGTTTTGAGCAAATCTATCAAAGTCTTTCAGTCCCTGCTTTGGGTTGAATTCTTTTTGGTTATCTGGGTTGATAAAAAAAAAAAAAAAAGAATTACGTAAAGCAAATGCGTTTCTAAAAAAGAACATGGAGATCAAACAATTATTTTGGAATTCGTTAGTATTTAAAGAAATGCCAACCAGATTATCTTATAATGTAAATAATCTTTATCTAAACTCTTCAGAAACCAAGATTTTCAAATATTTGTTACATATTGTTTTTTCCGTTTTATTTAAACTAAGATTTCGTGAGTGCTCAGATTTCTGCCAACTTTTCACGTGATACTTTGAAACAAATCACCACCACCATCACCAAAAAAAAAAAGTCAACACACACCTATGTTAGTAAAAACAGTAATCTGAATCCTGCTAAAGTGCTTTCACTGTATACAGAAAGTAGATGAAGGATAAAAAATGCAAACTTTGACTTTTTAGTTATTCTTGAATCGGAGTTACATGTTAACTTTGCAAGAACTGAATTTTTTATGTAGTAACATAAATTTAACCCCTTCTTTTCATTTTAACATGGTATTGTTAGATCTAAATGGACATATATCTAGTAATTTATATTATTTTAGTCTAGTAATTTATATTCTTTTAATGTATACGAAAGGAATGTCTATACTTAGATCATTAAATGTGCAATTAAAGATGTTTCCAAAGTTCCTTTAAAAAGCATTTGGAATGAAAGTTATGACTTAAGTGATATTAATGTGATATTACTGATGCATTATAAATTTTCTGTTTATCCAAATATTTTATTTACATATTCTGTATTATTAATTTTAATATTGAAGTACAAACTTAGGAGGATTTCCTTAAGAGGATTTTCATTCTTTTTTCTTTTATGTATGATTAAAATTCAAGAGGATTTGATATCCCAAATCTTTTCTTTTTAAACCCTTTTCTTAGATGGTTAGCAGAAAACACAAATTAAAATAAAGATAAGGTACGAATATTGCCTTACTGGCGGGTTTTATCCCGCAGAAAGAAAGCCGCTAATGTGGTCTCTAATAATGTCCTTTCCTCCATTTTAATAAGAAGGTTTGTGTTGTTCTGACATTAAATGGATTAAGCAGCAAGCCTGCTGAGAAAAATACTCAAACGCATTAAACCCTTGCAGTGTTGGTTTAACTGTAAGTACTGTAAAATAAGATTAAGTCTGAGTTTGGAAGAAGAACGAGATTTGACATAAGACTAAAAGGTAACAATATTCACAGATGCCTAAATTAATGCTTCAGTGAAAAATATAATTAGCACAAGATTTGAAAATATGTCTCCTTTGGCAAATGTCTTCAGAGAGTAATCAGTGCTGTAGACTGATGTAGTGGAAAGAGCACTGGGCAAGTCGCCAAAATCTTTGAATTCAAGTTTGTTACTCTAACACTCGCTAGTTCTGTGACCTTGGATGAGAAATTTCTAAAATCTTTGAAACACAGTATTGTGGATGCCGCCAACTGGCAACTGTTCTCCACTTTGTCATAGTGTGCATTTCTTTCTGTACTGCAGAGTCCCCAGATTTCTGTGCAATTGAAGTTGCAGATGCAAATTAGGTTCAGCCAATTAGATGCACTTGTTGAGATTTGGAAGGCAGAAGTCAAGTGAAGGTCATTTTCCTGCTGCTTGCTTTGTTTTCTGCCAATAAGCGAGATTGTGAAGGCATGATCTTTGTGTGATAGCTTCCTGCATCCAAGTTCTTGTTTCATGGGATTCAAGAGGCTGTTGCGGTGGCCACAGTGGGGGTTTCTTGATTCCCTACTTGTAGCTACAGTGGTGTGTTTCTGAACTCAATAAATTCTGAGGTGACGTCTGGATTCTTTACCTTTCTGATTGAAGAAGGACTAGTAGCCCCCCTAATAGGTGACGTCTGCAGTGTTCTGGAAACGTTCCTCGATGTCCAGCCTAGAGCCTCTATCTCTAGCCTTTCCAATTATTTTGTAAGCTTTTAATTTCCTCCATTAAATTTCTGTCTACTTTAAGTACCTGGACCTTAATCTGTTTCCTGAACTGAACCCTACTTGATAAATACATAAACAAATTTCATTCATACCATGTGGGTGGTTGAGAAGACCAAACCGTACCACCTAAGTCTATTTATAGCTATTTCCTCTTTTTGAAAGATGGGTAGTCATGATATGACAATAGCTGTTAAAATTTTCTCATGGTATTTCCCTGTCATTAATTTTACTTGGGTAATATTGGTCTAAACACATTTTTTGAAGTATTGGTCCTGTTCGGCAAATGACAGAAAAAAAAATTGTCTACTTAGTAAGTAGCTAATATTATAAATTTCTAGTTCCTAAGACTGTCCATGAGTTTGAATGGTGGCTTTCTTATAACTGAAAATTAATATTTTGACTTTAATTTTATATTTTCCTGTTAATGTTACATTTTTTTGATGGTAATAATTAGAAGCACTATGGCTAATTCCAAAAATGGAAATGTACCGATAGACATAACTCCAAGTCTGTCAAGATTTTGAGCAGATTTGAAAAAGCTCTGCTCTGTGTTCTCATACTTTTAAAGGAATAAAATAAAATACAAATGAATAAAATTCTTTTTTAGCATTTTTTTTTCAGAAACATTTGTTGTGTATACGGAGCCAAGACATAGTTTACCTTTAAACCAGTTCATGTGCCCAGCCACCATTAAGGCACCAATTCTCTTCAAATCAATTTCTTGACTTTACTTCTCTGCTGTCCAGTTTCAGCCTGGCTCCCGACTCTTGACTCCATTTCTATTTGTATCTTTTTCTGTACACTTTAGACTTACAATGAGCTTTTTATTTTGCCTTTTCCAAAAGGTCTTATTCCATTGGCTTTTTTTTTATTCCTGAGACTTTCTTAGAATATATACATCATAGGGATGCCTGGGTGGCTCAGCCATTGAATATCTGCCTTTGGCTCACAGCGTGATCCAGGATCAAGTCCCACGTTAGGCTCCTTGTGCGGAGCCTGCTTCATCCTCTGCCTATGTCTCTGCCTCTCTCTCCCTCTCTCTCTCTCTGTCTCTCATGAATAAATAAATAAAATAAAATAAAGAAAATATATACATCATATATATCATGATACATAGAGAGTCTTATTATATTGGTCTTAATCGGTGTTGGTCCCCTCAGGACTTTAATCCATTTGGATCTCATCATGATAAAGATCCTCTAGTTCTCCTCAATAGGTGAATTAAAAAAACAAGAGAATTACACTGAATACTCATTACTTTCTTATATAATTTTAAATATTGGACAGAATAAACTACATTGAATTTTCTAGTGCTCTGTGAATAAAAGCCTATTTATTTCCACGTCTATAAAATTCCATCATATAACCCTATATTCATGATTAAATCATTTCTTTAATAGCAATTCTAACCTTAATTAGTTTCTAATTTTACCCTTAATTAGTTCCTAAGTTTTAGATTTATCTAAGAAATCAGCATCTCCTCTTAAATACTACCATGAACTTCATTCTGAAAATAGTTTGTTCTGAATATGTACTCCACTTCCTTTCTCAAGAGCCTATAATTTCTCCTTTTCCATCAAATCAATTTTAAATAGCCATCCTAAGAAGCCTCATCAACTAATCTAACTTTACTTTCTTATCTAATTATATCTTCCCCATTCCCTAATACATGCCCTCCACTTCAATCAGACCAATTATTTAATGATTTCCTGAATATGACAAATTTATACTTCTCTCTTCAGCATCATGTTTAGTTGGGAAACCTACTCTCCACATACCAAAACTGAACCCACTAATTTCATAAAGTACTGGCTTGTGCCATGTGTTCTTCACATTAACTTATATTGGATCTTGTATTATTTATGATTTTTGTTATTAGTAAGCCATATTTCATGCAATTGAAGAACGTGCTGGTGAAATGTTAAGTGCTTAATCAATATGTATTTAATTGAGTTGAATTTATATACTTAATATAATATAGGCTGGACATTAGTTTTTAAGATTTTATTAATTTATTTTAGAGAGAGAGAGAGCAGAGGAGGGGTAGAGGGAGAGAGAATCTGAAGCTGACTTAGTCCTTAGTATGGAGCTTGACATGGGGCTCCATCCCACACATGTGAGATCACCACCTGAGCTGAAACCAGGAGTCTAATGGTTAACAGATTGAGCCACCCAAGCATCCCTAGCCTGGACATTTTATTGACATTAAACATCCTAATAATTATAGTCATTTTTTTTATCTTAGTGTAGTCACTTGCTAGTTTTCTCTTCTACAGTGCCTCTTTTTTTCAGGTGTCAGTAATAAGTTTGGTATATTACTTATAATTCAAGATGATCTAGAGGTAGTTTATATGCTGAAGACAGATAATTTCATTAATTGTACAGTATAATATTCATTCAATAGCTATAAAGGATGCATTCCTTCAACAAATATTCAGGAATCTGCAATGTGCCAAGCAATGGAGATAGTATAAAGAATAAGACATAATCCTTGTCTTGCTTTCAGAACATGTCCTGGGCATGCAGGGTGAGCAGAGTGAACAGGATGTACCATGGAGTGTGATGAACTTGAAGATTATGGTAAGTGCAATGTACTCTGAAAGCGCAGAAAAGCACATCTAACCTCAGGCATTCTGAAATGACAAGGTCAACCCTGAAGAGTAGGCATTATCCCAGCAGACAGGCCTTGAGGAAATCAGAGGAAACCCAGGCCAGGGTCTAAAGGTGCAGAAAGAAAGAAATTCTTGGTTGACATGGGAAGTTTAAAGATTTAGGGAAAATCACTTAATGAAACTTTTCTGCTGGTATATTTAGTTCTGATTCAGATTTCCTATGATCTAAGTCATTTCTTAAAACTAACAAAATTACCTCAAACCAAAAGAACATGCTGGGAATAAACATTTTAAAAATAATATTGCATAAACAATTATTATTCATAAAACATTAGCAAGGGGAAAGTTCTTTTCCTTTGGTGTCAGGTCACATTTCTAAAGAGCTTTTGCAGAGGGAGTGTTCTCAGGAGAAGGAAATGTGAGAAGTGGGAGAAGATAGGAGCTAAGTAGGCATGTGAAACAGCTGGAGCCCAGCTTTAGCTTGGTCCAAGGGCAACTCTGGAGCATGAATTGCATCCAGAGCTGGTGGGACCTTGAGGCAAGAGGTCTGGCTTGTGTTAGGGAAGAGGGAAGGAAGGATAACCTCATGGATGCAGGATACAGAGACTTCCACAGAGCAGAGAGAAATCTTATGGAAAATGGGGAAGCTGTGAGCCTCGTTAGCCAAGATGCACAGCATCTGGGGAATGGGTGCAGGTGGGTGCAGAATGTGGTAAAGAGAATTTGGGCAGGGAACTAACAGGACCTTCTAAACCATAGTTACTCCATTTTAGGGATTTTAAATTCCAAAGAAAAAATACTTGTTCAATTGTCTACTATAGTTTCAAGTATTGTGAAACTTAATTGGCTTTGTTGATTTTTAGAAAAGTAAGTAACTTAGAGAATAAAGAAGTTACATACTATCCATGTAGCCTATGACACATCCGTGTGACATAATGAATTTGGTTTTAGTGAGATTGCAGCCATTTCTTTGAAGTTTTATTATATACTAGGAAACTGCACCAACAGACGTTTGCCATTAGTTTGGAAAATAACAGTCACATTATGATTTTGTTTTATTGTTTTGTTTTGTTTTAGGCAAAGCCTCAGTTTCTTTTGGTTTTTCTTCCTATGATTTTTCTTTCTTTTTCTTATTTGTTCTATTTCCGCTTTTTTTTTTCATTCCCGTCTCTCTTTTTTCTTTTCTTTTTCTCTCTCTCCCTCCCTCTCTTGCCATCTTTTTCTCTCTCCCTTCCTTCTACCCTTCCTCCCTTTTTTTCTTTCTTTTCCCAGTGTTGTGAACTGCCCATCACAGGATAACTACAGCTCAACTTGGAACTCAGAAGAAACAAATTATTTCAGGAAACTGAGTGTGCTTATTTTTGTTGCTTTTTGTTTTTCACTATTAATTCACTTAAAACTTTGTGAACCATTTTTGGTTCACTTTGTAGTCTTCTCTGGATTTTAATCTTTGGCATTCACTTCCAAAGTATGGCCCAATAAATTGAATAACATTAATTTTATTTCTTTGTCGTTAAACTTTGGAGAGTCTAAATAATGTACTTTGAAATGACATTCCTGAGAAAGAAGTCCTTTAGAGACCTCACAACCTAGAAAGCAAGGATTTCCTAGAACTGTTGTACTTAGCTAAGTTATTTATCTATTTTTGTATGAAGTCAACTTGTCATCAAAACAAAATTAATATTGCATTATTTTTTGGTCAAGGACACATTAAACATTTAGAGCAGCACGCCCAACTTTCAGAGATGTAGAACCATAAACAATTAGTTGCATATACTTCTTATGACATAAGGTGACTTTCATGATGTGCAGTGCTACTCTTTAACATTAAATGCTCATCACTATGTACTGCACCTAGGAAAAGATTATATACCAACATAATTTAGTTCTCATAATTTAAGACTGGTTTTGCCTCTAGATAGTGCTTTTGTTGATGGTTATATGAAACTCTGACATAATGGCGATTGCACTGTAGTTTTTAAATATCTGTTGTGTAGTTTTTTATGTAGCAACCAAAATATTAATGACAAGGGCAATTCAGTAATTGGTTTACTTAGTTGTTGGATGGGGTGCTGTGCCTAACCCTAGGCCTTGTTATTGTGGTGTTACATTTATATTAATACAAACTGCATTGTCTTCCTTTTGATACATAAGCTCTATAAGAAGTATTTTGATAAAGTTTTAACACATTTGCATTCACTCTCCATAGAGCTTGCATAAACTGTATATTATTTATGTAAATTTTCAATCCTCAAAATGAATAATGTCTACCTTTTCCATTCAGTTCTTTTTTTTTTTAAGAAAATTAGTGTTTACCAAATATAGGCCCTGTGCATTTTATATGCTTTCTTCCACTTTATCTTACAATAATCCTATGAATCAGGTGCTTTAAAAAAAATGAACTAAAATTCACATGCCATAAAAGTCACCATTTTAGGGTGTGTAACTGTTTTTCAGTGTATTCATGAAGTTATGAAACCATCAATATTATCTAATTCCAGAACATTTTCATCACCCTACCACCACCACCACCACCCCAAAAAAACCCTGTAGTCATTCACTGTCACTGTCTATTGCTCTCTCACCAGCCCTTAGAAAAACCACTAATCTACTTTCTGTTTCTAGAGCTTTGTTTGTTCTGGACATCTCATATAAATGAAATCATACAATATACGTTCTTTTGGATTACTTTCACTTCCTGTAATGTTTTCAAGGTTCACCTATGTGGCAGTATTTATCGGTATTTCTTTCTTTATTATAGCTGAATGACATATCGCTGTATTGACAGATCACATTTTGTCTACCCATTCATCAGTCGATGGACAATTGGGTTGTTTCCACTTCTGACTATCTTGAATGATGCTACGATGAACATTCATGTCCAAGTGTTTGTGTGGACATGTTTTCATTTCTCTTGGGTATACATCTAGAAGTACAATTGCTGGGACATATGGTGACTTTATATTGGGCTCTTTGAGGAACTGCCAGACTCTTCCCCAGTGGCTGCAACATGTTGCATTGTCACCAGCAAGGTCTGAGGCTTTCACTATCTCCATATCATGTCATACTTGTTCTTCTTTTTTATAAGTCATCTTAGTAGCCACTTGATTATGGTTTTGGTTTTCATTTCTGTAATAACTAATGATTTGTGCATCTTTTCATATGTTTATTGGGTATCTATAGATTTTCTTTGGAGAAATACCTATTGAAATCCATTCATTTCTCGTTAGGTTGTTTTAATGTGTTGTAAGAGTTATTTATATATTGTGACTTCTAGATTCTTATCAGGTATATGAGTTGTATATATTCTCTTCCATTCTGTATGTTATCGTTTTTCTTGACAGTGACTTTTGATGCACAAAGTTTCTAATTTTGATGAAGTCCTATTAGTCTCTGTTTTCTTTTTGCTGCTTGTGCTTTTGGTGTCACATCTAAGAAATCATAACCAGATCTGAGGTCGGAAAGATTTGTCTGTACATTTTCTTTGGAGAGTTTTATAGTGTTAGTTATTACATTTGAAATTTGATTGACTTTAAGTTAATTTTTGTACACAATATGAGGTAGAGTCCAGCTTCATTCTTTTACATCTATATATCCAGGTATCCTAGCACTTTTGTTGAAAAAACTAGGGGCACCTGGGTGGCTCAGTCACTTAAACAGCTAATTCTTGATTTCAGCTCAGGGCATGGACTCTGGGTCCTGAGATTGAGCCCCATGGCAGGATCCACACTGGTTGTGGAGCCAGCTTCGGATTCTCTCTCCTTCTCCCCATCCCCCACTCCTCTTCTCTTTCTCTCTCTCTAAAAAGAAAGAAGGAAGGAAGGAAGGCAGGAAGGAAGGAAGGCAGGAAGGGAGGAAGGGTGGGAGGAAAGGAGGGAAGAAGGAAAGAAAGAAAGAAAGAAAGAAAGAAAGAAAGAAAGAAAGAAAGACAGACAAAGACTGTTCTTTTCTCCTATTGATTGTGTGAGCACTTTCCCTCAAATACTAATCATTATCTTCTTTTTAAACAGACTTTCATAGGCTTTTTTATATAACTCCCAAGTCATCTCTTATTTATTTTTTTAGAGGGGGAGAGGCAGAGGGAGTGGGAGAGAGAGAATCTTAAGCAAACTCCATACTCAGTGCAGAGCCTGATGTGGGGCTCCATCTCACGACCCTAAAATCATGACCTGAGCCAAAATCAAGGGTCTGTCACTTAACCAACTGAGACAGGGGACCCAGGTGCCCCTTCCTTTATATTTTATTTTGCATTTTTGAAATCTCATTTCTTGCACAAAATGATTCTTTTCTTTTTTTTAAAGATTTTATTTGTTTATTTATTTATTTATTTATTTATTTATTTATTTATTTATTTATTCAGAGAGAGAGAGAGAGACAGGCAGAGACAGGCAGAGGGAGAAGCAGGCTCCATGCAGGGAGCCCAACATGGGACTGGATCCCTGGTCTCCAGGATCACACCCCAGGCTGCAGGCAGCGCTAAACCACTGCGCCACCGGAGCAGTCCCACAAAATGATTCTTATGTCAAGTAATTAAGCTAGAAAATATCACCTTATTCATATCTTCTTATAATAATTTTCTCTTCAGATTTGTCACAGCTTGTCAAAAGTTAAAGACAAACGTCAAGAAGAAATGCAACACGAATTTTACAAAATAAATACATTTTGGAGCATTTACATTAATATTTAAAATCATTTAAATTATAATGTGTATAGGGAAAATGGCCATATCAAAGTTATATTCTGTTGAGGTTTCCTCTCTAATAGAGATGTTCAACCTCAAAGGCTGATAAAAGACTATATACCATTCATTATAGAAACATTTTTTGAATACTTGCCATCAGACTGATTGAATGTAATTCATGAGTGAATACCGGCCATTATCACTGATACCAGGAAAACTAAAGCTTTTCTCATCTAGGATTTATCTAGGAATGGAGAAAGATCAGTAACCACCTGATAACACATCGAAGCCTTATGGTAGGGGCGTGTTGTTATAGGAGAACAAGGAACAACTAATTTTGTGTCAGGGAGTTACTTAGATGACACAAATTGAATAGATCTTGTAAATAAACTCTTCTAGAAAGAGGAAAAGGCAAATGATTTCCAGCCTACTGGATGACATATTCAAAGCAGAGACATATGAGAGAGGAACATGAGGTATGGAGACAAGGACCAGTAGTTTTGTATGACTAGATGCTAGAATGTATCTGGGAAATATGCTGGCAACGGAGGACCGACAGATTGTGGTCAAATTATAAACTTGGGTTCCCCAATGGGGACTTGATCCTCTGGGCCATTGGAAATCATGAGAGGTTTTAAGTAGGAGATGGTCTAGTTTTTATCACAGTTTATATGTTATTGTAGTGAGCTTCTTCCAACACTAACCTTCTATTATACTATAAGAGAGACAATATAATGCAGTAGTCAAAAATTTGGACCCCAGGGACAGAACTGCCAATTTAAATTGACTCTTCTCAACTGTACAGTTTATGCAGTTTTAAGTAGGTCACGTAATCTCAATGAAACCCTGTGTCCTTTTCTGTAAACCTCACAGATTTGTTGGGAGAATTAAATAATACAGGTAAGTTATTTAGCACAGCTCCTGGAACATATGACATGCTCAGTAAATGATAGTCATATAAAAATGTCTTTGAAGTCTGTCTTGCCTTTCCAATGACAATGCAGTTAGTAGGTCATTAATCAAAATTCTAGGATGACATAATGAGTTTAAGGGTTTAGTCCAGTAGCATTTGGAAATACAAGTCTAGAGTGTAAGAGTGAGTTTGGGCATGACTGTTATTGACTAGAAATCAGGCTATCACCCAAACAGAAATAGGGTATGAAGCTCTGCTAGTTGTAGAGCTTCGAAAGAGAGAGAAAAAAATAGAGAATATTTTCATAGTTTTTTTTTTTTAAGAGAGAGAGAGAGAGAGGGGCAGACACACAGGCAGAGGGAGAAGCAGGCTCCATGCAGGGAGCCTGATGTGGGACTTGATCCCAGGACTCCAGGCTCACAACCTGAGCCAAACGCAGGCTCTAAACCACTGAGCCACCCAGGCATCCCAATATTTTCATAGTTTAGGAGTATGCAACCTTCGTACAATTAAGAAAACTCTGCTCTTAAAAAAAAAAAAACAAGGAAAGAAAACTCTGCTCTTTTCCAAGGAGGATATGCACATACATAGAATATTTTGTATGGAGTTTTAGGGGTTCATGGACACCATAAGCTCATTCCAAGAACCCCTGATTTAAGAATATGGAAATATTAAAAAATAAAAATATAAGACTTGAAAAAAGATAAAGAAAAAATCCCGAATAGAATATATAAAACTTAGACTGTTTTTATGGTTACAAACCTAGGACCTTTGATGGTGAAATGGTCTAGGAAATCAAGAACAATCATTGTTCAGCATTGGGATCAGATCCTTATTCATCCATATAACCAAGTTCAAACCAAGTATCTGGCAATCTTAAATTGGGCAAGGAAAAGCCTCTTGTAAGTGACAATTTTATGGTTAAACATTTTATGGATTTCCTTCAAGTACATTAGTCAATACTGAAGAGTAGACATCAGACAAAGTATATTGTATCCATATTGTTTTCAAATGCATGTTTCTCATCACCACCAAAATGGCAAGCCCCCCCGCCAAGAAAAAAATAGGCAAGCCCGTAGAATTCCCAGAGAATGATGTTGTTTTCTAATTCTCATGTTTATGGGAAAATAGTATTTAGACATAGTGGTAGATATAGATATAGTGGTAGGAAAAATCTTCCTTAAATTATGTGTTTGGTTTTTTTCTAATTTAAACACATTTTCCATGTTTTGTAGTATCAATCTCTTTATCTCTTTTATAAAAAGGAAATAAAAGTTGAAAGCTCCTAGAATTATATTTCTAACTAGGTCCTATTGATAAAGTGAGTTTATTCTTATTGATTCATTGAATTCTTGTCATCACTTTGAACCAGAATGCTTTGGTAGTTAATAAGTTTAATCCATTGTGGGAATTATTCATCTTATTTTAACTGGTAGTAATCATGAGGATTAATCATGAGACCTGATTTTTGTTCTATGCTTTATAAACAACTAAAACTAATTAGTCTAGGAAGCAAGGCTGAGGGTAGAAGGGCAGGCTAGAGGCAGTAGGTGTTTTCTTGAGTATTTCAATAATTATGCAATCATTTATTAAAAACCTACTGTATCTGAGGAAATATGTTAGGTACTAAGAAAACAAAGATAAACACAAGACTTTTCCTTTCTTCCAAAGCTCAATCTTCATCTAATTGAAGAGTCAACATATACATAATTATAATTCACAGAGGAGAATGAATTTAGCTTCCCTGGATTTGGGAGGGTTGGGATCATGCCATGGAAATCACAAAGAAAAGGTGACTCTGAGAAAATATTCCACGGATGAAATATGAATTTACCTGAAAGGTATGAAAGGGGAAAAGCATTCCAGGTAAAGAGGACAGCATGTTCAAACGCAGGGTGGCATAAATAAGCATAATGTGTTTCTTGAATTACAAGGAGTTCACTGATGTCACAATGTAAAAAGTGGTAGAGAGGATAAATGGGCTGTCAAATATCCTGCATCTTATGAAAAAATTCCCATGAGTTTGTAAGCAGTTGCTTGAAAGCCAGAATTGATTAATCAGCTTTCTGAAGCTGTACCTTGATCATATGAAAGTTTGCTGTGATTAATTTGTGATGTTTGAGCTTCAGCTTATGATCTAGATAGGGAAGTCTTTCTTATAAAAAATCTTTACTTAGTCTGGGGAAACCATTGGCAAATGAAAGTGAAAAAATTGACAGAGCAGAGCATAAGAGCCTTACAAACTATAGCAAAGCTTTTCTGTGCCTAAGAGGTCCATGGATTTTCTTATAATAAGGCTATTTTTTTAGAGCAGTTTTAGTTCACAGGACCATAAACTTTTTCACTAAGTAATTCATATTAATGAATATGATATTGTACAAACTTTATTTGGAAAATAACAGGTAGCAATTTGAAATGAACAGGAAGAAAATAAGACCAGTTAGGAAGTTATTATAATGCAAAAATGAAGGCCTGACCTAAGAGAAAGGAAAAAACAGGATGGATTTGACAAGCATTTTTCATAGGTAAATAGTATTTGATACTTGACAGATGTGGAGAGATAAGTTTTCTAGGATAACTTCCATGTTTCCTTCTTAGTAATTGGATAGGTAGTGTTGCCATTAATGATATGGGGAATTAAAGAGTGGGAGGCAGATGAATTTGATGTTGGACATCCTGAATAAAAATTGCAGGCTGGACATAAAAATAAAGATATCTTATAGGGAATTAGAAAATGTTTCTGAAGGCTAAGGAAAGAGGAATATGCCAGAGATACATAATTGGGTCGATAGACTATAGCTATCATATTTTGCAGGAGAGGTCCACTAAAGAAGTCAACTGGTCACTCAGACAAAGATTTATAGATTGGTTTTACTTTGCATTCACCGTCACAGATCACTTTTTTATTTTTAACTATGGACAACTAGAAAATTTGTTATTGCTTCACAGTTTTTAAGACTCCCAAGAAGAAATAATTTACATAAATGATATAATTGCATCCTATCTTCAAGGAGTATTTTCCCTATTAAAGACTCCATTATAAGCTTGTGATTTTTTAGAAAAAAAATACTTTTCTAATCTTCAAAATGACTTATTTATAAGTTGAGCATGTTATTTCAATTCACATCACAGAGAAAAAGCTAAATACTTTGGAGACATAAATTTGGCTGGATGATTTACCTACAGTATTTTCAGAGATGATGCCTTTTGTACTGACTATACACAGGTTGGGAATGGCTAGGGAAATCCTAGCTCAGGGAATGAATGAACACCAACAGAGCCCAGATTCTTGGAGATATCCTAGGTCTATAATTTGGAGTTGGCTTTGTCTTTAAACCCTATAAAAGCATTTGATGTTTTAGGATGCAGAGGGGCCTGGTAAGGTTTTGGTCCTGTCCCAGTTAAGGCTAGGGTCACAGTGTCAGGCTTTTAGCGGTGTGGGTGGTTTTGGCAAGGTTGCCACAAATTCAACATGGGAAAGTTATGGGATTTGTGTATGTGTGTGGGAAGGAGGCATCAGTTCATCCTACAGTATGTTTAGGAACAGTGTCTTCTGATGCCAGTTTTAAATTCCCTTTTTGGGTAGGACTTGGTCACACTGAATAGGAAAATTCAGTGACAGTCCCTCAGTCTCATGAATCAACCCCTTCACCCTCCCACACCCACTAAAAACACGATGCATGTCATTGTACTCTGCAAAATGAATAGGAGGATAGAGGGAAGAGAATCTGGAAGATCCTGGGACTGCATGTGGTGCCTTGGCACAGACAACTGGGCTGTGTGTGAGTAGACAACACAGCCTGGGAGAGCCTGGGTGGAGGCTGCTATCAAATCCTGGAGTTTTCCATGGTAAAGTGTGTAGATAGTGCATTGGAGAAACAGTATTGGGTAAATATACAACTTCCTCTTCCTACAGGAGACCTTCAGGATGGCCTGAGACTGGGCCCCTAGTGCTCGCTCCCTTTCTCAAGGGTCCATGCTAGACTTTGGCTCCCAGGGCCCATACCTCACCTGTACAGCAGCTCTAAGGTATTTAGAAGTAAATATCTTTTCTAGGAAGGTCTACTTTCGACACACATGAACGCTGTAAACATGATCTGGAGAGGCCAGGGCAGCTTCTGGGCTTGCCCCAAGTACTACAATTTTTCTTTCCTTTTCTGGCAATATGTCCATACTTTATTCATGCATATACATTGGACAGTCTGCCAGTTGCAAACTCAGCATTGTGGGATAGAGATGCCAGCTCTACCAAACCTGGATTCAGGATGATGAGCAAGTAGTTTTGTTTTGTTTTGTTTTTATAAATTGAACAATGAGCACGACATTCTAGGAAGGTTCTTAGAATGTGAAACAACAAAAATAAGAACCCGTGGTTCTCAGAACATTTTTAGACAAAGTGTCAGAGGGATAAAAATGGAGCTGCTCTGGCTGATTTAAACCTGACTGCCCAATGTGGCTAACAAGTGGTCTTCTGTAAACATTTGGTTTTTACTAGAGCATCTTTTGGAAATAATGACCTACCTGGAAGTACACCATTCTCACCCTACTGCCATTGAAGGGCTCAGGTCTTCACACTTCACTATTTCCTCCTCCAGGGGTGCACTAGGACTGCCTTGGACCAACCTCTGTGAGCTGGTTATACACCACTTCCCAATTTTGTGTTCAGTTATGTCATATTGATAGCTTGAAATCAGCCACAGTGGGTGTATTTATATCATAGAAATAAGCAAGCATTACAAATTAGAGCTCTCCTTCCCCCAGAGACCTCTAATCTCTCTCCCTGACTTCTCTCTTTCTGTCTTTCCCCACCCCACCACTTTTTGGTTCTAGAAATATAGGACAAAGTAGCAAATGCTTACTTCTGCACCCATGACTGACCATATCCTTTCTCTAGATTCATTTTTCCCCCCCTTCGGTAGTACTACCACCAGGTGGATTCCAGTGATGTCTTACTCTTTCTGCTTGTGACTAAGGAGAAATTCTTTTATTGAGTGAGTTCTGCAGATTTCTCTCATCTTTTTTCTTTTTTGATTGAGTATGCAGAAACTATTTTTTCTTCTCATCTACTGTTTCTATGAACAAGGAGCATCATCTGAGCAACTCTCCTGGATTCCTGCTCTGCTTTTTTTTTTTAATTATTTAAATTCAATTAATTAACATATAATATATTTTTAGTCTCAGAGGTAGAGGTCAGTGATTTAGCGGTCTTATATAACACCCAGTGCTTATTACATCAAGTGCCCTCCTTAATGTCCATTACCCAGTTGCCCCTCCTCCTCATCCCCCTCCCCTCTGGTGACCCTCAGTTTGTTTCCTATAGTTAAGAGTCTTACGGTTTGTCTCTCTCTCTCTGATTTCATCTTATTTTACTTTTCCCTCTCTTCACCTATGCTCCTCTGCTTTCTTACTTAAATTCCATGTATGAGTGAAATCATATGATATGCTCTGCCTCTTTTTCACTCTTAGTAAAAGATGGAAAATGAGTTATATGACAACATAACATATATTGACCCATGTTTCACAAAGAGGCAAAGTACTAGGAAACTTCCTTCTTTTTTCCTCTCTCTGCCCTGGACCAATGAGAGGAAACATTTCTGGGACAATCTGTTCTTTATACCTAAACATGAGCTTCTTGGGCTGTCCCAAAACCAAGCTAGGGGAGGTTGGAGGGAAGAGAGTTGGCAAGCTGTTTTGCTGAGGTTGTAAAGTTATGTTCCTCAATTGATTTATCAAGCACGTAACTGACATTTAGATATATATTTGTCTTCTGCATCTTCCTTCTTAGTTAGTTCTAAACACAGGAAGGAAAGAATTAAAAATTTTAAATAACCCCCTGAAAGCCCAACAAATTTTACATAATTTGAGACTTCTCAAATATCACTTCCTCAGTGTGAAGACTTCCGTAGGCAAACCAGCCAAATCTTTCCTTCCTGTTCAACTATTAAAGCATTTACTTTGAATCACTCACCTCGCACTCGTGATATACTATTTTATTCATGCATGCATGCACCTTATCCCTTAAGTAGAAATGGATCCAATGTTTCCGCTCATGCCTCTAGAAGAACACATGAGTAATTATTAAAATGGCCATGTCAAGAAAGGCTAAGAACAGTGTGGAGAGAGAGACTTATTTTCAGTATCCTTTTGAAAATTCTGGAGTTTGCATCTCACATTATCTTTTCAAAACTACGTTAAGAGACTAAACCCTCAAACTAATAAAAAATAATATAAAACAAAACTTTATTATTATTAATCTTCTAAGTCTACAAGTTTTGTTTGCTTACTAGAAACTACGTATCTATATCATATCAGTCCAGCCACATTTGGAATTGTCTTATGGGACCACACTTTACTTGTTATACCTTGGACTTTTCCTGGGAAGCAATTTTAGAACTAAATACATTCTGTTTAATGACTCTGCATTTTTCTGAGGAACTGGTATTTTTTCAATAGTCCATAGCTTGAAATTTACCCCCAGAACTCTGAACCAGAAAAAAAAAAATTCTCCAGGATTCCTGGGTGGCTCAGAGGTTGAACGTCTGCCTTTGGCTTAGGGCATGATCCTGGGATCCCAGATCGAGTCCGGCATCAGGCTCCTTGTGGGAAGCCTGCTTCTCCCTCTGCCTGTGTCTCTGCCTCTCTGCCTGCCTCTCTCTCTCTCTTTCCTCGTGTCTCTCATGGATAAATAAATAAAATCTTAAAAAAAAATTTCCTCCTTTTGAACAATATGATTCAAGTTATAAGAATCATTTATCACATTAAATTAAAAAAAAAAAAGTTATACAGACTGTAGTCAAGCGAAAACCTGTGCCTTAGCCCAATATGGAAAGCAGGTGAACATGGAGCTGCTCTCATTGACTCACAGTTAAAAAACCCAGGTTCTGACTACTTGTCCTTAACCTTCCTTGGGGAGTACTAATTTGATAGTCATTGTTATAAACAGTGAAAGTGAAATAATCATCATGTTTCCTTTTTTCCCTTATGAAGTGAGAAGCTTGGAACCAAGATTTGTGGCTTTTTACATACATTTCCTAGTATGAGATCTCTTGATCTCTTGATCACTGCCACTAAGAACTGAACTTGGAGTTCCCAGGGGAAGGCCAGCTGGAGGAGAGTTTAGGGGCATATAGAGGCAAAGCCCCCAGCCCAGAACTGCTAGTCCCTGCCCCTGCGGGCTGTGATGAAGCAGGGTTTGACCTGGCTAAATGAGGGGTGCCTTTTAATGTATGTGAGTCCTTCATAACCGCTAGGTGAGACTCTGTACTGTGCAGTCTATGAAGTCTAGGATCAAAATTTTTTTGCAGCCTAGGATCTCCTAATTTACTTCCTAAACTATGTTAGTCTCCAAATTGTTCTAGGTTTCCTTCTCTGTTTGTTGTATTCACTTTGGCTTTGGCTGCTGATTTCAAATCAACAGGCACTGTGATTAGATGAAGATCACTTTTAGTATTCTATAACCTGTTGAGCCTCTGGTCAGCTATAAGAGGGGGCAGAGGTAAATTGATTGAAGATACTGGGTCAGGTTTAGGTAAAGGGACTGGAAGTAAGTCTTCTGGAGCCCACACGATGTGTTTTGCAAAGTTGGGTTTGGTTAGGATAATATCCATTTTAATGTGACTGAACTGCCTTAGCTGTGACCTTGGATCCTGGAGCATTATGCCAGGGGAAGAATCCAAAGGTATTAAGAAAGCTTTCTCTCTCAATTCTCTTTCTGTATCTTCATCATCATCATCTCCTCTTTTGTGTTTGACAGGGCGAGCATTTGCATGATGTGAATCAAACTTTGTTCCACCAACAAAAGATCCTACATGAATGCTTCCATTCCCTCTTAATCTCCTGGGATCCCATGCAAGTCTGAGATCCAGTGGGGTAGACTCAGAAGATTTTCTCATGTCTTGCCTTAGGATAATCCTAAATCTAGGGTCAACAACTTGGTTTCCCTTGCTTTTCTCTTTAGCAAGTCTTGGATCAGTAGGAATGCTGAGCTCTGTGGAAGGCCTCTCTCCTCTCTCTTTTGTTTTTCTGTAATTATTTCAATTAGTTTGTCTGTGGTTAGAGTTAAAATACCTCAAATCCATTAGATTGATTGTATATACATTAATCTGGTTATTTATTACCTCAACTTGAAGGAAATTGACTGAATCAGTTTCTTTAACAGAGACTTTTTTATCCTCCGTAGCAAGTTTCTACAAAGCACATGCTAGGAGGTAACTAGGTCAGGATTTAGGGCATACAGACCTCTATACATCTCCAATAGTCTCAGTTGGACTCTGATATCCAAAATGAAAATAAAATAATGTGATAGATTATATAGTTAAAATACACGATTGTTTGTGAATTCTGTATATGTGGGACAAAAATAAATTGGTGATTGTGTGTATTTTTTAAAAATACATTTTGAGGAAAACATTTGCCCACACCACTTACTATACTCAAAACCAACAGATGACTCATATAACCTGAAGCTCATAAAACTAACAACAGATAAACCTATTTAAGATTATGGATTGTGACTCCCTGACAGCTGGAGAATGATTTAGTACAACAGTTGCTAAATACAGTAGCTACCTTTTCCATATCAACATTGTAACAATTGGCAGTGAAGCATGGGCTCAGGAAATTGGCAATGTCATGTCCCAAAGCTAGGTTTGTTAAGGTCTCCTAAGTGATATTAGAACAAATAAAAGCCAACCTGAAAATTCATCTGTATGACAGCTAACTCTGGAACTTTCCAGTTCTCTGTAAATTTACAGTAAGTACTGATTTGAGAGGAGAGAAAAAAAAAAAATCTCGCCAGCCTTAATGAAAATTCAATTCAACTATTTTTTTGAGAACCTAACATTTGCTAGACACCATATTAAGACGTTCAAGGTTTACAGGATGAGCAGGACATTTAGATAATATGTAGACTGTCCATAGGAAGATAAGAAAAAAAATAAGGAAAAAAAAAGCAGAATATCAGAATTCAGGCAGTTATTTTAGCATTGTTCCTTATCCTCTTTCTACTTTCATGCTGCTGCTCGAGCACATGCTTAAGGATCAGACCTGTGGTCCTTCTCTGGATTTCAACTCTCCTCAGCTGAAGTTACTGTTATTTAAGCACCCACTGAAGCACAGATGCTAAATTCTGACCTTTAGAACCTACTTTAAGAAGTAGAATTAGAGGACCAGGTACATAACCAGACTAAAAAGCTGTCCTCCCTTGTAACCAGTTCAGATATACTTGAGGAACCATTCCTTACTCTCTGGCTTTCTACTGTGAGATACAGAAAACTTTGAAGCACTGTTGACCAATCAGAATTTAAGAACTAAAATTCAAGAATCCTAGGTTCCCCAAATTAGATTCATCATGATCCTGGATTCATCACTACTTCCATCATCAGTTCACATATTGAGGATTTAAGGTAGTGGTCAAGGTCTCCCAACTAAGATAGATTCCAGTACTCACATCTTTAAGTATTCCTAGAGCCTAGAAACAAATAACACAACAGTATATTCCTTAGTATGCCTATTTTTTTCACTGGTGAAACAAACATGTACACTGTGGCTTGCACTATTAGACTGAAATAGAATGTGCATTTCTAAGGCTAACAGAGTATTTAGCACTGGTAACATTCTAAAGAAAATTTTCATTATTTGTATAACATGGCCCGTTTTTAAATTGTAATAAATAGTGTTTTTGCCAGCTATCTCATAGAGCAAGGAAACAGAAGGATATTGGAACATGAATCTTTGCTTATTTTAGGATTGAGAGCTCTAGAAGGAAGCATCATTTCCATGATATTGGGACTAGTTTGTTCTAATTTCATAGCTTCAAACTTGTTTGCTTTAAAAAAAAAAAAAAAGATTTTATTATACAAGAGACACACAGAGAGAGGCAGAGACACAGGCAGAGGGAGAAGCAGGCTCCATGCAGGAAGCGTGATGGGGGACTCATCGGGATGATCCCCGGGATCATGCACTGGGACAAAGGCAGACGCTCAACCACTGAGCCACCCAGGCGTCCCGAAACTTGTTTGTTTTTAATCAGATAAAAACTAATTATCCTTTATCTTTATATGTATTAATGCACATACTGAGACAGCTTGCCATCCTGTACTTCTTCAAGGGGTGGTCTGCTGGTCACCAATCTGTCGAGGAGATTGTAAGCTCCCTCAGGGAAAAGATCCTATTGGCAGTGCTCAGTTCATTATTATCAGTGTCTAGCACAGAGTCTGGTTCAGACTGGGCACCCAATAAATGCATGTTGAAGAAACACTTTGAGTTAGAAATGAAAAATACGGCTGCTGAGAATTAAGGAGAAAATGAAGAATTTTAAGTTGTCAAAACAAAACTGAACATAGTAAGATCATGTTGTAACATAAAATTAATGTTATTGTATTATTGTAGTTAACATTTATTGGCTGCTTACTAGGTGCCAAACACTGTACTAAGTACTTTTTAAAAAATTTAATCCTCATAACAAATCTGTGAAGCAGCTGTTATTATTGGCCACAATTTTACCTATGAGGAAACAAGCCTTTGAGAGCTTAACTAACATTATTTTGATCTCACTACCAACAGGTAGTGGAACTTCAGTGGTAATATTAATACCACATGCTTCCACAGAACTCTGAACTTCCCTTATCATGATGCTCCTCACATTTCTACACAACTGCCTATGTAGTATCTCTGTCTTCCCCACTCTAGGAAGGCAGAGTGTGGTCTATCATACTTAACATTTTATTCTCAGAACCAAAGTACCAGGAGCCCAGTAGTAGTGGCTCAATAATATTTGTCAAATAAATGAAACCGTAGTTGAAGAATCAATAGACTCATGGAACAATAGGACTTAAAAATATAGAGAAAAATCATAGATTACTAACATTCTTCAAAGGTTACAATGTAGATGTCTATTCCCTGAGATGGTTTCCTACACTCAGCTTTTAAGAAAGATCACAGGGGGGAAATCCATAGAGTAATACATATATATGGCACAGAAGCTGGCCTTGCTGAGCAGAGCAGCCAAGTCTGTGTTGTTCAAAGTAGTGCAGCATGAAGAGAAGTAACTGGCAATATCTCAAAATGATAACTCAAGATAATGAATTAATAGTTCTTACAAGTGAGGATGACCTTGGCATCAGGACATTATTAAATAAACTATCATTGTGAGGGGATGTTTTTCTCCACCTTCTCTATTCCACTGGAGTTGTTTCCAACCCAAATAAGAATAAATAGGCTGATTTCTGCTGTACTGATCCTCCCCTTTTTTGTAATAGAGAAGTTAATTGCATGGAGTTTAAATTAGAAAGAAACCAGGTTAGAGGCAAGTGAAGACTAGCAGTTCCACCAAGTAGAACTGCTTAACATACTCAGAAACACCAAATACACATAATTCAGTCAAAACTGGCGCTGAGGTGGTTTTTTGTTTTGTTTTGTTTTGTTTTGTTTGTACAATTTAAAAGTAAGGTTTGTCTGGAAGAAGATTAACCAGGGGATGATGGTGGGGAGGTGGATGGATGAATTCAGATAATGGCAGCAGGCAGAGATACACAAGCAGTCACTAAGAAACACAAGAAATAATCAAGGCAATTTCATAATTCTTCAAATATGTCTTTAAAGTGGGAGCAAAAATAACCATTTCTGAAGCACAAAAGCTTAGACTGTTTTAGTTTTTGTTTTGTTTTGTTTTGTTTTGTTTTGTTTTGTTTTTAATGGTGTATGGAAAGAGCCACAATTTAGTTAGGGGAATGAGGCTAGGTTTTAGATACGTTAAATTAGGATGGGGCAAAATATAAGAGAAGACCAAGATTTGAGGGTCATTGCCTGGATGCCATAAGGCCATCCATTAGGTAAATTGGTCTCAAGAGGAAAGTAAGAATACCAGTGAACTTCAGGAATACCCACAGAAAATGGACCTAAAGATGAAGTATAATTAGAGGGATGGTCAGGGGTGGTCAGGAATTTTGTTGTTTTAGGATTATGGAGTTCAAGTGATGAAAGAATTTTAAGATGGGCAATAGTCAAACTTGTTTAATATGACAAAGGAATCAAGAAGGAGAAGATTAAGAAAGGACATCTGAATTTGTCTAGAAGCAAAGTCCCTAAAACACAGAATATTTATTGGTTTATGGAAAGCAGCCAAAAAACAAATGAAGGGGTGAGAGGTAAAGGGAGATGGTACCCACACACTACTCCTGTAAGGGCTTTGAGTATAAAAGGAAGGAAAGAAGTATAATGGTGGGAAATGTTAGGGGCATTAGGTTAACAAAATAAAAGGACACTGATATAATAAAGATGAATCTAATCTTCCTGAATTCTGAGCTACTCCCTCAAAGTAAATTAGTAGCCTTGGGAGGCTCATTAACTCTGTGAGGGCACCAGGGTATTGTTCGCTGCATTGTATTGCAGCGCCTGACAAAGCGGAGAGGTTATTATTCATAGCTTTAGGAAAAGCACTTCCTGTCACATTGGAGAGACTCCCCAGGAAATAAAGATACCATTATAAGAAACAGAAGGAGCAGTGTCTGCCTTACTAGAAGAAAGATAAATTTTCAGATAACTGTCAAAATCTTTCACAATTAATGCACCAAGATCAGATTTTAAATCGCTGGACTCCTCCTGTATCATCTTCACATCTCAATTTTTTCACCTGTGAAAGGAGTTTGGAGTTGATGATCTATAAAAAAATAATAATAAAAACTCTTTAGCTTTCAAAATCTATATTCTTTGATTCTTTTCCTTCTCAGACACCATTACCTGTAAACAGAAAAAGGGTATCCATAATACAAAATGCCAAGACATAATGAAGAATGAACACAGGGAGCTTCCCTCTTTTTCTCTTCTTTCTTATCTTATCTCTTCAACCTCATCAAAGTGTGCCCCCTTTGACTTAAAAAAATGCATCTTGAAAGCTTCATGCATTATGGATCTTATGAATGCTAAAAGATATGAACATTACTACAAAGTGGTCAACTTTTTACACATTTTATATATCCTGGTTCCTAGGATTCTTATAAGTATTATTACTATCAGCCATAATGTCAGAAAAATTGTAATAATAAAACTTGCCATGATGATGTTAATTTCTTTGACATAATTACATTTTGCAAACCAAGTATGTATCATTAAAATTGATTTTCTCCTCTGTACGTTTCTGACATTCAGGTTTAACTTGGAAGAATAGGAGAATTCTACTGCCTCCCATCCTTATATTGTGCAGACTTTTAAGGATGCATATTGTAAATGTTGGAGCCTAAAATATGCAATGTTTCAATTTACAACACATTTATTAAAAGCCTATCACTGTGAGAGATTTCGGAGATATCAAAATGAAGTTGGGTAGCTATCTATAGGAGCTAAGTATCTAATGGGAAAGAATGGCCCTATTTAAAACTTGCATTCAGATACCAACATATAGCTTAACATGTGCTTTCTTTTTTTTTTTTTTTTTGAGTCTTTATTTGAGAGAGAGAGAGTGAGAGAGCCTAAGCAAGAGGAACAGCAGAAGGAGAGGGAGAAGCAGACTCCCCACTGAGCAGGGAGCCCCATGTTGGGTTCTATCCCAGGACCCAGAAATCATGACCTGAGCTGAAGGCAGACCCTTAACCAACTGAGGTACCCAGGCGCCCCTTTAAAAATGTGCTCTCATCATCATTCTCATTTGCGCCTGACAGCCACCCTGGAAGGTAAGCGTCCAACTTAGTTTCCTACCTTACATATTACGGCATTAAGGAAAAGAAAGGCAAAGGGACTTATCCCAAATCAATGATATTAGTGGGTTCTGAACTGAAACTGGAATCTTCCCTTTCAAATATCGAACTCTCTCCTACATATGGAAGCAGCTGGATGTAAGAAATGTTTGGACACTTAGACTAGTTGTTTTGGGGGTATAGCAGCAGAGGAGCATTACTGCAGGAGATCATGCCTGAAAGTTCACTAGGAACCACATATTAGAGGAGTTGACATCTCAATCCTAAGAAGCTAGGTGTTATTATTTTTGTATTGGGAGCTAATTGAAGTCTTTTGAGTAGTGGAAAGGCAAGGTCAGATCTGTGTTGAGGAAAAGAGCCTGATGGCCACAGGTAGGCTCCTGAGGGGCACAAGAACATGGAAACGTGGAAGGCAGCTCTGACCACTTGATCCAGGAGGGGGACAGGCAGCCCACTGACCTGCTTAGAGGAAGTGGAACTGAGAAGGAGGGTATTGATTTTACACATGGTTTCTGTCACATGAGATATATGCAACTTGGGATTTAGAAGGATGTTAGCAGGCTTAGGTTCAGGCCACATGTCACAGTACCACTTTCCAGTCTCTAAAAAAAAAATATTTAATCTCTCAAACTATTTACTGTACAAAGTAGGGGATTTATAGATCACTTTCTGTTACCAGCATCTACCTAATGATTTCAAGTAATTCACTTGGTCATCCAGCTTAAGTAAGGCTGTATTCCTAATTTTTTCTTCCTGACAATCTTCCTAAACTCTCTCTATACCAGGTCAGGGTATGAAACTGGCTTTTGGGTTTGATTTCTATCATTTCAGTCTCATCACAGTTTATGAGTCCTTCAAAATAGAATTGGTATTTGAGAATCCACATCTGCAATGAAACGCCAGGACACCTGCACCCCGATGTTTATAGCAGCAATGTCCACAATAGCCAAAGTGTGGCCTCGGTGTCCATCGAAAGATGAATGGATCAAGAAGATGTGGTTTATGTATACAGTGGAATATTACTCAGCCATTAGAAATGACAAATACCCACCATTTGCTTCAATGTGGATGGAACTGGAGGGTATTATGCTGAGTGAAGTAAGTCAATCGGAGAAGGACAAACATTGTATGGTCTCATTCATTTGGGGAATATAAATAATAGTGAAAGGGAATATAAGGGAAGGGAGAAGAAATGTGTGGGAAATATCAGAAAGGGAGACAGAACATAAAGACTGCTAACTCTGGGAAACGAACTAGGGGTGGTGGAAGGGGAGGAGGGCGGGGGGTGGGAGTGAATGGGTGACGGGCACTGAGGGAGACACTTGACAGGATGAGCACTGGGTGTTATTCTGTATGTTGGCAAATTGAACACCAATAAAAAAATAAATTTATTATAAAAAAAGAGAGAGAATCCACATCCACTTGATGTCCTCTATCCATATCAGTACAACATTCCAAAAAATCTTCCATCCCAAATAAATAATGTTCCAGGGAGGTTGAGTAGTTCAGTCAGTTAAGCATCCAACTCTTGATTTCTGCTCAGGGTTGTGAGATAGAGCCTTACATCAAGCTCTGTACTAGGTGCGGAGCCTGTTTAAGATTCTCTCTCTTCCACGCCCTCTGCCTTTCAGCCCACTCCCACTCCCACTCCCGTGCATGCTTTCTCTTTCTCTCTCCCTAAACAAATAAATATATTCCATTCTGGAGTTTGTAATAAGGATGCACACTGCACTAGGCATAGTAACCCTCTTGTGTCTTCAACACTATAACCAATATCTAAACCTTACTACCTTGTAGACCACAAAATAAATTTAGATTTTCCTTAAATATCTGAATTAGAATTGCTTAAATTTCCATAGGTTGAATGCAGGAAATCAGCCCCTCAACCCTGATGCCCCAGTCCCAAGTATTCCTGCAATTCCTAAGGATACATTTATATGTGCTAAGAAAAAAAAATAGATCTTCCATCTCCCCCACCTTGACCTTTCTCCCCGTGAAATTGTACTTTACTGATCACTCTGGTCTTGGATGTTACTCGCCTTTGGTTTTCTGTGAAGATGGTCAGACTGGCCCTCTTCTGATTGTCTACACGGACACTAGACTGTAATGTTGAACAAAAGGGATCAGAGATGATAGGACAGAAAAAATGTATATTTTATAACTGTTGTCTCTAAACATAGCCTGGCTCAGATATCCATCAGATCCAGACTCCTCTACAGATGGAGCTCACCCTGCTTCTAGGAAGTCCTCAGATGAATTTCACTAATGATTGGGACAAATCCAAACTGACAGATGTTGATAATAGGAGCAGGGACAGAGTGTGAATGTAACTTTCAAGAAGTTTGGCTTTCACCCTATGATTAGAAGAGCATCAAAGGGTCTCCCAGTTTTCTGTTATGTGCCAAAGCATGCCTCACTCTGACAGTTCTCTTAGTAACTTTGTCAGCAAAAGCCCAGACAGAGACCAATAACTAAGCAAAAGTCTGTCAAATTGAAAGGAAATTGAGGAGGAATTTTCTCCCTTCTTGGCTCTGGGAATGTAGCCCAAGACAGTTGAGTCATTGTCATGAACTTCTCTTGCTTAGTTTTGTATCTTTTGTGTGTGTGTATGTGTGTGTGTGTGTGTGTGTGTGTGAGGGGGTGTTGGTGTACTAGTCTTCTGCTGCTGCATCAAATTACCATAACCTCAATAGCTTAAGCAATACCAGTGTTTTATCTTATAGTTCTATAGGTTAAAAGTCAACCTAAGTTTCATTGGACTAAAAATTAAGACATCAACAGGGCTGCATTCATTTCTGGAGCTTTTGGAGGCTGCTAACATTCTTTACTTCATGGCCCTCTTCATCATAAAAGCCAGCAATGGCAGGTCAAAACCTTTAGAAATACAATCTTTCTAGTGCTTCTTCCATCATCATTTCTCTCTTCCTGACTTATAGCCAAGAAAGTTTCTCTGCTAAGGATGGGGAGTTTGGGCCCAGAATCCAGAATCATCTCCGCATTTTAAAATCAGCTGAGAAGTGACCTTAATTCCATCTGCAACCTTAATTATCTTTTCTTGTAACAAATATTCAAAACTTCTAGAAATTAGGACTAGGACCTCTTTGGGAGGTCACTGTTCTGTCTACTATGGTTGGTTAAAGACAAGGAGCTAAGAATCAGGAAGTCATAGGCATTATAGTGAAAACTGGACCAAAACAACAACAACAACAACAACAACAACAACAACACAAACCCACAAAAATGCAATAGGTTCTTGAGACCATTAATCAAAAGGAAAGTGGAGAGGATGTTAAAGAGGTGAGGGTAAGACATTTCTCCCAAATGAGAGTATGTTTATTTTTCAGTATTTTATTTAAGTACAGTTCGGGAAAAAATAAGGTGCCTTAATTGTCCACAGTTCCTAGCACTTTTGTGTATTTCATGGGGCAGTCCAGAAGAGCTTGTTCCTGTCTCAATTTCTTGTCTGGTAAAGAGATCCTTTGGTGGAAAACTAAAGGTTGGCCTTAGCAAATTGTGGGCCAGGTTATAGGCACTGCTTACTCTTTGCTGGGGTAGATATCCCTCTAGCATTATGCATGCTGAACATGTCCTAAGGTCTCCACAACCATTCAGAAGATTTTTCTACTCACTGTTGCTTCATGGATGTGAAAAATAGAACATAAGCCATGGAATTTGTATGTGGTAGACTAATGCCATGGGCATAAGGTGCTTCTTTCTGGGGGTAAGTAGCTCCAAAGCATGATGGCAGTTATGGCTGAATAACTGAGTAGCAGTGGAATCCCTCTAGTGGAGCACTTAAGTTATGAGAGGTGAAGATGTAGCTCAGGTGTGGACCTTGGCATAGTGACTGGTACGGGTCCTCTGCTCTGTCTGTTTTCTTGGGTGTTGCTTGCCACTCATTCAGGTTTTCCATGAAGGGGATTCCAATGCATCATGTTTAGCAGGCCAAAACTCAAAATGACCCAGCAAGTGATGCTGTATGAACTCAGGTGAATGAGGGCTGAAGCAGGCCATAGCACCCAAGAAAGATCCTAGAGATCATTCATCAGGCTTGGTTGTAAGGAGGACTACTATTTCTGGGAAGGGATAAGGCAAATAAATCATGGAGGAAGCTATAAACCAAACAGTACAGAAATATTTATAATTTAACAACTGATATGCGCATATGAATAGTAGCCCTGTTTTGGGTTCAACCAAAGCACTGGATAGTATTTTTTTCAATTCTCAAAATCCAATTCTCAACCTTCTCCCTAGGCAAATAGGAACTTCTCATCATATTTATCCTTCTAAAGCATTCTACTCTTGGTAATTCTAAAAGAATATTCTGTTTTTATGCCAAGAAGAATTGTCCCTTTTTCTCATTAAAGAAAAAAAATATTCAAATAATTTTTGGTAGGCTACCCCTTCATTATAAATCCTCCTATATCATGCTTATCAAAACATTTCATAAGAGGTTTATAGGACTCACAATATATTTGCCAGTTGATTCCAACATTTTAAAACCTCTTAAAGATTGGGGCCTAAAGGAATAGTGTGTGATAAAATTAACATACAGTTTCCCAAACCTCCATTTTAATTGCTTTGACCATAACAAGCAGATTTATTCACGCTAAAGTGACTGATATTCCAAAAGATACTCTTCCAAGTAATATCTTGCAATTAAACTTGATTTTCCTCTAAAATTAAAAATCTGTTAACAGTAACATTTATGTGATCATTCATAGCTATAGTCATATCTGCTAGTTGGTAAAATAGGAGAACACTGAAAATCAGTGAAGAATTCTAGAAGCTGTTAAGAAATCCTTAGGGAAAAGACTTAGGTGGAAAAGAGTTGGATACATATATCAGAAGTACGTGTTTTGCAATGGCTTTCCTGTAAGTCCCTTGAAGTCAGGGTTCATTCATTTAATAGGCTTTTACTGATTTAGTAGGTTTTTTACTGAAGCTACTAAAGCAGCTAGAGATACAAATAGGACAGGAAGAGATTATTCTAGAGATATGAGGTTTCCTGATGAACAGTTGTTGAGACAAATGATAATAAATGGAAATGGCGGGAATGGAAAGGTTTAGCGGAGGAAATGACTAGTCAAGATTTTGTGGGTTTGAGTATATAATATTTGTATTTACACAGAATCATTTTACACCTACATCCTCTTTCTAACGATACGTATTCATGTGAAAGCTGGTATATCAATCATTAAAGTGAAATGTCTAGACTAGACTGATATTCTCAAGGTTCTTGGCAGAATGACTCACTTGGGTACAAAACCACATGCACACAAAACAATCACACTTTAAAGTCCAAGGTGCTAGTCTGGCATTTCTCGACATTTACAATGTTAGAAGTGAGTAACCACAGAATGGCAAGTTGCTATACGTGGTAATCTGATAAATTACTCAAGGAAGATGCACAGAAATGAAAATGAGTTTATGTCTGTACCCTTTTAGTCCTTTCCCACTGATATGACTGGTACTTGTGGTTGAAATAGAGTCTGCTAATTTTTCAATGATTAAATCATACCTCTGAATTTTTGGTTCCCTTACAGTGAAGCTGGCAGTGTACAACCTCAAATTTAATCTTGTTGCCAAAAAGGCATCTATAGTTCAAGTGTTTAAAAACTACTAGAACTACCAACTCTATGAAAAGTGTAGAAAAATTAAACATACATTACTATACACATTCACGGGGTCTGTCTCACCCTGAAAAACTTAACAGGTAAACAAAATCACACACTATCAGGAAAAGAAGAAGAATCTTTCTGAAAAGTGCAGACAACACTAAGCAGTGTTCTGGGGGGAGGTAGGGCGGATGACAGTGTGAGCGCATTTCATTTACAACTTACACAAACTCAACTTGGTTTTATCTTTAAGATGCAGAAATTAATATGAACAAACCAATAAGTAAATTTAAACAATGTGGCTTTAGAACATTACAAAACTAGGAAGGTAACAATAGTTATCAAGAAAGAAAAAATATACAGAAACACGGAAAAGTAATTGTTAAAAAGGGCATTTTAAAGCATTGAAATTACTCTGTGATGTTACCAATGATGATATAGGTTGTTATACATTTGTCAAAGCCTTAGGACGTATGACACCAAGACTGAATCCTCAGCTAAAAAATGGACACCAGGAACTGTGATGTGGCTATAGGGGGTTATCCGTGGGAGAAAATGCACCATTCTGCTGAGTAATGCTGATAATTTGGGAGACTGTGTGTGCATGGGAGCAGGGAGCATTTGGAAAATTTCTGTACTTCCCTTTATTTTGTGTGTGTAAAGCTAAAGCTGCTTTAAAAATAAAGCCTTTTTAAAAAAGAAAATAATCATTAGAAGTTCAGAAATGAAACAAACTTCAGTTTTCTCTTCAGGGAAATTTCATAGAGCAGAGAAGTATCATCTACGTATTTTTCTGTTAGAGAAGGAAGAGTGTCACAAGAAAGTAAAGATAACAAATACAATATTTTGAGATATGTAATACGCTTATATCTTTGCATTTCCTTGTGAATAGTTGCTTTCTTAGACAGACAGGAACTTGGGGGAGATGATGAGGGATGCCTCAGAGAGGCCAAGAAAGAGCAAGAACTTCCCAAATGAAGTATGCAGACAGACAGTAGTCTTGAAAGCCTGACTTTGAGAGAATTTTCTAAATTTCTTCATTTCTCCCTTGAAATTTCTAGAAATTTCACTTCTCCCTTTAAGATTTCTAGAAGCTGGCTTAGCAAGATGGAACATACAGTTTTGAAATAAAAAAGCTCCAGACAGAAAGAGGAAGAAAGAAAGTTTTATCCTTTTGGTTCCCAGGGTTGGTGGGAAGAGAACAGGAGGGGCATGTGGAGGAAGGCAGAGACACACATGGCTAGATGTGTGTCTAGAACCTTTCCAGGTTCCAGTCCTACAGGGAAAATTGTGTGACATGAGAGGAGATGCCCCCAAAGTCTAATTAATCTGAACTGGATGTAGCAGGTGAACTTGGTGGCAGGGAGATGACATGAGTCTGGCTTCCTCTTACATCTGCTTCTTCTGTGTCGCAGATAGAATCTACAGTGTCTGTGCTCCCTGAGGAGGACATGATGTGCAAGTAAGATGAGAGTTAGGCTGGGGGCTGCACCAGGGACCTCACAAGTCAAGGCTCAGTAGCTGAGTAATCAATTGCCTGTGAAGATCACAGTGAGGCTGAGTCAGCAGGAAGGTGACTGTGCCCGGACCCAATCCAGGGTGTTCAGGACCGAGTTTCACTAGCTCACATTTCCATAGCAGATGCCTGAACACTCCTCAGATGCTCTGGGAGCCCTTCCACTGCCACCTGGCTGAGGCAGCAAACCAAACCAGCTACTGCGCATCAGAAGCCAGAGAGATTCCAGAAGTGACACTTTCCAACAGCCCCTACAATGATCAAGTAAACCGTACGCTCCCAAGCTTCAGAAACGCTGTTAGGAAAAGCTCAGGAGAGAGCCTGATCTAAGAAACTGTTCTTCTTACAAGAGATTCCTATTATAGTGAATTTAGCTATGGGATGAAACTAAACTGTTTCTTTTTCTTTTATTTCTTCCCATCATGTGGATGCCTATGATGGAGAAGATCTGATTGTTACCAAAAACTGAGGCAGCTATGATTTCTTTTTAAATCTGAGGATGTGAGTAAATTTGTAACTCTATTACGACTACCTTATGATTACATACTTCTTCAGAGCTTTCTACTCTTTTCCTGGAGACCTAGATTATTCTTGTCCATTTTTCACAGAAGAATCTCATTCCTTGGCTCCCATGACATTGACCTTCTTTGTCTTTTCCTATGCCGTCCAGGATGTCTTGTTTCACTTGCCTTTATCTGCAGATCTTTAAACTTAGCTACTTCCACTGCTTATGTTTCAGTGCCACATATTGATTCATTCTGTCTGATGTTTTTTTCCATGGGAAATGGTTTCATATATAGCATGGAGGAAAGTATTTTATAAATAATTGTGCTAGGCAATGTCCACAATAGCCAAACTGTGGAAGGAGCCTTGGTGTCCATCGAAAGATGAATGGATAAAGAAGATGTGGTTTATGTATACAATGGAATATTACTCAGCCATTAGAAATGACAAATACCCGCCATTTGCTTCGACGTGGATGGAACTGAAGGGTATTATGCTGAGTGAAGTAAGTCAATCGGAGAAGGACAAACATTATATGTTCTCATTCATTTGGGGAATATAAATAATAGTGAAAGGGAATATAAGGGAAGGGAGAAGAAGTGTGTGGGAAATATCAGAAAGGGAGACAGAACATAAAGACTCCTAACTCTGGGAAACGAACTAGGGGTGGTGGAAGGGGAGGAGGGTGGGGGGTGGAGGTGAATGGGTGACGGGCACTGAGGGGGACACTTGACAGGATGAGCACTGGGTGTTATTCTGTATGTTGGCAAATTGAACACCAATAAAAAATAAATTTATTATAAAAATAAATAAATAAATAATTGTGCTAGGACCAATTTCTTCTATCATCTATAATTTTATATTGGATAATTGTTTCACATTGCCTTTAAAGGAGCTCATGTGTATATGATTGATCTATACTGACTATATCTCAGTCTTTCAACAAGAGCTACTGTCATCAACAGGATATTATGCAATGCTTTATACATCACAGACATTTGTTAGAAAACTGAACTTCTTTGGTTATGGTGGGTAGACCAAGGAGACATATAAGAGGAGTCAAGAAACATTTTTGTTTTAAAATAAAAAGAAACAAAACAAATGGCTAGCAACTAATTTCAAGGTAAAGTAATAAATGCATGCTTTTTAAAGAGAATATGCAATAAATATATGTCTCCACACAAGTTGCATATGACCTCATGAAATAGCCAGGTCCAATTTTAAGTTTCTATGTCCATTTTCTTCCACTCAAATGAATGAAGTATTTGAGGAAAAAATTACAGTGAAACAATGGCCTGCAAACTGTAGTGAGCAAGAAAATCAATTTTAATTAATTCACCTTGAAGAGTTTCAACATAACCAGCACTGACTGGGTATATACTATATGATTGATAAACACAGAGGAAGAAAGCATGATCCTGCCCTCAAAGAACTTTAAGTTTAGCACAGGGACCTATGCAGAACCTAAGACTATAGAAGTACACAAAAGGGACAGCTTTTATTTGTATTCAATGGGGAATGTTCCTATAAGAAAATGGCCAAAGAGTTGGACTCTGCAGATGGGCAGACCTTGAGAAATATTCTGAGCAGAGAGAATCAGATGTGCAAAGGTATTTCCACAAACTTCTTTCCTGCTTCTTTGCTTTTATGAATAATAATTAAGAACATTGGGATCCCTGGGTGGCGCAGCGGTTTAGCGCCTGCCTTTGGCCCAGGGCGCGATCCTGGAGACCCCGGATCGAATCCCACGTCGGGCTCCTGGTGCATGGAGCCTGCTTCTCCCTCTGCCTGTGTCTCTGCCTCTCTCTCTCTCTCTGTAACTATCATAAATAAATAAAAATTAAAAAAAAATAAAATCTTTTAAAAAAAAAAGAACATTAAAGTAATAGTTAATTATAATAATAATGTATCAACCCTGTCTACCAACACATGTATATTTATAGGAAAAATACAACCCCAGTACAAAGTTAAAGTTTCCATCATTATATTATTTTATTTATTGAGGTAAATTAACATATAATTGACCACTCTGAAGAATATACCATTTAGTGGCACACAGTACATTCACAGTGCTGTGCAATCATCAGCTTTCTTTCTCATTTCAAAGCCACAATAGGAAAGATTAAAACTATCTGAATGATCGTATACTTATGAAGTTTAAACTCATTATCAGTCTGTCTCTCCTAATAATTGGTCCATGCTAAAGAAAGTTCCAATTTTGCTAGAAATTAAATTAGCATTTGTATCTAAGGTAAATCTGTATTCTTAGGACTCCATGCCTTCAAATTGTTTCACACAATTCAACAGCTCAATTTTCAGTTTTTTTGGCTTTTTAAGATTTTATTTATTTATTTGTTTGTTTATGAGGGAGCACATGCATGTGCACATGCGTAAGTGGGAAGAGGGGCAGAGGGAGAGATTATTCAAGTAGACTTCCCACTGAGCATAAAACCTTACACAGAGCTCCATCTCACAACCCTAAGATCGTGACCTGAGCTGAAACCAAGAGTAGGATGCTTAACCAACTGAGCCACACAGATGCCATTCAGTTTTCAGTTTTTAATATTTTTAAAGATATTATGTCCATATAGCTTAGGTTATATAAGGTACACATTATTTGTGACATATACATATAATGGAATATCATTCATCCTTAAAAGGAAAGGACTTCTGACGCCTGCTATAACATGGAAAAACCTTGAGGATATTATACTAAGTGAAATAAGCCAGTCACAAAAGCATGAATATTGTCTGAATCCATTTCTAGGAGGTAGAGCAGTAAAATCCATAGAAATAAAAAGTAGAAGGGTGGTTGCCAGGGTCTGGGATGGGGAGGGGTGTAGTTTTTGTTAAAGGGTATAGAGTTTCAGTTTGGGAAGATAAAAAATTCTATAGCTATGTGATGGTGATGGTTGTACAATAGTATGAATCTACTTAATTCCAATGAATTGTACATATAAAAATGGTTGAAATGGCAAATTCTATGTTATTTATATTTTACCACAATTTAGAAAATAAAAGTTATGGGATGACAGGGTGGCTCAGTGGTTGAGCATCTGCCTTCAGTTCAGGGTGTGATCCTGGGGTCCTGGGATAAAGTCCCTACATCAGGCTTCCCACAGGGAGCCTGCTTCTCCGTCTGCCTTTGCCTCTGCCTCTCTCTGTGTCTCTCATAAATAAATAAATACAATATTTTAAAAAATAATAAAAAAGAAAAGCTTATTTATATGATCAGAGATAAGTTACCACACTAAGAAGCATTGAATAAATAAACATGCCTATTGCCATGAGAAAAGAGTAGGGTAAATGTCTTTAGTGTGCTACAGACATCATCTTCATGGTTATACTTATGGCTCCAGATCATTCCAAGCATGGAAAAATCTATGAAATTTATCTAATCATCAGGTACATGTTATCTTTGTGATGAGGGTTAACACATCACGTCAAAAATGCTAGCTTCATTTATGAGAGTTAAGCCTTCCATTCATTGGGACCTCCTGTTTTTTTGTTTTTAAAGATTTCATTTATTCATTCATGAGAGACACACACACACAGAGAGGCAGAAACACAGGCAGAGGGAAGAGCAGGCTCCATGCAGGGAGCTCGACACAGGACTCAATCTTGGGTCTCCAGGATCAGGCCCTGGGCCAAAGGCAGGCGCTAAACCACTGAGCCACCCAGGGATCATCTAGGGACCTCCTGTTTTAAAATAGTCCTCATGAGCAAGAGATCAGCACACCCTAACCTGCTTTATCTTTCTTTGTCAGTGTGAAAAGAAATGAATGATTGTAACAAAAACGATTGAAAACAAAAGGACATTTCTCACAGCATCTTCTAATGACAGAAAATTATTCTGAATGTGCACCACTCTTGAGGAGAGAACTAAGCTCTTTCCGGTTTTAAAAAACAAAAGCCCCAACAAATATTTATGTATTGGACACATTCCATATGTTATCTTAGTGACTTCTATTTCTATTGGATAATGGTTACTGGAATACAAATAGTCTAAAAAACCATATTGTAAATCTGGGCACTTACATGTAACTGGACATCTGGAGAAATAACTAATTTAGAAGACATCTATCAGTAATTTAAGAAACTGAGGACATACAATAAGATAAAACAGTCCTTTAAACATTATGTTTACATTACAGCTACAAAGGAAGAATTATTTTTGTCATTGATTTTTATTTATAGCATCGATATTATCAAATAATGTGTCATATTACAGGTACACAAATTACCTGTCAGGGATACTTTTTTTAATGAGGGTCTATTTTAAATTAACTTTAAGTGTTTTTTTTCCTTTAGAGCTTGTGGGAAAGGTGGTATGTTGAGCCCAAATCCAGTTGACAAATATAAGTTAGATGAAAGTATTTTTTTGTTGGTGATGGCAGTGGTAAAAATTGCAGAAGAAATAATGCCTTGTATCCAGAGAAGCTCAGCTGTTTATAAAGTTTAGTTTGTGGAGTTTCTACCTATTCTTGGGCTTCTCATTGCCATCGCAACTGGATGCTGTTTCTACCCTGACGAAGAAGATCTGAAGGGAATATTTCCAAGCTGTCCCTACCCCATCTTTGCCTATGATCTCTTAATTTCTAAAATGAATGAAAACTTTGGAATGCTTATCTTACCTGATGTCTCAGCATCATCTGATGATACTATGGGCAAATCATTCCTTCTTGAAGTCTTTCCTTTTTTGGCTTTTTTTTTTTTTTTTTTTTGACACCATGTCTTGTTCTTGTCCTCTATTTTCCCTTCTGTTCATGGACTTTTTTTCTATCCATCCCATAAATGTTGGTGTGCCCAAGGTTGCTTTCCTCAGAAGTCTTTACTCTTACACATAGTGGGTTTTCTTCCCTACTTATGTAGCTTCTTGTAGTACAAATATGCTTTTGACACAAATCTGCATTTTTAGCTTGGATTTCTCCCCAATACCACCATATCCACAGGCTCAAGTCTTCCTAAGGATCTCTAGTTAAAGTTCCCAATGGCCCTCACACTCCAACTACCCTCCTGTTTTCTCACATCTTCTTTCCCACCTTACTCTCCAAGTCAGGAATTAGGAGTTACTGTAAATGAGCTAAAGATGAGACAGTCAATAAAAGTTACTTTATGTAAAAAAAAATATATTTTTTTTGTCACAAGCATGCATTGTTTCTATAACAAACTAAAAATGTCCTTGAAAATAAAAATAAAAATAAAAATGTCCTTGATAAACTCATATTTCTCAGCTATCAATTTCATATACAGATAAAATAAGACCTTAAAATTTCATTTGATATCCTGCCTGCAAGTTCCAGATTAGGGTAATTGATTTATATGTTTTTCTAAGCAGTAACCATTTTGCATTTCAATGAGGCTATGATAGGAAATAATTCAATAAATATGGTCTATGCATGAGTTTTCCTATCTGTGTGTTGACAATAAACTAAAGTCATGGTCAGGCACTGACACATGGACATTGGTAGAAAGTTTAGATAAAAATCAGTCTCAGGAAAATGTTTTAATGCCTGAATTTTAAGTAGCAGAGCTTTATGTCTGGAAAGTATTTTGTTTAACAGAAACAGCACCAAATACAATCAGGCAAAATGGTGACTGTTGACTATTTATGCTCACAGTGTTGAACACATCATGACTGTTTTATGTTTTATATACCTTTTTTTTCACACATTAGGCAAATGTTTACCAGATTGTGAATAGCACACCAGTCAATGTTGTGACCTGTGAAAAAGCATTACTTAATTCTTTAAGGTCTCAAGTATAGATTTTAAACTATGAGTTGACCTTTGGCCTGTGAAACAAGTGAATTGTTCAGAATCTTCATCCTTAATGTCTCATTACAGAGCCTAAGCTGGCACTGGAAAGGGAAGGTTGGATTCATAAACAATTCAAGACAGATTGGTAAATTAATGTTAAGCTCTCACATCATTATATTTTCATTTTCTTTTGCATTTATGTTTTGAAAGCTGTCATTAGGCTCTGAACTTAATATGGTCTGGGTGTGAACAGTGGATATGTTCAGCATGGAATGTTGAAAAAATTCTCACCGAACAAGTGTAGCAGTTTTATTCAGAATTAGCTAAAGGGCATAACACTGTAAAAGAGAAAATGAACCGCTCAAGTGCTGTCATCAACAATGAGGAAAATGGCTCCAGGCAATAGCTGAACGGTCCTTTTGAACTTGAGAAGCTCACAGATTTGGCAGTGAGGAGGATCTTGTTTGTCCTGCTAGTTCTAAAGAACTACTTATTCTGAAATAATTCCAGTAAATAAGGCACAAAGAAAAAATTCATCAACCTCATTTTTTTCTAAACATCTCTCCTTACAATTATTTTACATCACATCCAAAATATGAGATTGTTTTTATGTAGATCTTGATATGTACTATATCTTCCTACTTAGAAGAGAGTATCTTTATAACCTAATACTGCATATAAGGCAATACATGCTATAAAGTTAAAGTTGAAAAAAAAAAAAGTTAAAGTTGTTTTGAAAAATGGTTTATCTGTTGTCATAAGAAATAAAGGCAGAAAATTTAACATGGCCTCAACATTCTTATCTTTGCATTCCCACCAGCAATGTATGGGTTATTCAACATCCTCACCAGCATTTAATATTATCAGTAATTTTTATTTTAATTCGTGTGTAGTAGTAACTCACCACGGTTTTAATTTGCATTTCCCCAAAGGTTAATGATGTCAAACATTTTTTTTTCACATGTTTCTTTGCCTTCCAAATATTCTCTCTGCTGAAGTGTCTGGTAGGGTTTTTGTTTGTTTGTTTGTTTTATTTTGTTTTGTTTTACCATGTTTTAATTGGGTTGTTTTCTTACTGTGGTATTTTGAGAGTTCCTTTTTTTTTTTTTTATTCTGGGGTGAGTCCTTGTCAAATATGTAATTTTCAAATATTTTCTCTCAGTTGGGAGCTTGTCCTTTCATTCTCTTAGATAACTGATTTGTGACAAAGATTCAAAGGCAATGTAGTAGTGAAAAAACAATCTTCTCAACTAATCATCTTGGAATAAATGGACATCCATATGTATAAACAAACCTGGATTCCTATTTCACCCTATACACAAAAGTTGACTCAAAAGACATCATAGACCTAATTGCTAAATTGAAACTATAAACATCTTGAAGACAACACTAGAGAAAATGTGTGTGATCTCACATTAGGCAAAGATTTCTTGGATGAGACACTAAACACATATTCTCTAAAAGAAAATTGACCAATTGGATCTGATAAAAATTCTAAGTCTACTCTCTAAAGACAAACACTATTTTAAAAAGGCAAAACTATGAGAAGCTGAGAAGAGAAGGAATCAGCAAAGGACTCTGCAAACAAATGGCTAATGCACTAAGAAACTCAGAAGAGTGTCCTGGAAACGAAATAAAGAAATGGTGTCAAGAAGGAAGAGGCAGTTGGGACACCTGGGTGGCTAAGTGGTTGAGTGTCTATGTCTGGATCAAGGCGTGATCCCGGGGTCCTGGGATCGAGTCCTGCATCTGGCTTCCCAGGGGGGAGCCTGGTTCTCCCTCTACCTACATCTCTGCCTTTCTCTCTACATCTCTCATGAATAAATAAAGTCTTTTTTTTTTTTTTTAATAAAGGAGAGTAATTATTTTAGTTTGAATCAAGGAGTAAACAGGGACAGATGTCCCCAGACTCTACCAGCTCTAGGCAGTTTCTGTCCTAGTCATGGCTCAGCCATTGCACTAAGGTAGGAGGTACAGTGGCATCACTGGCCCATTACCTAGTCAGATAAACTTACACTTGGTGCCGTAGGCTTTGTGTTGGGTATACAAGCAGTTGAATTCAGGCTTTAACTTCAGTTATTATTATATCTGCATTCAATCATTCACTCCTTCAGTAGTTGCTGAAAGCTTTTCTCTGTGCTCAGCATTAGGCACATACTGAGGATGGTTATACACTAGTGATTTAAAACAGGCCCAGTATTTGAAATTACAGAATTAATAGGCTGGAGGAGATGACAAGAATTAACCAAAGTCACAATGGGTGAAACTATGATGTTTCTTTCCGCTGAATGACAAGTTTATTATTGATCCTACTATTACAAGGTATTATGAATCATAGCATTATGAGGACTATGTTGGGAATAAATCTTTGCCCTGAGTGTGAACAGTGGCTTGTTTGTATCATTTAGTACCTCATACTATAAATGTGACCCTGGGTATGGATAGACCCTGAGTGTTTTAACTCATCTTTATGTTTCTAGCAGATTTCTTTATCTTTCCCCAAACTGAAGTTGGCATCCACCTTAATGCCATTCTCATACCTAAATATCTCCCCTCTTTTTCTTTGATTCCTTTTTAAAATGAGTAAGCGAAATATAAATCAAAGGACTTGGAAAACACTAATCATGATTTACTGGGATGAATCTTAAACATATGTAGAATATTCATAGGTTTTGCCACTTAGGAAATTGATAATTAAAAAGATATTGGCAATAGAAATGGAAAATAAAGATACATTTGAATAAAATAACTTATATTCTATTTCTGCAAGTATATCTTCATAGCAGTATATTTTGTTACTAAAAATTGCATTTTTAATATGAGCATTTTTCTCAGTTGAAAGAGAATATAATACAGAAGTTGAGAACACAGATTCTGGAACTAAATGCTTAGGCTTCCTGTTTGTCTCCCTACCAATTGTGTTGACATGAGCAAGTTAACCTCTCTAGGCCTCAGTTTTCTTATCTATATAGAACATATAATTGTGCTCACTTTAAAAGTTATGAAGATTAAATGTGTTAATGCATATGGAGCATTAGAAGGGTTGCTAGCAGATAGTTAAATTCATTAAATATAGATATAGATGATATAGATATAGGTATAGATACACACACACACACCCTCACAGAGAATTAGAGAAAGAAAGAGAGAGAGAGAGAAAGTGCTGAAGCTTTTGGGTTAGACAAGTAGGTTCAAAGGCTGGTTTTACTATTTGTATGAGCTTGGGTAGTTAATTAACTTCTTCATGCCTATCAGCAAAAATAGGACTCATAATAGTAGCATTCATTCCTCATAGAGTTGCCATGAATGAGTGCATATGAAGCAATTAGCACATGCAATTAATACTAGGTTTTCTTTTAGAATTGATGTTGATGTATTTACAAAGATACAGATGGAACCATGTAAATGGAACACAAATTATTTGTGATTTACTCTAAAATAAAAGAAAAAAAAGAAAAAAAGGGAGGAGGAAGAAAAATATAACCTAAATTGCCTGGATTTTGGCAACTCTGAGTGAGTTTGGTCACTCAGAATTTCTCACAGATAGTAACTTAAATCCAAAAAGAACATAGAGCAGAAATGATAACTGAATAATTTTAAAGTCATGGGAGTGAATGGGGCTTGTCATTAATTGGTGATCTATTACGTGATTTATGTGCTGTGAAGATAGATTTATCAATAAAAGAATGCTAACTACTTCACCCCTCTTGATAGAATGGCTATATGCAATAAATGCATACCAACAGGCTGTCCAGACAGTTGGTTAGTGAACTCAAGAGGAATAGCCTTAAGTATGGAGGTAGAAAAAATACACTTTTTTTAATGATCTGGGGCAAACTTGTACAAGAAGTGTAAATAACAGAGAAACCACTGCAGCCTACATACCAGCTGGCAGGTAACCATAGGAAAAGAGCCAAGATTGGGGCCATTAAGCATTTCCAGAACCAGGTTATAAGTAGCTATAGGCACTGTGAATAAGAACCACAACAATTAAAGGACAATCTACATGTACAAAGAACATAGAAAGGGATGTCATGACCACATTTATCTTTCCTGTGACACCTGCCTGTGTAGATGATATCCATCATCAACAGTACCACCTTTTCAACTGACATGGAACTAGCTTCTGGAGGGACCCAAACATTTTTTAAACCAAAGTAATTGAACTACTTTCCCTACGTAAACCCAATTTCATTATGCCAGGGAAAGAAGTATAGGTTTTTTTGCACATTTTATTTTCCATGGTGGGTTTAAAAAAATTATATCTATTATAAAACTAACATGTTGAGGAAAGGTGGGATGGGCTAAATTTTTTAAATTATAATTAAATTTTAATTATAAAGCCATTTTTTGAAAAATACTATATTAGTAAGTTGACGATAGAAAAATAGGAGGAAGTATTTAAATTAAGAAGTTAAGACTTTTTAATCCATGCATAGAAGTTTCCTGAGATGCCATAGCAACCTCTCTCCTCAAACTAAGGTTAATTTTACCATGATAAGAGAACATGATTGTGCTTAAGATAATTTGCTTTTACACTGAAAATTCCCCTGAAGATAAAGAAGATCAAGTACTCTGACTTGGGCCAAATGATGACGAAAACTGTATTTGGATTTTGATCTTCAGTCATTGCCTTGACTCTAATTTAAGTGAGTAAAATGTTTTATGTAAGTGGAAATAAAAAAACCTCTTTAACTTAGTATTCCATAATATTTGCTAATTAAGAATCAGAGATTGAAGTTTGTTTTTTCTTATAAAAGAATAACAGTAAAGACAAATATATAACTTTTAGTAAAAATTCTTATATTAGAATTCTTAATATTTTATTGTCAGGACTTTATTATTTGCCAGATGATAGCTATTACTTCTTAACCAGAATTTACTTTTTTTCTTTTGTTTTTTAGTTTTTAATGACTATTAAAGCTTACAAATTAAACCTGCTTAATTCTTATAAGCCAACACACAACCATAAAGTCAAGAGTTAAGTAGAGGGCAGCCCTGGTGGCCCATTGGTTTAGCGCCACCTGCAGCCCAGGATGTGATCCTGGAGACCTTGGATCCAGTCCCACTTTGGGCTCCCTGCATGGAGCCTGCTTCTCCCTCTGCCTGTGTCTCTGCCTCCCTCTCTCTCTCTCTCTCTCTCTCTCTCTGTCTCTCATGAATAAATAAATAAATTCTTTAAAAAAAAAAAAAGTTACGTGGAGAGCTGAGTAATTTTCTAGCTAAATCAGTAACTGTAGTGACGATCTACTTATACCACCAGGGACCCAAAACATTCTTTATAGGCCTGGTGAATTACCTGCGAAGTATTCTCTTTCTCTTTCTTTATTTGGGGACAGTGTCATATCAACAACTCCAGTGTCACATTTACTTTATCAATTCCTTTATAATGCACAAAGATTAGTAAATTCTAAGTGGGAAATAACCAGACCAATGTAGCTTTATGGCTAAGATTAAAAAGTGAGTGTCCAAGTAAAAATATAAGGTTTCTAGACTTTCACAAACTTCTGAACTTCCTCAGCTTGCCAAAGTTAGTTAAATTTTAATTGAAGTGTAAATATTATTTATCTTAAATGGAAAGATGAATTAATCCAAATCGTTTAAAGCAGGTAGAAAGTATTCTATTTAATGATTTCTTAGATATGTATCAATAAGGAACAAATACTGTTCTGTCTGATAACTTCATATATCCCATGCTTTTTACTTCCTAATGGTATTATACAGTAGTCTAACAGGTAGTTCTTAAAACTTGGTGGTGAAAAGGTCATGTTGCTAACAAGATTAGATTCATAGCCAATCATCTTCAAAAATGTGTATGAAGAGTAAGGGAAACAGAAAGTCTGTCCATTGCAAAAAAAAAAAGGGTTTCTAGCTCTCTAAAACCTTGTGAGCTGAAAGGTGATAATCAAAACATCAAAAAATAAAATGTCTGCAAAACTGGGTTTTGTGTGAAACACTTACCTTAGTCAGTTACATTAGCAAAATCCTGTAGTAAGGTGGTGTAAGAGAGGATATGAGTGTGCACAATGGTTTTGTTAGAAACAGCATAACCTACCAGAGACATGAATCCCACAGTTGAATTTCACACCATCTAACCAATTCTTCCTTTCCCAGGCACTGAGAAATATTTCCTATCAGTCCAATAGATTTTCTTACTGATTTAGGGCTTTGTATTCATTCAGGGAAATGGGAGGGAACCATTAATAAAAAAAAAAAATAGTGAAATGGATGGTACAGGTCTTTGAGCATGCTTAGAAACAGCCTTTTTCTAAAGCCTACATATGAAAGTAGTAGTAATAATAATAATAATAATAATAATAATAATAATAAAAATACCTTTAGTGCCACCCCCTTTGAATCAATTCCAGTCTCTCTTTTTTAAAAGAGTTTATTTATTTATTTATTCATGAGAGACACACAGAGAGAGGCAGAGGCAGAGGCAGAGGCAGAGGCAGAGGGAGGAGCAGGCTCCCTGCTCTCTGATTGGGACTTGATCCCAGGACCTTTAACTGAAGGTAGACCTCAACCACTGAGCCACCCAGGTGCCCCTCAATTCCAGTCTCAAGAGACCCTTTTTTCCCTCTTTCTCAAAGGAGTGTTAAGCCTTTTTGGAAGAATAGAGACCATTAAATGTATACTACTTGCTCCAGGTAACAAGTTAAGGGTTCATATTCATAAACACTGTGTATTATTCAATCTCTAGTCATTGTGTGATTGCTCTAGTTTACAAAGCTTTTCTATTTTCAGGGAATAAATATTCTACCTCTCCTGAGTATCAAAGGAATAAAAAAGGTAACTAATCCGTAGCATATTAAATAAGTGAAGAAAATGAAAGTTATAATATTAGCAGAGACTGAAAAAAGTATATTTAGAATTGATTTAAAATAAGAGCATAACATATCAAAACCTGTGATACACAGACAAAACTGTATTCAGAGGAAAATATGTCACCTTAAATGTATTTATTAGAGAATTAGATTTAAAATAAAAAAACTAAGCAATCAATCCAACAATCTAAAACAAGAACAAAAATAAATCCAAGAGAAGAATCAAGTAAGGTAAGTAAAACAATGAATAAAGCAAATTAAAATAATTGATTACTTGACATGATTCAAAAATCAAAAAATACTTCATTGAACAGTTAAAGGTTTATAAAATGCATAAGGCTTTAAAAATTACAAGAAAAATAAGGCACAGATTTTTAAAATAAGACTACATAAAATCATATCTATACAAGATTTAAAAATTACTAAAATTGGCAAAAGAAGACCCGGAAAACCTAAGAAAACCAGAAAAAAAAAAAAAAAGAAATAAGAATGTAACAGACATTGAAGTGGTAATAAAATAATGACTTGCTCCCTACTAGTCCTCACTAATAGCTCCAGACCCAAGTATTTTTTATGGGCAAGTATTAACAAATCTTCTCAAAACAGGAAGTTCCTGTTTTAAAAAGGCAGATTATGGACACAAATAATAAAATGGTAACACATTGAATCCAACAATGTACTGTAAAAAAAAAAAAATACATGACCAAGTAGGGCTTTATCTTAGGAATGCAAAAAATGGCTTCACATTATAAATCTTTCAATGGAATGCACTGTATTAATGTATTAAATTATATAGTTGATCATCTCACTTGATTTTGAAAAAGCATTCTGTATGAATTCAAAATGTTTATAACAATTTTTGAAAACTTTTGGTAAAAAAAAAAAAAAAAAACATGTCAAGTAATTTCCTGACTTTATAAAATTATCCACCAAAGTCCTGAATTGATTTTGGCCCCCTGACCTGCTCCATCATCACCAAAACTCGAAAATTCTTCACTATTTTGGCCTCTGTGATTGTCTTTGCCAACCCTATTAGCCCTATACAATGGACAGGCACCATGCTTGTGTTCTTGGGTCTCAATCTCAATGCCAAGTTAGGGAAAGGAGCCAAGAAGCCATCCCACTAGGAGGAGAGAGACTACCTCCACTTTGAGAATATTTAAGTTATTATCTCAAATATGGACATCTCTTGGGCAAATGGACACAATAGTGATAAAGAACTGAGTTCCACTCAGTTTGGTTTTTTTTGTGTTTTTTTTATTTTAATTTTTAAAAAGATTTTATTTATTTACTCATGAGAGACAGAGACATAGGCAGAGGGAAAAGCAGGCTCTCTGCGGGAAGCTTGACCTGAGATTCCATCCCATGACCCCGGGATCATGACCTGAGCCAAAGGCATTATCTCAACTGTGAGACACCCAGGCACCCCCTATTTTTTTCTTAACAAAAGAAAGCAAAAGCACATTCTTTCTTTAAAAAGCACTTGGAGGGATCCCTGGGTGGCACAGCGGTTTAGCGCCTGCCTTTGGCTCAGGGCGCGATCCTGGAGACCCGGGATCGAGTCCCACGTCGGGCTCCCGGTGCATGGAGCCTGCTTCTCCCTCTGCCTGTGTCTCTGCCTCTCTCTCTCTCTGTGACTATCATAAATAAATAAAAATTAAAAATAAATAAATAAATAAAAAAATAAAAAGCACTTGGATTTAAAAAAAAAATGCTTGAGCATTACCCTTGATGATAAACTATGAGAAGTAGGCCTATATGAACAAGAAGAAAACTGTTCAACCTTTAACTTGAGGCCCAGCCAATGTAATAAAACAAGGAAAATAATAGAAAGGAAGTTATAAAACTGTGACAACATGCAGATAATATAAAAATTTGTATGAACACCTCTATGGGGTAAATAAGGAAATTTAATCAAGATGGCCAAATACAAGCTCACCATATAATAACCTGTAGCTTTTATTCATATCAATAAGTCAATTAGAAAATAAAAATAGAATGAGAGGTCTATTATAGTAATTGTATCAAATACTTAGAAATAATTATAACAAGACTTCACTGGAAGGCATAAGAGGAAACCTAAATAAATGGAGAAAAAATACTTTGTTCATGAATGAAAAGGTTTAATATCTTAACAATATCTGTTCTCTCCAAAATAATCTATGAGTTTAATACAATACTAGAAAAAAAAATTTTTTTTTGAAATTTAAAACCTGTTCTAAAATCCACAAAGACAACCAAATATCTAAATATAAATACTTGTAAATAAGTACTCATTTGGATAGCACATACTAAAATTAGAATGATAAAGAGAGGATGAGCATGGCCTCTGTGCAAAATTTTTTTTCTCTCTGTGCAAAATTAACAATGATAAATATATAATAGAAAATGAAGGGATGGCCTTGCCTACTACATATGAAACATGTTATAGAATTATAGTAATAAAAACATTATTTTAGTAGGATAGGAATTGATAACTAGATCAGTGGGACAGGAGTCTAAAAAACAGATAAAAGCAAAAAAAAAAAGCAAAAAAAAAAAAACAGATAAAAGCATATGCTTATTTAAGACATGATAACAGTGGCGTTTTAAATAAATGGGGTAAGGAGTACATTTTTTTAAAAAGATTTATTTATTTTAGAGAGAAAGTGAGACCATGCATGCACTTGTGGCAAGAGGGGCAGAGGGAGAGAATCTTCAAGCAGACTCCCTGCTGAGGGTGGAGCCCTACATAGGGCTTGATCCCAACACATGAGACCATGAGGTGAGCCCAAATCTAGAGTTGGTTGGTTATTGGACCGAGCCATCCAGGTCCCCCAGGGGTACATTTTTCAATGAGTTCCTGGGAGGTTTATTTACTCATTTACAAAGGTGAAGTTAACTCATATCTCATATTCATAAAGTCTAGACTACCCCTATCTTAATCTGATGGCAATGGTTGGCTATGTAGAGGGGAATAAGAATTTAGGATTACTGTTACAGGTACATTAGCCTTGTAAATAATACTTGAATTTTAATTAAGGATGTAAAACAATGGATAAATTATAGGTAGATAGATAAATTTAAAAAAAAATCATTATGTGTGTGGGGGGGGCACCTGTGTGGCTCAGTGGGTTAAGAGTCTGCCTTCTTCTCAGGTCATGATCCCAGAGTCCTGGGTGAAGTCCCACATTGGGCTCCCTGCTAAGTGGGGAGTCTGCATCTCCCTCTCCTCTGCCCCTGCTCTTGTGCTCTCCCTCTCACAATGATTCTCAAATAAATGAATAAAATCTTAAAAACAAAAAACAAAACAAAAAAAAGCATTGTAAGGAAAGGTTAATCAATCTGTTTTATAATTTCTACAAAGGGAATGACAAGTATGAAGATCAAATATTAGAAATAGAACAGCTGTCCAATTTGACAACTCTGGGGAAGAATGAGTTTGTTTTACCAATTCAGTTGAAATCCAACAGACTCAAGCAGTTTTAATTTATTCTATGTTTTAGTAAAATAAAATGTTTCCAAAATATTTCAAAGTATAAATTATTTCATTTCAAAATAAGTGAAATAAGCATAATTTATAGTGCAAATTAAAACATTTAAACCATGTTATTTTTGTGTTATCATGGGAGGCAAACTTTTATCCAAATGTTCTTCTTTGTAGCTTAAATGCATATGTTAACCTGGGGTCCATATTATTTTAAGTGTATTTAGTGCCTAAATAAGTTCTAGGAATTTCTCTACTCAAAATTAGCTAATGTTGACTATGTGGGATTTAAAAGCAGTATTAACCCGAGGTCACTGAAATGGCCCTAAGAAAACAACTTTCCTAAAAGTAAACACATAGACCAATCTTCTGCATATTTTTAGAACTAAATGCTTTTTTTTTTTCCACTGTTGCTGATCATTTTGTGGATGTTTTAGCTCTACCAGGAATCCTATTTTGATCTGTTCATGCTGAAAAAGAAAGAAATAAGAAAAAATAGAAAGGAAAATAAAAAGTGGTGGTGACTTGGAGCTTAAACTTAATTAAAATTAATGCCAGTAAAGATTTTCTGGAAGATAGCTAATCCTGCTGGGTTAGTGAGAACGGTCTTTTTAGACACTGCTAGAGAGTAATTTAACAGTGTGGGTCAAGAACTTTGACAGATATTCAAATAATTGATTATAGAGGATCTTTTCTTAGGATTTATCTTAAAATAATAGCAGATGGAAAAAAATTAATATCTTATGATACACATTATACCATCATTTACAACATCATAGATACACTAAAATTCCAGCAATAGGACCAAGCAATAGAGTACTTCTGGTTAAACAAACTGTATGATACATCTGTATGATAATAGATTATTATCTATTCAATAAGATGTTTTTGAAGATTAATTCATAACATGGGAAGATGCTTATATTTAGTGAAAAAGACAAGAGATAGGATTCTATTTATAATAAGGAATGAGCACACATACACCTATATCTATCTTCCTACTATCTACTTCTCTTCTAAACTTTGAGAGGAAAGAAATAATTGTCAGGTGGTTCCTGAGATAGTAAAAAAAATCTACTTTCACTTTCCCTACCCTATATCGAGACTTCAACCTAATTTGATTCTTTGACAATACGTACCACAAAAGTGAAAAATCTCTTTATTGTGTAAAGTGAAAAATAAGAGAACAATTAACTATAGTCCAATCATTTCTCCTCTAATTTCCCTGGGTCCCAGTGGAAGATTCTTAAAATCAGCTTATTCTTCCTTGAGTGCATATGCATGGGCTCCTCTTGCTCAAAGACTTGACTGCTGCTGCACTGTAATTTTCCATTTCTTTGACTTATTCTTAAGGTTGAAGAAAGTGTGTATATTCTGAGCCCCTAAAGCACAACCTGACACTGTCCCACAGAAGGTGGTACTGAAATCTGTGAGATCAGTATCACCCTGAAAAGCAGATTGTAACCTCTTGGCTCCTCAGTCTGAAAGGTGGAGAGAGGAGAAGGAAGAAAATATGTTGGTAGTTAAGAAGAAACTGGGTCTCGAATGATGTGAATGACAAAGATACTCACTGTTGTGCTCTTGTCATTGACTGGGCTCAGCTGGGACTAGGTCAGGGCCAGATGGCTCACCACCAATTTCATAGCCACCACCGTCTCCACCCACTCCAGCTTCTGTTTGTGAGAATGAGGCTAGCTTCTCCATGGTCCCTCTCCTTCAAGGCTACCACTTCCAAAGTGGGGTGGGCCTGTATCTTTTTTTTTTAATCACTTGCTTAGAGAGGTAAGATTTGGCAATTTTTGAAATCAAAGCATTTCTCTGTTCCTATTATTCTGACCTCTACAACATTTTTTTTGTGATCAATTCTAACTTTTAAACCAAAATATGCTGATTACCATGCGAACTGTGAATATCAGCATGACCTCTATTTCTGCTTCTCTTTTTTCTATGCGGAGTTAGCTACCTACTTTATTTAACCTAATTTCACAAAGGTTAGATAACCACAAACAGAACTTAAAAAAAAAATCTGCTTTAGGAATACACCAACGTATGAGTAACATTTACATTTAAGTTTTTGAATTGTGAGCAAATGTTATTTGAAATCTTTATTTTTTAAAAATTTTTATAATGAGTCTTACTTATATACTAAAAGGAAAAAGAGAAACAGATATATCCATTGTGGATCTTAGCTGATATTTGTCTAAGTTATTTTAGCTACATTTGAATGAAATTAAATTTACTGATAGAAAAAACATATGTATGTAAGATGAGAAAAAAATACTATTGGTAATTCACCTCTCTCTCTATGGTTGATATTTCTGTACTCCGTTTTTCATAATATAATGTCACCAAATTCTGTGCCTTCTGGTCTTTCAGGTTTGGGCTCAAACCTTCCCAAATTACCCTAACACTTCCCTCCATTTTCCTACTAACTTAGTAATCACCCTGTACATTTTTTCCATGACTCCCATCATAAAATCTGTATTTATTTTGTTTACTTGCTTATTTTTTGTCTCCTTACACCTGTAAGTAGGCTTCTTGTGGAGCACACAGGCTGTGTCTCCTTTTACTAGAAAACTGCCTTATGTAAGAGAGTACTCAACTGATATTTACAGACTCAGTGATTAAATAAATTATATAGTAGTGATTAAATAAATTATATAGCATTTTTAAAGTTCTACTAATTTTTATTTTGTAATTGGTCATCAGGATAACTCCCAACATGATGATGAGGTGATTAATTCATACTCCAGTGAGATCAAATAACTATCAACTTTGCTTTTATTTCACATGTGAACCATCACTTTTCTCAAAAATGAATAAAAAACAATTTTTGGATCACATTATTTTCACATAATTTTACATTTCTGCATGCAATGCTATTTCCAGTTCCAGCTGGAATGGAACTAAAAGTACTGAAATATTATGAGAAAAGCTATTCCTGTACAATGTCCAATCTGATTTTGCAAACTAAGTATGTTTGGAAACGTGGAGAGTATGAAAGAGATTTTAAATGCTAATGCCACAAATATCTTGGGCCTAGCCTCAAAAATTGACCCCAAAAAGTCACTTAGTATTTCTGCCCTTCATACTGCACAAAATGTATTGCACATGCTCTATTTCAAAATAAATGATCAAAGTAGTGACAAAACCAACCATTCATATAGTGCCTTCTAAGTACCAGGTACTATTGTAAATGCTTTGTGTATATTATTAGCTCCTGTAATCTTCCACACAACCGTATCAGATAGGGGTCATTATCATCTTCAGTTTACTGACTTGGAAACTGAGGCACAGAGTAAGCATATTAGGTGGCAAGAAGCCTCCACAGCAGCCCATCTGAGTTTCCTTCATCAGGTGTGGTGCTTCACTTTATAAGGCAATTTTTTTTTCCCTCTCCAGAGTGACTGTTGGCTGGCCTGGGGTCACACGGCTCAGCAGAGCCAGGAATTAAACATTAGAGCTTTGCCTGTTGCTCTCTCTCTCTCTCTTTCTCTCTCTCATAATGCTGCTCTAAAGACCTGTAATGGAGGAGATGTATCAGAGGAGCTCAGTCTGCTATCATTTACACACACAGCAACCTGTGATATAGGTGGAAGGGACATGGGAGTGGGATTTTGAAATCTTGTGATGAAATTCTGAGCTCTGTTCCTGAACCTGTTATTCATGTAGCCCTAATTTCCTCAGCTCTGAAGTGGAGATGCAAACCCTCCACTGTTGTGTTTTTGTGAACAGCAGCTGATGAAATGGTTGATGTATGCTGCATAGTCTGGAAGCCTTAAAGAATGATTTGAGTACTCTGTGAATTATGGCTACCTGTTTATAGACCTCTTTGTTCTATTAATAAAGGAGCTCATGAAATTATTTAAGCAAATTAGGGGCATGAAATAGGCAGTAGGGCTGATCTCAAGTGGGAGACAGAGACTCTTCCTGTGTCTTTTACACTTAGGTATTTAACTCAACAAATCTTTCAAATGTGCTCAGGAACCAAACCCAGAGCATGCTCTGTAGAGAGTAGCAAAGGAAAGGATATGGTCATTGTTCTCATAAGTCATGGACAGCAAAGGAGGTAAAACGAAAACCAAAGCAGATCATGATACGTGCTATGAGAGAGGGAAAAAGTTCAGGAAGTTCAGAGGAGGAAGGAGCACTTTTGGGTGAGGAGATTAGAAAAAGAAGACTTCTGGTATATGAATATTAGCAGAAAAGAGGAGTAACATATACAGGAAAAAAAAGTTATCTCTGAATCAATTTTCACCTTCCATCAGACATCTGCTCTTTTCAAGGTGCTGTGCTGATGGTGGAATCAAGGAGAAGAAGAGAGAGCTTAGAGTCTGGTGGAGGTGGTCTGAATTCCCTCTCCAGAGCCATGCAAAGCCAGAAGGACACCCATAACTAATAACTATACTCCACAAAGGTGGTGTAAAAAAAAAAAAAAATAGGAAGTGGGTATAATGTCGTTTGTGAATACTGATGAGGAAGCATTTAATTCTGCCTGTGGGAGACAGGGTCCAGGGATAACTACAAAAAAGGGATAGTTGAGCAGTCTCAAATGAAACTTAGATAGTAATGTCCAAGTAGATAAGAAAGGAAGGGAAAGAGAGTTCAAGCAAAAGACACAATATGACCATTGATTTTGGATATTTCTCTGGTCGTGTTTTTAGAGAATCACAGAACTGGGGACATGGTGGGGCAGAGGGGTAAACTCTCAGTTCTCCTGTTTTCTTGCAGAACATAGCTGGTCTCTCCTTTCACTTTAAAAGAAAAATTAGGGGCATCTGGGTGGCTCAAAGGTTGAGCATCTGCCTTTGGCTCAGGTTGTGATCCCGGGGTCCTGGGATCAAGTCCCACTTCGGGCTCCCTGCAGGGAGTCTGCTTCTCCCTCTGTCTGTGTCTCTGCCTCTCTCTCTGTTTCTCATGAATAAATAAATAAAATCTTAAAAAAAAAATGTTTTTAACTACTTGGCTTGACACCAGGATCTTCTATTTGAGCACATCAGCAGTTAAACTGGCTTAGTTTCACATGTCAGTCTCTGCTCTCCCCCACCCCCCCGCCCCCAGAGACTCTCCCAGAACGTTGGGGCTGGAATAGAGGGGGAAAAAGAGGCTTTTAAGCAAAGAAGGAGCAGATTCAAAGCGGCTGAAGGGGATAAGAGAGGAAAACAATGAATTAAGTTTTAAGGAGTTTGTATTATAAAACATGTCAAATACATAGTACATAGAATAGTATAACTCCTTCTTTTTATTGCCTCCTGGGTTATTTGGAAATCAATTTGAAACCACGCATTATTTTATCCATACGTATTTTAATATATATCTCTAAGGGCAAAAGGACTCATTATAACAACAACAACAACAACAACAACAAAACAATATAATTAACACACCTACAAAATTTAACAATACCAACCAACTTCAGAACATTTTTGAGACTAGGAGTTTATAAACATAAAGTTTGATGCTCTGAGGAGATATTAGAGCTAGAGATCAAGGATGTTAGTGTCATCAACATGTCGGAAATGGCAAGGATTAGAAAACAGGAAACATTAGGGACAACATTTAAATAAAGGCCATAGACATGAGGAGTTTGAAGAATGTGAGATCTGGGAGGGCTGGAAGAATCAAGAAGTCTCTCCCCTTGTGAGTACAATGAGACAAGCTGGGCCTGGAAATAGGCTAGAACATGAGCAGGTGGTGAGAATGGTGGTGGTATCTTATCTGAGGGAAATGGTAGGAGACAATCAGGGGAGCTTGACTGGTACAAACACTCACCTTACAGTAAAGTAGGGAAATGAGATTATCTAGATAGGGGAGACAAAAATTCAAGATTTCCAGGATTTGAATTTCATTCACTGTTTCAATAAATGTTGGTTGAACATGGAGACCATGCTAGGAGCCAGGGTTACAAAGATAGCACATCAGACCTCCACTCACAAGTAGATTTAAGTCTAATGTGGGAGGCATCCAAGCAAAAATGCCACAATAATTATAAATCACTTAATGAACATTTATTGAACATCTTCTATGGGTCAGGTGCCACCATATAAGCTGCAAATGCAATGATAAATAAGCCATGGTCCTCAAGAAGCCACTGAACAATAATGAGTTTTGATTGGATGCTGACATGGGAAAAAGCATTTTAGAGGAGGTTATTTTTCTCTCTGTGCCAAGAATCAAGTAAAGGACAACCTGAGCCAAGAAGACAAAGTGGTAACTGAAATAAGGTCATAGTAACAAAAACAGAGATGTATTATAGAAAAAAATACATAGGAGATGTATTAGCGGGGGAAAAATAGCAGGAGAAACTCAGTGACATCCAGAAGTCTCAGTTTTTGTGTGTGCACATGTGTGTGTGCACACCTGTTTCAGGTGTGAGACATTCAGCGCTCTTTTCAAGAGTCTGAAAATCTTCTCTATGACAAACATCAAGCTATATATCGATCACCTTTCTTTGATACAAAGAAAAATTTAGTTTACTTGCAACAGTGTCCTGAAACATCTTCCTGGGGACATGGGTTTTGTTTGTAGAAGGGAAACTTCCCCACTGCTGATGCCTTGATGTGCCGACCTGTTCCCCTCAAATGTGAGTGTGGCCGTAATTAAAACAAAACAAAAACAAACAGTGTTTTTTCGGATATCAAGGTCCACTTGGAGCATTCAGAATGTTTCTTAAATGATTGACCAAAGTAAACTCTTTTGCACTCTGCATGTTCACTTGGAGTCAGAAAGCATCACATAGTTAAAAACAATCAGTAAATTATTTCCAAGGATTGGAAACAGAAATCCTCAGATGATTCACTGATGATTCAGATTTCTGTGTATCGCTTCTACCCTACTTGTTGCCAAGGGAACTTGGGGCCTACTTCCTACCACATCACGGCTATAAAAAGTATCAGCAAAAGCCGCAAGGGAGAAACTTCTCTACTCTTTTATTAAAAATGGCTAACAGACTAAATGTCAGTTACACAAAGGAGATTTGCATTTTTATCTATGGAGGTCATATTCATGAGGCAGTGAGATGCTGTGTAATTATTCTATTTGTCAACTGCTTTTGTTTTGCCATTTTCTTCATGCAGGGTACTTTCTATAAAGAATTAATGATGCCAATGGAAATTGTATTTTTCCCCATAAAATCCAGGCTGATGTGCTTTTTTAATATTAGCTATGGTCTGTGAAATCGGTGTCAACCTTAGCCAGAGTCAGAACCCATGGTCCTACTGTCAGCCTGACTGCTTCTCTGTGTCATGAGGGCAAGAGAAAGACTGAGACAGGGAGAAGGAGGGAGGTGACTTCCACCTCTGGGTCCTGTACACCTTGTAGCCACATCCATTGATCTTTCTCTAACAATCGCTGTTATCAAGCAACATAAAAATATCATTACAGTCAAATATTAATAAGAGAAGACCAGTGATGGGTGGATACATTCTACTGAACATATAAGCTACATTTTTCCCTTTAATGTGTACTTTGAGTTCAATTCTCATCTGGAAATAGGGAATGAAGGCCGACTTTATGCATAGTTGTCAGGAAGACATGCAGAACACACTCTATGCTTATAGAGGGCAGGGTCTCCCATCCATTAGGAAGGGCTGGTAGGACAAGACAATTGAAGGCATCCCAGGAATAATAATTTTTTTCAAGGGGAATACTCGGTTTATTTCTGATGCAGGGGAATCTTGGGACAGTGGCAGATTCTGGGCTGAGGGGTGGGCACCAGGGATGGAGCTAGAACTCCACCTTGCAGGCGGGGAAGGCCTCGTCTTGCACGGACACGGTGTTATTGTTTTCCAGTATGGTGACGCCCAGCATCTGGTGTCGAGCATCTGTCTCCTCGTACCACTCGTGCATTACCACTGAATCAAAGGTAAAATTTGTAAAGAAATGAAATATCCTCTTTTCAGATGGACACATTTTTCTCTCTACATTTTCATGAGAGAAGCTCCCAACTATTCTTGTATGAGGCCTACCTAAAAGGTATGGGACACATAAGTGGGTTTTTTATGCTTAAACATATACACTATTAGAGCTCTCTTGCTCTTTGAAGGGGCAATACAATTGAAATCCAAGTTATTTTTTCATGGGATGCAGAGCCCTTCATGGTCTCATCTGACATCCTCTGGCACTTAAAAAACACAGAAGTACTTATACCTCCCAATTCCCATTACTGCACCACACCTCTGTCACTTGGCACATGGACCTTGCTAAACCTGGCATGTCTTCCCTCTCTTCCTAAAGGATTAGTTCCCATTTATTCTCATCACAATTCAAATATCAATTGCTCTGCTGAGTCCTGATTCAACTGCCATCAAATGCAATTCTTATGTACTCCTTTGTCCATATTTGTAGTATTGTACTCATTATACTATATGTAACTATTTTTTTATGTGTACGTATACTTTTTCTTCATTACACTGCACAATTCTTGGGAGCCAGACCCATATTATTATTTTTTTGATCTTTTTATTTCTAGCACTTTGCATGGTGCCCAGTATACATTAAGTTGTCACTTTTGTTGAAATCTTTTTCCATTTGATTAAAGGAAAATTTATTTAAAATAAATGTATCACTAGAAAATATTATTGATACATTAAAAAACTTGCATGTCTGTGCCTTAGAATGCCTTGGAGAAGAGAATTGTGTCCAAAACTCCTTTTTGAATGAACAAAGAAAAGGTCAAAGTATCGAAGTCAGGTGGATATAAATTAGATATTTGTTCAACAAAGAACAGTAACAATGAGGCCCTCCTCATCTCTGATCTTGGGACTAGTTGGTGGAAAACCAAAGATGTAATTTTTCTGATTGTTCCAAGGACTCTGAATGGAACTAATATGAACATTTATCTTAATACCTGATTCAAGTGGAAGATTTGCAACAGTTGCATCAATCAACAACTGTGAAGAAGGGAGGGCTCATCCTGTCATATCTAAATCTAGTGGGCTCTCTCTCTCTTTTTTTTTTTTTTTCCAGAGTAGTCACATGCCATGGGCCCAAGTATCTGAGAAGTCCCCAACCCTGATACTGAAAAATCCATGTGAATTGACAAGGATGGATGTAGGAGAAGGGACTTATTTTTTAAAAATATTTTATTTATTTATTTATTTATTTATTTATTTATTGAGAGAGAGAGGCAGAGACAGAAGCAGGCTCCATGCAGGAAGCCCAACATGGGACTCGATCCCGGGTCTCCAGGATCACACCCTGGGATGAAGGTGGTGCGAAACCACTGAGCCACTGGGGCGGCTGCCCGAATAGCCTTATTTTAAAACAAGACTCATATTGTACTTCTGGAAGATCTAAGGTAGCTGTAGTGCATGGGTTATTACAAAGGAAACTAAAATAAGTACTGGGTACTCTGGCTTTTCATCAGTAATTGGGACCCTGTCTGGCAAAAGCTGCTGTAGTATGGTGTTGAGGTTCCTAGGGCTAAAGTCAGAGTCACATCCACTAAAAGGAGAGAAGTTAGGCCATGCTGAAAAAGCTACAATAGAAACAGTATAATTGGGCCAAATGCTAGAGTAGGATCAGGAAATGAAGAGAAACCAGGTTGTATTTGAGAAGCATAGGCATCTTTAAACGAGCATCTAAATACCAATGAGCCTTTCTATAGGCAGATAACCTTGGTGTAAAGTAGTTGGTAAATAATTGGAAAACGCTCTCTACTTCCCCTATAGGAGTGAAAATTTTCTTCAAAAAGAAGAAAGAGTAGAGAATTTATCTGTGCCTGGGTTTCTAACCCCTCAGTGGAGTTACTATTTGGAATTACTGCCTACTTCCCTGATAGTGGGACTCCTAAACCAACCCCATAGAGTTTAGGTTTTCACAAAACTAAAAGCCCAAAGTGAGAATGAGAAATGGAAGCCAGATTTCAAGAAATGCATCAGGCAATTTGAATACATGAAAATGTTTGACCTTCTCAGTATTTCCCTTGGCCCCTAACATCAATGAATGGACTTTTATCCTCCACCAGGGTATATTCTTTTATTGGATATTGTCATCTGCATGTTCCTCTATACCTAGATATTTTCTGAACAACACCCCTGTGAATTTAGCAGTCAAGACTCTCACAAACTCTCAGGAGGGATACTTAAAGACCTGAGTTGGCTTCCAATTCTGGAACAAGATGGCATACACTCACTTTTCCCTACTCTTCCCACCTCCAGAAGATCACCCAGGAACAGTAGGTAGCCCAAGGAAATAAATGTCTTCTGTCCTCACAAATGGCATCAGAAGGAACTGAGCAATAACCCTAATAGCATCAAAGGAATGAAGTTGACCAGAATAATACCACAACAGCTCAGAAAGCCAAACTGTCATTAGAAAAAAAAAAAAAAAAAAAAAAAGCACAAGAGTAGGCCAAAACATATAAGCACAACCTAAACAGGGCAACTGCCTTCTGAAACAGAAGGTATAAATAGGATCAGTCTCCTAACATAATAACCAGAATGTCCAGGATATAATAGAAAATCATTCAACATACCAAGAACCAGGAAAACCATAATATGAATGAGAAAAGACAATTAACTGATGTCCATAATGAGATAAATTATATGGTGTAATGTCTGACAAGGACGTTAAAGCAGCTTTAAAAACCAATTACAAATCATCTTGAAATAAATGAAAAAAATAGAAAATCTTAGCAAGGAAATAGAAGTTATGGCATCCTATGGAATGGGAAAAAAATGTTTACAAATGATATATCTGATAAGGGATTAATATCCAAAATATATAAAGAACTCATACAACTCAACAGCAAAATAAATAATAATATAATAAAAAATTTTTAAAACAATTTAAAAATTGTTAAAGGACCTGAAAAGGCATTTTTCTAAAGAAAACATACGAAGGACCAACAGGTACATTAAAAGGTACTCAACATCACTAATCATCAGGGAAATACAAATCAAAACCACAGTGAGATATCAGCTCTCACAATGGCTATTATTAAAAAGCTGAGACAGTAAACACTAGCAAGGATGTGGAGAAAAGAGAACTTATGAACACATTGGTGGGAATGTAAATTGGTCACCACTGTGGAAAAGTATGGAGTTTCCTCAAAAAATTAAAAAAATAGAACTAACATATGATCTAACAGTCCCACTTCTGGGTATATATCCAAAGGAAATGAAAACACTGTTGAAGAGTTATCTGGACCCCTGTGTTCATAGTAACATTATTCATAATAGCCAAGACAGGGAAACAACCTAATGAATAAAGGAATGAAGAAGTTGTGATGTATTATATATAATTATATTATATATATCAATATAATATATATATGAAAAGATGGAATTTTTAAAAAAAGGAAAACAAAGAATTAGGAGTTATAGAAAAGACCCAAGCGAGCTCACTAGTACCATTTCCAGGCCAACTTCCGTATTTCTGGTTGTGTTTCAATTCATCATAAATATTACACATGGCACTAACCGTTATGAACTGGAATAGGCCCAGGACAAACAAGGATATGTAGTGGCTCTTAAATTTCCTCAGCTATCATCAGTATTTTATCCACCTCCCACTTTCCCAGTCTGACTTAGTAAATTAAACTCTTCATGAAAGGTCAGATTATAGTATTCTGAGAAACAAAAATAACGTTTATTCATGCCTTGTTCTGGGATTACCCAACCCAACCTAACTTGTTATTATCAAAATTAGCATGTGCAATACTGGGGAACAAGCCATCTTTTTGTAAGAATTTCCTGGTTTAACTATCTGTAAGTCTACATCTAGTTTCAGGAGAGATGTTCTTATTGAGGTCAACTGTTTTGAAGGGAAACTGAAAGCACAGCTGATGATCCAAATTGCCTTTCAAGTTCGGAAACATTACCTTGAGTGGATCTGCCCTAACCCCTCAATTCAGCTTGTACTAGGTGAAGTGAATTTGATTCTCAAAACATTTTAAATTCACATCTGTTACTTATCGAGCAGTCAGAATTGACAGGAAGATACCCAAGAATGTTAGCAAGATCTTATTTAAGCACTAGCAAAGGCATCTTGCCCAGAAAGATGCTTGAGGAAATAAAGAAAAAGTTCAGCTAAATTTGGTTACAACCAACCAAAGCAAAATGGGGAAATACTATTATTTGCATGTTGGTATGTCAAGTCAAGAAAGATCAACCAGAGGGCTAAAGCAGCTGGAGATGAAATGGAATGGTGGGTAAGGTACCCCAAACAATGGCTCTAAGTGTTGCTGCTGGCTTGAGCTGCTTTGTAGCCTTGCTTGAAGGGCCAGAGCCAGATGACAACTGAAAGTCCAACACACAAATAATTATTCCAAACAAGATTTTCAATCATAACTTTGGTGGTGGAAAGCTGAAATGCTTATCTATGGATAGCTTATTTAACTATTCTATGTCATTTCATGTCACTGAAAGAGATACTTCTACTGTACTTTCAGTTTGCTCTGAAATAATGTGTTATGACATAAGATTCAGACTCAAGTGTATCAAAGGTCAGATTTGTTCAATTTGCCCAAAGGAAAGATCATCAGAAAAATTCCTAGAGAGGTTTTAGTATGTCAAATGTAATTATATCTCAGTCAGTTGTTCAATATTTTTGAGCACATTCTTCATACAAAGGTCAATGTAAAGTGCCGTATATTTGTATTTTCCATCAAACTATTTAGCTTTGAATTTCAAAGGGAAACACGATTCTCAAAGATCAAAATATTTCTCATATGAATCACTTTTTGGTTCATGGATGTCTATGTCCAGTCATAACGTGTCCATTTATTACAATCTTTTATTTGCATGTTCCATCTCTTGTTAAAAGTACTTTGAAATATGACCAAAGAATAATAATCCCTTATCAAGTATAAGTAAGAATGGCCATATAATGAAGGATAGGCATAAACTAGTTCATATTACAATTAAATTATTTTGAAGTGAAAACATAAATTCAAAGATAAATGAATAAATTAGAAAAAATAACATGGCATATGGCTATCAAATATAATTTTTCACACATTATGAGAACATTAAAATGTCCAACTATAAATATTGTTTTATCTTAATCCAAGATCAACTAAGTTTAAAAATATTTAATGTCTGGACTAGTTAAGACAGGTTAATATACTATCACATGATATTGCTCCGACCAAGTACTTAAGCAAACACCCAGTACTTGAATTAAGAAGATATTTGCCTTATTTTACACATAATATTTTTAAGTAAGATGTTTCTTTTTCTTTGAAACAGTATATGTTTGAAATGGTCAGAGACTATGTGAATTTATACTCCTAATCAAGCTCTTTAAGTATTTATTTCGGTTGGAACTCTACATTTAAGCTACTTTGTTTGATTAAGTTCAATGCAGGGAAACCTCTTATTTGTTCTTTCTCCATAAAAGGACTAGTCTTTGATAAACAGTTTTGTCTCTTATCCTGGCCTATAATCATCAGTGTTTACTGGGAAAGATAAAGTCTCTGAGGTTTTCACATAGAGAAGGTTTTTAAAGAGTGCAAAGTGTACTCTGACTAGTACATCACATTGCATCAATAAAAGGTAGAAGACACACTTACTTTGATGTTTTCATTTATAACCCTTCTGTTTTCCCTTTATTCTTTCATGTTTTCACTGTTTTCATTACTCCACTATGCAGCCTGCTAATAGCTGAAGAATACTAATAACCAAATGTTATTTCACTTAGGGGGATTTTCCAGTTTCAGAGGACATTTCCATTTTAGCATAATTTTAAAATGAGTCCTGGGGAGATTCATTTCTAATATCTGAAGGCAGCTGTTTGTGAAATTTGAATCCCAAATATTACAAATTTAAACCTTTTAAGTAGTAAATCTCTCTCAGTAAATGTCTGACAAATGGTAAACACTCCTAAAAAAATGTTTAGTGAATAAATGAAACATGTGATCCTAAATACACAAGAACACTGAAGTTCTTAAAATTATTTTTAATCATACACCATTCTTTACAAATCTCTTTGTAGATGACCTTACCTTTCTCTTGGATGATTAGTACTATCCTTAGAGAAGGGAGAGAAGGCCTTGTGATGTTGCAGAACTGAGTTCAGATCCCAGTACTACCTCTACTGGCTATGTGATACTGAACAAATTACTTAGCCTCTCTGAATCTATTTTTTTAAAGAATTAGATATAAACTATATAAAGTAATGGACAAATTGAACATAGTAAGTGTTCAATAATAATAGAAAAATTGCCCAAAGAGAAGAAGTGGGGATACTTCAGGGTTCACCAGCCTTTCTTACTTCTATCACCTCTTTACTTTGTAGTAATGTAGCGATGCTATCCCTTGGACAATGCATGGCTTTAGAGGCTGCTGCCTTCAAAAGAGAAAAAAAAAGAATTCAGAAGCTCCTCTGCCAGCCTCTTTCCCACAGCAGTACTCCAGGCTGCCTGTTAGCTTCATACAAAGCCACCCTGCCCTCTATCTCCCTGGGTTTCTCAGTCTTCACATTAGTTCACTGGACCCACTCTTCCTCTCCCTCTTACATAGAGTCTACAGCGCTGAGTATGGGGAGGAAGGCAGCTTGTCTATCTTGATAGAAATGGCAAGTCTTGGAATCTGCATGGGGCTAACTTGACCCAGGAGCCTGTGTGAGTCTATGCAAGAGTCCTATGAAAAAAGTGCTATGAAGAGTTTTGAATTATACATCATGTCCAATGTGGGGCAGGTGATCATTACTTTTTCTATCAAAATAAAACACCTCTTGACTTTCAGGATACTCACTGTGAATGTTAAAGATGTTTCAAATAATCACTCAAAATTCTTGGAAAACAAAATATCCATTCAATTGCTGGACACAACTCTCTTCCTGGAGGGGGAGAGGAAAGATAGATACAGCTATAGAAATATTTAAATATAAATACACACACACACATATATATAATGTAGTTATTTATTAAACACATGTGGCAACCCTTTCTGTGAAACAGCCTGCTAGAGATTATTTTGACCTGGAGGTTGGGGGAAAGTGGCTCCCAGGGAGGTAGGCTTAGGATAATACTCAGAGGAATAGATTCTTGGAATATATGCCATCAGTTCAATGAGTGTGCATCTCTGATCACTTCCACTGTTTTGATGGTGCAAGAGCAGAGTAACATAAAGCACCTCACCCAAGGGATCTGCCAGTGGGAGGAAAAAAAGGGACAGCCTGAATCTTAATTATTTTATCTTCTCTATTTCTTAGTATAATCACTTCCCTCATTTTTTTTGTGTTACATGTTCTCATATTAGTTCAGCCTTTTTTTTTTTTTTTTTTTTTTGAGAAAGAACAGAGCTGGCTAAAATGACTAGATCCAAAGGGTAAATTTCCTTCTTAATTTACCTGCATGAAATAAGCAATCCTGGAGCACAAAAGACTTTACTGAAAGTAGGAACATAGAAGAAATACAAGACTTAGAAAATGACTGTTCCCTGTCATGTCTACTACATGTTTGGGCTGATACATATCCTACAATACTATGTGACACAAAAAGATTGCAAAGCTGCAAAGCCACAAAGCTGCAAAGCCACAAAGCCTAGAGTAGATGACAAGTTGGAAGAGTTAGTAGGAAAACAGCCCTGATGACATCTGGATCTCTTTCAAATATACTACAGCACATCAGGCAGACAAAACTTTCCGCTTTGTCTACTTTAGTTTAAAACTGTTATATTTTACAAGGATTAAATATAATGAAAAAGAATGAACACAAATAATAGGTCCCAACGAAAATACTCATAAAAACTTTTACAGAAACTCTGCCATGGCATCTGCATTTTTCACAATTCAAATACTGAGGGTGAATTTAATACAATTCAGTAGTAACACTAATAAGACAAAAAATAACTACACTAAAGTTTTCCCATTTGTCTTCACAGTTAATATTCTGATAGCAGCAGTTTCTGAAGAAAGGTATTCAGCTGAGAAATCTGCAGATTTGCAAAGTTCATGAGCCTGAAGGAATTACTAGAATAAATAAGTATACAAATGATGCTTTGTTAATCAAGTCTAAATGATAAAGCTTAATGCATGATAAGCACGGGGTGTTATACACAACTGATGAATTACTGAACCCTACACCTTAAACTAAGGAGGTACTATATGTTGGCTAATTGAATTTAGATTTAAAAAAAGCTTAACCCATGTATATACATACAAAATCATTTTTATAATACTATAACCCTGCTGTGCATGCTACTTTGAAGTCTGTTATCTTCACATAAGATACTATAAGTGACCATCTTTTTAAATCATGAATTTTAAAAATACAAACTACGAATGCATTTAACTTTTAGCCATTATTAATTGTACATTTGTTTTTAAGATTTCATGACTATCTATAATCTTTTGATCAATTTTTAATAAATGAATATTTGGACATGTTTCGTGATTCCTATTGAGTAAATTCCTGGCAATAGAAATGCTGGGTCAAAGAGTAAAGTCTCTTGAGACATTTTGCCAAAATCTTCCCCAAAATGGTTGTGTCAAGAAAGACTCTCAAAAGCTAATGCATAAGGATACACTTATAAATACCTAAATTCTTTGCATTATCATCTAGATAATCTCATATAGTATGTTTGTAGAAAGAACCTCTTTGCTAATCAAAATGCCACTGTGATGACATCTGCAGAGATCAAAAATCAAAATAATCATATAACCTCAAAAACACCTGCACAAGAGGAGCCCATTCATATTAACCATGCAGACAGGATGCTATCAAAACTCTAAGAAAGATCTGCAGCTATTCCCTATTTTTCCTGAATGATAAACTCTGGATAAAGATTAAAAGCTAGTTGCTTTGTAAAGTTGTTTTCAAATTTGATTACCTAAGACATGAAGATGTAATGAGTCATCCCATCAGATTAACACATGTAATAGATTGAATGTTGGGAAAGAGTGAGAATTCAGAGGGTAGAAAAATGATCCCCGAGGTCAAGATATAAGAACTGTCTTGGCAAAACTTTATGTCTAGTTGTGACAGATTAATTACAAGGCCTGTACAAGGTTTGTTCTGACTGTAAAGTCAAAATTATAGGAAATCAATTGCTCTCAAACGATTTGGTTTTGGATATTGGAAATTCTTTTCTGGTAAAAGGATCTAGTAATTTCCAATCTTTGGTATAATGGAGAGAACATAGGAAGAAAAGTCAGAAAATGTTTAGTATCCTAGCTCCACTACACATACTAGATGACTTGGGGGAATGAGCACACTATAATAAAAATAGCTAACTTTCATTGAGCACTCTATTTCAGGCTTGTGCTAGCATATGTGTGTGTTCTCATTTAATCATATAATATCTTTAGATCATATTTCATATCCCCCTTTTTTTGTAGATGGTAACATGGAGGCCCAGAGTTCATAGGCCTTGTCCTGCAGGACTGAGTCATTGATAGAGACTGCGGTTTGCCTCCAGAATAGCCATGGGTTTAACTATTAAGTTCCTCATTTGAAAAATGGAGGCCGTTTGGGAATTAGACTACATGTTTTCTAAATTCCTCTCTAAGTCTAAAATGCTCTTTTCTTTTGCTTCCTATCTCTCCCCCCTCCCTTTTTTAAGATAAAGACTATTCCTCTGTTCACAGAATCAATAAGGACTGAAGATGTCATTTAAACCTCTCAGTTATATTCATACTACTTTAAAAATTAACTGCATTGAGATATAATTCATATAAAGTATACAATTCGGTGGTTTTTAGTATATTCATAGAGTTGTGCAAGCATCACAACAATCCATTAGGAACATATTTTTTTAATGTTTTATTTATTTATTCACGAGAGACACAGAGAGAAAGAAGCAAAGACACAGGCAGAGGGAGAAGCAGGCTCCCTGCAAGGAGCCCGACGTGGGACTAGATCCTGGGTCTCCAGGATCACCCCCTGGGCTGAAGGCGGCGCTAAACCGCTGAGCCATTAGGAACATTTTTATCATTCGAAGAAACCAATTCCCCCTCCAGCCCGTATTTGAAACCTAGCTCTAGGCAACCATGATCTATTTTCTGTCTCTATGAGTTTGCCAATTTTGAAAATTTCATGCAAATGGAATCATACAATATATGGACTCTTGTGACTACCTTTTTTTTCACTTAGTATAACATCTTCAAGTTTCAGCCATGCCGTAACCTAAATCAGTACTTTCTCCTTTTTATGTTGAATGATATTTCATTATATGAGTATCCCACATTCTGTTTATCCATTCATCAGTTGATGGATAGTTGTGTTGTTTCCATTTTTTGGCTTTTATGAATATTGCTGCTAAAAGCATTAGTGAACACATTTCGTGTGAGCCTAGGTTTTTATTTCTGTTGAGTACATATCTATGAGAAATGCTCAGTCATGTGGTAACTCTGTTTAGCATCTTGAGAACCTGCCAGAATATTTTCTAGAACAGCTTTACTATTTTACATTCTCACCAATAGTTGGAGAGTTCCATTTTCTTCACATCTTTCCACCATTCATCACTTTTTGATTATAGCCACTCTAGTGGGTATAAAGTGGCATCTCGTTGCAGTTTTGATTTGCATGTCCTTTATAGCTAAAAATATTGTGCATCTTTTCATGTGCTTATCTAACATTTACATACCTTCTTTGGAGAAATTTCCATTCAATTCTTTTGCCTATTTCTTGACCTGTCTTTATTATTGAATATGAAGCAACTCTTTACATATTCCAGAGACAAGTCTCTTAAAAGATATGATGTGCAAAACCTTTCTCCATTCTGTAGGTTGTCTTTTCACTTTCTTGACAGTGTCCTTTGAGAGACAAAAGCATTTCATTATGATGTCTACTTTATGTATTTTTTTAATTTTGTTTCTCACGTTTTTGGTGTCATATCCTGATTTTTGTTGCCTAATTCAAAGGCATGAAGTTTTACCCCTTCATTTTCTTTTAGGAGTTTTAGGTCTTACATTTAGGTGTTTGGTCCATTTTGAGTTAATTTTTGCATAGAGTGTTAGATGGAGGTCCAACTCGTTCTTTTGTATGTGCGTAGACAGTTGTGCTAGCACCAATTTTTGAAAAAAACTATTTTTTTCCTCATTGAATTATCCTAGCATCCTTGTTATCTACATTGCTTTTGATCTCTAACTTTTCATGTCCACTTATTCACTTTGTTTCTCATTGCACTTATAATGGAATTGTAAGTTCCTTGAGTTGAGGGACCATGTGTTATGCATGCTCCACCCTCAATACCTGGCAGAGTACTGAGTTTGTAGTAGGCACTTAATAAGCACTTCACTGGTTGGTTGTTTGATCAAAGGAATTAAAGATATCAAACGGGTAAAGGAACTAAGCCAAGAGGTTATAGATATAAAAGTTGTAAATTTGATCTTACATTAATGTTTCAATTAATATTTGGAAATGCTTAAATAGTTAACTAATACTTGAAAAACAATGCAAGTTAATATTCTATTAAGAGTCATTTCTAAATCATTATGTTCAAATATATTACAATGTTGGTAATATTTGCTGTTGTGGGAATTCCTTTACAAAACATTTAATCTTCAAAATCCATTCAAGACATGGAGTCAACTTCTTTCATATACATTCTTATCTAAGCATCTTGTATACAATTAATTATATTCTTATTCTATAATCTCTTGTGTGCCCACTAATTATATAGCCAATTACATAGTTTTTTTTTTTAACAAATTATTCAATTACATTAAGCCAAACAACCCCCCTACGGATATCAGTCTGGAATAAAAGAAACTAATTGTAAAACATTGTCTCTTTGTTCATTGCAAATACATTTCTTCTAGATACTAAGTTTAGACTGTAAGCTTTGAGAATTTGAGAAGCAGATAAAGGAAAAAAAACACATTTCTGCCTGACCTACAAACATGAAACATAAAAAAAAGTTCTGGTTTTCCTCCATTAAATGAATATTAAGTTAATCTAATCTAAGACTCATTTTTTAGTTAAGCTTTGCAAGCAAGTCTCTAAAAATGCAAATTGTATAATAGACTCTTGGATTTTTCCTGTCCTTTTCCTTCATCTTATTAATCTTGCAAGAAACATCATATATGTCTTTCAGAACACTGAATTTAGTGGAGATGTTTCTGAGGAAAGAAAACAAAGCTCCACATAAGAGTTTAACAAAATAATGGAAAAAATTTGGAAAGAAGTTTGAGAAATTAAGGCTCTTCTTTCATTATTTGAACTGGATGACTGTCAAATGTGAAACAATGGCTTTCATTTTTATGTAACTTTTTTTAATTTGAAAATATGCAAGGGTGAAATTCTATAAAATTATGTATGCAAATACAAATACAGGAAAATAACACGTATGCATAGAAAAGACCTGAAATCTTAATCAATCTCTTTATTATATTTTAATTCTTCTAGATCTGAAGAGGCCGAATGAAATACTTGAACTACATCAGGAAATAAAAATAAAGTCAACGATGTACATATTTGTTTGGAGGCTCCGTTGAAGAGTTGGATTTCCATGCATCTCATATTTCTTTGGTTATTAACTTAATTACTCTTTCAGCTAGCCATCAGTACATAGCAAGTAGCTGTTGAAGATCTTGTCCAGGGTATATGAATCTTTTGGACAGCAAACATTACAGTGGGATTTAGGAAAGATTGAACTCTTTGAACCTTGCCAAAGCAATAATTACAATGAATGGAATCTGTTCATATAAACAGCTGTCATTTCTTCTTCAACAAGGAATTTTGCTATTTACCAGTTATCAGAAAATCTCATCTCCTAAAAGAAAACTGCATTTTCCCATTTACCTAGTTTTTAAAAAAACATTTTTTATCCAGGTAGAATTCCTGAAAGAACAATCCAAAGGAATGTGTACTTTGAGGAAGTTTGGCAACAAAATGCACTGTAGCCTCTGCTCAAACTCATGGAAATTTAAGGAAAAGTCAGTTCAATATTTTTTCTAATTTTTGTTTGTTTTAGTATCTAATCAAGGTTAGAATTCTTATGCATTATTTTCCTCTACCATCTCTACACCAGTCTTTGGGTTTTAGAAGTCTAGTAAACATGCTCCAGTCTTTGAAAGGCAAACCTCGATTTTTATCTAAATAACTAAAAAGGTGAAACATTTAAAAGTAAAAGGAAGTTCTGGTTATTGCTGGTTAAAGTAGTGGACTTTTATCCAATTTAAATGGTCATCAGTAGACACTAGTTGTCTGAGAAGCTGAACATGCAAAAGTCACCAAAGCTTTCATTCTAAATGCTATGATGACTATAAGGTAGGGTAGAGAGTCTAAATGTTATGAGAGAAAAAAATATGGAGTTGTATGTGAAGCAGACTATTGAGTGATGGGGAAAGTGGATAAGGTATTACAGATCCTCAGGTCATGTCCCTTTATTATATTTATTTCATTCTTAAACATGGGGTGGTAGAGTGAAACTGAGGCTCAGGTAAACTTTATGCTTTGCTTGAGAATCAAGACTAGTTAATTGAAAAGTCATGATAGTGCTTGAGACCCCAACTTCTAGGCCAGTGTTTTTCCTCTTATTTTTCCAAGAATGTTATAAAAATGTGTGAACGTGTAGGTCAGAGAAAATTATACAAATGGCCCTCGTGCATGTGAAAGGATGTCTGATTTCAATGTAACAAAAGAAATGCACAGAGGTATCATCTCTCGACCATGGTACTGGCAAAACCAAAAGTAAAACAACAAACTCTGTTGGTGAGATTGTAGGAAAATAGGTACTCTCATATAATGCTGGTAGGATTAAAACGTGGTACAACCCTGTGGAAAAGAATTTGACAAATTTAATCAAAGTACAGATGTACAGATGCATTTATACTTTGAACCAATCTCACTTTTTGGAATTTAACTTATAAACATACCCATACATGTCCAAAATGACAGATGAAAAAAGTTTTTCATTTGCATATTATTTGTATAGCAAAAATTAGAAATAACTCAAGTATTAACAATATGGGGTTGCTTGAATTGTAGTATATCCCTACAATAGAGTAATATGCAACAATAAAAAGCAATGAGAACTATCTATGTACTGATAAGGAGAGATCTTTGGGATGTAATAGCATATATAGTTTAATATCTTTTCTACATGAAATGGGAAAATATATATGTGTCAAAAATAATACTGGAAGGATGAGCAAAAGCTATAAAAATAATTACAGAGAGCAGAGAGGGCTAAGTTAAAGAGAAAGGCCAGGAGAGGCATCTAGGCATATATTTTTTTGGCATACTTTTGACTTTCATACCATGTAAATGCATTGATCTTCCTGTTTTTAAGGAGATAAAAGTGAAAGAGAAATCCTTAAAACTAGAAACAAACTTAGATAATTACATATAATTCCATATAAACTGGTAACATAATCACAAAGAAAGGCTTTTCAAAGTTACTTTAGAACATAGATCTTTAACTGTACATCTTCAGGAATGTGTTCCATAGGGAAGAGAAAAGAACCACAAAGACATTTTAAACTTCCTTTAGTAGTTTTATTGTTTGTAGTGTTTTGGTAACTACTCTATTTATAAACTATTAAAAAGTTCTATCATTAAAGTCCCACCAATGCAGGGGAAATCATTTTTTTAAGGGAATATAAACGAAAGAACAAACTGTAAAAGGTAATGGAGGAACAGAGAATCCACAGAGAGGAAGTGATAAAGCAATCCAGATTTTAAACACAGCAGGAAGCCACTCCAACCTTAGACTAGATGGACAAAAAAGAAAAGATGGAGTTCTAGAGTCCAGAGGACTAGGTCACCTTTCGGCAGTTATCACCAACATGGCCCTTCCTAGGGGCCTGGAACCACAGAGAAGCAGTTACATTCAGACATCTCCCAAGACAGGGAGGAAAAGGTAGAAATACTCTGGGTTTACCCTTTTGATTAGCACCTCATCCCCAATCTCCCACCAGTGAGTACTACTGATGGCATGGGAGCCTACAAAGGTCATGGAGTATGGAAAGAGTATGAAATAGATCTGAGGGCAAACAGGCTAAGGGACAGTCACAGAAGCTAATAAATATTAATTTTATTAAAAATCAAGATTTTCAGCATTAGGGAAAAATAAGTATAATTATGAAATCAAAGAAATTATGTAAAATTGATGAATCGTTAGTATTAGATTCAAAATCTGAATATAAACCCATGATCTAAAAAATTATTTTCTCACTTCATCCATCAAAATGGACTTAATATAATTTCACTCTAATATCAATGAACTCACTTAGACTGATATTTTGTTTTTAATATCGTTCCTCAGTAAAAGGAATCAGAGCTCTTTAGAGAAGTGGCTCATTCTTAATCTGGAACACAGAAGCTATATACTAAGCCTGGGATATTTCGAGCTCAAGATATGGGGAAAAGGAACCTTTGTGTACTCTGGGTAGAAATATAAACTGGTACAGATACTATGGAAAGCTCCTCAAAATATTAAAGTTCCTCAAAATATTAAAAATAGACCTACCTTATAATCAAGGAATCCCACTTCTACATATATCTATCTATCTGAAGGAAATTATTCATTATTCCTAATAGCCAAGACATGAAAACAACCTAAATATCCAAAGACTAATGAATGGAAAAAGAAAGTATGGAGATAGATAGATATATCTTCATCCACATAAACACACACACACACACACACACACACACACACAAATAATGGAGCATTATTCAGCCATTGAAGAAAGGAAAATCTTCCATTTGGGACAACTTAGATGGACCTTCAGGGCATTAATGCAAAATGAAATAACTCAGACAAAAAAAGACAAATACTGTACAATCTCACATAGATGCGGAATCTAAAAAAACTGAACTCACAGAAGTAAAGAATAGAATGGTGGTTGCCAGGGGCTTAGGGATAGGGTAAATGGGAGGATATTAGTCAAAGACCATAAACTTTCAATTGTAGGGTCGCCTGGGTAGTACAGTTGGTTAAGAGTCTGACTTTCGGTTTCAGATCAGATCAGGGTGCTAGGGTTGTGAGATCGAGCCTTCTGTCATGCTCTGTGTTCAGTGTACATGTGTGCACCCATGCTGGCTCACCCTCTCTCTCAAATAAATAAACAGATCTTTTAAAAAGGAAACCTTTCAACTGAAAGATGAGTAAGTTCTGGAGATTTAATATACAGCATGGCAACTGTATTAATATACAGTTAATACAAATTGTATACTTAAAATTTGCTAAGAATATAGATCTTAAGTGTTCTCATAACACACAAACACACACAAGGTAACTATGTGAGGTGGTGGATATGCTAACTAACCTTGCTATAGTAATCATTTAAAATATATTTATCAAATCATCATGCTGTGTACCTTAAACTTACACAATGGTATTTGTCAATTATATCTCAATAAAACTAGGAAAAATCTAGTTAAATGTTTTGAAACTAAGACAGTTTTATTTAATGGAGTCACTTTAAAAGCAGAGAAAAGCTTGAAAGTGTTCCCATTAGCAATGTCTCAATATTGGACATCAAAAAGAATAATTTTTTGGTTGATTTAAAATTAATTTTTTTAAAAAACTTCATTGTACAATTACACTAAGAAAAGGGAAAGACCAGAAAAATATATTTGTTGTCATTTGAGTTAGATATTAAACCAAGTCTTAGGATATAGGCTTTGTTCTCACTGTAATGTAATTCAACACAACATCAAGCTCAATGCATTCCAGCCCAAATGGCCAGTTTAAATATCATCAACATTTGGACTGAATTTCCAATTAATAAAAAATGTAAAGTTAGATTTAAAACACGCTAAGAAGAAGCTATGAGATAAATCCAGAGATCCATTATCTTCAAGGAATGACATGAAAACGATCTAAATTGTTCTGGACTGAGGCTTGTAGGGTAAGATACCATTGTAATGCATAGTTTTAGACTGGATCTTGATTTTGGACAAAGCAGGGGAAAATTAGAGATATTTGATTATGGTTGGGTATAAAATGAAATTAAGAAATGTTTAATTTTGCTAGTCATAAAAATAGATATTGTGGCTATGTAGGAAAAAATATTTTTAAGAGCTGAATACTGAAATTATTAGGGGCATACTGTGATATCTAGAATTCTTTTAAAATACTTCTGTATAAAAATATTATTTTCTTAAAGAGAGTTTTAGCATGATCCTTTCTGATCTGACTCCAGCTTACTTTTCTAATTTCATCCAGTCATATGGTGAAATAATAAATATCACCTGTATCTTTACTATGATTTAAAAAATAGCTCTCTTTGAGTCTTTCAGGATAAGTAAACTTATTTTATTCAACCTATGAGAAAGTTTTATTTCAGACCAAGAATATTTTTAAGTTCTTAAGTGGACTTCAGGATGCTTTAGAAATGTGTGTGTGGGCACACATGCACGTATTCATGGAACTGTCTTTACCTTGGATGAGTTATGGCTTTCATCAGGTTGTCAGATGGATATGTGACCCAAAAAAATATTAGGAGTGTTAAGAGGTTTGTCAATTTTATCTGTGTAACTCACTGCTCTGTACCCTTTAAAAGAATAATGCATAGCTACTCTGAGGGTCTTGAAAATAATTGAATCAAATTAAAATATTATATGTGAGGCTCATGGTTTTCCTTGTTGAACTTTTGGCCTCTTTACAGATGATGTTTCCATTTATATTTTTCCATTGCATGCTGAGGATTAAGTAACTCCTGAGGGTTATTCATTCATATACATTCACATATGTTATAAACTATGCCTCGTTTTCAGACAATGGGAGGATGACAGTTGATTAAAGGGTCTTGTCTTTGAGGCTTTAGAAAAGAAGGATCATTTAATCCTAAACCATTAGCTGGATCATGTATCTGGAATTAAAGCCTGAGTGTTTACTTGGTTTTAGATTAAAGTAAACTTCCATGGACATGCTAAAGGCTGGGCCACCAGAGACAATTCCTATAGGAATAGGGCTGGTGTTATGGAGAGAAGGAAAGACATATGTGCAGGGCTGGCCCCATGGCATGCTGCTTGAACAGCTGCACGGAGCTCCATGCTGAAAAGGGCCTGGTACTTGGTTTAATGCTTGGCTGTCACTGCATTGAAATTCTTAGCCATTTTTTGACCAAGCTTCAACATTTTCATTTTGCCCTGGGCCTCACATAATATGCAGCCAATCCTGTGTATGTGGCTTGGCCCTGGACTTATCTGTGGAGCTGACTGTCATTCTGTTTTATCCTCGGCTTCCTTCCTGCAGATAAGGACTGGGGTTGGGCTGCTCCAGTTACTACAGTGGTACAAAAGCCATGAGCAAGCATGTATTAGGATTGGGGAATGCAAGGTAGGGTAGGCAAAAAGACCTAGGTTAAGCATAGAAAGTTCATCTGAATGTTAAATCATTAATGTCCAGGTAACTTTATTCAATTATTTACCTTCCATGGACAATTCAATGAATTCTTTGCCCATCCTTCTATTGCTTATGACATCTATGTGTTAGAAGAGGACACCTCATCTGCTGACAGAGTCTCAGAGTTCCTCATACACTAAAACTAAAAATGATATTGAATGGTGCTCCATCTGGCAATTCTGATGTTTTTTTCTCCAAAAAGTTAAAAGTATCACTTTTCCAAATACAAAGACCAACAGTGGCAACATGTTGACAAGTCAACATTTAAAGATTTGTCTCTATCAACAATGTTATGGGGGGCTTTGGTTTGATTCTGTCTTGGGTATTTTGGCTACAAATTGGCATTTTATCAGCTCTGCTTTGTAGAATTGTGCTGTGCCCAGCCTGCTCAAGAGAGCTCAGAGGCATCCAAAGACTATGTTCACTGGCTTCTTATCTGATCCTAGTGTCATTGTGATAAGTTCTACTGATTTTTTCAGCAGGGGAAGTGCTCATAGTAAGTGGAGTAGACATTTATTTTTTCAAGGTGCACAAATAGTAGCAGTAGCAATAATAATAGTAACAGTAATGGTAACCGTATATGGTAATAATTGTAATAACTATTATATATTATACAATGGTTAATTACCATCTATGAGGCACATGTTAAATGTTTGACGTACTCCATTTCATTCAATACCCTCAGCAACCTGAGAAGTAGGATAACTGAAGTGTCCCATATTTGTAAAAGAGTAAAGTGAGATTTAGCAAAATGAAGTGAAGTGCCCTAGATTATGTGCCTAGAAAATGATGGAGCAGAAATTTCAGTTTAGGCCAGAACAATCCAGAGGCCATGTTGTGAAGCACTGTAGTCCCCTTCCTCCACCAGAGGAACCATTTGAGATGAACCTTCATTAAGAATAGGGAGGTCCTGTGGGTGGGGGGAAGGGGCAATTGGGTAATGTACATTAATGAAGGCACTTGATATAATGAGCACTGGGTGTTATATGCAAAAATGAATCACAAAATTCTACCCCTGAAACTAATAATACAGTATATGTTTACTAAGTTGAATTTAAGTAAATAATAAAACACTTCTATCCTCATGAAAGAAAATGTTCCTTGAAAAGAAAAGAAAAAAAAGAATAGGGAGGTTCTAGCTTTTTCATTGGTCTGTGGAATAAATCAAACAAATAGAAAATCATTCCCTGCAAGTGATTCCATTGTTTTTAAGTTTTAACTATTATTTTAAAAACACAATGATAGCTTTATAGACAGAATTTTAGCTGTGGAAACTTCATGATCAGCAAACAGTCATTCTTCAGGTAGGATTTTAAAGGATCATCAATTGTAGACTCTTCTTGGCTGTTGTGAAAGGGAGAAGAACTGAAGAAGGAGTTAACAGATAAGACTAGGAAATCTCTTCTTTTGCTGAGAAAATAGCGTACTGTGTCTTAAGTACTTTAAAGTGTCATCACATTGATCTCTACTGTTCACATATGTAAGGAATTTAAAATATGATATTTCATAGTCTGAACACCTATCTTACTATCTTTGTGTTTAAGTATCTAGTTGTTTCACACTTTGTGGCTGATTTAAGAAAGCACTAAACATGCTAATGTTGAAAAAAATCACACAAATGACACTTCCTATATAAACAATAAAAGAGTATTAAAATACTATATGATAAAGTCTAATCAGAATTCAAATGCAACCCAAAACTCTCTAATAATCTTTTTAAGATTTTGTTTTATTCAGACAGTATGAATGAGAGTAAATTTTAATAAAATTCCCTTGAAGGAACTTCTGGTTTGAGGATGTTGCTGTGACTATGTGGCTGATGAATATGGAGAAAGATGCCACCATAATTTCTCGGCCCTCATTCTCCTAATTACTTACCAGCTCTATACAGGTGAACACGTCTGGGAAACCAGATGCCAAAGACAGAACAGGTTTTGTTTCTTTTTATTTCCAACAAACACATGCTTCAAAAATCACATGAGGAATATAGGTTTGTAAGTAGCTATCAGCAGAGTTAGAAAGTTCCACACCTTTTCATCCTATGAAGGCACAGGCAAGTCTCAAAAGCAGAAAACTGAAAAGCCACCATGGAATATAAAAAAGGAAAATGATCTCGATGGAACCTCATTTTCCCAGAGAAAATATTAATAAGGGCTGATATTACTGACCAAGTTCAAAAAATGGCAAATGATATCTCCATACTATGTATTTTTTAATCGTCATGTATATTACCAGCAGAGTATAGTAATCAGTTGGATATATCTTCTGTATGTTTATGATCATTAGTGATTAGAGATTCATGACAGATTTCTTGAGACTTCTTTTTGCACCACGTACAATCATTTCATGATTTTTGTGAAAAAAAATCTTTCACAAGAAAGATTGTGAAAAAAAATGATGTGAAAAAAAATCTTTCACAAGAATAGGCTTTAGGGATACAGTTCTTGATTTCCCAAGTTTGAATTTGTGATTGTGATCTCATTTAGCTGATAACTTTATTTATGTGATGGCTTCTGTAACTGATTATGGATATGAGTAGAACTGCTTTGCATAGACAACTGTATGCATTATGCCAGGTTCACATCACAAATTTTGATACTGAAGTACTTTTGGATTTGTTACTACTTAAAAAGCAACATATTCAAACTTACTATTGTTAGGACCACTTAAAACGTGGGTGCGATTAGATCATATACTTGCAATATTCTTTATACACTGAATTTGTTGGAACTTGTGATACACATTGATTCTATGAGAGCCATAAAATTTTAAGAGAAGGAAAGGTATGGGTTGGAGTTCCAAGATGCAGTCTCCAAAGGCAGCTGCATCTTCTAATATAGAGGAAAAACAGCTTAGCCATGCTAACCTGATCATCCTTTCTGAAACTTAATTCTGTATTATCCATGGCTTGTCCCTGGCTGCAGCTCTTTGTTCATGACTGTATATTTTCTCTCCATCCCCAGTAATCCTCTCAGCTTCAGAGCAACATCTCTGCCCAGCTACTCAAGCCTGGGACCCTTCCTTCGCCTTACCTACCCACCAGTTAAGGTGGGTATTATTATTTCCAGTGGGTCCCTTACCTAGACACCTTCTAAATAGTTCTCTATCAGCCCTTTCATCTTCAGCCCATGACTGATCTTTCCTGTTTCTAAGCCTTTTATTATTTCTTGCCTAAACTATCTCAAACCCCCTCCTAACTCTTCCTCAACTTCAAGCCTTTTCACCCTATATAGTCCTCTCTACTTCCTTACCACCATGAACTTTCTAAAGTATAAATGTTATCATGTCTTTTTAATGCTTTTGCATTCCTTCATAAGTAATCTAGTTATTCCTATAAACATGAATCATATCAAATAGCTATAAGAAATCTGTGCACTTGATGTAATGTTTAGTTTCCTTGCCATGCAGATTCCCTCCCACAGCACCCTGGGAAATGCAACATCCTTATAGCCTGCTATCAATTTCATCTCAGCCTGTCTTCACACTTCCATGCTCCTCAGGCTCAGCTCAGGCATTCTCCTCTGTGATGTCTGTCCCTGAGTTAGCTACTCTTTCATCTCTGTTCCCAGATTGCCTTTCTCTGTTTTTTCTTATATTCTTATCTCTGTAGACTTCTAGAAGTAAAGAAGCCAAGAGTTCCTATGCTGTGTCTTGTTCACTGTCTTGTATACCCAGTACCTACCATAATACCTGGAACATTAAAAAAAAAAAAAAAAAAAAAAAAAAGAGCCCAACACATATTTGCAGAATAAAGGCACAAATTTATGACTCCACCTGTTGGTCCCTACTTCTTGTTCTCAAGTTCCACAGAATGGAGAGATTCTGGCAGAAGTGGAGGTAAACAGAAGGAATCCACTGTGCTGTAGGCACTCTAGGTACTGTTTGTATATTTTTTCTAGTTCTCACAACATCCTGTGAGGTAAGTATGAGGATTCCAAAGCACATGTTCAGAGGCATTGAGTTACCTGCCCCAGGTCACTAAGCTGAGAGTCAAATTCTGATTTCTATGTCTCAAAAAAGCTCCCATCCTTTCACTACACTATGCTTCCTTAACAACTTTTTCTCCCAAAGGACAGAAAAATTTATTTTGGATTAAGGCTGAAACTCTTCCCAAACAGTATTTTCTCCTTAAGAAATGTGCAATAAAGCTTCTTTGACAGAATGCTTAAATGATGGCTGCATGAGATAACCAGAGAAGCATGGGAAATGATGTAATCAAGTTGACATTTGTAGACTGAATTAGGTTAGATCAGTCAGTGAGTGCTGTTTTATAATTTTTAATGACTTATTTTGCATAATTAACAGGTAAGAGATAGCTACAGATATTTTTCTAGTTTGTTAGACATGAATGTAACTTGTATTTTTCATCAATGGTCTGTTTTCCCTTTGTTATTCACTGTGTAGCATTCACACAAGAAATTCCAAGAAGCTCTATATTTGCATAAGCTCTTAAGCACGTGGATCAAGTTGAATAAAGTGTGGAACTTTATCTTACTTTTTCTGATTGTATTTTTATATTCCAATAAGTAGAAAAAATAACAGAATATTTCATTATTGCATCAGATCAGTGATTGATTCAGACCAGAATTCTGATGCCAAAAGAAGTTCCACTCAATGGGCCTTGGCAGATGGAGGGAGGGACACTACTGCCCCTCTTGAAAAATATCTTAATGATTACCTGAATGTCAGAACTACTCAGGCTCTTGCAATTAGTAAAATTCCCAAATCCTTTAAAATATAACATGTACTGTTCAATTTTCTGTGTTATTCACAAAAAGTTGGAACACAGAAAAACACAAATTAGAAAAACAGGATTATGTAATTGCATCATGTAGAATAAGCATCTTTTATGATTTTTGTGTCCTTCCAGGTTTTTTCTTTCCTTATATTTTTTTCAGAATACGTCTTTTCTAAAGATACCATAATGCCCTTTCTAGGTCAGTCCATTTTCATGTGCCAGTGTACCATGGCTATTACTTTAACATCCAATATCCTATGGTATTTCATCATATGAATATGCTATTATTTACTCAACCAGTTCAGAGTTATTGAGAATTTATATTATTTCCAATTAATTTGTACTTTTAATCTTAAAAAATTTCCCTGTAATACATCTTTGTATTGACAAGGCACACCAGTCAATATTTTCCTGACAATAATGTCTAAAACTTTGTATACTGTTTATTATTTTTGGCTTACTTCAATTCTTGTGTTGAGTTTCCTAAGAATACCCTATCAGAATTAATGATACATTATTTGTTGTAGATGTGTATGCGGGAATGAGTGAGTTTAACAGAACACCTTTTTTCTTAGGATTTTAGAAGTTTAGTGCCTGAAACAGTTATGGTACAGCAATTTCAGCCATATGTACTTTGCTTTGACAATTTGAAGCTCTAAGGCAGTATAATTGGAACAATGCCTGAACACGGTAGATAATAAATATTTAATGATTTATTAATTAAATTAAAATATTTATTAAATTAACTCTTCTATTTACCACATATTTTATGAGAATCTACACTCTTGCACCGTTTCTTTGATTATAATTAAGTAGTATAGTGGAGGGGACAAATCAGCTGGTATAGTAGGATGTGATACTTCTTATAATGGGAGTGTAAAAGATGCCATAAGGGACATTTGTCATCAGGGAAACACAAATTAAAACAATAATAAGATACCACCATACACTCAAGAGAATGTTTAAGATAGCAAAAGGACAGATTATAATATCAAATGTTGGAGAAGAGGGTTGGCAAAGAGAGCTACACACATGATTGGGTGGGAGTATAATTGGCACAAATATTTGAAAACTTGTTTGCCAATATCTACTGAAGCTTAATAGTGGCATACCCTTTTGAATAAGAAATTGGGAAAATATACTAATAGAAATATTTTATAAATATTTTAAGATTTTACTTATTTGAGAGAGAGAGAGAGAGAGAATGACAGAGAGCATGAGGGGTAGGGGAAAGCAGAGAGAGAAGCAGACTCCCCTGAGTGGGGAGCCTGATGCAGAGTTTGAAACCAGGACCCTAAGATCATGACCTGAGCCAAAGGCAGACATTTAACGAACTGACTGAGCCACCCAAGTGCCCTTCTTTTATTTTTATTTTTTTAAGATTTTATTTATTTATTTGAGAAAGAGTGAGAGAATATGGGCAAAGACATACACAAGAATGGTCTCGAGCAGTATTCATGACACTAAAAACTGAAAACAATATTAATGTCCAATCAAGAGCACAATAGAAACATAAATTTATATATTTCACAATGGAAGATCAGGTGGCATTATAATGCTATATGCTATGGATAGTTCTTAAAAATAATATTGCTGGGATGCCTGGGTGGCTCAGGGGTTGAGTACCTGCCTTTGGCTCAAGGCATGATCTCATTGTCCCAGGATCGAGTTCCACATCAGGCTCCCGGCATGGAGCCTGCTTCTCTCTCTGCCTCCGTCTCTGCTTCTGTCTCTCTGTGTCTCTCATGAATGAATAGATAAAATCTTTTTAAAAAATAGTATTGCCATATAAAACACAAATATTGTTGATATAAATACTGTTCAATATAAAATGCCACAAAACACATCCAGTTAAACATTGCATGAGACATGGCTATACTAAAAAATTCAAATTTAACTGGGTAGCCTGTATTTTTATTTCCTAAATCTGGCAACTCTACTTAGAAAAAGCATTCAGTTAAAGAAGCAAGGCACTAAAGAGTGCATACCAAATGATTACCCTTACACAAAATCACAAACCAGGTGAAAACAGTTTTATGGTGCCAAGAGCCAGTTTAGTGGTAATTTTTGGAGGGAGATAATGACTGGGCAGGAGCATTAGGATGATTTGGGAAAGAGTAATGCTCTATTATCTCTTGACTTGGGTAATGGCTACTTGTATTTACTTTGTTAAAAACGAAGCTGCACATTTGGATTTATTTTGTTTTACCTTTTGGAATACATATTCTACTAAATTAGTTTATTTTAAAGTGTCATTATCATATGTGCATCCCACAAAATATTACTCTGGAGGAAAGTTGACAGTGAATTAGAAAGAAGCCAGGCTGCTGCTAAGAGGCTGAGGTACTAGGATAAGGGTTTGCAGTGGGGCCACGGATCTAATTATGGAGAAGATAGAGTGTGCATATGTTTAGATGATAATGTTGGCAAAACTTAATAATTAAAGGAATATTTAGGAATGATTAACGAGTCTAGGAATACTACCAGATACTTGGCACAGAATATCAGGTGAGTAGTAGTCAGGTCACTGCTTATGGCTGAAAAGTTTGGCTCTGCACAACCACAAAGAGCTACTACCTTCCAATCTCAGGCATCATAGACATGTAACTTATTAAGAAAAATGCCTGGCAAACAGTAATAAAGTCTCTTATTTTTAAAAAATATGCATATTAAGACTTCTTTCTGAGAGATAAAAGTAGTAGCAGCATACTCCTTTAATTCCCACAAATGTTTATTTGGGGTAGTGTAGGTAGCCCTGATAAGGTTCTTAACACCCAGAAAGAGAACAGAAGATGGATTTGCATAGGTTAGTGGGGAGGAAAAAAAAAACAATGAGCTCATTTTTCAGCTATCATACCTGATGTTCATGGAATATTCCATTAAAAATATGCAGCAGAAGGCTGAATATGTGTGCTTGCATTGTGGCAGTCCTCTCTGGGCGAGCAATATAAATTTGGTAGAGTCATCAGTGTGTAGGTAAGAGTTAATGGATGCTGAGCAAAGATCACCCAGAAAGAGTTGGAAGCAAGAAGTGAAGGTGAACAAGAGCAAAATGCTGAACAATAATGTCATTTAAAAATGACAGAACGTGTGAAGATGACTAAATATGTGCACTAGACAGGTACAGGATGAAAATTAGTAAGGAATGGTGAAGGAAGATGGTGGAGTATGGACTGGAGATTGCTCTTGGGATTTGGCAAGCAGGAATGCCTTGGCAAGGGCAATATCAGTGACATGGCGATAGGAGCCAATTGAGCAGGTTGAAAATAGATTAGCAGTTGGGAAAATATCTATTTTCCTCCCAGAAATTCGGTTATGATTCAAAAGAGAAAAATAGATGGAAGACTCAGAACAAACAGAGAGATTTTGTTTTAAGATAGAAGAACCTTAAACATACTTATGCACTAGGACAGCCAGTCATTGAAAGTCTTGAGAAGATACTTTGAGATCTGAATCCAGACCTTGGGATAAAATGGGAATGTCTGAGGCCCAAATGTAAAGAAAAAATTGGCTGATTATGAAATGGGACACTTCATATTCCGAGACTGGATCAAAGGCACATGCATTTAATAACATGTGTGGTATGAAGGAGGAAAATCAAGAGAATTCATTAGGAAAGCTTCTGTTTTGTCCATAAAGTTGTATGGAAGTTTGTGTGCTGAAAGTGAGAGCAAGAAGACAAAATGGGGAGATTAAAAATGGTTGTACACGTTCAGAATACTGAGGGGAGCGGGATACTAGACTGGCCAGGCCAAAAAAAAAAAAAAAAAATAGCAGAACTGTTGAGGGCTATTGCAAGTATCTAAGCTTGGAGGTTACCCACTCTGTTAATACCAACTCCACAGTGGTATAGTTGTTTCCAGAAAGGCTTAGCAGCTTAGAAGATGAGATAGAGTACTGAGATTCTCAGTGAGGGACTCAGTGTGTGGAAGACACAATCCCAGAGAGTTGAGGATTGAGGTATTGAGGAAATGATGCTCCTGAGCACAGTCGGTGGGAACCTTTGGGCATATAAGAAGAGAAGTTGTAGACAAGGACTGGCGAACAAGATGTGAACAGACAGAGGAAGTGCCGTGGGAGTAGGCTGTGTGAGAGCACAGGAAACAAAGGATGCTGTGGTCAGATTATCAGTTCTTGTAGTCATCGATTTTGGAGATGGAGCTGTTCCAGCTATTTATATATTCCAACAAATGACCCTGAGAGTTACAGCTGAGGTGAAAGTAACACTACATACAACAGATCATACAAAGGAACTATGAGGTTACAGACAGGAAACACCCTCAGGGATGTTTAGGCCTCCTCTAAAATGATGACTGCAGGTTATGATCCAGGTGTCAGAATGCTTGATAAATTGCTCAGAATGATAAGGAGTCAGTGGGGCCCAGTGAAGAATCTGATTCACAATAAATGAACTGGTTGAGTAGTGTATCGAAGGGGGTGGGTGATACAGAAGAGCTGAAAGAGCAGAGCCTAGAATCAGTGCTCTGGAGCTAGGAGAATGTGATTCCTAAAGGATTTTTGAAGAGAAGCCTAATCTCCAGAGAGCTACAAAGAAAGCACTAGCCTCTAGGGAGAATCAGACTTCAGAGAAAACAATTAGCTGGACGGAGCATTCAGTAGAGAGGTAGGCAGCACAAAAAAGTTTATTTCCAATGAAATAAGGGCTTAAAGCGTCATGGAATGGGAAGATGTTGGGAATGGGAACAATGTAGAATAATGTGGCAGAGCATAAGAGAAGGCAGATACAGTACCTGGTAGCTGTGGATCCTTCTATGTAACTGAGCTCTGGTGTCATTGTAGGGGTAGGAAGATCTGGTCAGTTGTAAAACAGGACCCCAGCACCCCTGATGGCCAGCTGTTGTTGGGAGGCCATTTTAGGAGGATCAGAAATGAAAGTAGTATGTTCAAAGCAGTTTTGGATTTTCTCCAGTATTTTCTATCTTCTCTATCTATAGCCATGAAAAATTAGGATTGATATTTATAATGATTACTCTAAATCCAGAGAAAATTCTCAGTGATCAGAGAAAGATTCAATAACATTCTTCTAACCATAAACATTAATAGCTGAAATGGGTTATTCCTTACATTGTACTTGTTAAGCTAAACAAGTGAACAACTAATTTTTAAATCAGCTAATTTTTTTTTAAAGACTTTATTTTTTGAGAGAGAGAAAGAGGGAGAGCACACAAGTGGGAGGGGAGGGATAGAGACAGAGGGAGAAGCTGACTCCCACTGAGTAGGGAATCTGACTTAGGGCTTGATCCCAGAACCCCAAGTTCATGACCTGAGCTGAAGGCAGATGCTTAGCTGACTGAGCCACCCAGGAACCCCTAAATCAGTTTCAAAAGTCAGGCATAAAATGAAATTTGGAATACTCAGAAAACTCAGTTATTAAAAAAGACATTTTATTTAAGAGAGTTCAAATATGGATGCTATTTCTTAGCAGCACAGTAAAAATAGGTGAAAGAATAAAAGCCCGAATTGACCTATTTTTTTGGATATGCCAGTGAAGTGAATTACATTGGCTAATGAACAGTTATGACAGAAAGAACCTGTGGAGACATCACCATGAAAGACTGATGAATATTTACACGGCAATATGGAAACCAGAAGTTGCAAGATAGACTTCCTTGCCAGTTTTAAAGACTGGGGAAATTTCTTACACCTACTCTCACACTCTTAAGAGAGAGGACTTTGAAAATCTTTCAACTTCAGGGCTTCTGGGGGCTCAGTCAGTTAAGCATCTACTTTCGGTTCAGTCATGATCCAGGGTCCTGAGATCAAGACGCACATAGGGCTCCCCACTCAGAGAGTCTGCTTCTCCCTTCCCCTTTGTGTTCTCTCTTTCTTTCTCAAATAAATAAATTTATTTAAAAAAGAAAGAAAGAAAATCTTCCACCTTCATGGTAAAATGTCTGCTATAAACCTACTTACAGTGAAATTGGAATTTTAAGTATAACTCCACAAAGGGCTTTATGCCTTGTCCTTGTACACACACATACTTAAACATACTCAGATGAAAGAAATATGTACTGAAGAATTATTTCTTCAATCATCCCTGATTAATATCAACTAAACCATATGCTACATAATTGGGAAACTTGTTTGGGAGAATAGTTGCAAAAAGGCCAACCTTATAGCTGCAAATCAACATTGACATGCATAGCTGTTGAGCCCAAGATGGAATTTAACAACTTAGCCTAAGTTCATTTAAGGTCAACAAAATGTTTGTCTTTAATTCTAAAGAAAAGTATTTCCACTGGAGCATATCCCCCAAATTTGGCTTGCCAAACTTTGTACCTGTAACTAATGCAACAACAACAACAAAAAAATCCTAAAATATTAGTGTTAGAAGAAAATTTGAAAACATTAATTTTCCTTCTCCTTTTTCTTTCTCTCCCTCCCTTCCTGCCTCCCCACTTCTCTCTCTCCCTCTCTCTTTCTTTCTCTCTCTTGATTAAGAAAGCAAAGGCTAGAAAAGTTCCAAATCTTGCTAAGAATGTGACATGAGTTAGCATTAACTTGGTATGAGGAAAAATTTTAATGTAAAGGATGTATTACTTTGGCACTAATCAACATCAAATTATCAACATTATTTATAGTATGCTGAGGAGGATAGGATAAACACAAGAAAACTTCAGGCCTGAAAATGTCTTATATATTTGTGCCACAAACTATCAACTGGAAGGCCTTAAAATTAGAGTATTTTGGTTAACTAACTTTTTGACCAAAAATACCGTTTGCTTCAACTCTTCATGGTGAAAAGATTTTCTTCAGGAAGCTAGGGCACTTTTTGGCCTTTAAAAGACTATGCTGTATATCAACAAGTCATTTCCTTATTTCTGAACCTAGAAACTTAATTTTTGTGCCTTTTCATGTCCTTTTAATGTTCTTCTATGTCTTGTTTAACATGCCTTCTCATCCCTGGAACTCAATATACAGATGACGCCCTGGGATCCCCTCTCCAGATGTAACTTTACTACCGGAGCCCATTCTTCACTAATGGTTCCCAAATCTAGCTGCTGTACATTGAAATAAATTGGAAACTTATTATAAAGTAAATATCTGGGCATGGAATACAGGTGTAAACTACATGTCCATGTACATTTTGTGTACTAATGTACACAAGTCTTGTACCAGACACTTAGAACATAGCTTAAGAGTAATCTCTCCCTCTTCACTCCAGTGAAAATGCAGCATTTGCATTGGGTAGCTTTTTAATTTGTTTTATTTTATTTGTTCATTTTCAAAGTGTCAAGCAGAGAGAAACTCAATAAAACTAACCAATGCTGAGATCCTAATAGTAATTAACTTCTCTAATATTTACTCCTTCTGGGATAATTTGCATTATAGTAGTTAATCTGTAAAGGGCAAACTTCTGATCCTAAGAAATAAATCTCTTCAATAGACTTTTAGGGACCAAAGCAGCCAGAAGTGTTGGTATTTGGAGAAAGGCAGAATTATACAGCTTGTCCTTCAGATCAGCTCTGATTGTGATGCTCCTTGGAGTGATCATTCTGAATGATAGTTAATATCCACCAATGGTTTTACATACTAATTTATTTCCATCCTTATCATAGGAGATATGTAAGTCCATTTTTAAGGATACATAAAATATATACTAATATATATAATTTAGAAATGAAGAAGAAAAAAGGCATAAACTAGAGTCAAGAAAAAGAATGAAAAAAAAGCCAATTGCTAAGAGTTCTTACTATCATTCATTCATTCATTCACTCACTCATTCATTCACAGATAGTATCCACCTATCATCAGTCTGGTAATCAGCTAAATGGCTATGCAATGACCTGGCTGTTTATTTGAGGTGTCTATTCTGATGACTGATGCCCAGGCCTTCTGTTAATTTAATATTTTGAATATTACTCCCTACCACTGGGAATATGACAGAGAAAACAAACATGGACCTTCCCCTCCTAGGCTTCTAGCCTTTCTGATTGACAGATGTGTATATAAGCAGCTACAACAGAGAATGACAAAATCAAATACAATGTATTAGGGAAACAAAAAAATAAAAATCAAACAATAGCAAAGGAAACAAAACAACAGCATGAGTCAGAGATACATGCAGAGACCACCACATCATGAAGGGCTTTATGACATTTTCAAGGAAGTTTGGGCTTGACTCTTAACTGGGTTTTAAGCAGGAGAAAAAAGTAAGAAGAGTTGCACGTTACAGAGATCACACTGGCCCAAGCACTGAACATCTCCTGCTGCCCCCACATGGTCAAATCCCACTAGTTACGATCTTGTTTGGAACTCCGTGTACAGCAAGGTTAATTATGAGAAGTAGTGGTTAGCATTTTACTCCTAGTGCTAGAATGCCTGGGCTCTAGTCCTGATGTAGAATGAAGAGCTCTCTTACTGTGGGCAAGAAATTTTAACCTCCCTTCACTTCAATTTCCTTGTCTATAAAGAGGGGTTGAGTCTCTACCCTAGAAGTGGTTGTGAGGATTAAAAGAGAAAAGAAGTACATAATCTAAGAAACATACTTAGAACCTTTGTCTGGCACATATGAATACTCACTGGGTGTTTTACATATAATTTTTCTCAACTTTATGACAGCACTTGATGGGACAGATCATTGTCACCATTTGAGCACATTCATAATCTCTCGTTTTACAACACCAATTTTTAGATTTAGCTACCATTTGGCAATCCCTTTTTATCGCTCTTTGTTCTGATTGCATTTGGAAATCAACCGTAATTTTGCTTTATGGATTCCCTTTTTAAAAAAATTTCTTCAGCATGAATTTGAAAGTTTCAGTTACTAACATGTGGTTTATGTTAACTTCCTAGACGGAGTCTCAAAAGGTCATCCCTAAGTGATGGGGCCTCTCCCTTTAGGTAGAAAAATGAAGTGATGTTAGCACTTTCTGTGTATCTAAAGCAACAGAAAGAAAATGAGCTCTATAGAGTCTGCCATGGAGTATTTCAGGCCACCAAAGTAGAAGGGAGTGCTTCTCCCAGTGCAGTGGCCTTCTCTGACCTGAGGTTTTATGCAACTTCTGCAGAAGGGAAGGAAAACATGACCTGGTTGAGCTAAGATCTGCCAAACTCAGAGGGACACTGAAATAAATATTTCAGCAGACAAAATATGGAGGTTATTTGTCTATGAAACTTGGAAAACATTTATGGGAAAGGGATCAGGGGAGGGCCCCTATTTTCCTGTATTTGTCCAAGGTGAAAACAGAGCTGTGTGCAGGTGTCAGACACTTTGTCAAAGGCTTCAGTGGAACCAGTGTGCTTTACGTCACTGTAGTTGGACATAAAGAATTTGTTAAGACATTTCATTAGGAATTTTAGGAAACAAAAACTGTAATTTTCAGGACCTATTTTTTCCTTGTAAGACAAGCAGCACTTACATGATTGCTAAATGCTTAGAGGAGAGAGGTCTCACATGAGATGCTCTTCAAGGAGCCCAGACCAACTGATGACCTATACAGTCAGCTGTCACCCACGGGTAAAATCATAGCACCTCAAAAATCTCACCCAACGTTGCCTCTAATAAAAAACAAGAGCCTTTTACAATTTCTTTTGTTTTCTGTAGTTTCAAGTCTACTGTACTCTATGTAAGTTTTCACCTCTCTGACTAGCACTTTTGGTTTGAAGCTTCTCTGATCTATTTTTTTCCCTAATGTAGCTTTGTCTTAAATATTATTTCCTTTCTCTCTCTCTCACTCTCAGCGGGGAGGAGCACTGGGGAAGGACAACTTAACTCAGAACCAAAGGTCAGCCTCATTTCTAGTCTACTGTCCAGGCCAGGGTAATAGAATTATAGTCCAATCGAGTACATTGGAACCGGATTTAGGAGAGAAGAAAATCTGAACTTGACTTTGGGTGCCAAGTCATTACCCTTCAACAGTGTTGAAGCCCCTGGAAACCAAGTCCCGGTTCCTCCTGCAGCAACAACGGAGACTAGTTCATCTTCGACATCCCCTTTTCCCAAATCCATAATAAATATTTTTCCTGCAGTGATTGTTTGCCTAACTTTTTCCCACTGTTGCAGGGAGCAGTCGATTTCCCTGAGGAGATTATTCAGACAGCAAAACCCCCAGCTATTCAGGGAATTCCGGCCCATATTCTCTACATTATCTAGCATACCCAGAGGCTGTCAAATAGAAGGCAGTGTTCCATTGAAAATTTCGGGTGCTGGAGACAGGAAGATGTGCATTCTGTTTCAACTCTTCCAATGAGACCTTGAACAAGTTATTTTAAAAATTGTTCCTTGAGTTTATAAAACTTCAATATTTAGTGAAGTATAATATACACATAAGGCCTGTAGCCCTTGATGAAATCTCATAGATTGAACACTGACTGCTATGTACCCACACCCAGATCAGAAAGAAGACCTAGCTAGCCTCCTCCCGCAGATATCCACATGCCATTCTTTTCAAGAGCACTGCTCTACAAGGTAACAACACCAAACACCATAGATTCTTTGACCCTGTTCTTAGTCTTCCTAAGCCCCAGTTTCTTCTAAAGGAAAATTGGGAAACAATTTCGAACAATGTATAGATTAAAGGAGATAATCAAAAAATAAATAAATAAATAAATAAATAAATAAATAAATAAATAAAGGAGATAATCAATATAAAGTATTTTGCACAGGATTGGTTATTTAAGCTCTTATCACTCCTACAATTTATATTGATTATTATTTAGATCAGTCCATCACCTGCCTGTCTGATGCATGGAACAAGCTCCATATTTTTCCAAGGACTTAAAGCTATTTTTTTCCTACAGCCTTCCAGGTTTTGTACTCAGCCAGAGGAGGTAGGGGTGTTGTGACCCATAGAGAAGATGGAAAGCCAGTGAATACCAACATATAAATGAACACACTGGTGGGTCCATCTTGCCAAACATTGGAAACTACCAAAACAAATTCAGAACAGAGAAGAGGAATGGAGTGGGAACAAAGGAGGTATTTCTCATAGGAGGTGAGGGGAGAGGGTCAGATATTAGTTTCCAAAACCAGAGACATTATATTTGAGTTGAACAGCCGTTAAAAGTCCTGACACTGCCGGGTATGGGTAGGGCCACTGCACAGTGACCCCGATAGGACCGTGATGTATTTGTTTGTTGTTAGCAGCAGAGTATGTTCAACATAGAACTTCAATTTAGCACTTGGCTCCATGCTTCCTTGAGATAATATCAATTTATAAGTAGATTAGCATCTAATAGGCTCTTCTATGACCTCTGGCCTCGCAGAAATTTCTTCATCCTATTTCTTAAATTGCTGGATATTGCCTTACCTCTCATTTTAGTTTACATTCATCTTTCCTCCTCCTTAATTTTATATCATTCACAGTCTCATGGAACAGCAGCTTGTTGTTCAAAGATCTTGGGCCTCAGACTCTCATCAAGACACCTAACCATGAACTGAGTCCATATTTTCAACTTTTGCATAAAGATCAGCTCTTCCTTTTGGGAACTCAGAGCCAGCTTGGAGAAAAACCATCAATGGTAGGTTTTTTTTTTTTTTCCCTCAATTCTGGCCCAAGAAATTAGCTTGATTAAAAGTTGAGAAGCATCGTAGATGAAGAGAAAGCCTACATTCCTGAAATTAACAAGCTCTTGGTAAAAGAGCATTTCTTCAACTTCCCTTGTGTTGGACTCTGAATTGCAGCCCAGATAAGTACACAAAGAGTGTCGACTTCAGAGTCTAACACCTGGGTTTATAATCTGGTTGTATACTGAACAGCTATGTGAATTTGAGCATATTTTACAACTTTCCCAAGTCTTACTCTCCTCTTTTATAAAATACATTTCCTAATGTTCATACATAGTATCATTGTGAAACTAAATCATAGTGTTCACCCAGAGCATCAGGTTAAGCATTTAGCACAGAATGGGTCACAAATACAACCATTCTATTTAATAATCATCATCTTAACAAATTTGCTTTGCATTTTATGACTTGACTATATTGCTATTAATGTTCCTTTGCACAGAACTAATAATATTAACAACAGCAAATATTTATTGAGCCCTTACAGTGTGCTAGACACCAATGTGAAGTCTTATCTTATGAACCGAACAATTACTCTTTAAGTTTGGAATTGTTTTTTTTTCTCCAGCTGTACAGATGAGAGAACAGATTATGTAACTTGCTCAAAGTCCTACAGGAATAGGGGTAGAAAGAGATTTGAACTCAAAAAGCTTGACACCAGAGTCCACAATCTTAACCATGTATCCACCCACCATGTTGCTCTGACGCTTATTCTGTTTACAGATTCAATTTTAGAGCTTGTCCAACACATCTGTAACTGGTTTTTAAGAAAGCATGTACATATGCTTTTGCAAAGTGCTTGGATTCAAGGTTTTGAGTCTGGCACATTTGCCAAACATGTGTCAGTTGGATGTTAGGAGAAGGGTACTAAAACTGCATGCTCATTTTTTTCGAATTACAAATAGTGACTGACATGTTAAACTGTCATGTCTGCTTAATGCCATTCTTTCATGAGATAAGCAGAGTTTTTCAAGAAGTTTGGTTTTAAGGACTGTCTTCCATAAGAGACATGTTATAGGATCAAATCCACAGTATTTGAGAAAATGATTAAATTTTATGGTGATCAGGACAAATTAAAATTATGGATCACAATCCTCACATGTCAATATTCAAAACAATGCTAATGAGAGTTTTCAAATAAGGGTAGGAGCCTGGAGAGAGAAAATGTCCTCATACGATATATATGTGTTATTAGATATTCACATATCAGACTTGTTACTAACAATAAAGCAATTCTTACTATGGGGCAGATGTTCTATGTTTAATAGAAATGACTCTGTTATCAGTCTTCTACTTGCTTATCATATGGTTTCTTCTCTCTTAATTGCCCTACATCTGAGATCAGAGCAATATTTTTTTTCCTAAACGATACAACTCTTCATATGAACTCCTGCATCTCTGGATTATTTCATCACATCTGGAACTACTCAATAACATCTCCTCCTTAATCCTCACCTCTATTGGCTACTAATGACATTCGACTTCCAATTCAGCTTCTACTTGTTGAAACCTGATTTCAATGACTCCTGGATGCTCTGTGTGCTCTGGGAAACAAACAATAAGAAGGCTTGAATCCTTCCCTTAAGATTTACCCAATTTAAGCAGGATGTATATATAAAAGTGTGTTATACCATGAAATCACAGAAGTATGCATAAAGTCAAAATACAGCTCAGAGATGAGGATAGGTAACTCTATGGAGAGAAATTGCAATGTTTGTTCCTCAGAAGAGCTGGCTTTGGGGCTGCTCATTAAGGGATGCATAGTACCTTACCAAAGCGCTAAATGAAGAACATTCTAGACAGAAGAAACAGCATGAATCCATTTGTAAAGACATGAAAGAGCATACTATATTTAGGGAAATACAAGTAGTTTCCTATTTTTAGGGGATAAAGCAAAATGGAGAGAGCTCCAGAAGCTCAGGCTACAGAGGTACTTACAACTTAGATTAAGAATGAACTTTTGATACCTTGAAACATCATCAAATTATTCAGTCATTTGGTCATGCATACACTCATTCACACAAAAATATCCTTGTACATTTTTATGTGTCAGTCTCTGAGAGAGATCCTGTAGGGATAATACTGAGCAAGATAGGGTACAATCCAATGGAGGTGACCCATTATTAAACAAGAAATGATAATAATGTGAGGGATCAGGAATCCCAACAGGCTAAGGGGTCAAGGCACACTGCTTGGAGTAATGGCATTCAATATGAGGCGGGTGAATTGGAGTTAGACATGCAAAGTCCACAGGAGACAGAGTGGGAAAAAATAGTGCAGTCAGGGGAAACTGTCTCTTCATAGCCATTAGGTAACACAGCACTTGTCTCATTGAGTAACAGAAAGAATTTCATTATGACTGGGAGCAGGGTGTAAGTTTGAGGGCCTAGGCTAGGCAGCAGGGGCTGGAGGCTGCCTGCATGAAAGGCTAGCAACAATGTTTAGGAGTTTACACTTTATTCTGAGGGCAAATGGGAGCCCTTAAAAGGTTTGAGGTAAGGCATTTTAGAAAGATTACTAAATTAGAATGGGACAAAACTAGGGGCTGCTAGACTAGTTAGACGGCTAATGAATAATAGTAATAGTAGGAGTAGGAGTAATAGGATTAGTAGGAGTAATAAACATAATAGAAATCTTCACTGTCATTTAATATAGCTTACTAAAAGCCAGAAACCCTCCAAGGGCTTTGCATTTAACACATTTAATCCTCACTGTCCCCTTTCACAGATGAGAAAATGGAGATAAGGTCATATAGCAATTTGTGATAAAATCAGAACTAAAAACCAAGCAATCTGGTTTTAACACAGTCTCTATTATTCTGCCTAAAGGTGATATTGGCAGAAACTAGAAACAGAACAATAACTGAAAAAATCAAATAGAATTGAGAATTCTGGAGGTAGAACCAACAGGATTAAACAAAGCAGTAAGAGAGATGAAACTCATTTTAAATATTCTTTAAATACTATTTATATTAAAGCTCTCCAGATCAAATGGCTACCATTGCTCAAAATACCAAATCCAAACCTATGCTGGCATTTAAAATCCTCTGCTAAATAAAGCTCTCCCTCATCATTCCTTAACTAGATCAACAAATATTTAATGACCTGCTCTGTGCAAAGTCATGGAAATTACAAAGCATACATAGTTCTTGCCTCATAGATCTCTGAGATAATGTATGCAAGGTCTAGCTGTGTGTTTACTACATTAGTATTAAATGCTCAAGGGCAAGGACTGGATCATATATTTTCTGAATCCAACACACACGTTCCAGTTCTTTCTTTAGATATTAATTTTAAAAATATGCTGATTTTAGGGCAGCCCGGGTGGCTCAGTGGTTTAGCGCCACCTTCAGCCCAGGGCGTGATCCTGGAGACCCAGGATCAAGTCCCACGGTCAGGCTCCCTGCGTGGAGCCTGCTTTTCCCTCTGCCTGTGTCTCTGCCTCTCTCTCTCTCTCTCTCTGTGTGTGTCTCTCATGAATAAATAAAATCTTTAAAAAATATGATTTTAAACAAGTATTTAAATCACATATTCATATTTCAGCAACTAAATTTATTTTCTAAAAAGATTTTATTTATTTACTTACGAGAGAAAGAGAAAGAAAGAAAGAAGAAAGAAAGATAGAAAGAAAGAAAGAAAGAAGGAAGGAAAGAAAGAAAGAAAAAAGAAAGAAAGAAGAAAGAAAGAAAGAAAGAAAGAAAGAAAGAAAGAAAGAAAGAAAGAAAGAAAGAAAGAAAGAAAGAAAGAAGAAAGAGAAAAAATGTGCGGGGAGGAGAAGAGAGAGAGGGACAGGTAGACTGTGCTGAGCACAGACCCTAATGTGGAGCTCTATCTCATGACCCTGAGATCATGACCTGCCTGAGCTGAAATCAAGAGTCAGAAGCTTAACCAACGGGCCACCCAGGTACCCCTAAAATATATTTTAAAATATATATTCAGATCTAAAGGTTGATGCTGTATATATCCAAAAATGAAAAAAATAACCCTTACATACAATGCATTTATTCTTGTTAATGGCCCAATAATGCAGTACAACTCAAGATTTAAAATCCCTTCTATATTATGTTTTACCATTTATTATCTATCAACTCCTAGTTGGACTGAATTTAAATTAAGTCTCAGAGATAGCTGCCTGATCAGCTAGATAAGCTGACAAGATGCTGACAATCACCAGGTAATAAATTTTGCGACCAGATTGCCCTACTGACCAAGAAACATGAATTCAATCATAACCTTTAAAAAATTATCAACTAGAAAAGTAATTTGTTAAATTTTTAGAGATTTAAAATAAAGACGACCCAGGTCACATATACTGGTTAAAATGTTGTAGAATCTTAAGGAAGTAGAAAATGTGAACATGTACAGACATTCTATATTCTAAAATAATAAAGTTCTTTCTACTAAATAACAAAAACTCTTAAAAACTGGAATACTCATGTTTCCAAGGGCTTTAAAATCAGGAGAAGAGACTTAACTTCCAATTTGACATAGATTCATTGAAGGAAAATAGTATATTTGGATTGTCCTATGTTTGCCCTTTATGTCTCTTGGTGAAAATGAAGAGTGCTAATTGCCGAATTATTTTGTTCTGTAGTGTTCATATAAATACCGGTTACCTTCACAATGAGGATTTCCTGGCATCAACTGGAAGTTCAGTAGTTTGTCAGTAACTCACTCTTCATTAAAACATATTTTCCCTTGGGACGCCTGGGTGGCTCAGTGGTTGGGCATCTGCCTTCAACTCAGGGCTTGACCCTGGAGTCCCAAGATCAAGTCCCACATTGGGCTCCCTGTATGGAACCTGCCTCTCTCCCTCTGTGTCACTCATGAATAAATAAATAAAATCTTTAAAAAAAATAAAGCACTTTCCCAAAATGAATAAATCCTTTTATTTTCCCAAAAAAGTATAAATAAATTTTAAAGAGCTAGGATTTTCCTTGATGGAAAAGTTTGGTGAAACTTAATATAGGTATAGAACTAGGAAGAAAAGATGTTCATACGGTGGTTCTCAATATTCCATTCTATTTTTTGCCTATTCTTTCTTGTTCTGAATGTTAAAAATTAGAGCTCAAGAAAGTAATTTTTATTACCAAATTTTTCAATATAGCGTCAGATAGAAATCAGCTGGACTATAAATAAACAGAATTTTTTTGCTAAGCATTTTAATTTGTAGCCTAAATTCTGTGTTAACAAATGTAGATCTTGATAACCAATCAGTATAAACTTAGCTAAACAAAAATGAAACCCCAATATAATGTACTTCCTCATTCTATGACTCATGTTATTTTACTGGAAGAACATAATTGTTGATCTTCATGTCTGAAATTTTTTTAAGTATGTAAATATGCTATCCAAGTTATAAAACCTTAGGGTTTTGTTTATTAGACATTCAATTACACAAGGACATTGATGTGATTATCTTCCAAGTTTTGATTCATTATAATTTTGACTTATAATCAAGAATCTTTGAGTTTATTTAACTTCGGGAGATTGTTGTGAAGATGTGAAAATCCCCAGTGTTGCTTCATACTGAGGTCAATTAATATTCTCGTATTCAGAAGATTCTCCAGTCCACAATCATACTACTTAGAGGGATATACAAGCTATTTAAAACCATAATTTAATATATTTTCTGGCAAATAATTATTGACCAATTCCTTTAGTATTATGAATTACTTTTTCTACTAATTGTTTAAAAATACCCATCTCCCCTCCTCCAACACCATTTTCACAGTTCATGGTTTTTTGCTATATAGCAATTCTTTCCTTTTCCTTTGGCTCTGTGTCTAGATCTTCACTGAGACAAATGTTTACAACTTGTGCAGTGTTTGGCTCAGTTCCCCTCTCCCACTTCACATAATTGCAGGCAGGGTGCTCCTAATCAGACCCTATGATTTATTTAGTAAGAGCTAATTAGCCAACTTTTATTTGGTGACAATGTGAACATACTGAGTAATAAGTGAGAGATCCCTTTTCTCCAGTCAGAAAACATGGCTAAAGCCAAAGACTTAGAGCTGAATTGAAAACACATTAAACATATATAAACATGTTAGGTCCAAACTCTGCAAAATGATACTGTTCCATCATTACAACTTGACTTTTCTACCATCTTTGTTGAAGACTTACGACTTACTGACTTATGGCCAACTCTAGCATATGTACATAATAGAAGTTCAACAATCAACTATTTAACAAACCCATTGGCTTACATTTTTCCTGAATAAAACAAGGTGTCAAAAATTCCTATATGATGGCAGTGTGGTCCTAGACAGGGGAGGCCCCAGAATCTGATGAAAATTGAAAGATAAACAGACAAAGAAAAGGCAAAGTAGAAGGATCTATGGAACTAAAGCATCCAGAAAGCATATCCAAGATAGAGAGATTCTTGTAAGCCTATCTGAGTTTCAAATACAAAGTTATTCATGGTTAGAACATGAGATAAAACAAAATCTAGATGAGCAGGCAATGGTGTCTAAAGGACAAGAGAGCAGTTTTCAGGAATGGGTGCAGAGCTGTGAAGTCAGGGACTATGCACAGGACCAAGAACCAGACAATGACAAAAGTTGGATCAGAGCAGGGATGCAGGCCTGGGGAAATGAGGCTCAATAGGACTGCAGCAGGACCCAAAGAAAGAATACTGGAAAGCTGCTATGAGAAATACTGAATACACTCCCATAGACCCTCCTTCGCAGTATCCCCAAAACAGGTCACCCTGAGACAGAATATTCAGGCAAGGCCTGAGCAGACCCATGAGGGCTTAGTAGGAATGACTCCTGGGTTTAGAGGATGAGGAAAGAAACAGGTAAGCCAAATACAGTGATAACATTTGAATGCCATGTCTGAGGAATGGAGCCTTTTAAAAAAAAATTATCTTTTTTTTTTTACAGATTACCTTTCTTTACAAATATAACTCCTTAAAACACTACCACCACCAAAAAAACCACATCCATCTTGTCCGATTTTATAGATTCAGGGCAGAATCGTATCGGTGATCTTTTCTACTTTTTTCCCATTTTATTAGAAGGCCAGTAACCCGAGTTCACTGTGAAGTTTAGAAAGTTTGTCTTCCTGGTCTCCCATTTATGCAGTGATCTCTTCTCTCTAGTACAGTAATTTAAAATTCCCTTGTTCCTGATTTTGCCCCTAAAACAGAATGAGATTTTAAAAGCCTATTTATATTTTTGGTTGAAGAGCAGATTGCAATCTGAAGTTTTTTCTTAACATTGTTTCCTCCAAAGTGGCTTCTTTTTAAATAGGCCATCCATTTCTAATTCTTCAAAGATATGAATTTTCCTCTTAAAAAGAGGAAGTGCGAAGAACAGTGTGAGTCAGTAGCGATTGAAAAAAAGGTGGTTGGAGGTGGGACAATGTCAGTGGCATCAAACTGGTGCATTAACATTCTAGTAGCCTTGCCCTCATTGAGAATCTGACCAGTGTTTTAAAGAAGGCTACAAATTAGTAAGAGAAGGTTAGAAGGTATGCTTTCTCAAAGACAGCTCTCAAGTGACCAGGAGACTGCATAAGGTGCTATATACATATTTCCCAAAAACTAAAGGCATGGAAAGAGCCATGGAAATGGTTTTAAAAACAAAACAAAACAAACAAACAAAAAAAACCCCACCAACAACAAAATACTAAAGAACTCCAAAAAATATGGTAATGCTGAAATTATCATATCTATTCAGGAAGCATGAACGTCAGACAAATAATCTAGTCCAGAGGACACTGCTGCTCTGTTATAAGTGATGTATTCACTGGTCAGTTCCTGCAGCATTAGACAATTGTAGTTTAAAAGTGAGTAATCTAATTTATTGTTCATGGTAAAGATTCAGCAGTTAGAAAATTATAGTTATTTTTAATTTTCTCATTGTTTATTGTTATGCATTTGACAATGGAATTTCATTTTTACATATTCAGACCTTTTCTCCATGTATGGGTACTCTAAAGGTAGTCATTTCCGATTATATTTGGAATCTGAATCTCAGTTCTTTTCCATGCACAAAGGAAATAAACAATCCATTCTACGTCTTTCCTTTTTTCCTTCCTAAATAAGGACTTTTCACTTACACAGACCCATGCTCTCCTTGTGAATTCAGGTTTAGTTCCCACTAGTTTTCTTTCTCGTTTTAAGCCATGCCTAAAAGTGGTGCAAAGAAGTTTTCAATGTTTGACAGCTGTGTTACTCTAGAAAGCGAGGAAGAGTTCATTTGTTACTTTACATTCCCTCCTATACACACACACACACACACACAGAGACAGACACATACACAGGTTCCTGATTAGGTAGTTTGAGGTTTGACATTCTTAAACCAAAAAATAATTTCAAAGTAAACATCAATTTATGTTTCAGAGTATTTGAAAAATAAGCAGCCACCATGAGACTTCCAAACGTTCCCTCTTTGAGTCCATATTTTCATGAAAGTATTTACCAAACCATGGAGTGCACATCTCCACAGCAAGGACAACATGGCATTTCTGATACAAGTTCTAGGGGCTTAACAGAGAAACTTTGTTCTGAACTATCTTTGGGGCACCAATTAAGTATAGATGTTTATTATCTCTGTTCATCAAAAAGACTGATTTTATATTGTTAGAAAGATTATTTAAAAAAAGAAAATTCAGGGGTGCCTGGGTGGCTCAGTGAATCTAGGAAGTGTAAATTTTCACAATTTTAATATGTCATATGCTAATTTATCTTCTCAGTTCACCTTTAAAAATTCACTAGTGTTTGCTTTCTGTTATATCTTCAGAGACTCTTATTTTAATAATGAATTACATTAAATCAACAAGCAGTATATTCTTTTTTTTAGTATAGGGATTTCCTCTTTAATACATTTTTATTAACCTACATTGGTCCTGTCACAAAGACTTTATTGAACACAACTGCAAGCACTCACAGATCCCATTTCTTTCTGAGTGTGACATGTATATCCATATCATTTTGACCTGCTTTATTACTATCAAGCCTTTTCTTTCTATTTTTTTTTTCTCAGCTTTATTCAATCTTCAATTATTGTATTTTATCACTCACCAACTTAGGTTGTCATAGTGAAGGAATAGTTTAAATGCCACATTTAAACTGACAAAGTTGGCAAGCCCAGAAAGAAATGATAATCCTAAGAGCAAACAGATGTCTGCAATGGGTGAGCTTTTCTCTTCAGAGATAAATGAAATAGTGACCCCAAGTTGCCAGAGTTTGACATGGTGGGCCAAGATCTATCAGGAGAGAACGAAATAAATTTATAGGAGTCAGAAAGTGAACTTTGAACATGTGACACACACTTCTGTTTTGACATGAAGTGTTTGCTTGAAAAGTCTGCTCAGATCCCTTTCAGATCGGATCTGGCACTCTTTCTAGGTAGGAAGCTGTTCCAACTGATTGGACTGTGAGCAATTAGGTTAACATACCGAATCATTCATCTTTGGTGAACTGCTTGCGTTCATCTAGTTTGTCACATGCATTATGTTTGTGATTTACTGAGCATTTTTAAAAGACCTTTGTAGCTTTTAAGAGGCAGCATGTCATCTCTCAAAAGAGTTACACTTCATACGCACCAGTTCAAGCTCCAGACAGGCCCGCAGCTGTATCTCTTTTCCCACCAGCAAAAGACAGTATCTCCTCTTTGCCTGAAGCCTCCTTTCCTGGACTTCTCAATGTCTACAGTTATTCCCTCCTACAGAACATCTATGGGAGATCCATATTTCTGAGACCTGGGGAAGCATTTCTTAAGGCAATTAAATATTATAAATAGGGTTCCTACTCCTTGGTATCATATATCCTGAAACAGAATAGCAAATACGTAATTTGAAAGACACAAAAAGGAACTGCTATCAAAAGTAGTACTAATTAAGATCCCAGATGAGATTAGCTAGAATTGTTATTTTGGCTCTATTATTGAAATTATGCAAAGATAATGGTAGTTCCTTGTTTTCTGATTTGTGAAAAAAAGGTAATATCCTAATATACTCATGAAAAATTTGAAAATTAAGATAATGTCTATTGCATTTCTTTGAGTACTTGAGAAGAAAGAAAACATATAAAACAAAACTGGTGGTGTTGTTTAATGCTCAGAAGGATGTTGTCAGCAATTTTTTTTTAGTTGTATGGATTTATATTCTATATTAATGCATTACATATTTAGAAACTGTAAAAAAAAGTGTGCACATTAATAAGTAATGTTTATGCAGCATCCTATGTGATTTTATATTTGAGATATTTGGCCTAAAATTTTTTTCTCCAGTGAAAGCTAGTCAAATAAGAATAACCAAAGTTACATCTGGAAAATCTTATGGGAATTCCCTTACTCACTTTCTTCATTCAGAAGATGTTATACATTTCAAACCCCCTCTAGTACAAAGGGCTTTTGGAGTTTGCAGTGAGTGGTCTATTAAATGACTCTCATTTCAGTTAATTAAATTTTCAGGTGGCTCACTCTTTCTACTAGAAACACAGATGTGTTATCTTCACTTTCCCTCCCTGTTGTAAGAGTGTTTTCGCCTCTGAATGTATTTATTTTCTTTTCACTCATGTGCATACTCTTGGAAGTGATAAAAAGAAAAATGAGAGTGGTATAAATCATGAACATATCATGGTAGACAGAAATGATATGAATGCACCAAAAAGTTAAAGATAAAATAATAATAAAGGCACACCAATAAATGGTGCAAAAACCACCCTGAGGAGAGAGACAAGAAGAAAATTCATCCAAAATAAAAACAAACAAACAAACAAAAAACCATAAATGAATGAAGCAGGATCTTAAAGAGTCAATTGGTTGGATGATCAAACTAAAAAGTGTGAGCAGACAGGAGAAGGAAAGCTGTGAGGAAGAGATCATCTAAGGTAGGTGGAGGCAAAGCTTACATACATGTCTACTGCAGTATATTTCTTATGCCAAGGACAACTCATTTTAATTCTACTGTGTTACTGTATCAGGCACCGGAGATAAGAAATTCAAGAGATGTGACTGATGCCATCATGGAATTGATGGTCTAGTGGAGACATCTGCTGGGTTTAGACATGTCCTTAAATCAGATTTCCAAAATAAAGTTTTATCCGTGCCCCTTGTTCATCCACTGAACAAATATTTCCTAAATGTCTACTTCGCATCTAATATTCACATAAGCACTAAGGTGAAAAAAAGACTATGTGTTACTCTTCAGGGCCTTATGTTCTGATGGGGTTAGGGAAGACAGTCAACATATAATTGAATAGTTTGTCATGTTGGATAAATTCCAGTGAAACTAAAACAGGATAAAGGTGTGAGGAGAGTGAGGAAGTTATCTTGCATGGGAAAGTGAAAAAAAAAAAAAAAAAAAAGCTCACTGATGAGATGCTCCAGCATGTTCCTGAACAAAGTGAAGGAAAAGCCATGTGGCTCTCTGAAGGAAGGGCAGCTTTGCCAGAAGGAGTAAGAGCAGCAAAAGGTAAGTTAGGAAAGTATTTGTTCAGGAACAGCAAAGAAGCAGCCTATTTACAGAAGAGATAACAAGAAGCAAAGTAGTAGGAGATGGCTCAGAGAGGAGAGGGTCAAGCCACGAAATCCTATTAGGTGGCACAGCATGAGGGAGCCATTGCTGTTTACCAGCTGAGCATCTTGGAACAGTTGCTTAAATTCTCTGAACCTCTGTATCTACCTATATAAAGCGGGGGTAACTAAGAGCTTTCTCGTGGTGACTGTGGAAATTAAATAATGCATTTTGCTCTGAATCTGAATTAGAAATGCTGCTACTCAGAGTAAATACTTAATAAAAGTATTAGTTGTTATTGCATTAGCTAATTGGTCATGAATTTCTGTCATTGTCCCCATTTATATGCCCTTGTCATCTCTCAGGCTGGGTTATATAAAACAGCTTTCTCCCTAGTTCAATTTTTCACCAAGTCATTAGATATTTTATGCTTAAATACTGCTATCATCATCATGTCACTGATGGCTTCTTACAAATTTGGTCCAAACATACAGTTCCAAAAGCATCTCTCATGACTTTGCAGCTGGGACCATCTGTTCCAGTCTAGCTCGTCTGTCTCCTCACTCACCCTCCAATGGGTCTCTGTTTGGGCAAAACTTCAGAGCCCAGGTTTTGATCAGCACATCTGAACCTGCCTTTTCCCATGTCTACTTAGATCCTACCAACATTTCTAGGCCTGTTCTCTTCTCGAGAGAACTATCCAGAAATTACTTATCCCCTCCTCTACCTTTAAAACAACTCCTTACTGTTGGATATTCTTTCATTTTCATGTTATCTTAATTAACGCTATTATAACAAATTTGGATGTGGTGGATCATGGTGGATTTTTCTTTTTAAAAGAAATTTTTCAATCGGAAAGGAAAATTTCTTACATGGGGAGGTAAGATCAGCAGTCCTGGTGAATAAAAATATTTAGTCCTATCATATTTTATGGATACCCCAAAATTTCTATGATTGTTCTTTCATGTAATGAATTCACGTAATGTGAAAACAAATAATAAACTGTCAAATAGGATTTGGTGAGTTCTTATAGCAAGTCCCAGGAAGAGGGCATGTTATAATATGAAACATGCCATCTTTAATAAAAAGAAAAAACAAATATGTAACATTGACTCCCATAGCTTTTTTTTTTTTTACAGTTTTGTCATTTTAATATTATTCCAATGTGGTTACCATAATAGCTTTTATTTTGGCATCTCTGCAATCCTGAAAGGAAAAATTTCTCACAAAGAAGTCTGGAAATTTTAAATAAAATTTCCAACAGAAATGTCAAATTTTTGCCTCACTAAATTCAACTTTCAGAGTTTGGCACCTTGTGCTGTGTATAGTGTGTTTAACACACACTTAATTTTCAAAATAACCTTATTTCTAATATTCAAATTTGAAAACTGTTCTTTAAACATGTGAGAATGTGTATGTGCACATTTGCATTAACTTCAGGTTAACTTGATTAGAAGCTCTCAGGGCAGCACGTGATTGGCCAGGCTTAAAAGTAGTGTCCTCCTGGGAATGCTGGCCAATGAGGCATAGTCTGGTAAAAACCAAACCAAACGAACACAAACAATTCTTATGGACACATGACATTGGAGGGAGGAATGAGAAACTTCCGAAGAAAGATGGTAATATTTCTGGAAGAAACGAAGGTGCTAGGCAGCTGATATATGACAACATAAATGCAGGTCAGTCAAACCCCAATGCTTTTACTCATCTATCATACCAAGAAGAAAAGGCTTAAAAGTGTAGCATGAATATTCTTAATAGCATGACCTATCTTACAATAAAAACTGGCTACAATCTTAATTTTTTTTCCCAGTTGGTCTATTGGGAGATTTTATCCTTGGTAATATATAAGACAGAAAGAAAAGAGGATTAACTCCAAAATAAACTTTTCTTAAAAAATTTTTTTTCTTAAAATATTTATTCATTTAACTGCAAAAAAATAACTCATGGACACAAAGAAACTTTCTGACAATATAAAGTAATAATAAATGCAATAAAAAGTATTTTATTTCCCCATTCTGGGTCTCAGTTTCTCTTCCAGGAAGAAACAGCTTAACAGTTTGTTGTCTACTCTTCCAGAGTGTGTCATGAATATATTGCATAGAAAACAATATAAATGACTTTGTGTGAAAGTGCATATGTATGTCTGTATGCCTCTTAGTTTACACACACACACACACACACACACACACACACACACACTCTCATTTTTACTCAAGTGGTAGCACAAGATCCATAATCTTATATAATTTTACTACTCGGTAGATATTATTAATTTTACCAGTCCCATATTGGCTAGATATTTATGTCACTTTTTCTATTACAATAGGATTGTGATAATTATTTATGTCTTTGCAAATACATTTGCATGATAAATTCCTAGAAGTAGAATTTCCGGCTCAAACCTATTTTTCATAGCTTTATTATCAAATTATCCCATCTGAAGTTTGTCACCACTTATATTCCTACTAACCAAGTGTAAGAATGCCAATTTCCAAACAAACTCATTGACCGTACTATTAATTTTTCTTTATCTATGTCAACAAGGGTAGGATATTTTATAACTTTATGGCTCTACTTATTCACTTTTGTAATCACCGTGATCAGAAAATCCTCTCAGGAGTGCAGTAAGTGTGCAGCAGCATAGAGACTTACCCCTCTTAGGCATTTTAACTTGCCTTATATCTGTAAAGTGAAAATTTTGCCACACTCTCCTCAGTGTTATCCTCTGTTATGAGGAACAGTGAAAAAAAAATGGCTTAAACCTTGGACTATGGCATATATCAATAAATTATGTTAATATCACTTAATACCCTCATCAAACCAGGAAATGGTTCTTTAAGTGAACTTTCTGCTCTTTAGAATGAATGAGTCCTCCTGGCTGGGGTACAAAACTCAAAGTGGCAAGACTGTAATGTGATCATAATAGAGAACCTTACAGGGAACTTCGTCCTTCAGACATGATTTGAGGATAAAATTTGATTTCAAATAGGAAACTACGCTATTACATACTTTGTAATTTCAAAGGGAATCTGTCATCATACAAAGACAAATTTATTTCTCGAAAAATAAATCCAAAAAACATCTGGTACTTTTTTATACAAGCCTCAGGCCAGCTCTGTGCAATGAATGAAAAATGTGCTAGAGTTAGTGTTATTTCATGTTGCTTTTCATTTAATCAGCCAGTGAGGAATGTTTGCATTAAATTAAGCATCTCTAAGAAGTCTGCTTTCTTCAAGACCAGGGTGAAGTTTAAAGGTTTTTAAAAATACATATATATTTATCTCCGTATAATAAATAGTGATGAAATAGATTATGTTAGTGGTCTAGGGAATAAATTATTTGTAAGGATAAAGTTTGTTGGGGTGGGAGACTTAGCACCTGATGACTTAGATTTTCTTTCTGTGACTGTTTGTGTGAAATAACTAAATCTATTTTCCAGGATAAAGTTTCTACCTTGACAGCTATCAATAGTGACCCAGATAAGGCTCTGAAAGTCTTTCTCATCTACTGTGTACTTTTCAAAAACCAAATAATAAGTGGAGACCATTTAGAGAAGTATGATCATTTAGAAGAGTATCTTTTACAACCCAAAGCACAAGCCAAGAGCTAGCATTCTTTCCCCTCTTCCCTACCAAAGTTCTCCAAGTCTCCAGCAGGGTAGAAAAACTTTAAGCATTTATCGTACATTTCTAGCTTACTTGGTATTGATGGTTAGACGGATAGCATACCAGCTGGCATCTGAGATAAGAGATGTTGCTTATCAATAGTGAAATATGTCCTCTTTCTAAAATTGAAAACTGCAGATGTGCCGCCACTTTGTCAGACATTTAAGTTCAGCAAACCTCAAGTTCCAAGAGAGGCTCCAAGAGAACCAAAGAGACAAAAGGGCAGTGGTCAGTGCTTGGCTGTGTAGCATTAATTTCAGAGTGCAAAGTTCAGACTGGTATGTTTGAGCATCCTTTGTGCAATATTGTGAAAACATCCTGATAGTATAATATAACCCTGTACACGATATTTCACATAATTTCTGTGTGACATGCCTCAACAGAAAGTAATTCAGGCATTCACTGAATTTGGAAATTATTAGAAATAACAACAGTGAACCTCAATGGAAAGTAGGAACAGGTGCTTCTAGTTTCCCAAAAAGAGTAATCTTGATTTCTTGGTATGAAGGTGTGAAATCAGATACTAGTTGTTCAAAGAAAATTTCCTTTTGAAGACTCTGAATGCTCCCAATCACCCCATCCCAAGTCCAGTTAACATCTTCTGTCCTTTTCCCTTTGGAATATGTTTGCTGTCAGTGGCTTTTATTTTACAATGTACAAATGTTGCTTTCACAGTCATTTAAAGCCTTTTCTATTCTTTTTTTTAAAAGATTTATTTACTTATTTGAGAGAGTGTGTGTATGAGAGAGAGTGAGTGCATGCACAAGTTGGGGGGAGGGGCAGACAGAGAGGGAGAAGCAGACTCCCCACCAAGCAGGATGTCCTGCCTGACACAGGGTTTGATCCCGGGACCCCAGGATCATGACCTAAGCCAAAGCCTTAACTGACTGAGCCACCCAGGCATCCTCAACTTTTCCCATTTTACAGTCCCACAGCAATTTGTGCTCCTACTGTTGAACTGTGGGAACCCAGAATTCATCAATCTATCCAATTCCCCACTTTTCACACAGAAGGCAGTAATTGCAGCTCCATGGTGAGCAAAGGTACAGCCAGCCCCAATAATTCTCTGCTAGAATCTAAAGTAGGCCAAATATGATCAGCTTCCTTTTTGTCCTTATGAGTAAGGTAGTGATTGGGAGAGATTCTCTGTTGCTTTCCCCATTGTTACCAGATAGAAAGAGAACCTTAAGACCACCAATTTGCCCACACCCAAGAGTGGATCACTCCTCTAGCAAGTCCCAGCTTCCTTTCTGATTTGGAGCTGAATAGCCCATCTCAGTGACTTCCCTAATGGATGTACACTCCTCTTCAAATTTCTATGCCCTAACACGTGTTCTCTTCCCTCCTCTGCATACATCACCAGAGTGCAAACACTGTTCTTGTTCCAAATGCAGGTAACATCAAACCTGTCAGCTTTTCAGGGAGACCTCAAATATGTTTTTCTTTTCTATGATTCTTCCAGATATAACTGCAATTATTCTTTCTTTTTTTTTTCCCCATTCTGACCTTATGAAGTTACCGTAGGGTGTGCATGTCTGCATTTCCACTTACTTTATTTTCCCTCTTTGATTTCTTCAATTTTATAGCACAGTATGCATTTGGGAAACTTTATACAAAGGGCCCTAAGACCTCATTTTTCCAATGCTTCGGGCACAAGCAGATGCCTGTTTTGCATTTTAAGTTTACATTATAGTTTAGTCCATCAGAGCATAAGCCCCAAAATAACTTGAATCTAAAAAGCAATCCAAATCCCTCTGAACTCATTTGCCAACTAGAATTCACCCCCGGATAAGAGCCAACCAACTTATTAAGAAATCATGGAGCCACTTGGTGTTATATCTTGATGACAATTCAAAACTAAATTTATAGATACAGATGCAACTTCTGGCTCAAATTATAAGGTATTAGTATTCTATACAGTCTTTTTTCTACTCCCAACTATATAAAACTTTAGTTTCTTTGAAGAGTTTTAAAAAAATTGTGCTTAAAAATGACAATATCCTTTATAATAATATCTATCCAGGGTTGGACCAAGATGTAAGGGAAAGCTTGCAGTTTCTTTTATGCTATGAGCTGGTAAGTCTGAAAGACCACCCCCCACCCACCATAAAAAGCCTTCCCTGGACCTTCCATGCAGGACTTGAAACAGCCCTCTGTCAAAAGAATAGGCCAAAGCCCAAGCCAAACCCTATTATTCATTGCAATTCAGTTCTAGGTAACCAATATTTGTAAAACAGTTACTACTCCTCAAGCAGGTGCTAAAGAGAAAGGAGCCTGAGGAGCTAATAGACCAGCTGGAGAAAAACATCAGAACAATTAACAATATTTTTAATTTCTTACAATGTAGAAAGAGCAATATTGGAAAACATCACAGTGTTATGGGGCCTCTGAAGGTCATTGGGAGAATGGTCTCACAACGGAGATGATACTTCAGTGGACTATGAGGAGTTAGGAGAATTTCTTCTGGGAAAGGAAGAAGGAAGAACATGTAAGGAAGAAAGTATAGCCATAACCGAAACAGAAAGGCACGACAGATAATAAGACATATTCTAGTAAAAAAATTGTCTTCATTTTCATGAAAAAATCTGGAAAAAATGGACCTTTGGATGCATGTAGAAGTGAAGTTAAAAATAGAGCTGGAAAAGTAAGCTGCGATCGGCACACAAAGGGCCTTAGATTCCATGCCAAGGACTTTCAGCTTTTTCCGAGAGGTAATAAGGAAAACCTGAGAGGTATCGAGAAATGAAGTGACATCATGAGGCCTAAATTTCAGAAAGTTACTCAAAGCATTGAAAACAAAGAAGCAGAAAAAGACTAGAATTTAGAGGCAGGAGGATATTAAATGGCTGACCCTGCTTTAACAGGGTGAGGCACTGTAAACTTCCAGAGGATAGAATAAGAAATTATTAGAGTTGAGCATATAGGATGCAGACCACTGACTTCTGAAGAAGGAAAAGACTGCTTAAAAAGACCTCAGGCAGAGGGTGGAGCCTGAGAGGTGCAGTGGTAAACTGGAAGCATCCAGTCAGTTGACCTGAAGACAATTTGCACGGGGCAAAGGTCACTGAGAGGGCAGTAGAGTTTAAATTTTACAACTTTGATTTCCCAAGCTTAGAGAAATCAACAGTTACTAGCTACCAGATTGTACTAGCTAGTCCTAAATTAAGGAAGAAGAGGAGGGGGCATTTATTGTCGACGAAATAGGAAATACAAGTATTGTTTTACAACAGAAATTCTGTGATGTGCTGTAGTAATGCAACTTGTATTGGATTCATCTTCATGAAGAGACTGAGTATGTAAACTGGATAAACTACGAACATTATTAGCTCTCTGAAGTTAACAGAGAACAATTACGACAGCCAGAATGTGAGAAGCCAAGTTCAAGGAGCCAAAGAACCACAGAGAAGTGGTCTTGGAATCTTGTGCTACTATTTCCCTCAAAGCATTATGCTGATTCTTAAATTATAATATCCGCCGCATGTAGCAGACAAGTAAGGACTAGCAGAGCTGAATACTCAGAAAAGCTGGGGGAAGAAGCTCAGAAAAGACCAGTGAAGTGTTTTGTTTTTGAGGTCATGTAGTTCTTGTGAACAATATGATTAGACATGGTAAACGTTCCTTTATAAAGTAAAACAACTTTCAAGCAAAACCAGATTATGGGGCCCTGAACAAATTGCAAACATGAATTAGAATTGTTAGAATTTTGAGCTACTCTGTAATCCCCCATGTAGCTCTCCCCCTTTCAAGATTCCTCACTGCTAATACTGTGAAATACTCAGAAAAGAGCATCCTTCCAAGTTTAAGCCAGTATCACTGATCTTCTGTCAGAAATTTATATGCTACACAAAAGCTTTTCAACTCCATGGAAAGCCCTGGTACAACAGACATTTTACCTGGCTAAAATATTTTTTTAAGTACTGATAATTAAACTCCTCATATTTATATGAGGTACTTTTTATAGCAAATCAGCTCTTTATCTTCTGTAAATTTAAATTCAGGTTCAGATGTAGTTCAGGCAAATCAAATTAGGTAAACAAGTAACAAAATAATTTAATTTCCTCATGTCATCTCCATGATGTAAATTTATCAAAATGAGACTAGGCCAAGGTCAAAGAGAATCAACCAATCAAATTGAGTTATAAAAGACTTTCTAAATATATTCAAAATCAGCTATGGGATAAATTCTGAAACTTGATCTATGATAAAAGAGTTGCATTGTGAATTCAACCTCATATGTTTGCTTATTTATATTTGTCTTGCCACTAAAAGTATTTAAGTTTCAACAACCAAAAAAAAAAAAAAAAACAGTATAACAGAGTATAGAAATAGGTGTAAAAGAAAACAAAAATAAAGAGTAATGGTATAAAATAGAGCCAGAACTAAAGATAACAGAATGGTTCAATACATTGCCCTCTCCGCTAATAAAATAAGCCACACATTTACTCTCAGCTTTTGTGCAGGCCGTTAGAAAAGGAAAAACTGATCCATTGCAGAATTCAGTGTTCCCAGTAGAGAATCCCATTTTAAGAATAAAACACAGTATATTCTGATACAAAGACTAGGAGGTCATATTTTCCTCACTTGTCTTCATCAAGTGGGCACCATGTAACATAGCAACTAACAATTATCATCTGTGCAATACACAAAATGGAGAACTTTTCAACCCTCATCACAGGCTAATAGGTCAAATGCCCAACTAGATTTTACTATTCTGTGTGTATTGATTAGTTACTTTGACATGATGCAAAATAGGATGTGTGTAGTGGAAAAATACTGCAAACAGAAGGAGGCTCAGGCACCAACTGAATCTGTTACCTTGGAAAGGCACTTAAACTTTCTGTGTTACAGTTTTCCAGTCTGTAAAGTCACAGGACTGATTTCTAAGGTTCTTTCCAGCTCATAATTTCTATGTTTCTAAGAAAGAAACCACGTGACTTACTGCAAACTTGAGAGTTGATAATAAGAGTAAAATGCCTTTCACTCTCTCCGTCTGCAAAGTCATTGTGAAACAAAGTGAGAAAGACTGCTCTCTCTAGAATAAAACAGAAACTGTCCCCACGTCTTGCTTGGTAAAACATGAAAGTATCTGAGACACTTCTTTACAAAAATTATTAACAATTTATAAGTAGATGTAGCCACATCATTAATAATGATGTACATGGTTTTTACTGGCATCAACACACAAGTACCCAGCAACCCTCAAGACACACTGAACTTGAACTCACTAAGGTTTGTGAAGGAAGTGGAAATAAAATCTCCATAAAAAAGCAACTATTTTATGAGCATGAACTATGTACAATTCATTATTCTGGACATTGTGGAAAATATCAACAAACACAGATAAAGTAGAAGCTTCCAAGTCTCTTTTTAGTATTATTTCTTTCACTTGCTACTGATAGGATTTTTTTAATTAAAATACTTATTTATTCATTTGAGGGAGAGGAAGAGAGAAAGAGAGCAAGAGAGAGCATGAGCGGTGATGTAAGGGAGAAGCAGGCTCCCCACTGAGCAGGGAGCCTAATGCAGGGCTCCATCCCAGGACCCTGGGATCACAACCTGAGCTGAAGGCAGATGCTTAACCAACTGAGCCACCCAGGTGGCCCCCTGATAGGATATTTTTTAGAGAGTTATTTAGATTCTCCATTTAACATAATGCAGTACTTTTTAATTTTTAGTAAATAGTGAATATAAAAATCAAAATTGGTGCCAAAAAATAATTCAAAAATTTTGTTTGCATTTTTTGTTGTAAAAGATACAAGAATAAAATGAAACCCTTTTTGATTTAATGAGCATTTGTCTGAGTCCTTTGGATTTTTAATCCCATACATTATACTGTAATTACGCCATTATTGTTTGAGAAACCATTATTGGCTTGTCAGGCTAAATATTTGAAATGGCAGAAGCCTTTTACATTGCATATAAAATCTGTATCTTGTTTTATCTCAAATAAAAAAACAAGGGAAAACTTGCAATCTTTCATAGCTAGTATTCCTATAGTAAATGTAATCCATGGGTAAAGAGTCTGGAAATAAATTGGGCCATGGGTGCCCAATAGGAAGCTCTCTGTGTCCTACATTTGTGGCTAAAAATCATATAGAACATAGTCCAAACATAATGGACACTTTTCACAGGACTGTTTCTTTCATACTTGCCCTACAGCTCAATGTACTTGCCTTTTACTTCTTGAAATTTGGCAAGATAGAGACAGGAAGCATTCAGACACAAGTGAGATCAAAATCCTTCCATTCATTCTCTATGATAAATTTTATTCTCCATAAAGAATAAATTCAGTGATGGTCAATACTCAACCTCTTGGCTTAGGTCTAAATCCCTCCTTTCCTATGTTCTAACTTTTTACCTCAGGATATATGCCTTTGTCTTTCTAGACCTCAGTCTTCCTCAACTTTGGCCTTCTGATTGGCTTTCTAGCTCTTCCCAAATTCCTTCATTTGGACAGTTCTTCCTTAATCCTGTATCTGTGGACCCTACACTAAAAGGATAAAAAACAAGACAATTATTAACTTTTATACATATCTTGGTCATAGTCACTTGCCAAAAAGAAAAATGCTGAAGTTTAAAGTTGGCTGAAATGAAAACAGGAATTTGGACCAGAAGTAAAAAATAACTAAAATATAGATTGAAGATTTGCTTTCATCAAACAAGAAATGTTTTCATTATTAGAAAACATTCACATACCTTTGAGGCCTTAGAGTGTATGTGGTATCAACATGGACTTTTGGTGTCTTTTCCTGCTCTACTACTTATTATCAGTAAAATACCAGGTGAAGTTACCTAACTTCTCTGAGTCTCAGTTTTCTCATTTATAGAATGTAAAATAAAAGTTTACCTTTTTCATAGAGTTGATGAAATACATAAATAAAATCACATTTAAATCCCACAGCTTGGCTAAATAAATGTTGTACTTCATCTCTAAGGCATATCCATTTTCTTTCTAAGAAAGCTAAACTCGCTCCCTTAGAACTTGCCCTTCCTATTTTCTCCTCCTTTAGCACAGCATCCCTTGATAAAAATGAGATCATCTCCACATTGAAGCACAGCATCTTGTCATTCACATAGTATCAGTAAAATGAGCTTTCATTTCCTTCTGGCCTAAAGCTGCAGCAAATAATTTGTATCAGTTGGTATGGTGTCAACTCTTCATTTGAGGGGCAATTATTCAGGGTTTATATAAATAGAGAAAGGAAAGAAAAAGGAACTTAATGTGAATTGCTTATAGAGTAGGACTACATACACTCATCCATTCTAAAATTTACTGCCTAGTTTCAAGGGAGCAGTAGGGCATATTGTCAAGAAACAATCTCAGTTCTGATACTCTTAGTGCAGGACTCTGAGACCAGACAAATCTAAATCTACATATGAATTCCATCACTTACCAGAACTTAGGAAAATCACTTAGCTTTCTGGAGTATCTGTTTCCTCATTTGCAAATGATGAAAATAATTATTCTCATAAGGCTTTTCTGGGTATTTAAAGTAAAATAATTAGGTATGCACCAGGCATATATTCCCTTTTCAATATATGAACGTTATAAAAATAAGCTCTAAAAGAACAAACCAAGATCCTCCACCAGATAGAAATTTAGTTTAAACATAACTTCTTTCTGTTTTGATTATTATCTATTTTGTACAATCAGTAAGACATGTAGTTTTATAATCCTGTTTCCCTGAACTTTGTTGGGACTTGTTTTATGACCTAGTATTTTCTGATATTTTTGTTTGTTTGATCTATCAGGCACTGGGAAAAGTTTATCTCCATCATGATGACGGTTTGTCAATTTCTTTTAGTATTTCTATCAACTTTTGCTTTATATATTTAGAAACCTCGTTACTAGTTTTATATGAATTTAGAATGATTACATTTTCCTGATAAAATTAAGCCTATTATCATTTTGTTGTGATCCACTTTATCTTGTTTTTTTGAAAGACTATTTTTTCCTGATGTCATTATAACAATAAGATGGTCTTCTTTATCTTTGCCATGTCATCTGTTGTTTTTACGTACCACATTTTTGTGGCGCAAGGCTTTAGTTACCTCCAATAAATAGAACAATAAATAGCTAGATTTTTTAAATCCAGGATGATTTCACTCAAATGTGGAATTTAAAAAATAAACAAAAAGCAGAATCAGACCTATAAATACAAAGAACAAACTGATGGTTCCCACAAGAAAGAGGATGGGAGCAGGCAAAATAAGTGAAGAGGAGTGGGAGGTATAGGTTTCTAGTTATGAAATGAATAAGTGATGGAAATAAAAGGTACAGCAGAGGAAATACAGTCAATGTTATTGTAATAGTGTTATGTGATGACAGATGGTAACTACACTTGTGGTGAGCACAGTAATGTATAGAGATGCTGGGTCATTAACTTGTACACCTAAAACTAAGGTAACGCTATATGTCAACTATGCTCAAAAATTTTTTGAAATAAAATAATCTGTATGGCTGTCTTTATGCCAGTAACATGCTATCTTAATTACTAGCTTTACAATAAAGTTTGGAATCAGGAAGCACGGGTCTTCCAACTTTATTCTATTTTAATATTGGGCTAGTCAGAAGTCCTTGTTTTCTATATGAAGTTTAGGATGATTTTGTAAATCCTGAAAAACAGCAACACAAAATCCAGCTGGATGTGGACTATGTTCCATCTGCAAATCCATTTGGAGACTATAGTAGATAAATGATGATTCCTAAAAAACAGGTCCACAATCTAACTCCAGAATCTGTGAATAAGACCTTACTTGCAAAGATAATCTTTGCAGATGTAATTAAGGATCATGAGATAAGATCACCCTGGGCCATCCCAGTGGGCCCTTAATGCAATTACAAGGATTCTTATAAGACCCAGAAAAAAAGAAGACAGTCATTCAAAAGGGAAGGTCCTAAGAAGATGGGGAGAGACAATGAAGTTATACACCCACAAGCCAAAGATGGTCTGGAGATAACCAGAAGCTAGAAGAGGCAAGGAAATATTGTCCTCTACAGAATTCAAAGAAACTACTACCCTGTCAATACTTTGATTTTAGACTGCTGGCCCCTAAAATTTTGAGAAAATAAATTTCTTTAGTTTTAAGCCACCAAGTTTGTGGTAATTTGTTTTGTCAGCCATTGAATACTAAGCCAAAGAGAATCACGATCTTAACAGTATGTTTTTCCTATTAATAAATATGGAATGTCTTCTCATTTATCTTCAAGTTGAACAATGTTCTATAATAGTTTTCACTTTACAAGTCTTGCGTTTCTTTGTTAAAGTTAATTGTAGGCATATTCTTTTTGATGTTACTGTGAATTCAATTTTTTTAAAATTTTCAGATTGTTTATGGCATATATAAATATAACCGTTTCAGTATATTGATCTTATATCCTACAAACTTGCTGAACTTGTTTATTGGTTCTTAGAGATGTTTTAAGTCCTTGATTGTTTATATACAAAATCATGTCATCTGTTTATAAAGATAGGTTTTTCCTTTTCCTACCTCATTGCCTTTTATTATTTTTCTTGCCTTGGATAAAATATCCTGTACAGTGTTGGATATAAGTGAAGAGTATAGATCCTTGTCTTTTCCTCATCCTAGGAGGACAGTCTTCCACCTTTTACCATTAGGTATGGTGTTAGCTATGGGATCTTTCACAGAGGTCTTTTCTAAGTTTAAAGAAGCTCTGTTCTTTGAGTTTGCTGTGTGCTTGGCCTTGATGTAGACTGCTTTTCTGTATATATTGCTGGATTCCATTTGATAGTATTTTGTTGAGGATTTCATATCTTTAGAGGAAATATTGATCTGTTGTTTCCTTTTCTAATGCTACCTTGTTTGGTTTTAGCATTAGGTTAATACTGGCCTTACAGACCAAGTTTGAAAATATGTCTTCCTCTTCCAATTTTTGGAAGAGTTTGTGGGGCCTTTGCATTAATTCCTTTAAACGTTTGGTAGAATTGACCTGAAAGCCATTTAGGCCTAGGCTTTCCTTTGTCTATAATTTTTAATTTACCAACTCAATCTTTTTACCTATTAGAACCTAGTGTATTTAGATATTCTTTTTGAGCCAGTTTTTATTGTTTGTATCTTTCAACGAACTTAACATTCTATGTTATTTCATTTATTGGTGTACAACTGTTCACAGTATTCCTGTAACTACATATATAATATATGTATTTTTTTATTTTTATGAAGTGATAATGATAGGCCCTGTTTTCTTCCTGATGTTAGCAATTTGGTTATTCTTTTTTTCTGCATTAGGCTAAGTAATGATTTACTAAATTTTTTGAACTTTTTGAAGAAAAAACTTTGTTTCATTGATTTTTTTTGTTTTCCATTTTACTTAAAATCTGTTCTTTATTTTTTCTTTATTTCTGTTTGCTGTAGATATAGTTTGCTCCCCCCCGCCATAAGTTTCTAAGGTATAGAGTTGTTATCTTTGTTCATTTTAAAGAAAAGCATTTATAAATTCTTCTCTAAGCACTTTAGCTACATCTATGCCCTAGAAAAATTTCCAGACACTTTCAGTGGTTATTTTTCACAATATCCACCAATTATAATTGTTTCTTTGGGGAATGGGACCACAGAGTTCCTCATGGCAGTATTCCTAAAGTGCTTCCATGATTATTTTTATAGCACTAATTATTAGCCAGGAACTAGGGTTATTTTTAAGTTACTAAGACAAATAGTAATAAATCAAGCGTAAGAAAAGGAATACTGCAAATTTATACAACTAAGATTTCATCTTGACTAACCTAGTTTTGCCTAAAGGAGCATGAACTAGTTTACCAGAATTATGGTTCCTGGTCAGCTTCTAGACACTTATTCAAATCATCTTTACTGCTAACATCTGAATGTGCCACTCTGGGTTTAGCCATGTGAATGGCTTCATACAGTAAAAGCTGAAGTTAGTACTTCCCTATTTATATATTTTTACTTTCAATTATAGGTTATCTAAATATCTCTAAAAACAGATGATATTTAAAAAAACAGATGATATTGCTGAATGTATTGTCTTTGCCATATAATTCAATCTGTATTAAGCTGTAGCTGGAAAAAAATGAAATTAAAGAATAACTAGTTGCTTTATTTCACTTCTCTCTTATGTGTGTCCATTTCAGGATAGAAGAGACCCTAGTTAGAGACTTGAAAAGATGTATGTATATAAAAAAAGGTGGGGGACACCTGGGTGGCTCAGTGGTTTGGCATCTGCCTTTGGCTCTGGGCATGATTCTGGATTCCTGGGATCAAGTCCCACATCGGGCTCCCTGCAGGGAGCCTGCTTCTCCCTCTGCCTGGGTCTCTGCCTCTCACTCTGTGTCTTTCATGAATAAATAATATCTTAAAAAAAAGAAGGGTGGGACAGAATGAAGATGAAAATGTAGCTAACTATTAAAGTAAGGTTCTAGAGGAAGTAATTTAGGGTGGAATCACAGCATCAGTCAGTAAAAGCATTAACCTCAGGAGGACCTTGGAGAAGATTTTCACATGGAGATAAGCCAATTTTGAATGTTCTTGAACTAATAAACTAGTAACTTTAATAATCTATGAGAAGTGAGTTGAAAAATTAATTTAGGAAATGGGCAATAGAACATTCAATAGGGACACCTGGGTGGCTCAGCAGTTGAGTGTCTGCCTTTGGCTCAGGTCATGATCCCAGGATCCTGGGATGGAGTCCCATATCAGGCTCCCCAAAGGCAGCCTGCTTCTCCCTCTGCCTCTCTCTGTGTCTCTCATGAATAAATTAATTTTTTTTAAAAAAAAAGAACATTTCAATAGATGGTGGTGAAAATGCTATAGTCCATTTGAGATGAATAAAAAAATGAAAAACATTGGTGAAGAAATGGCTAAGTTTCAAACAGTATGAATTTGTGCTCACTTCGGCAGAACAAACTAAAACAGCAGGAATTTGTCTGATATTTACATGCTTTATTTTTGTACCAACATCATCCAATATTACATGACAACCCAGAAGTAGAAAAAAACAAAGAAGTTAAGGATTGGAGATTCTCCTGAGTGGTAGACTAGAGTTACACAGAAAAGTGACTCTGGATTTACTGGCTATGGATGACCGAGAAAGAAAGAACAAAAAGGAGATGATACAGGTGAGATCATAAAGGTACTAAATGCTAGAGATTAGGGACAAGGTTAGGAACACGTGGACTGGAAGTGAGAGAGCAAACACTGGCAAGCTTGTGACCAATGATAGAGAACTTCGAAGAGTTAAGTAAGATTCAAAAGGGGTTTTTCTCTGAGGATGGCCAGAAGATGAGTCAAATTGATGGTAACTGGAGTTGTGGTTTTGTACACCCCTAAAAATGGCCTATTTTTAAAGAATCTATACTTCTTTGTAGGCCGCTGGTCACTTAACTGGTGTTCTTGTCTACCTCTCAAGAGGCTTGAGTCACATTTAAAAATACTGGGCCTAAGTTGCCCTCATGTCCCACATGCTGACCTCATCTTTGTCAAGTCATTTCTGGATTCAATAAAATACCACACTCGTGGTTTCCTGCACAGCCAGACAAGGCAACATAAAAGTGAAGGAAAGTCAACTCTTTACGGAAACCGTGACCAATGGGAAGTGAGAGTGTAAAGGTGCCAGGTAGATATATTTCCCTTTCTTTGTCTTTTTGGTTAATATTTCAAATTATGGTCTTTCTTTATAATCCTTGCAAAAAATTCCTGCATGTCAGAAGAACATACTTACTGAGTATGGTCTGTGTCCTTCTGCAGCTGGTCAAGAAGAGAAGCTAGGGCAATAGCCCTGTATTTCGCAGCTTTGCAGCACTCTCCTCTCAGTATCATTTTCCCACTGAATCATTTCCCTAAGTTTGTACCTTGTCAGTAAAAAGCATTATGATCTTTGCCTTAGGCTCTGCTTTCTGTAGAACCTAAGTTAAGACAAGAAGTTTTGGTGGGAGATATATCATCACAATGTGGATAGGATCAAAATATAGGAACATTCTATTAATCACTTAGAAATTCTATTAATCGGGACGCCTGGGGGGGGGCTCAGTGGTTGAGTGTAATTATTACACTAAATTTTATGGGTGGACAACTTTTTAAAGAGCTATTAGCATTTGAAGACACATTTACATCATAGATTTTATGCATATATTTTCTGGAATTCATGTATTCATTTCATCATTAATTCATTTTTTACTAAAATGTATTAAATATGTGCTACCCCTAAGATATTCACAGAGCATCTTCATTCTTTGACCTAATAGAAATCCGTACAGTGCTTTCTTGTGGCTTAGGGCTCTACAACTTACCAACACACATAAGTCCGGCCATTTTTACTTGCATCCTCCTCTCTTCAAGTATTTGGAAGTAAATTCAGGTTGCGAACAAGACAAAGATGCAAAATTGAGATACTGTCAAAGATTTGCCTAACAGACCCTTCTTTTGGAACACAATCCCTCTGAGACACCTGGACAAAACAAGAGCATTGATTCCCAGCAGCTGTCTTACCAGGGTACCCCATATGTGCAGACAAGATGGCACTGGGTACAGCTATTGATCTAATGGGGTTTCCCATTAGCCTTTAGTTAGCCTTTAGTTTTTAAGGCTAAAGAGCTTTCAGGTTGGAAAGTATTTTTTCTTTCTTGCCAAGGAGTAGCTTAGATTTTCTCTTGTAGGCAATGGGAAAATGTCCTTTATAGGGATGGATGGATGAATGGGGATTGAATGGATGCTAGGGTGAATTAACTGGTAAATTGAAAATTTATTATGGAAATGTTGCTCTAAACCTCTTTCTATCCTGGGAATTTTGAAATTTTCTTAGCATTGACCTTGGAATCCTGAGGCTTGGTTCAAAACTATAATTCGCAATTGTTATCAGTTGTTCACATTTTCAAAAAACAATAAATATCATTTGGATGTACAGCAGTATTATATAAGAGTTATAAGGAAGTTGCTATACAAGAAGTGTGGCTCATGGGTAATGGGAGATATCTCCCTCTTCATTACCATTATGAATTTCTTCCAGTTTCCTTATGCCCCATTAACATGTTGCTGTTACCATTTTGCAATAACCATCTCTGGGTAAAAAAAACAAAACAAAACAAAACAGGACATGTAGCTTTATCTTTGTACATGTACACTTTAAGGATAATTTGAGTGTTGAAGGAGTTGGTGGAATAAAAATCAGAGGCCCAATTACTTTTTTTTTCATTAAAACTAACTTTCTTATATATACCAGTTTGATCATGTAACACTAAATATTACAGAGCACACATAAAAATTGGAGCTGGCCATAGGATGTAAATGGGGTATAGAATTAATCAGAATTTTCCGTAGTGATGGCAACGATTTATTTGCATAGAAACAAAATCTGAGTGTTACTCATTTCTCTTCCCCAGAATTCACTCACAGGGTTTGCGCACATCTTAAGAGTTCTGTTTACCACCTTCAGCCCTGGGAAATAGTCCTGCCTTGTTTGTCTCTGTGTCTTCCCCAAAGCCAACGTGGAAAGGTTGGAGGAGGGCCCCCGTTGAGAAGCTGTGAAGTTCCCTTAAAATTACTTTCAGAACGACTCTTTTTTCTATAGACAGAATGCTTGAAAATTATAATTTATAATTATACTGAATTTACAATTTATAATTATACTAAAACACCGTTTTCATAGCAGTTTCTTGTAGTGGGTTTTCTGTGTCAAAATCGTAATTTACACTTGGTTCCAAACCTGGAAACTGAGATATTAAGACCATCAAACCATGTCATGGAACTGGAATGAGACCAATTTTATACCTCAGACTTTGCTACTAACAGATCTTGGTAAATGACTAAGTTTTATAAAGTGGAAGTAACATTTAACTTGATCTTTAGATGTGATATTAAGTATATCAATTATATTAAAATAATTCTGCTAAAATTTTCCTTTTGTATCTGCTATGCTTTTTTCCCCATTTATATTTCTCTAAAAATGAGATACTAAATTCAAAGTGTTTTCTCTTTTTATTTATTTTTTAACACATTTCTAGGCTTCACAGTCAAATTAGATTTCAGCAGAGCAATGACAAGGGGAGAAACAAGTATAACAAAAACAAGGGAAAATAATCTTTTGTTTCCTTAGCTATGTTCCCTCAATACTGCCTTCCAATATCTTTCTACAATCTACTTCCACCAACCAAGGCATTTCAGAAAAAGCTTAGAAGCATGTAAATTTGGAATGAGGAGCCCATCCTTTAAAGCAGCCATTCTCAAAGGGGCAATAGCATTCCCAGTGAGTTGAGGAGAGCGTTGGTTCTTGGGGAGGGTGCATAAAATCTTAGACACTAAAATGGCTTGAGGCTCTCCAAATAATACATGGACTGTGTATCTAGAGATAAAGATGTATAGTATGTCTTAGGTATTAACTTTCATAGGGGGCTGAAATGAGGAAGAAAAAAATTCTAAAAAAACTTCATAGTGGAAATGATGGTAATACTAAAACAGTTGGAAAACACTGCTCTTCTCTTCTAAAATGACTTAATCTGTAGAAACAGTCCCTATCCCAGCACATACATTGTTACAACTCAAAACCTAAACCAGAAGGAAACCTATTAGCCTTCTCTTAGTTTTCCAAATACTGTTTCTGTGTCACTGTTTTCATATCAGTTACCAAGATTTGATGATTTTGCCTGTACCTACAAGAATGTTTTTAGTAGTACTTTTCTCTTTGCTAAGTCATTAAGAAAGACTATCTTATCTCTGATTGTTCAACATCCTGTTGACTCAACTACCTCCTTCTTTATCATTAGCAACACATCATTCTTTTGTCCTAAAGCTTTTATAGAGCAGAATGAATGTTATTACATCAAATTAGCATGATCTTGGAAATATTTATATATGGATAATTCCCAAACATATTTCTCTCATTCAGACCTCTCTCTCAAACTCTATATGTGAGTTGGCAAACTATGGCCCTTAGGCCAAATTTGGCTAGTTTTGCAAATAAGATTTCATTGAAACAACCACTCCCCTTCTTTTGTATATTGTCTGTAGCTGCTCAATGGCAGAGTAGTTGTGATAGAGAACATTTGGCCCACAAAGTCTAATAAAATATTGACTACCTGGCCCTTTACAAAAGGCCATTGACAAAACAAACAAAAAAACTTCTAGATGCATCTACCTAATTCTCTCCTTTATCTCCACTTAGATGTTCACACAACCTACCAAACTGAAAAGATTTAAAACCAAACTCTGTTCTTTTTTCTAATATCTGCTCCAAACCCCAGTTGATGGCAACTTAATCTTTCCAGTTACAAATCCAAAGCTCTGGAGTTAAACTTCTTCACTTCTTGGTTTCTTTTACACCCTACTTTCAATCAGAACATCCTTTAGGCTCTATATTCAAGTTGTATTCAGAAATGAGTTTCTTCTCTAGCACCTCCACTAATGCTTTTGCCTGAACCAGTGGTCTTTCAGCTTTTATCTATGGCCTTTGTAATCTTTTTGTCTATTTTCAGCCCACAGCCAGAGTAATAATGATGAAATGGAAGTCACTCTATGGACTTTGTCTTCTCTGAAGTCTATGGTGGCTCCTGGTATTCCTTAAAGTAACAGCCAAAAGGCTAGTAATGGCCCACAAAGTCCTAAGAGCGCTAGCTTTTTCTCTCTACCACTTGACCTTATCACTGTCCCATCACTTACTCCACTCCAGCCACTTTAGCCTCCTTGCTGTTTCTCAAAACACTATTCCTGCTTCAGGCCTTGATCTCCTTTATCTGTTTTTCCACAGCACTTTCTGCCTTTAACATACAGAATTTACTTATTTTGTGTACTATTTATTTTCTGTGTTTTCTCTCAGAATATAAGTTCTGTAGGGCAGAGTTTGGGGGATATTTTGTCTATTTAAATACTTTAGAGGAGTGCCTGTCTCATGATAGATCTAAGATAATGTTTGATGAATAAAAATGAAGGAGGGGAGTCTGGGTGGCTCAGTCAGTTGAGTGTCCAACCCTTGATTTCAGCTCAGGTCATGATCTCAGTGTTGTGAGATTGAGTCCCACATTGGGCTCTGCACTGAGCATGGTGCCTGCTTAAGATTATCTCTCTGCCTTTCCCTCTGCCCTACCTTTTTTATTTATTTTATTTTTTTAAAATTTTTTCCCTCTGCCCTTCCTGACTGACTTGTCCACTCATGCACTCTCTCTAAAAAAAAAAAAAAAAAAAAAAAATCAATTTTAAATTATTCAATAAAAAAAAACACAATAATTCTATTCATCATAAATGTTCTTGGGTGTCTGGGTGACTCAGCCAGTTAAGCATCTGCCTTCTGCTCAGGTTGTGATCTCAGGGTCCTGGGATCCCGCATTGGTCTCCCTGCTCTTTGGGGAGCCTGCTTTTCCCTCTCCCTCTCCCTGCCTCACCTTGCTTGTGTACTCACTTGCTCTCTCTCTAAAAAATAAATAAAATCTTTTAAGAAAAGATATGTTCTTGGAGATATGTCTGATCATGTGTCTGTATGATGTATATTCTTTTGGGTAATTTTTCTTGTCCTATAATACTGTAATCACTACAAATGTCTTCAAAGTAGGATTACACTGTCTCTGAGATCACTACTTTTTCAGCCTTCTAAACTCTCAGTAACAGATTTTAATGTCACACTGTGTCTAGAGAGTTGCTAATGCTCTATGGCCATCTATACATCATGTTATTCTTCTAGGTCCATTTCTTTTACCTTATTCCAAATTTGATTAATAGAATTTTTTTTTCTTAAGATTTTATTTATTCATGAGAGACACACAGAGAGAGGCAGAGACATAGGCAGAGGGAGGAGCAGGATCCATGCAGGGAGCCTGACGTGGGACTCAATCCTGGGTCTCCAGGATCAGGCCCTGGGCTGAAGGTGGCACTAAACCACTGAGCCACCCAGGATGCCTGGGTTTTAAATTTTTTGTTTAAATGTTATCCTTGTATCCCCCTACCAGACCAACATATCATTTCCTGATTAGGAGTGCTGTCTTCTTAGCTTTAGTTAACAGGACTGGGGCCTAGAATTAGACACTACTTAATTTTATGGTTTTCGTTTTTGTTGTTGGTTTTATTTCTGATTTTTAGGGTTTTTTTTTTTTTTGAGAGAAGAAAGAGCATGTGTGGGGGGAGGGGCAGAAGGAGAGAGAATCTCAAACAGACTCCCTGCTGATCATGGAGCCCTATATGGGGCTCAATCCTATGACCCATTAAATCATGACCTGAGCTGAAATAAAGAGTCAGTTAACTTATTAAGGCACCCAGGTGCCCCTCAATTTTATTTTTATATTCATTTTGCCTATCTTCAAAATTTCAGTAAATTCTGAATACATTTCTAAACAAATCCAATAAAGAAATACATTTAGATTCTGTTCTTATTGTTAAATATTAATTGCACACACACAATGGTTTACTGTATACTTGGATAATAAACATATAGTAAATGCAGTTATCTCACAAACACATCATTGGCAATTATTGATTTTCAAGGGAGACTCTTGCACATTTTAATTAAAGATCTAGTCGAAGAATGTATTATCAATATTGTATCTAGAAGGAAACAATAGCTCAATCTAAAATACTTTTCCATTTAAAATTACTCTTCAATGGAATTAATGATGGCCATTGAATGCTATTAAAATGATATATGATGACTAATTCTAAAAGCTGCCTAATTCGGGCATCTGGGTGGCTCAGTGGTTGAGCATCGCCTTTGGCTCAGGTCACAGTGGTGGGATCCTGGGATAAAGTCCTGCATTGGTCTCCCCAAGGGAGCCTGCTTCTCCCTCTGCCTATGTCTCTGCCTCTCTGTGTCTCTCTCATGAATGAAAAAATAAAATCTTTTAATTATTAATTTTAAAAAGCTGCCTAATTTCATAAGGAAGGCTCTATGTATGTAGTTCCTTATCTGCTATTTCATTATTACAGAAGGAAAATTTGATAATGATGTCAATGTGAAATTTAGGTCTAAGTTTTTGAACAATTACACATTTCTGTATATTGTAGTTAGGAAGATTTCTAAAAAGCCATATGGTTATGACTGAAGTCAGTAGTTATACTTTCTATGACATGAGAATGACTCAGGGGCCCACAGAGAATAGCTTCTTTGTCTCTGCCAGTGACCTGTTTCCATGAAACAGCTGTTTATCATGTGGGATGAAATATATGCCATGATACCTAGTGGCTGGAAGAACCTCTGTTCTATGAGAGAAGGCAAATCTCTTCTCTAGCAGATTACTGTCATTTTTATAAATCTAGGAAAAGTCAAAAGAAATAAACAGGACCTACTTCAAGTCACCTGAGTCATGTTAATATTCTGTAGTAAAAATAAAAGTAATCATAGGACTTTGCCAATAAATCAAGCACCTACTGAATTTCTATTTTTTTCAACTTGAAACACTGTACCATACATGATATTTTTGAAACTGAAGCATCACCTAGTTAAACTCATATGGGATAAATTTATTTCAAAAAAAAAATTTATCTCCCAAGTGACAAAGCTTAAGAGAGCTCAAGGACCAAACATATTAAAATAATACTATAATCATGTTAATGATTATATGGATATCAGTTTAAAATAATATTCTTTATTACTGGTCTTTTGTCCTTTCTCTAAAAAGGATTATTTCAGTAGCTATTAAACTGAAGAAATGCTCACTGCTACAAAAACGTTCCATGATTAATTATAATAGTTTTGATTTTGTTTTTAATTATGGTAATTTTAAATAATTATGCTCTATTAAATGGTCTAGAAAATAGTTGTTTTCCAGAATTTAACACCCTGTTCTGGCAGACAGTGTTACCATCGCTCAAGAATTTTTTCTATTAAGTAGAGGAGTAGGGACGCCTGGGTGGCTCAGCAGTTGAGTGTCTGCCTTCAGCTCAGGGTGTGATCCCAGGTCTGGGGGTTCAAGTCTCATATTGGGCTTCCTGTGAGGAGCCTGCTTCTCCCTCTGCCTATGTCTCTGCCTCTCTCTGTGTCTCTCATGAATAAATAAAAATAAAATCTTCAAAAAAAAGGAGAGGATTATTTATAAATACTGTTCACACAGTTTATTCACAATTCCATTTCTATAGAGCAAATCAAGTTTGCTGTGTAGGACCAATCTTTTCTTTGAGGCTCTCTTCTGTGCTTTATGTTATTCTTCACTCAATTTTCTAAAGATAAGGAGGAGAATCTGGTACCAGAAATGTGTACTGCTCCAGACACTCAAATAGATCTTCCATCAGGAGTGTCCTCATCTGAAATACCTCTCTGCTGTTGACTGTTACTGTGTAGAAAACTCTAGCGCAACTGTTTCTGGGAATAAGAGGGAAAGACTCCACAAGAAAGACTAATTGGAAAAAAAAAAAAAAAAAAAGAAAGACTAATTGGTTTTAGCTTTTGGCTCACCTGTCCCTAGTGGCAGTAGAAAGTCATAGAGACTACCTGAAACAATTCTTTAACATTCTTAAAAATCATTATGAGGACATTATCACTCTTCTTTTTCTTGATGCTGTTTGAAGCCACCCAGGTTCCCCTTTATTCACTCATTCATCTCACTCACACTGACCCTTCCTTGACAGATGTAGGAGTTTTTATGTCTGGCCTGGAAGAGCTCAATCTCCTCTCCCTGTGTTCCATAATCTCTCTCAGCTGCCCCACCTTGCTTTGAACAAAGTGGAGAAGTAGTGATGACACTGCTCTATTAGTCTATTTAGTCTCAACCTGCCAGAGCCAATCAGAAATCAAGTGTGATAAGACAGTGCTCAGTTTTACAGTCACCGTCAGAAAGCAATTCTGAGAATTAGCGCTATAGAATTTAAGAAAGATTCATTGCTTTTGATGCTTTGGTTAAGTGAGCCTCCATCTGAAACGGAGTCATTTATAAAAATTCAGGGTTTGCAGTCAGGGTGTCACATCTGTCTCATCTGTACCCTATGAGCCATTTCTTCTGCCACACTCCAAGTCAGGTTCTCATCTGACATAGAAATACTCTGACTTTAATATGCATAGAACCACCTGGGGGAACTTGTGAAGGTTCCCGAGCCCCACCACTTACACACTCAATCATACTCACAGGACATGAGCCCAGTCATCTGCTTTTTAGTTCACTCTACAGACTATTCTCATGCACACTGATGTTTGAAATCCAGACCTAGAGAACAATTGTGATGACTCCTTGATTCCCATTTGCTTTTTTATTATTTCATCTAATTTACCTTAAGTATCGTTGCTAAAATAATGGTCTTGAAAACCTTCAATGGTGTCTTATTGTCTAGTGAATTAAATATAATTCTGCTGGACTTTTAGGGATTTCCAAAAATGTAAGTAAACCTTGTTCTATTTCTAACTTATTATTCACTCTTAACCTCCCCAAAATATATGGAGGATTATTTCATGTTTCTTAAATATTTACCATCCTTTTCCACCTCTAGCATTGCCCATTCTGCTCCCAATTGTTAAATTCTTATCAGTCCTTCAAGTATGCCAAATGCTCCCTCCTCCTTAAAGCTTAATCTGTCTTTCCTAGTTAGGCACAGTCTTCTTTTGAACTCCTCAAATCTCTACATTTAGGTTTATATGGTGATCACTTACCTTATATTAAGATATTAAAATAATGTAAATTATTAGTTACATCTGTATCTATATTTCTCCGTCTCGATTGTAAAATCTTCAAGGTAAAAAATTGTCTTAGTGCAGTTGATACTCAGCATTTGTTCACCTCAAATATGAAATAATTCATGCTCTATTAGTCCTTGACCTTAGCAGAAAGTCATCTATGTTCCACTGAAATTAAGGACTAAACATGTATCAACTGTTCTACATTTCAGGTGGATCTATCTTGAGTGTAAGTTTTGCTTAGAAATTTATTATTATTATTTTTACTCCCATCACCTCATCATTAGTTACCATTTGGGGATGTTTGCATACCTATTATTTTCTGATAAATTTAAATATTGGTAGGTAGACTCTAGTACTGATTTCTACCTTTATTCTTATATATGTGATACTATGAATCTTGCTAAAAACAGATATGTGAAAGGAGGGAGGATAAGAATAAGAGTGTTAAAAAGAAAAAAAATTGAGCTGATAAATCTTTAGACACTTTGTTGATAGCATGTTTCTTAATACAGGTTGAAAACCTACATTTTTTTTTAAAGTATGTAACTAGTTTTTTTTCTAATGAATTAGAATTAAAAATATCTTAAAACATTTTTTAAAACATTTTATTTATTTTGAGAAAGAGAAAAAGGGAGAAGCAGACTCTCTACTGAGGAGGGAACCCAATATGGGGCTCAATTCCAGGACCTGGAGTTCATGACCTAAGCTGAAGGCACACATTTAACTGACTGAGCCACCCAGATGCCCCCAAAATATCCTTTTGTATAAATGTTGTATAAGCACTTTGTGAGTGGCTTTTTGGGATGTAAGAAATAGAGGTGACAGAATGAAAAGGTGGCCTTATGTGGAAGAAAACCTTATGTGGAAGAAATTACGGATGATAAAGGAAGAACACATGTATTCGGAGAGAACTGAAAAGGCCTGAAATGTAAGTTACCTGGAAGAACAGACCAGTGTAAATGTCTATAAATGAAAATTTTTGTTCTGTACCATACACTGAAATATTAGTCATAAGACTATCTCAAAAACTGTACTTTCAAGTCTTAAATACTCTGCATTTTTCCTACCATTCAAGTAAACCTAAAATATTAATCATGAGATTCAGTTTGAAGAACTGAAAGCTTCAAGCAAAGTTTTATTAAAAGAAAAAGTAGAGAGACATATAAAAACAAGAAACATACTTTCAGATAAAATTAAGCTTCAAAGTGTACTTTTAAAATCCTATTTATTAACATTTGTTTTACATGAAGAGTAGAGAACTAGGGACTTTGGAGAATAATGTCCCACATTGCCATTGGTAAAGGTGTTTTTCCTTTTCTTTTTTTTAATTGGAGAGAAGAATTATAATAATTTCTCTCCAACTCATGAAGGTTTCCAAGTCATGCATATTCTGGTAGTCAGCCATGCTGTCACAGATGGTAGGATTTCCTTATTTTTAAAGGCTGAAGAATACTCCATTATATTTATATACCATACTTTCTTTACCATTCAGATGTGAACTAGGGGATAGACTCATCCAAAAATATATGTATTCCTCCTAACATAAACACTGCATAGACATGTTAGTTTTCTACTGCTTCTCTAACAAATTTGCAGGAATGTACTGTTTTAAAATAGCATACATTTATTGTCTTATGGTTCTATAGATCAGTTCTTTAGATGGGAAGTCCAGTATAGGTCTCACTCAAGTAAAATCAAGATATACCGATGATACCAATTGCCAGCAAGGAGGCAGAGCAACAGGAACGTTTTGTCACTGTTAGTGAGAATATAAAATGGCCCAACTAATCTGAAAGATAATTTGGTGGATTCTTACAAATTTCAATATTGTTTCAGTATAAAATCCATTTATGTAGAATCATCAATCCATTTATGTAGAATCATGCTCTTTTGGTATTTACCTAACTTACTTTTTTTCCATAGGTTGTATCCATGCACTGCTCTTATTTTTCTTTTTTAAACAGTTTTATTGAAAGTATAATTGATAAAAAAAGAACTGCACATATCAAATATGTTTAATCTGAGAAGTCTGGACATAGGCAAACACCCCCATCACCACAATTGAGGTTAGAGACTTATTCAACACCTCCCAGAGTTTTCTTCTATTTGTGGGTTTTTTCATGTGTGTGTGATAACATTTAATGTATATTTACCCTCTCACCAAACTGTGAAGCGCATAATATTGTATTGGTAACTACAGGCACTATGTTATACAACAGATCCCTAAAATTTATTCATCTAGCATAACTAAAACTTTATACTCTTGCATAACAACTTACCATTTCCTCCACCCCCAACCCCTGGCAAACACTATTGTATTATCTATTTCTGTGATTTTGACTACCCTGGGTACCTCAAATCAGCTTAAGCACAGAGCATTTGTCCTTCTGTGTGACTGGCTTACTTCATCCAGCATAATGTTCTCCAGGTTCATCCATGTTATCACAGATGGTAGGATTTCCTTATTTTTAAGGCTGAAGAATACTTCATTTTATTTATATACCATACTTTACCACTCATCTGTCAATGGATACTGGTTATTTCCCTATTTGGCTACTGTTATTCCTTCTGCAATGAACATAGGAGTAAACATAGGAATGTCTCTTTGAGATTCTGATTTCAATTTAATAATTTAATTGAGCAAATACTCAGAAGTGAGACTGCTGAATCATATGGTATTTGTACTTTTAATGTTTTAAGGCATCTGTGTATTTTTTCTATAGCTGCCATACCATTTTATGTGCCCACCAACAGTGCACAAGAATTGCAATTCCTCCACAGCCTTAACATTTATTTAGATAATAATCCCAACAGACGTGAATGGATATCTCATTATGGTTTTGATTTGAATGTACCTGATAGTTAATGATGTTGAATATCTTTTCATATACCTATTAACCATTCACTTATTGGAAAACATCTTGGTTGCTTCCTATTTGGGGCCATTATTAATAAAGCTGCCACAATGATCCCCATATAAGTGTTTCTGTGTATGGAAGTTTTCAAGTAAGTCCTTTGCCCATTTTTTTAAAAATAAGATTTATTTTTTTTCACTATTAAGCTTTAAGAATCCCTTACATACTTTGGAAACTAATGCTTTATCAGATATATGGTTTGTAAGTATTTTCTCATTCCATACATTGCCTGTTCATCCTGTTGATTAACACAAATCTTTGTCAAACTGTTTCCAAAACATTAAGAGAAAAAATCCCAAATCCATTTTTTTCCCAAATCCATTTTATGAGGTCAGTATCACCCTGATACCAAAGCCAAACAAGAAAAAAAAAATTGCAGGCCAATATGTCTGATGAAAATAGATGCAAAAATTCTCATCAAAATACTAGCAAAGCAAATTCAAGACCACATTAAAAGGATCATACACCCATGAGCAAGCTGGATTTATCCCTAGAATGCAAAGATACTTCAGTATATGCAAATCAAGGTGATAACAGCACATTAACAGAATGAAGGATAAAAATAACATGATCAGAGCAATAGATGTAGAAAAAACATTTGACAAGTTCAGCACTCTTTTATAATAAGAACACTCAATCAACAAGAAATACAAAGAACTCAACATAATAAGGGCCACATATAACAAGCCACAGCGAACATCATACTCAACGGTGCAACGTTGAAATCTTTTCCTCAAACATCAAGGACAAGACAATGTGTCCATTCTCACCACTTCTAGCCAACATAGTACTGACAGTCCGAGCAATTACAAAAGAAATAAAAAGTACCCAAATAAGAAATAATCAGGTAAAATTATCTATTGGCAGATTAGATGATCTTATAAGTAGAATACTATAAGGCTCCACCAAAATCTGTTAGAGCTCATCAACAAATTCAGTGAGGTTACAGGATTAAAAAAAGGGTGGGGGGGATCTGTGGGTGGCTCAATGGTTTAGCGCTGCCTTCAGCCCAGGGTGTGAATCCTGGAGACCCGGGTTTGAGTCCCATGTCAGGCTCCCTGCATGGAGCCTGCTTCTCCCTTTGCCTGTGTCTCTGCCTCTCTCTCTGTCTCTCATGAATAAATAAATAAAATCTTTAAAAAAAAAAAAAACTGACAGCAACATACAAAAACCAGTTGTGTTTCTATAAACTAACAACAAACCATGTGGAAAGGAAAAAAAGGGAAACAATTATATTTACAACAGCATCAAAAATAATATAATACTTAGGATTAAACTTAACCAAGAAGGTGAAAGACTTGTAGCTAATATCTACAAAACATTGATGACAGAAATAAAAGACAAAAATAAGAAGACATCCTGTGCGCATAGAATGGAAGATTTAATATTGTTAAAATGTCCATACTGTCTAAAGGGATCTATAGATTTAATACTATTCCCATCAAAATCCCATTGGCAGTTTTATAGAAATAGAAAAAACAAATCCAAAATTTGTAGGAAACCATAAAAGCCCACAAATAGTGAAAGCCATTTTGAAAAACACACCAAAGCTGGAGGCATCACACTTCTTAATTTTAAAACATATAGTAAAGTAGGTATACAGTACAGCTACAGTACTATGTCACAGGCATAAAAACAGACTTACAGACCAATGAGATAGAACCAGAGCCCATAAGTAACCCCACACATGTACATCAACTCATCTTTGACGAGGATGCCAAGGACATAGAATGGGGAAAGGATAATCTCTTCAACAAATAGTACTGGGAAAATTGGTTATCCATATGCCAAGAGAAAAGAAAAGAAAGAAATGAAATTAGGCCCCACCTTATGCCATACACAAAAGTCAACTCAAAATGGATTAAAGATTTCAACATAAGACCTGAAATTGTAGAACTCCTACAACACCACATAGGAGAAAAACTTCTTGACATTGGTCTTATAAATGATTTTTTTGTGAGTCGAATGCTAATAGTGCAGAAGACAAAATAGACAAGAGCTAGTACAAATTTAAAAACTTCCAGTAGCAAAGGAAACAGTCACTGGCATGAAAAGGTCAACTACAGAATGGGTGAAAATATCTGAAAACTATCTGATAAGGAATTAACTTCCAAAATATATAAGGAACTTCCACAACTCCATAGAAAAAAAAAAATCCGATAAAAAATGGGCAAGGACTTGAAAACTTAGTTGAAAACTCATGGCCACACAAACACTTTCACATTAATCATTATAGCAGCCTTATTCTTAATTGCCAAAAATAGGAAGCAACCAAAATGTCCTTTAATAGGTGAATGGGGGAAAAAAGTTGTACATCCATTCAATAGTCTTTGCTAATAAAAAGTAATGAACTATCAAACCATGCAGAAACGTGAATCTGAAATGCATTTTGATAAATGAAAAAAAGCAGTTTGCAAAAGCTGCAAACTCCATAATTTCATTTATAAGACATTCTAGAAAAGGCAAAACTGTAAAGATAATGAACACATTGCTAGCGGTTAGGGGGATGTTAAATTGGTATAGCACAAAAGTTTTTAATATAGATTAAACCACTCTATATAAAAAAGGAATAGTGGATATATGGCACTATGTATTTATAAAAACCTTATTATTATTAATAAAAATCTAGTTGTTTCTCCAGGGATAGGTATTAACGATTCTGAGGTCACTGTACATGTACACTGAAATCAAACAATTAAACTGAAATGGATAGTGGGAGCAAGTTTTCTCACAATTGGAGTAGGAGATTACAGATAAGCAAGGGGAAGAGACTAGAATGATCCATGTAGTGATGGATGAATGTTGGAGACCTCCACATGAACTCATTTTCAGCTCAGTATCAATAAATATTGTCCCATATAAAAATTTATAGGTATGTATATGTACACAAGTTAGTGTTTACGTATATATTTCCTTCTTATGCCACCTGAAGAGGCCTAAAAGCAATGGCTCCCTGGTAGCAATGAGCCCACCTGACATTCAGATCTTGGTTTATATTATCGTTCACCAATACAAATAACCAGAGCTTCTTGGGGGGGAAAGACAACTGATTCTGGGACTGATTCTAGGGTCAGAAAAACTACAAGAGGAAACTGGAGCATCCTGAATTGTCAGAAAGTAAGGCAACACTGAAAACAAAATAAACAAACAAACAAAAAAAATAAGGAAAATAAAACAAAACCACAGTAATGTGAGTAGGTCAACAGGACATAGGAACAAACTTAAAGAACTCCCAGTGGCTTAGGCAGAACAAGTTATCAACAAAATAAAGTAGTGTTGCATTATAAACCAAAGTATGAGTCATGAGTCCATACTGCTATAAATCATTTACTCAAAAAATAGAGAACAATCTGTACATAATTCCAAATAATTTACACAGATATTCCATATTCAAGAAGGTAGAACCTAACTCTCCACTCTTTATGTATGGGTTGCATATTATAGGTTTCTTCCAAAGACTAGAGTATGGAAAAAAAGAAAAGAATTTTACAGTGGAGAGAACTGACCAATACAGTCTAGCCAGGTGATCAAGGGATTCTCCTGCCTTTTGCCATACCATTAAACAAGAAGGAACAGAGATAATGGAAGAGACAAATGCACAATTTGTGTTGTTGCTTCCAAATGTAGCCATGCTCAGATATTCATCAGGTCCAGACTCCAGTCCCCAAATACAGCTCACCCAAGGCTTCTCAGGAAATCTTCAGATGAGTTTCAGTAGTGGTGGAATAAATCCAAACTGAGAGATATTGAGAATAAGTACTGAGCCAGAGTGTGAAAATTTTCTGTCTCAAAGTTTGGCTTTGACCCTGTGACTGGCAGAGAGTCAGCCTCCTATTTTCTGTTGTGGGCCACAGCATGCCCTCCCCTCCACCCCACAGTGTCCTCAGAAGCATCAAAAGAATGTCAGGGGAAACCCAGATCAGAAGTCAACAACTAAGCAAATGTCTCTCAAAATGAAGGGAACTGAGGGGGAGAATTTGCTCCTTGGTTGGCTCCAGAGAATGTGGCCTCAGAGGGTTGCGTTATCAAGTTTCATAAACTTATTTGTTTTGTTTGGGGAAATGAGATAGTTGCTTTATTCATTTTCTATTGCTGTTGTAAAAATTAACAGAGATGGGGCAGCTTACAACAACATGGATTTATGCTCTTATATTTTTGGAGGTCAGAAGTCCAAAATCAGTTTCAATGAGCTACAAACAAGATGTTGGCAGGCCTGAGTTCTTTCTAGAGGCTCTGGGACACATGTATTTTCTTCTCTATCCTCTAGAGGCTATCAGCATTTCTGGTTCAAGGCTGCCCTTCTCCATCATAACCTGAAACAACAGGCTGAGTCGTTCTCATGTTGCCCTCTCTGATTCTCTGCAGCTGCAGAAAGCTCTTTGCTTTAAAGAACGCATGTGAGGGGCAGCCCGGGTGGCTCAGCTGTTTAGCACCTGCCTTCAGCCCAGGGCCTGATCCTGGAGACCCGGGATCGAGTCCCACTCGGGCTCCCTGCATGGAGCCTGCTTCTCCCTCTGCCTGTGTCTCTGCCTCTCTCTCTGGGTCTCTCATGAGTAAATAAATAAAATCTTTAAAAAAAAAAAAAAGAACGCATGTGATTAGATTGGGCCCACCTAGAAAACGCAGAATACCCATCCCAACCATTCTTAAGATTAACTTCCATCATCTGTGCAAAGTCCCTTTGACATATAAAATAACACTCATCAGTTCTAAGAATGAGAACACAGACATGGAGGGGGGCACTTTGGCACACCTGAGCATTGTCAATTCATATGTATCTGTAGTTATTCACTAGATTATTAGCTCCCACAGACATTTCAAACACATGTTCTTCAAAACTAAATTCATCTTCCACCAAATGTGTTTCTTCCTTGATGGGGATATGTCCAACCAACAACTTAAGCTTGAAGCTGAAAAACATTTTCCTGCAATCCTTTATCAGATTGGTAAATCTGCTCATTTTAATTCCAATATTTCTTCAATCTATCCGTGCCCTGCACCTCTGCTACCATTAACTACACTTGTGCATTTGTCATTTACCTGAAAAGAAAGTGCTTCTTAATTAATGGGGTCTGGCCTTTTGCTAGTTGATGTGAATAAGGTACCCATGTTGCCCACCTTAATGAAATTTACAGAAAAGCCTGGAAAACACACATATATAAATAAATAAACATGTATAATAAACATGTATAATAAATGCCCTGGAAGAAGACATTCCTGATCCTTCTAATCAGGACCCATGGTGAAGTTTTCAAAAACTGAAGTTAAAAATTTGTGAATTTTCTAGAAAGATGCTATCAAGTTAATATCATGAATTTGTGTGTCCTCCTTGTGCAGGGACCATGCTAATCTTCTCTGTATTGTTCCAATTTTAATACATGTGCTGCCAAAGGGAGCACAAGCTGACTAACTTAACTGCAGTAAAATTTAATACCTTTATGGATATGTCACTTTTCCTTGATTCTATAATATAAATATGGGAAAGAAGACTGTGAAATTCTTTGTTAAATATGGCAACTTACTCTTAATAAAATCAAGCTAAAATGGCTTTTTGAATTCATCTTGATAAATCGTTGTCCAAACGGAGTTAACTTTCGGACTAGATATAAAGAATCCCACACTAGATATAATGAATCAGAATGGCTAAGGTCAGGCCTGTGAGATGTATTTTAAACAAGTAGCCCATGAGTTGTTGTACACATTAACATTACGAAATTATTGAACCAATTTCAACTCACCAATACTCTGTTCCATTTCCAGGTTCTATAGTCTCCACATTCCTCAGCTCTGACTTCTTTTTGTCTCCAAAGTCTGGAACAGCAGATAGGATCCTCACCCTAGGACTCTCTGACTCTCCTTTCATGGACACATCTCTGACCAGAGCTGGGAAAGTTTCTCTGCTTTGAGAGAAAGACACAACTGATTAGATTGTTTCCATCTGGATAATCCAGATTTCTCTCCTTGGTTCAGGTTTCCTTCAAATTAATTCCACCTCTATAAAGTTCCTTAAACCATGTAAAGCAGCAGAATCAAAAGTTCCAGGCCTTAGGAGGCAGGCATCTTTGAGGAGAGAGGGACATAATTCTTCCTGCCACTATATACATTGTGTACTAAGGGCCCCCCTTTTTTGTTGTTGTTGAAGTAGAATTTATACATAATGTTACATTAGTTTCAGGTGTACAATCTAGTGATTCAACAATTCCATATGCTATGCTGAGAGTCCTTTCTTAGCTGCCACACATTAAGTACTGTATTGATCATTAGTACATTCATTTTATCCAACTAGAAACAAGAGTGGAGAGAAAACTTTCAAGAGACATACCAATGAGACATTTTACTACTCAACTTTTGATCCAAAATGGAGTCTTGAATTCAAAGAGAGAAACTGTGTCTTTCAATATTCTACATAGGTCTCTATTTGACTTCTAATAGTAATATGCACCTAGTTAAATGCATATAAAAATGCATATAAATGATATAAAAGTTAAATAAATGGCCAATTGCTTAATAATTCTTATAGGAGCTCATATGGCTATAGGATCTTAAAGTATTATTTTAGTAAGTAATAACTGAATTAGGATTCTCCAGAGAAATAGAACCAATAGGATATGTTATGGAGATTTAGTATGAGGGATTGGCTTACACAATTATGTAGGTTGAGTCATCCCACAACTTGCTGTCAGCAAGCTGGGGACCCAGGGACAATGAATGGTGTAGTTCCAGTCCAAACCCAAAGTCTTGAGAACCAGAGGAGCCAGTGACATAAATCCCGATCTAAGTCTGAAGGCCCAAGAAATTGGAGCACTAAAGTCTGAGGATAGGAGAAGATGGATGTCCTACTTTAAGCAAAGAGCAAATTCATCCTTCCAACACTTTTTTTTAAATCTATTCAGGCCCTTCAAGGGTTAGATGATGCCTACCTACATTGGTGACAGTGGATCTTCTTTATTCAGGCTACTAATTCAAATGCTAATTTCTTCCAGACACACACACAGATACAACCAGAAATAGCATTTTACCAGTTCTCTGAGCATCCCTTAGCTCAGTCAAGTGGACACAGAAAAGTAGCCGCTGTTATCAAATGTCTGTAGTGTGTTTGCAGATCTCTGATTTGGATTATCCTCTTTGCCCATGTATCATCCTAGCATCAACACAAAAATCAAACATGAAGACTTCTACACATCCTACAATTCTTATTTCAGCATAGTCTCCTAGAGTAAATTGTCATCAGCTTTTAAAGTTTGAGGCATACTGGCTTGTACTGTTGGTGATATATGTTTTTGTAGTTTTGTGGCAAGCTTAGGAACTCTCTAAGGAGTTATGGATTGAAGCTTAGGAGACATTGAACTTGAGATGTTGAAATTTTTTGTGAGAAGATTGATTGGTTTGTAGTATAGATTAGGAGTAAAAGAAATGAAAGGCAAATGAATTAAGACCTGCTTTATTTTCAAACTGACCGCAGTTCTTTTAGACAAGAAGGACCTCCTGACACTTTGAAGAGGAAGATGCCATAATCAAAGCTATATAAACAGCAGTGCAACAAGGTAAAATCTCCCCAAGGCACAGTGCACTCCTTGTTTGTGCAAACTTACAATCCTCTACCCAGGAAACCCCACAATGACATACTGTTGTCATCACACTACTCAGAGATAAACAAATCCAGTACAGATGTGCATTTGTGGGAAGATGTTCATACACTTCATTTGAACTTCTCTGCTTACCATTAAGATTCAAGAAATCTTGGTTGGTTGGTTTCAGATGGAAGTTTGGTGAGGCAAGCACAAAGGAGCATGTAACTATACTTACTTTCACCCTTGAGCACCAAAGTGAATTAAGTTTGTATCAGGAAGGATTAAAACAAATACTTTTCTAAATGATGCAGTGCTCTGAAATACAGGAACATGTTCCAAAAAATGATTGCGCTGAGCCCATAAACAGGCATTTTATTACATAAAGATCTCCATAAAAGAATGGGTTAAGGAAGTCTACTGTCATGCCAATCCCATTGTTATAAATCTCTTTAAATCTACTTGATGTCATCGAAAACGTATTTGAAAGGAGGATATGTTACCCTTGTCTGTTCAACAAGATACCAGAAATTTTCCCCCACATGCATTTCTTGATTAAAGCTCAGATGTCTTTCCCCGAGCTGACTGCATCATCAGAGAATGCTTTTAGTGGATTCTCAAATATTTCCTAAAGGATTCCTGAATGTTGAACTAGCTGTGATAACACAGTAGCAACAGAGGGTATCCAACATCAGGCACGATTTAATAAGGAGACTTGGCTCATGTCTCCCCAATGTTTCTGTGTGCATGACAATTCATCAGTGGCTTTGTCATACAAGTACCTCATCGGGCATCCTTTTCTCCCCGTTGTCTCTTATTCCTAGAGGAGTACTGGAAACAGACAAAAGCTTTTTCCTTTTCTCTCTCCCTAATCCCAATGCTTCATGTGACCTCAGCCCATGACAAGTGTAATGTAGCTTACTAGAAAGAAAAAAATTCAAATGTCAAAAGATGAAATCAGTTGGGCAGAGCTGAGCAGTGAGTTAGAGATTGAAAAACAAAAATCACAGTAAACTTACCCACTACAAACCTTTGACAGAACACAGATGCCTGTGAAATTGGCATCTCCACTCCTAACTCTTAACATGTTCCAGACATATTCTCCTGGCTGCCCTTAAACATCTGCAGTCCCATAATAGCCATTGTCCACAAACAGAAGTAGCTACTTTTCCTCTCATTCATTTTTTTTCACTGTAATCGTTTTTGCCACTTTTACCATCATTCTTCCCAGACTAGACACCTTGAAACCATCATTTGGCAAAATATGTAATAGACTCTCAATTTCTTTTAGATGTTCAAAGTTTCATAGTTTAGGCATGTTCTAGAAGCTTAATGACTTCTAGATGGAGCTTAACCTCGTGAACCAAACTGGGAAAGACACCTATTTTTGAAATCAATCATTAAAAACTTAAAGATATAAAATAACTGGAATATTTAGAGGTGGTGAAAGAGGACTTCAACTACTTCCATTTTGACCTCGGTCTGTACTTTCTAATTGATTAAGTTCTTCTTTCCAGCTTTTCTCTTAACGCAGGCAAAAGACCATGAAGGCAAAGCACCTCCTAATGGGAACTGAAACTACCCCCTTAAGCGTAAGACTGCCCTGACCCAGCAAGACCCCATGTGACTGACCCTGAGACAATGATCAATTTGACCTTCACTCCCCACTTGATGTACCCACTGGCTTTTGTCGCATGTTTTCCTTATATAAACCTGGAAGTATTTTTGGCACTTTGGAGACAGCCTTTGAGAAGTTAATCCATTGTCTTCCTGGTGTTGATCTCAGTGAAATAAATTCCTTTCTGGTTTCACCACCACTGGTTTTTCTGCTTTTGGATTTTGTTAGTGGCAGGTGGCCAAACCTTATCTGTTTGGGACCCCTGGAGACAGGTGTTCTTGCTCTCTTGTGCTTCAGCTGCAGTGGTCGGGAAGTGACAACAAAATCATCAATACCAATAGTATTGAAGGTGCTTTACAATGTCAATATTTGGGCACCTGGGTGGCTCAGTGGTTGAGCATCTGCCTTTGGCTCAGGTCATGATCTCAGGGTCCTGGGATTGGGTCTCCCTCTGCCTATGTCTCTTCCTCTCTGTCTCTCATGAATTAAAAAAAAAAATCTCTACAGTGTCAATATTTTTCACACATGTAACTAGTATTTGAATGAGACACCTCCTTTGAATGAGTTTTTTTAATGATCTATATTCCTCTGAAGACCTAAGAAAAATCTTTAATATAACTGCAATAATAAAGTCATTTTAAGATATCTATCTGTATCCTTTACTCACATAAATCTCTATTTTTATGATGTGCATCCCTCTAAGGGCTGCATTGATGGTTATGAAAACAGCAGGAAGAGAACAACTGTAACATTCGTTTCTAGTCACCATCCTCATTCACAGCTCTGACATTTTCCCTCTTTGAGATTTGCTTCTATGGTGCATTCCAATTGGGTGGGGGCCAGCAGCATGGGCAGGATAGCAAGGGAGAGACTGTCCACCATGAGGTGGTGGTGAGGGGCTCTAGTTACAGGGTGGAGTGAGGAAATATGGGGATGTGTGCAATTTTCCCTTTTTTGGTAACTCTGCCTGGTTGTAAGTAGTCCATTCGTTAGTTATGGCTTATGGCATTTTGAGGTAAGACACTTAATGAGCCTGTTTGTATTCAGGTCAAGGGTCACTGAGGCCCCTTTTGCCTTGTGGAAATTTCTATTGCTCTGTCTTTTACCTAAAAGGCTTCTATAGCACTCATTAAGATGAGTTGGTTTTTATTCAAACAAGGGCAAACATGTTGCTACACTGCCCTTGAGAATGGAGCAAGTGAAAATGGCCTAAACTTTTACATAAGAATGTGAAAACTGCGTGGCTTAAGTGTACTTGAAGGCAAAGAGAGGACAAATTGTTCTCTCAATATTCCTTTTGTTCAATTGATTGAATGAAATTACTGATGTTATTATAAGTGTTTAATATAAAATTATGAGACCTATCACAGAAAATTAAAAGTGTTAGTTCCCCAAGAATAAGTTCAATAATTCAGTTTGTTTCCATCAAATAGGCATAATTTGCCCATTTGGGGGAAGACTAACACAACCCACCATGTAGATAAACATGTATTATCTTGGGGTGGGGGTGGAAGGTGGAGTTTAAGCCTATGGTGAAGCAAAAGGCTAAGCACCATAGGAAACATCTCTTTCATCCCATAGGGGAACAAACCAAGAAAAGAAAAAAAGTTAAAAATAGATTACAATTACAAATCCTATTTTCTATAATGTGTCCTTAATCCAATGATCTCTTCTCACAATACAATGAAAATGCTGTACCCAAAAATACAACACAATAAATATCACCCTTCATACTTTCCAAGACATATTAATGCTGATTCTTTCTAGACAATTTAGATTTCCTCTATGAGAAAGGAAGGACAGTTCTTTAATTCTCTTTATTCGGGGAGAAAGACATATTCTGGTAAAATGGTTCCTTGGTATTCCATGGAAGATATTCAAAATGTTTCCTGATATTTATGCCTTATTTAGCCTTGTAAACTACAATAAATCAACAATTGCATCAGGGTAATAGATTCTAGGATGTTAGGAAACAGTATGTCACTGCCATACTACAATATCACACCCATACATATCTCATAATCTCAGGGAGATTCCAACCGTCACTGTCACTGCAGATATTTCATTAATGCCAAGAGTGCAACTATAACATGTGTATGGAAAGATATACCATACAAGCAACCACTACCATATACTGCTCTAATACTGGAACTGGGGGAAAAAAAAAAAGCCTGAAAGTATTCAAATGGGCATCAGTGGTTCATGAGCAGTTTTGTTCAATTCACTCCAAGCTTCAGCTCCTTTTGGTCTGGTATTTTGGCTCTTATACTTCCTTAAAACTACTGACCTTCCCATACTTGACTGTGAACTATGACTGAACTTCCACCCACTTGAATTTCTTTTCTTCGTCTGTTTTGACGCATGATCTAAATCCTGGTACCCAAGAAATGATTCCTCCCTTCCTCTTTGATATCACTAACTTTTGCTTGTGCTTAGTACTTCATGAAATACTACTATCTGATCAGATTGGGAGTCTGTTGAGTAAATTGAAATTAAGCAATATATGAGGCAATCAGGGAGCAAATGAATCATGAAATAATGAATGACTACCATTTGCTTAGGAACCTGCTAGATCTTGTGATGCTGCAATGACTGAGCCTATACTCAGAGGTCTTGGAATCTATCTAGGGAGACTAGACTAACACATAAGAATAAGGTAAGACAGTCTAGTCATGAGCCAGATGGTACATTCCAGAGTTGCCATGCTGTTAAGGTTCAAAGGAAGAGCATCAATGGAGTCTAGAACTATTAGAAAAGGCATAGCAAAAGAGATAAGCCTAAACTAAATAATGAGGAAAAGAGAGGATTCAGATAGGTAAAAAGAACAAATATTCCAAGCAACGTGAATATAGTGAATAAAGGCAAAGACATGAAAATACAATGGTGAGTTCTCAAAGTGCTAATATAATGTGTGTATGTCACCAGTGGCCAAAGCAGAGGGAATCTACCTAAGAGTTACAGGTGAGCCTGGATAAAGGCACCTGGTTGGCTCAGTCAGTTAAGTATCCAGCTCTTGATTTTGACTCAGGTCATGATCTGACAGTCATGAAATAGGGCTCTGAGCTGGGTGAGGAGCCTGCTTGGGATTCTCTCTCTTCCTCTGCTCTTCCCTCCCATTACTTGTATTCATGTACTCTCTCTCTCTCAAAAATAAACAAAAATCAAGTGATCTTGAATATATAAGGAGAGGCCCACCTCTTGATAAAATTTTGTTTTAGAGATAACAGATGATTATTTCAGGCTAATGAAGAGATGTATTAGGCTAACAGATGCCTGTGTAATAAAGAAGCTCCATAATCTTAGTAGTTTAATATAATAAACATTTCTTACTTATATGAAGTCCAAACCAAGTGTCTGTGATTGGAGACAAATTTGTGTTTGGATTGATTGAATAGATGATGCCATAGCTCATGTACAACTTTCTGCCAATGTATATTTCTTACAAATTCACTCAGCAAACATCTTTTCAGGATCTACTGTATACCAGGCACTGTGCTTGACTGACACTGGAAATCCTGACTGAGGCAAAAGGCACAGTGTCTGCCCTTGAGAGCCCTCAGCTGCCAAGGAAACCAGACAACAAGAAAACAAATGAGTATTACACTGTCTGCTGTGGAACACAAAGGAAGGAAGTATTTCATAGATTGTGGAAGCACAGAGCTCAGATTACAGCCTGGTAGGGAGAGTTACTTGACTGTCCAATGGGAACAGTTGCTCTAGTAAGTGCTTGAAATAAACATTGTAAATCCCCTGAGTTCAGTGGAAAAAGACCTGACTTTTATCTATCGATTCTTATCAGCTACAAAGATACCTGCCATGCCACTGCCCTCCAAATTGGGGTGATTATTTTTCTGTGTCTTCTTGTGGCATGATAAGCGTATCCTAATTTTGATGGCCACTCTTGAATGCAATGTCATCAGTTTTACACAGGTGTATCACAACTGGGAATAAAAACTAGGTTTTTATTCTGCTGCTCCCAATGACAAGGTGTGTTTGTCTTGGAGACTCATCAGGGCTTTAGTTTTCTCCTTGTACAAAAATTTATGAAGTCCTTTCCAGCTCCAGCTTGAAACACATACTTCCAATATTCTGTTCAAAATTTTAATTCCTCTCGGAACATGTCTCTACAGTGTAATGTATTCGACACTGTCACGGTATTTACATAGTTATATACATAGAAACCGTAGAGTGCTCTGGTTTCCGGGGTGAGATCTGAAGTCAGACTGACTCAGTTCAAATCCTGCAAAATATTCTTTTTAGTTCTGTGGGCAAAGTAGTAAATCTCTTTTTGTGTCTTAGTTTCTGTAAAGTGGTTATAATAGGACTTATGTCGTTTGGTTGATATGAAGATTAAATATGCAGAGGGTCCCAAACCTTCTTTGTTCACAGATCCCTAAGCTAAGTGTCTCCATAATTCCTTTTCCTGTGTCCCTAAACCAAATGAAATACCAAATAGTCTTATCTCTTAAGTAACTATTTCCAAGGCAGCCCAGGACGCTCAGCGGTTGAGTGCTGCCCTTCAGCCCAGGTCATGATCTTGGAGTCCTGAGATCGAGTCCCACATCAGGCTCCCTGCATGGAGCCTGCTTCTCCCTCTGCCTGTATCTCTGCCTCTCTCTCTCTCTCTCTCTCTTTCTCTCTCTGTGTGTATGTGTGTGTGTGATGAGTAAATAAATACAATCTTAAAAAAAAAAAGTTTTAAGTAACTATTTCCAAACAACCAGTAAGTATTTGTGTCCTAACAACTTATAGGAATAGCCACTGGAAAGTATAGAACATATATATATATATTTTTTAAACAGTACTGCAAAGATAAAATATGATTGCCAGGAATATATATAATCTAAGGTTGAATTTGAAACAGCCTGAGCTAGAAGTTACCACAGTGTCCAACAGTTTTCAGGTCCCACACTATGTCTCTTAAACATTTGAAATTCCTCAGAGCCTCTGTGAGTTTCTACAATGATCCACTGGTACACAGTTTGGGAGTCACAGAGCTAAGTCTTATAAAGCAAGTAGAACAGTGCCTGCCACATACCAGCATTCAATAAATGTTAGCTCCTTGTCGATTTTATCTCTGATTCAAACAACAACCTACTGAGGTAAGTTTAAATTTTATTGCAGCTATCTTGAGATGCAGGAAACAGTTCCTAGACGGTCAAATATTTTACCCACTGACGTTAGGAAGTAGAGAAAATAGACTTTTCATTAAGGTTTACCTGGATCCAAAGCCTACATAAATTCTTTCTAATATATCAGACTGCTTTCTTTTAGTTCAAGACCTAACTACACTGATACTTTTAAACTTTAAGTGTGTATCCATGTAGGCGACATATTAAGATAGGTATTTCCCCCATCCCTGAAGAGCAGCTGCTCTGTTATACTCTATCAATAGATTTAAATTTGCATGTTAAATTATGTTACATTTCAAACAGAAGAGCACAAAAGATAACATATAACTGCTACCAAAATTTCACAGATGTGGACATTTTCTTTGTTTCAAAATCTTTAAAGTAATGAAACAAAGTTATGCTCTTCCATAAAGATGGTAGCCTCTACCTATCCCTTCTTTATTCCTCCCTCCTCAGAAGGAACCACTAATCTGAAGCTGGTATCATCACTACACACTTTTTTTTTTTTTTTTTTTTTTTTTGCTATATCTACCAACCATGCACACTCTGGGGGACTGAGATCTATGTATTTATGTTTTCTTTCCAATATTGCATCCTCAGTTCCCTGAAAAGAGCCTAGCAGGCACCGTAAAGATTTTTGGAATGATTAAACTATAGAGGTGTTGTGTTGTTCCTATTTTTAAATACAAATCAATATTATCACATTATGTATTCTCTTGCAGTTTGCTTTCTTCCAACATTATGTTTCTGGGATCAATCATATTGATGTGTGTAGATCTAGTTCATTCATTTTAACTGCTATGTAGTATCTGCTTATATGAACAAACAGCATATTATCCATCTGTTCCCATAGGGACATTTAGATTTTACTGTATTAAAAGATACTTCATTAAATATTGTTGTACAAATTATAGTGATATTGAGATATTTCCCCAAATTAACCATTTTCATAAAATTTACTATTATGATAAATCCAAGTATTGGTGGTAACTCATACATTGCTGGAGGGAGCTTGGCAAAATAATTAATTGAATTCAAGATACTTAGATCTCATGATCTATCAAGACCACTTCTAGATATAGGGTGCCAAGGACCTGAGTACAGGAAGGTTCAAGCTCAAATATTTTTAATATAAATGTTATTTTCTATTTTCTCTTTTTTTTGTTATGTATTAATTCATAACAGATTTATTCCAAAACTTAGTGCCTAAAAATAGCCAGTTTATTACAATCGTGGATTTTGTGGGTCCATGACTTAGAAATGGAATGGCAGGGACAGCTGTATGGGCTCCATGATGAGGCCTCAGCTGGAAGGACTTGAAACCTGGGAGTGGAAATCATCTGGAAACATCTTTATTTACATGCCTGACAGTTGATGCTGGCTGTTGTCAGGAAACTCAGCTGGAGCTCCTTAGATAATCCGCATGTACCATCTTCATGTGGCCTGGGCTTCCCCACAGCATGGTGGCCTCAAGCATCCTCTCCGGAGGCTCAGAGTCTCACTGCAGATTGTCCCAAGACAACCAGGTAGAAACCGCACCATTTTTATACCTATTCTCAGAAGCCACATGGCATTCCTTTTACCATGGTCATTGGCCCACCCAGATTAAAGCACTTCCACTATAGACACAGGCCCCCCAGATTGTAACAGAAGAAACAAAGACCTCATTTCTCAATGTTGTAGCCATTTGGAGGGAAGAATAACATCTGCTCTATCTCTCTGGCCTTCTTCCCCACTCCCCCACTCTTCTCTCCATCTCCATTACGTTCCCTGAAATCATTAGGCATTTGGGCCTCTGTAAAAATCTATATGTCAGGTCTAACTTCTAACTCATGCTATCTTTCATTATTATTATTATTTCCATGTGTAAAATAGTATTTTTATCAGCCTTATCCACTACATACTATTATGTCAAATTTATTTCCCTAAATGGTTTTGCTCTTGAATGATAAACAAGTGACACAAGCATTTACTTGCTGTATTCCTACAGGCCTTGACCTGTTGTGCCAGACATGATTACCTTTCATGATTTAGCCTTTTTACTTCTGTAGCAGGTTCTGCTCTTGTTAGAGCTAGATAAAATTAATATTTGTTCCATTATTATTTTGCTATCCTTTGGTAGAAAACATATCTCATGGCTTTAGATTTTATACTTCTATTTTTAGTAAGCGCATGCATGACTTCCCAAGTTGCCCAGCATGTTCTGGACAATCTTAGAATTTTCCTTTGTATTTTATTTTAGATTTTACATATCAGCACACTGCCTTCTGAAATAAATTGCCAGCCTTTCAACCTAAAACAAATTACATTAGCATCTTTAAACATCAACTCAGAAAACCCTTGTTCTTCTAAAATTAATTTGCTGTTCCTTAGGGGTTTCCCCATGGGTTGTGGTATATTCAAATGCCCTAGATAACTGTAGGGATTTTCCAACCTCGTGAGTGGGTTTGACACTCAGAAATTAAAATTTTTAATTATGCATGGCACTTAACATCTTTTTTTCTAGATCATCTAGGATATTCAAGGCTTTATTTGACACTTGATTTTAGAAATGACTTTTGGCCTAATTAATAGAATATCTCTTTTTCTTCTTGCCTTGTCAAGTCCTTGAATCTACTGTAAGGCATTTGGTCATATTTTTTAAATCTTAGTGATCATATTTTATGTTTTTTTTTTAAATGAAGTCACTGTAAAGATTTTGTGAAAAAGTATATGAAGAGTCAAGAAGAAAGGCAATGAAAAAAGAAGGAAGTCAATGGCAAAAGTGTTGAAATCAAAGACTAAGCAAATTATCTAGCTCTTTCAAGTGGGCAGCAAGAGATGCTCTTTCTCCTCTCTCAACATTCTATTCTAGCTGCACCAAGCCATCAGCATTTCCCAAGGCACTCGGCCCTTCATGCCTATCCCTACACATACAGCTTATGATGGCTAGAATGATCTTCCTTTTCCTTCTGACGAAATCCTACTCTCAGCTCAAATGCTATTTTCTCTGTATCAAATCATGGTTTCTGTTTTAAGCATATAGTTATTTTCACATCATACTGAATAGCTATTTCTGTGTCTATCTCTCCCACAGAGTTCCTCAGGCCTGGACCCATGTTTATTGATGTCTGTAATCCTAGTACCAGACAAATGTTTGCTCAATTTATGTATAATAAATGACTACATTTATGACCTTAAGTAAGTGACTTAAACTATGTGTGCCTTCTGCATTATAAAATAGAAATAATAATTATATCTAATTCAAAAGACTGTTTTGAGGATTAAATGAAATAATCCATGTAGAACACAATGCCTAACACGTAATTTATATTCTGTGAATATTAGGCTGTTGTTATATATATTTTTGAAAAATATTGGATTAATTACCATTATCCTATAATTATAAGTGGTAATGAAAATGAATGTTTTGGGGCACCTGGGTGGCTCAGTTGGTTAAGTGTCTGACTCCTGATTTCAACTCAGATCATTATTGCAGAGTTGTGGGATTAAGCCCTGCATCGGGCTCCACACTGAGCACTGAGTCTGCTTGTCCCTCTCCCTCTGCTCCTCGCCATTCGTGTGTTCCCTTTCTCTAAAATAAATAAATAAAATGTTTAAAAAAAAAGAAGAAAATGAATGTTTCATTTTTTAAGTTGTTTTTTTTTTTTATCTGCCAGATGGTCTAAATACCAATGTTAAACAAATAGACGTGTTTACCACTACAATGAAATATCTATCTATGGGAAGACTGTACAGAGAATCTTCTCTCTCTGTAACAAAAATGCCAATTTTCAATGTGACATCATAAAGTTCCAAAAGGGAAAAATACTCAAAAGAATTGTTAATACTCTTAGCCATCAATGTATGCTCTGTTTGACTCTGGGATCTCACACGTCTTTCTGGTAACTCTTTTATCAGCTGTCCTTTATCATATAAACCATTAGATGTGTCTCATGGTTTAAATTTTTCACATTAAAAAATCAGAACAGATTAATTCACCTATAGTAGCTATTTTTACTATAGATAATTGTTATGAGTAAATAAAGCTTATAAGAAGACACAGGCTACAACCTGTAGTCGCTGATTCTAAAAGCAGAGCATGTTTTGATGAGAATATTTCTTAAAAATAACAAAGGAATTAAAAATTCTGAAAAATAGGCCTCCAGGTTTGTTTTCTAAAGTGTAAAAGAGTGGAACATGGGGGCATGATCCCTGCACACAAAATAAATGCAGATTTTAGCCATTTGAAAGAAGAGAGTTTTACTATTTAAGTATTTTCTAAATAATATATGTGTTCAGACAAATATTAAGTGCCATATTACCCAGGACACCTTTGTGGCTCAGTGGTTGAGCACCTGCCTTTGGCTCAGGGCTTGATCCTGGGGTCCTAGGATTGAGTTCCACATCAGGCTCCCAGCAGGGAGCCTGTTTCTCCCTCTGCCTATGACTCTGCCTATGTCTCTATGTCTCTCATGAATAAATAAACAACATCTTTAAAAATAAATAAATGAGTGAATGAATAAATAAATAAATAAATGCCACATTACCCTTCAATGCTTTCAGAATATTATATATAAAAATGTTCAATTATTTTGCCACTAATAATATTTCACAAGCAAAGATTTATGTTGTGATGTGAATATGTCTAATTCCATTGTTCTTTTTTATTCCAATACTGTTCACAAATTACAGGGTGTAAATAAAGGTATTTTTGAAGTTTATTTATTTGGGGGGATTCCAGTGAAAACTGTTTACCATCTATTTGTATAATTATTAGTAACAGTTATTAAACTTTCCCAAAATGGACATGTTGATTGAAAACACACTTCTGACCAACTTCATCCAAAAAAAAAGAACAATACAGAATTTGAATGGCTGAATGGTTTGGCTTTCTAGTACCATGCAATTGATTTGATTACTGACTTCTTAAGTTATGTGAACCAATCATTTTGTAACTCAGATATTTCACTTATTTTAACAACTGTGGCAGATAATTGACCTGTAATCTACTTATATCTACTTACATCTACTTCGGTTTTTTTTTGTTGTTGTTGTTGTTCTTGTTGTTGTTGTTTTACAAAACCATTCTACACAAACACAAAGACTTAACATACCAGATGATACAACAAAGACAAAGAGGGCAGGAAAAGGAAAAAAAGGAGTTGAAAAAAATTATTAATTTAAAATTTTCTAACTTATAGTCTTCACACAATTCTGTTTCATTATGGAGACCACATTTTTTAGTTGAATGGGGAATAGCAGGGAATGAAAGGAGCTGTTTTTATTAGTGAGGATAGGCTAAATTTATGCTGTACTAACAAACAATACCCAAATCTCTGTGGCTTAACTCAAGATAAGGCTATTGCTTATTTTTCTCAATTATGCAACATCCACTGTGAGTCTGATGATGCACACTGCTTGTTGTAGGAGGTAATAGAGAGGACATGACTGCTGCTTGATCCTTGAGCTGGACTTGCACAATGAGAGCCTCCTTATCTTCTTCCCTGTCCTTAGAACATACATTTTGCCTACTGCTCCCACAGTGGAAGCTATTCCAAGGACAGAAATGAGAGTAGGGTGTTGTTGAGACCATCTGGCTGGTATATGTGACCAAACCCTGTCAAGAAACTTTTAAAATTCTGGTGGGCAGGTACCAGTATAGGTACAGGTACTCCTCTTGTGACTGCCCAAGTTAACCCCACATGTATGTTCCTTTCCTTATTCAGCTACCATCTACCAAACTGGACTGATCAGCCTCCTCTTCTGGTCTTTCTCTGTCCTCCATGTAGGGGTTCCATTTTGGGAACCAAGACTACTTCAACCACCAGTATACCGTCTCTCCACCAAGCCCCCTCCATACTTGCTGCAGCAGGAGGATGAGAACACAAGTGGATCTCATACGTGTGATTAGATGCGTCAGCCCAGAAATGACACTGGCAACTCAGTGCCTCAGCCTGTAAGTCATTCCGCTCCCACCTCATAGGGCTCTTTTTCATTTGCCTAGAAGGATAGGAGATCCAGGCACTGGTGAAAACACTAGAAAGATTGCTTATCATGGGATTCTGAACAGAACCCAATGCAATGATCTCCCCATAATAGTCACTGCAAACTAAATTAACTTCAATTTCAACTAACCAAATAATTTAGTATTAATTTTGGTCTTACATATGTAGTTGGGGTATGGTTGTGTCACTATTTGAACTCAGATATGTCTAGAAAGCCTAGAACTTTGGTGGCACAGGCCTGCTAAAAGTCCATTTGCAAGAGCAATTGAGAGATTAGTGAGGGGAGGACCCACCCTAAGGAAGCAGAGAGTTGAGAAGATCACAGTGTTTCAAAAACAGCATTAGGGACTGGAGAAGAGAGAAGCCCAAGTAGTGTTGGTTGAGTGATGCTCTATTTTAGAGCAAATCAAAGAATTGGTCTACTATTAACTCTTAAAGACATGGCCACAATTTTCTCTGCTCTGAGTCCCATTTAACAAATACAGTGTAACACAATGCAAGGGATCTTTCACTAGCTTTGACCCTGCACAGAAATTGGCAGGAAGAAAGCTGCAGAATCAGCAGGAGTTGGCACTGCCTGGCAATAAATGGTGATATTTAGTAGAAGTGGCCATAGTGCCAGGCTGCGCTGCCAGTGACCAGGAGACACAGCAGTGCCTTGAGGAAGAGGATTACTTTGAAAGTGGCAGTGCCCAGCAAAAGCAGTACCCAGCATATGAGAGATACAACAACATGATAAGGAATGAAGTCAAAAGAGAAGAGTGGGAAGAATGTATACTTATTATATGGTAACTGAGCAGAGTTTTGGGTAGTGTCTTGCTCAGAACCACCTTCACGGGCAAGAACCAGCCCCCAGACGCTGGGTGTATTAGCTGCTCAAAGTTTGAAGCTGGCTCTTATAAAGAGAGCTGCCTCTAGCCAAATGGAGTTTCTCTTGCCCAAGAGATGGCACCCTTCTTAAAGACAGACTGCTGTCAACACTGACTGACCTGAGTACATAAAAGTTTGGATTATGGGGTTCCTGGGTCACTCAGTTTGTTAAGCATCTGCCTTCAGCTCAGGTCATGATCCTGGCATCCTGGGATCAAGCCCTCCATCAGGCTCTCTACTAAGCAGAGAGCCTGCTTCTCCCTCTCCATCTGCCTCTCTCTCAGCTCATGCTTTCTCTTTCACAAATAAATAAATAAAACCTGAAAAAAAAGTTTGGATTACTTGCCTCAAGGTGGCATCAACCCTGGTGTTGATTGCACATCAGACCTCCATGTGTGGGGGAGGGGGATCAGGCTAAAGCTACATTCTAACTGAGGCTATATGTCCTTGTTTAGCTCCATCTTGTTATCCCATTCCCTCTCTTTGTTTTATTCTTCATGGAGCGGAAGCCCTAACACAGTCTCTGCATCTAGAGAAATCACAATAAGCCATTGGAAAATGTGAGCAGAATAAAGACACTAGATTTCCCCCCAAAGAGGTAGCATACACTGAGATGCAGAGCAAAGAAAGTCTTCCTCTTGTCCAAACTTTCACTGTCATTATTGGTTCAGCTGAGAAAGCTTACCTCCCTCCTCAATGATAGCAAGATTTACCCATCCTGTTAGATATAACTTCTCTCCTGAATCCAGCATTTATCAATCCATCCTTTATTTTCCCCATATTTTTACTACATATTTTACTACATAGAATATATATAAATACAATCACCTGGAGGTATTCTTCTGTACTTTGCTTTATTTAATATTATATCTGTGATGTTGATCCTTCAAAGGCATCCAGTTTCACTGGGTTTTGCTGTATTGTCATACTGCACTTTATTTTTCTCCTATTAACATATATTTGGTTTATTTCCAGTTTCATCATTACAAATGCTACCACTATAAATACACTTATACATGTTCTTTGTATATATCTGGGAGAGAGGTATAGAAATGAATTGTGGGTCATATGCATATTTACAGCTTTACTTAATATTGCCAAATTGCCATCTAAAACATGCCAATTTAAAAATAATAATAAAATAAATAAAATAAAATAAAATGTGCCAATTTTGACCCCTGCCATCAGTGCATAAGTATTCTTACTGCCGCTCTTTCTTTCCAATACTTGATGTTATTACACTCGATGCCTTTAGTCTTTCACTGTGAAACTAATATTTCCTGGTGGCTCTAGTTTCATTTTCCTTTGTCATTTTCCTAGTGAGTAGTTTTTTCTTTTTGATTTCTTGTCAAGTATATGTGCTACAAATAACTACTTCAGTGTGAGGTTTACTTTTGTATTTTATTTATCATGCATTTTGGAGACCCAGGTATTTTCATTTTAATAGGATCAGATATGAAGCCAGTTTTTATATTTGTGCTATTTTACTTGCTTGCTTACAAGATCCTTCCATATTTAAGTCCAAAAGAGTACTGTCCTATATTTTTACCTGCATACTCAGTGTTTTTCTCATTTAGATCTAAGCACTTTAAATTTATTTTTATATAATGTGAAATACAGACCATATTTTCAATGTGGGCTTCATAGAGATCACTAAATAATAGGTCTCTCGGTTCTTTTGGAACCAATTGAGAAATAGAAACAAGAGTCAGACAAATGGAACCCAGAAAAAAAGCTGATAGGAGATTATGATTTTAGCTCTGAAGCCAGATAGACTTGTTAATAATTTACTCCTAAATTGGATATAGTTACTGCTATGTTCTGGATATTTGTGTCCCTCCAAAATTCATGTGTTAAAATTTGTGTGTTAACACGATGGCATTATGGATGTTGGGACTTTGGAAGTTGATTATGTCATAAGGGTGAGCCTTCATAAATAGGTTTAGTACACTTTTAAAAGAGAGAAACCTGGCTCCTTCTACCATCTGAGCACAGTGAAAGCACAACTGTCTATGAACCAAGAAGCATATTCTCACCAGACACCAAACCTGCAGGTGCCTTCATCTTGGACTTTTCAGACTCCAGAACTATGAGAAAACAAATTTCTGTTGTTTACAAGCCACTTAGCTTAGGGTATTTTGGTAAAGCCTAAACAAGTTAAAACAGTGATTTACCCAGCCATGGGCCCAGACGCAACTCTGCTGGCCTCGTACTTCTGCAGCAGATCTAGGTGAATGAGGGGATCCCTGGGTGGCTCAGCGATTTTGCCTGCCTTCAGCCCAGCACATGATCCTGGAGTCCTGGGATCGATTCCCACATCAGGCTCCCTGCATGGAGCCTGCTTCTCCCTCTGCCTGTTTCTCTGTCTCTCATGAATAAATAAAATCTTAAAAAAAAAAAAAAAAAAAGATCTAGGTGAATGAGAACAGATAAGAAAGTAGCCTCTCTATAAGCAGGAAGATCCAAAGAGAGTAGTGAAGAAGTTACTTAGCAAAGCATGCTCAACAACCTCTCTTAAACTCACCAACCCAAATGATCCCTACTCATTCCAAGATATGGAGTCAGTAAGGAGTGAAAGAAGACAGAAGAGTTATTTTAGCTGGAGGTGTTCAGGTGGAAACACAGGAAATGAAGGACAGCATCATCTTTCTCCCTTAATATTTGAATAACAATGAACACAAAAATCCTAAATGCATGGAAACTTCCGAAGGAGAGGTAGCCATGCTAGGCCATGTGAAAATCTATAAAGTCAAACAGACGTGGGATTGAAAAAAACAGAAAGAAACCTTTTCAAGTTAGAAATAGCAAACTCAATTTTGAATATCTAGTTTCTAGTTCTACTGTGGCCTGCTTTATTTTGTTTTTTGATGATTAAATTTTCCTAATATACCCTTACCATAACTTGCTCTTCTCTCCACTTCCTGGAGTGAATTCAGGTTTCTTGCAACTATACAATCCATAACTAGATCACAACAGAGAGAAAGAGAGAGGGAGGGAGGGAAGAAGGAAAGAAGGAAGGAAGGAAGGAAGGAAGGAAGGAAGGAAGGAAGGAAGGAAGGAAGGAAAGAAGGACACAAAGTAGAAATAAATGTACATCCATGAAATATAATTACCATACCTTTTCAGAAGATTCTAGATTATAGTTATCCTATATCCATTATTTTGTTGTAATGTCATTACTCAAAGCAAATTTCATGTTTAATGACTCATATACTTTTCCCAATTTTACTTGAAGTTTCTGTCAATTGTACCCTAGTTTTTAAATGTAAATGAAATATTTTAATGTAAAAAACCTTAAGTAACATAAGAAGAAAGCAGTAATATATAGCAATATATATAATACATATAATATATATATAATACACATAGCAATTAACTGGAAGAGACAAGTATAATAATAAAATGCTCCAGATTTTATTATTTTTAAATTTTCTACAAAGTAGGAGTTTAGATTACTTTTGAAAACAAATTACATTTCTAATTTAAAAAAGACATTTAAATGGGACTTTTGGTTATTCAAAAGTAAAGGACAAACTTTATTGTGGAATGGTACTCTTTAAGAAAATGTGTGGAAAACCAGTAAGATAAAATTTTCTAACTAAAATGTATTCTTAGAGGAAAATCTCATTAAAGGCTGCATTTTGTAGATAGAGGATGATCTAGACTATTACCAAAAGTCTGGAAAAGTTGGGGAAAGCCCTTTTACCCAAAGTGTGACAACACAAGAGTCTGATTTATCTACATGATAGGAGATAGTGTGCTTGGAACCCAATCATTCTAAGGTATTACCTCTATGGGCATGTCTGCTACGACAATAAGCAGATAAAGGATACTGTAATATTTTACTTCTTATAAGACTTATGATATCAAAAATAATGAAAGAACCAAGATGTCAAAAAAATTCAATCTATTTTAAAAACGGAGGTAAAAACACCTGATCCAGTGTCTCTCAAGCTCATGAGTAAATTGCTACATAAAAGTGTAATTGATAAAAAGATAATATGGGCAGCCCGGTGGCTCAGTGGTTTAGCATTGCCTTCAGCCCAGGGCCTGATCCTGGAGACCCGGGATCAGGTCCCATGTTGGGTTCCCTGCATGGAGCCTGCTTTTCCCTCTGCCTGTGTCTCTGCCTCTCTCTCTTTCTCTCTCTCCCAGTCTCTCATGAATAAATAAATAAAAACTTTTTTTAAAAAAGATAATATATCACCAACAACGAGATTTATTCTAGGAATGCAGAAGTGTTTTAACTGAAAAAAATCAATAAGTGTTGATATATATCAACAGAAGTAAAGAATAAAAACTACATGGTCATCTTGATATATGCAAAGAAAATATTTCAAGTAGTTCAACATCAATTTACAATAAAAACTCATAACAAACTTGGTAAAAGAATGGATCTGTCTTAATTGGATAAAGTATTTATGAGATTTTTATAACAAATTGCACACTTTATAGTGAAGTGATGAAAAATTTTCCATGAGACCAGTAATAAGACTTTTTTTTTTAAGACTGTTCTTATTACTTATCTGCTATTGCTGCTTTTACTCAGTACCCCACTAGGCATTACCAATATAAGGCATTAAAAATAAAAGCAAAATAATTAAAATTTCAGACGTAAGACTCATTATTTTCAGATGACTTGGTAATACACACACAAGACCAAACCAAACAAAAGCAATCTGCACTCAAATAATTTGAATTAAAAAGCAAACTCTAAAAAAATAAAAAATAAAAAAACAAACTCTAGATACAAATTAAATGTATAAAACCAACTGCATTTTATCTTCCAAAATGAAAATTGGAACATAAAAATTTTAAAACAAAATCAATTATAATGACACCTAAGAAACAACGTCATCAGGAATAAATCTAAAAATATATACATATGGAAGTACAAGCATAACTGAAAGGAATCAAAGTAGATGTCAAAGAAATCAAAGGGACAGACCATGGTCATGAATTGTAAACCTCAATAGTATAAGAATGTAAATTCTCTCCAAAGTGATCCAGAAACACAATACAAATTTCAGTAGGTTTTTTGGTGTAAGTTGAAAAGTTTATCCTAAAATTCACACAAAAATGAAAAAAGCTGCAAATGGCCAAGACAAACTGAAAGAAGAACAGAGCTGGAAAAATTACACTAACATATTGCTAGACATTAAAAAGTTATAGCAATGAAATACTATAGTTTTGGGACAAGGACAAATAGACCAGTGGAACAGAATTGAAAATCTGAAAACAGATATATAGATTTTCATAGATCAATTGATTGGTCAATCTATCAATCTATCTATGGATCTGCTTCCAGATTTTCTATCTATGAACATCATTTATTTATCTATATCTATTTATCTATATCCATCTATCTCTATCTATCTATCTATCTATCTATCTATCTATCTATCTATCTATCTAGTCATCTGAATGACAAAATGACATCCTAGAGCATGGTGGAGAAGAAAGAGTTTTCTGGAAAGAAAGGCCTTTTCAATATGGGTTCTGGATCAATTCGAAAACAATAGAAAAAAATCTTGGGGGGATGCCTGGGTGGCTCAGTGGTTGAGAGTCTGCCTTCAGCTCAGGACATGATCCCAGGGTCCTGGGATCAAGTCCTACATCAGGCTCCCCACAGGTAGCCTGCTTCCCCCGCTTCCTATGTCTCTGCCTCTCTCTCTGTGTCTCTCATGAATAAATAAATAATCTTTAAAAAAAAATGAAAAAAAAAATTTGATCTCAGGCTCACACCATACCCAACAATCAAACTCAGTTGGATCATAGATCTAAATATGAAATGCAAAACATGAAAACTTTCATAAGAAAATTTCTTCATGACCGACAGTAGGCAAGAATCTTAAATAAGATTCTAAAAAGGTTAAAGAAAATGGAAAAAAATAATAAAATTGGAGCATGGTAAAACAAACAATTCCTGTTCTTCAAAAGAAAAAAATCTTTAAAGGATTAAAAGGCTAAACTATATAGCATGTATAAAAATTTATTTATTTTTTACTAAGAATATATATATAGAAAATATAAGTAACGCCTACAAACCAGTAAGAAAATATAAACACCACAATAGGCAAAAGAAAACATCAGAAAAGAAACATATGATCTGTGCATTTTCCTGTATGCATTCTATAGTCCAATAAAAAGTTCAAAGTTTTTTCAAAGTTCCATATTTGAGTGATTCTGAATACAAATATTCACAATGATTCAGAGTTAAACATTTCTTCTAACCATAGAAGAAGGAACTTTAGTAGTTATCATATAAATACTTGTTAAAACTGAAAAGAGATATACTGCACACTTACCAATATAATAAAGCTTAAAAAGAGAGGTAATGCCAAATGTTGGAGAGGACAATAATCAAATGATATTCTTATCGCTTGGCAGAAATTGCTAGAGAAACTGAAGACACATATGCAAATATTCTGCAATTCCATTCTTAGACATGTACCCAACAGAAGGGCACACAAGTGTTCACCAAATGACAATGACAGTGTTCAAGGCTATGCTATTTGCCATAGCTCCCAACTGGGAATATCAAATGTCTGTAACAGTAGAATAGAAAAATAAATTATGGCATATTGACACAACAGATTACTACACAGTGATGAGAATAAAAGGATAACTAAAGCCATGACATGGATGGATCTCACAGGCATATTTGAAGAAAAGAACCAGATGCTAAACAATCCTTGCTGCATGATTCCACTTACATCAAGTTAAAAAAAAAAAAAAATCGGATAGTGGTTATTATCCCTGGAAGCTAATGGTTAGAAGGGAGAAAGAAGAAATCTCCTGGATGCAAATAATGGTTTGTTTCCTCACCTGGGTGAAGGTTCCACATAGAAATCATATTTTGTGAAAAAAAAATCAAGCTGTACATATGATCTGTGCATTTTCCTGTATGCATTTTATAGTCCAATACAAAGTTAACTTCAAAAAAAAAGTTAACTTCAAAGTTTTTTCCAAAGATCCATATTTGAGCGATTCTGAACACTGATATTCACAATGATTCAGAATTAAAGATTTCTTTTGGAAATATCCTCGCTTTTCAATGAGGAACAGAAACTTCCTGCTGCAAGTATTCTTTTTGGTCAAGTATTCCAGAATGAAAATGGAATGCCAGTCCACATGTGAATTCAATATACTGGAGTGACAATGGACTGGAGGCACTGTGAAGTTCCAGAATATAATTTTTTTATCTGAAGGTCTCAATGTTGACTTTTGCTTTACCATTTCCTAAATGGAAATTTATAAGTGCACATGCGTGCCTGGAGCATACTCAGCACTGTTGATTTACAATGACCAACGTCCTTGGAGAGAGATCATTCTTTACTATCCCAGCTGCTCTGAGAGTTTTATGTTCTTGCCTAGCTCTCTCCATGGATGGTTTTTCAATGCTTACTAATACAATTCCTTACTGTCTTAGAATTGATATAAATATGCCTTGTTCCTTTATCTTATTAGCATATTTATTATCTGGAGGCTTAAAAGTACAGTTAGTTGTTTTTAAATCTTATTTAATTGAAAAGGGTATAATGGGGGGTGTAGCCAATATTCTCTTAAGAGGAGCGATCAAAGTTCTTGTTAATTGTTAATTATACCTACCACTGAAATTGCATTTTTAAATTGACTAAGCCTTTTGAAGGACAGAAAGGCAAGTAGTTATGTTTGGAGCCCCTTGCTAGCCTAGGGGGAAGTCCCACCTGACTCTACTTGAAGCATAGTGTCTAAGCACAACTAACTCAGAATGAGCAAGAATCTTCTCTAGAAAGATGAAATTTTCTTTTTGCATTTCATTACTTGGCTCCAAGTTGAATTCAGAGTGGGTTTTTCAGCATCTTGTAACATCTTTACAAAGTAGATAAATCCCAGGATAAACATTAAAAAAAATGTTCCAACATGCTACGTAGTTTATAAAAAAGACTCCAATATTGCAATAGCTCTTCTCTACATATTTTGGGTATAATTGGTTTAGTAAAAGGCACTAAAGTTTGGGGTTTTTTTGTGGTAGTTTTGGGATCCATTAACCTTAAATCCTATGTGAGTAAATCTGAAATTATGAAATGTTTCCTTGGTCTTTTGTGATTTGAAAGCTATTTTTAAAGATACACCTGCTAAATCTATTTCTGAGGCACTTCATTGCAAAGCAGAAAAATCATAAAGTATCTCTTTGTATCTGTTTACTTTAGCAAATCATAAAGGCAATTCTTTTCTTCTCTATAACACTTCAGCACTATGTGTATATGAAATATTTCATTAACTTTAAAGGAACTACATGTACAAAGGGAACCAATTTGGCCTTCATTTATGCAAAATATTTGTACAGTTCCATAAAGAAACTTCCCATGGACAGAATTACTCAGTCCATGAAGTGGGTATATAACTAAGGATAGTCATTCAACACCTGAACGTTTCCTCTATACAGAAATAAAAAATGAGTCAACTACAATCTATTCCCTCAGGGGGAGACAGATATGCAAATAATGAAGTATGGCACATTAACACAAGGCGGTGGATATGCAGACATAAAGTGCAGTGAGAAACGTAATCTCTGGGATATCAGGAAATCTCACAGTGTCACTCCAAGTGATTGAAATCTCAGGGAGTTTTACCTGGGACTTGAGTTCCCCCCAAGATTCTCCTTGGGGGCTTTCCGAGCACAATGAAGTGCACTCAGACCTTCAGGCTGGTCCCCAGAACAGCTTGCTTATTAAAACTTCTGGCCTCTACCTGTATCTGCAGCAGACATTCCAGCAGTCCTCCAAGCAGATTAATTTACAGGTATTATGTGCCTGAGTGATTACCTCAGTTCACTCTTATGGGAAATTACAGTGTGATTCAAAGGGGTTTACAGAGCCAGAAATAGATGAGGATTTTTTTCTCATATTAAAATTCAGGGCATTGGAGTATACTAAATTACATCTTTCCTTCACAACTTTTGTCTAGCACAACATTCAAGAAACCCTTTGATCTAATTCAAAAGTGAATGGCACATTGACATGCAATGTCCCCACTAGCTCGTAGCTCTCAAGGCTTTCATCTCTGAGTAACCATAGATAAATTTAGCTCATTATATCAGGACATTATATCAATGCATTCATGATCTATTTCTCTATTAGAATTAATAGCTCTTATATTTAGAAGGGCACAGAAGCTAGGGAAACACACATACTGTAAATGAATAAATATATAAATCCTATTCTGTGATAACTTTTTGATGTGCAAAATGCTGATGTATAACACTTCATTTTATCTTACCAACATGATAAGAATTGTTCAGCTTTACAGATGGAAACTGGGGTGCAGAGAGATTCTATTAATTTACCTTACTAAGATAGCAAATGTCAGATCTTGGATTTGAACTGAGTTCTCTTTGGCTATAAAAACCACATGTTTGGGGCACCTGGGCAGCTCAGTTGATGAGTGGCTGACTCCAAATTTCAGCTGAGGTCATGATCCCAGGGGTCCTGGGATCAAGTCCCACATCCGGCTCTGTGCTGAGCATGGAGTCTACTTGAGGGTTCTCTCCCTTTCTCTCCTTTCTTTCCCCCTGCCCTCTCTCGCTCTCTCTCAAGTAAATAAATCTTTAAATATATACACACACACACATGCTCTTTTCTAAGTAGAGACATATTGTGGAGCCTAGGAAAGCATTTCTCTTACCAAGACCAATAGATGACTAGTGTCAGAATCACCTGGGCTGCCTATTAAAACACAGATTCCTGATTTCTACCCCCAACCAACTGGTAATTACCATTTGGTAATTTACCACACCAAATTGGTAATTTAACCAATTGCTCAAGTGATTCTTATTCAAAGTTAAAACTTGAGACTGCTGCCTCCACTAAATATTTTTTGATAGTTACTCAAAACACTTAAATTTAAATTACTGCATTTGTTGAGATTACTGACCCCCTCAGTCTACCTCTTCTTTTCTGGGGCAGGGAATACAAATGTTAAACATTTTTTTTTAAAGAATTTATTTATTTATTCACAGACACAGGGAGAGAGGGGTCAGAGACACAGACAGATGGAGAAGCAGGCTCCATGCAGGGAGCCCGATGTGGGACTCGATCCCGGGTCTCCAGGACCACACCCCAGGCTACAGTCGGCGCCAAACCGCTGCACCACCGGGGCTGCCCAATACAAATATTATTTAAAGATCCCCACATGGCAAACCATTTAACAATCATTATCCACATTCTGACTCTTGGATATACAAGCAAAATTCTAGTAAAAGCTTTCCTTCAAAAGATTTTGTTATTTATTTACTAGTTATTATTTACTAAAACTAGAATAGGCAATCTGAAGAACACAGATAATCCTCCTGGATATTGGCCAGTTATATTTTGGACAATGTTGACTTTAACTGCAGAGGATAGAATCAGCTGAAGCCTAGACATACCTCTCATATGTCTATTTGGACCTTCACATACTATTACCTACATTTAAAACAAATCATTGAATGTAGCTTCTTTGAATCCCTTGGATAGTGGCTTCTTTGAATCCCTTGGATAGTACCTATTATCCCAGAAATGTGGGACAAGGAGGCTTCCATTAGAAGTATTCTGAAATAAATTACGGTAGATCTACCCAATCTCTGTTGCTTTTACCATGTAGAATTTTGACTGGAAGGAAACAAATTCAGGAGCAGCAAATAATTTAAGAAGCCCACTTATTCATAAAATACTTACTGAGCAATTATCATGTGCTGGCACAGATGCTAAATGGTAGGTCTAAAATTACTAACTCCCTGAAGCCCTCAAATAGTTCAGACAGTGCATTGGGAGCACTAAAGAAATATGTGGCATCATCTTTTTATCAGAAAGTTTATAAGAGTAATAGGACAAAATTTATGCATATGAAAGAATTATAAAATAATCATGTTCAACTTAGAGATACTGAATAAGAGTTCAAAGGGAGAAGTTTAATATGTTTCAAATGCTGGATACTTTATTGATTGAATATTTACATTATTTTTATTTTCATGCAAATTGTATAATCTGATTATTACAACTGACATTTTTAAATGAAGTCAAGGTAGTAATGAGTAGTGATTATATGATTATATATATTATATATAAATATATATATAATCATTACAATCAATACACAGTAGTTGCAGCTGTAGTACTTTTTCAAATACCCAGCCAAGTAAAATGTAGAGTTGGATTTCAAATCCAGTTTATTTCCCAAATATACATGTGTTCTTTGTGCTAAACCACAATCTGAATCTTCCTCCCAGACAAGAAGGGAGAAGAGATTAATGTGACTTGAAGTACTCAGTAGTCTTTGTAGAAGCAGGAAGGAATAAAACTGAATATTAAATTGGACTTTAAACTTTGGAGCTTTCATATACAGTAATTATCCTCTCCCTCCAAAATAAATAAAGAGATCAGTAGGTAGGTAGGTAGGTAAGTAGATAGATAGATAGATAGATAGATAGATAGATAGATAGATAGATAGATAGATGATAGGGCCATCCCAGGGCCAGAATAGCACAGATCTTCCTATCTTTCTTCTATAAGAAACACTGCAGCCCATTTTCACATGAAGTCATGTGAAAAAAAGATTACTTTAGGATTCCAGGAATGTGGGTATAGTGAGATAAAACAAGACAACCGCAGGCAGAGGGGCACTTCAAAGCACTGCTTCCAGCAATGTAGGGCAGCTGCAACTTATGGAAAACAATAGCAAGAGATGAAGCAGCTTGGCATGTGTATTGAGCAACAGGGTAAGGACTTTGGCAAGGACACTAACAAGTTCTGCAAGAAGTGACTACAGCTGAAACTTTGAGAAAAGGATTCTCATGGGCACTGGTAAAAAGGCGTGCTCATCATTCCTACTTTCATCTGTTGAGTCATCTGCAGAATTTCCCACAAAACAGTTATTCTCCTGTTGTCCTCTATTCTAGTAAGAGGCATAGGTATGTGTGATGAAATCACAGACTTTTGGAAAGGAAAACCATTTGCAATGTACAAAAAACTTATAAAACCATGGCATGCAGACTTATGGCTTAGCATGTGAGAAAACTGAGGGGCCAAGAAAGTAGATGTGTTGTGTGGACTCACAGGTCTTACTTAGCTCTTGGTCTTTGACTCTCATTCTACTTCAGGGCCAGGGCTCTCCACACACTTCATAAGTTATCATCCTGGTCAGAGAATGGGATGATCTTGTTTAATAAAGAAAAGACATGAAACAGTCAAAGCCAGGTCCATAAAACAATCAGATTTCCAATTTTCAAAAAGAAGGAACAAAGATATCCTGAACCCTAAAATTGCCTTCAATAGAATGGAAGTCGTCATGATCTTGCAGATTACGCCAGGCCTTCTTCTGAGAATGATCAGAGGTCCATAGTTGGCGTTACACACCCTTCTCATGTAATGACAATGCAACAAATAACTCTAATACTGCCATTTTTAAATGCTTAGAAATTAATTCATCTTGAAAAGAAGATGAAAACTAAATGTTTTTCTATATATTGTGTGACTTCTTTTAATCCTTTCAGTGTTACTTTTTCAGGGAGGCCTTCCTTGGACACCCACTTTATTTTTTTTTTGGACACCCATTTTAAAACTGCAAACCATATGCCGCACTACCTACCCCTTGGGCACCTGCGGTTCTATGCTTCATTTTTTTTTTCTCCAAGGCAATTAACAGAGGCTAACAAATGATCTTTTACTGTTTGTTACCATTCCCTCAATTAGAATAGAAGCTTTTTGAGGGCAGAAATTGCTCTGTACCCCCAATAGCTGACAACCCAGTACATGAAGGAACTTAGCAATATTTGTTGAATGAATATAAAATATAAAAAAATAAGTTTAAAAATGTCCAGTAAAACAATGCCTGAAATAAAAAATAAACACATTCAAAATATCTTTAAAAAACTACACTAGAAATTTCCTGGCTTCATGCAGACTGAACATAAATTAGTTTTAGATAAATGTCTTAGTCTTTTGCATTCCTTCAGCATATTTATTGAATGTAAGAGACAGGCTTTGATAGCAAACAAAAAAACAAAGGTAATAGCTAATAACTAATTTAAAAGAGCAATTTGATCTGTTTTTTTTTTTAAGGCAGTTTTATAACATTAAGTGAAATTAAACAAATTCATCATGTATGTTTGCTTAAAATTTGTTTTATTTCATGTTTCTTCTTCATACATGTATGAGAGATTCTATTTTTCCTGGATGATATTATTGTACTTTTTATTTATTATTTTTTTTATTTTTTGGGGGGATTTACATAATTTTATTATTAACATCCTCATCATTATTTAACAACAACTCTTATAGATGCAGTGACATGGAACATTATCATTTACTTTTCTCACATTCCATTTCTGGTTATAATTTCAACAATGTATTGTATGTGAATGCAGACATCTCTTCTATATATACTTCTCACAACATTGAAAGTTATTACTATCTTTATTTTTAGTGAAGAAAATGTGACTAATTTTTCTGTAGCTACACATCTAGTAAATGACAGATTTTGAACAGATCCAGCTGATTCCCAAATTTCCAATTTTTGGTGTAGATAAATACTGGACAAAAGTCCTCAAGCTATCACATGCAATAATGCAATAGTCCATGTTTTAACATTTTTAACTTTGGTTATTCAGATCAGGCTTATTCTCTCAGGTTTAAAGCTAGATTTAATCACATATTTGAGACATGAGAGATTTGATGATTAATTGCAAAAATACAATGGATTATCCTATTAGTAAATACTAATTAGTGTTTATTAATGAGGTAAAAATTAATTTCTTAAGACAACATATTTTCTTATAAAATGTAATAGGAAAGTATTACTTGTCAGAAATTCTATAATAGATTGAAACAGTCACTGTTCTGATTGAGACTGAGGTGTTCCTGTTCTTCAAGTTCATGAAAGGAAGTACAAGAAGCAATTGTTTGGTTCTAGTACCAAGTTGTCAGCAAGGAACCACAAAACTGATTGTACACCCTTCCTAAACAATCAGCAGCCTTGCACTTGTATCCATGTTTCTGAAAGCCAGCCAATCACTAAACACACTGAAAGTTAGCCAGTACCTATATACTCACATTTTTAAAACTCGGCCAATCTCTGGACTCTGTGCTTCCCCCAATCCCAATATAAGATCAGGTTTTTGCTTTATCTGATAACTGTGTTTCACCCTATCTTAGCCTCCAACAAATACATCTCTGTTCCAGGTATAGTAGAATGGTTCTCCTCCCTCAGTATTTTTTCCCTCTTTTACTAGGTGAGTGACGCTCTCCTAGTATCTATGACTAGATGTGTTTGGGAGGGGACAAATGACAAGAGATTATCTAAAAATTTGGGGAAAATACCTCTCTCTCCTAAGTTCTCATGTCCCTCGGGAGGAGACTCAAAGAATATATTAAAAGATAACTAAAGAATATATTAAAAGATAACCAGATCTCATAAACTAATAAATGTTAAATGTCCTTTTTTTTTTTCATTTTTTTAATGATGTATATATAGCATTGTTTTTTTTTTCATTTTTTTTATTGGTGTTCAATTTACCAACATACAGAATAACCCCCAGTGCCTGTCACCCAATCACTCCCACCCCCCGCCCTCCTCCCCTTCTACCACCCCTAGTTCGTTTCCCAGAGTTAGCAGTCTTTACGTTCTGTCTCCCTTTCTGATATTTCCCACACATTTCTTCTCCCTTCCCTTATATTCCCTTTCACTATTATTTATATTCCCCACATGAATGAGAACATATAATGTTTGTCCTTCTCCGACTGACTTACTTCACTCAGCATTATTGTACTTTTTAGAAGGCATGAGATATTCTATCAATTTGGCACTTTCTTTGATAAAATTTGCTTTTCTTCTCCTTTAGGACATAAGAGAGAATCTGAACAACCTAGAACAACCTTGATATACCCATTCTGCATGAATTTGTTTAGAAATTACATTTTAAAACAAGGACAATAACAGCTATTGGAAACACTAAGAAAAGAAACCAAGGGTACATTCTGTGCCCTTAACATGATCCAGGTCCCGTGAACATGTTTCTTGGTTTACCACAGCCACAACCAAGGAATTCTGTACCACCTTTATTATCCAGCTGTGTGGTCTCAAAAACTCATTTTCAAAACATTTCAGCTACAAAAAACAGCTAAACAAAACATCTCCGATTAATCTGGCCAGATTCAGAATCACTGAGGTTGCAATACAGGTCTGGGATCCCAGTACATTTTAATGTAAATGGATGGAGTTGCTGGGATTGAGGTGGAGTGAGTAGGGGTTACTCCTCTTGTGTCTTCCCCAGCCCTTCATTTCTCTGAATCCTGGTTGAGGCTAAACACGCTCCTCTGGGTTGGTATTGCTTTACCCATCCAGTGTGTTTAGGGGACTTTCAGCTGAGGGCAATATAGAATGACAGTAGGTAGACTTCTTAGTATTTTCTATTAAGAAATATATATAATTTAAAGATTCCCTGCAAATTAAAATTATTCTAAGAGCAAAATCTAGCTAATATAAGTTACCCTTAATATTGGTCCTAGAAATAAAAATGCAATTCCCCTGGTTCTAATAATTTAGAGAGTTAGCTGGAAATGTAGCTGGGAAGAACTATATCCTCATCAGAAATCTGAACTGAAAAAAATGAACTCACTGCATAATTGTTTAATCAACCTTATTTTAAGCATTATTCTTTCCAGAAGCCATTCCAAAGGAAGAACTATGTGTAAAACTTCCTCATAAAATAGCTAAATGCAAAACCTGTGCTACTAGAAAAATACTGATGATATGTATACATTTTAATAGGCATTCCTGTAAGCCAAAGGCTATATATAAATCATTGAATAAATATAAAATTAATTTATAATTTTAGTCTCTCCCCTAAATCAAACTTTTTATTTAAATTTTCTTTTAATAAAGTGGGGGATTTGAATGGAGAAGAGTATTGTTAAAAAAAAAAGAGAGAGAGAGAGAGTCTTGGTGACTATGGAGTGGCTGTCACCTATGGTAACATCAGGGGGAAGAGTCCTCTCTGCCTATTTGTCTCATCTTAGAGAACCACCCAATGTCCGGGATGGCAGTGATTGTCACCAAATTAGCCCCTTCTGTGGACTAAGTTCACATCTCATTATGAGGCTTTGGATTGCAGTGGCAATGTGAGCTCTTACTGGTGAACCTGGATGGTCCCAGGTGGCAAGATGACCAATGTGACCAGAGCTGAAACAGGGAACATTAGACAGTGAGTGCCTAACAGTGGTGCCCTCTTTAGCACTAGCATAACCTCAGTCAAAAAAGTGGGGGTTGGGGGGTTTGGTCAGAAAAATCACTTTCCTGTATTTTCCTCGCTGTAATAGTAACTAAGGTTGCTCCTTGGAATAATCAAGCATTCTCTGGAGTTATGCATGGGAAGAAAGGCAATGTAAAAAAAAAAGGTGATGTATAGACCTTATATCATTGATTTTGATTACTTTAAAAAATACAATCTAGAGTTTCCTGAATGACCTATCTATACAATAATATCATAATTTTAAAAAGAGTTTTATTTTAAAATTCTTTTATATCTTCTTTGCCAGCATTTATGCCAGATTTTGTATTTTCTTCACCTACTATATTAGCCATATTCTTGTATGTATACGAGTGATATGGGCAATCCCTGTCTAGTTTCTGTTTTATTTAAGTAGCTTTACTGAATCATCATATAAAATAATATTAATCATTAGTATTTGTTCATTTTTTAAAGATTTTATTTATTCATAGAGACAGAGAGAGAGGGGCAGAGGGAGAAGCAGGCTCCATGGAGGGAGCCAGACGTGAGACTCGATCCCAGGTCTCCAGGATCACACCCCAGGCTGCAGGCGGCGCTAAACCGCTGCGCCACCGGGGCTGCCCTATTTGTTCATTTTTATTTATGTTTTATATGTGACAAATCTAAGATCAGGTTTATACATACATGTTTAATGTACATTAAAAAAAATGCATAGGGACGCCTTGGTGGCTCAGCGGTTGAACACCTGTCTTTGGCTTAGGGTGTGATCCCACCCAGGGATTGAGTCCCATAAAGGGCTCCCTGTGAGAGGCCTGCTTCTCCCTCTATGTATCTGCTTCTCTCTGTATCTCTCAGGAATAAATAAATAAAATCTTCAAAAACAAATGTGTACTCTCTATATGAAGTACATAGGCCCTGTCAAGCTTATGGATTGTACTAGTAAATTTCACGATGACCTTCCTTCCTGACTTTTTACCTACTAGAAATATCCTCTTATGAAGAATTATATGAGGAAGTTAATATGATGCATGTATATGAAATAAGGTGTATATGTCAAGGATAATTTAAAATAAAACATAATCCATAAGAACAACATATTGTATTTTTAGAATTTTACTGAAATACATAAAACAAGATGAGAATAAATTGAAAATCACACTACATTTGTGAATGGAAAGTTTAATGTCATTCAAGATTCCAGTTTTTCCAAACTAATGTATCAATTTAATGTTATTTTAATTAGATTCGCAGCAAGTTTTCTTTTTTAAATTAATGATATCAATTTGGGAAAAACAATTCAGACCTTGGTCTTTGGTATGTTATTTCTCACTTGCAAATAGCAGATGAAACTTATAAAGTGCTTTCAAAATTCACTTGATAAACAGTAGACTAGGAGGCCTTTGATAGAGATAACAAACACACATGTTCAGGACAAAATGTAAAAGGGAAGAAAACCAACAACAACGTAGTGTTATATACTGTAGACAAGTATTGAACTGTATCCAGAATCACCCCCTAGCTAATGCTGGGACATTGTATTTGGGCCAAACATCTGTGCTTCAAATCCCTTATGTGATTACTTTTTCTCCTGGTATCTCCTTAATCTCTTAGGTAAATATATCTTAGTTAGGCTTGTCCCATGGTCATATCCCATATCTGAATCCTGAACTAAACACAATTTAGCTTTAAAAAGGGTCACCAGGTACAGTGACTTATTTGATAAATCATCTATAATCCTTTTCAATGGTGAGTTAAAGCTGGCTTTCAATGATCAACAGCAGTCAAGACTGGTTAATAATAGGCTTCTACCGAGGCCTTTCCAAGTCTAACAGAAGACCCACTGCTGTGGTCAGGAAAATTCAGTATGGCATAAGGTCTAAGTGAATCACATTTTAGGGATGACACGGGAAAAAAAAAAAAAGTACATTTTGAACAAGTGAAAGTTAAAACAAGAAAGAGATGAAACAACAAGCTGGAATATTTCAGGAGTCTGGCAAAGGAGAAACAGTGATTTTAAAATAATTTTTGATAAGCAGTTTAGACACATTAAAAAATAACTATAAAAGCTTTTTCTTTCAGTGAAAGGTCACATACCATTTCACAACACACACATACATGGGTAAAATGATAAAGATCATCAGAAACGAAAAATGAGCTGAAAGATCTATGGAGAATGTGAATGTACTATTAATTTACCCAAAATGTGCGTTTTTAAAAGTTTGCATGTTATTTACTTATGAGAGATAAATAGAGAAGAGTAATGAGAGTAGTCAGCTAACCTGGCACTTGGTCAGCAAGTAATACATCAGAGTTTTGAGAGAAATCAGTATTTAATATGCCAGTATGTGGACACAGACTCTGAGTTTACTCAACTGTCCTTCCTAGAATAGGGAGAAGCAAAGAAGAGTGGCCAGAGTTGTCATGGCATGCACTCCCAAGCATCCCCTTTCACTCTCCTTTGGTGCATGAAAAATGAAAGGAGAAGAGTAAGGAAGTCTGTATCTTAAGCCTCCTGGGTTCTCCCATTCAAGGCAGAGGCAGAGGAAAGATGTGATACAGTTTTGTTACTCAATAGTTACAACTGTTCAACAGTTCACAGAACTGAAAGCCTGCTTGCATTCCTGACATCCAGAAGCTTCATGCAAATTACAAAGCTTAGTCTTATAGTCAGTGAAGACCAAAGGGACACTCTGGTAACACTTCTAACAAGAAAAACACAGCTACTTGTAATCATCAAGGCTGTATGGTACTAGCACAAAAACAGACACATAGATCAATGGAACAGAATAGAGAACCCAGAAATGGACCCTCAATTCTATGATCAACTACTCTTCAACAAAGCAGGAAAGAATATCCAATGGTAAAAAGTCTCTTCAACAAATGGTGTTGGGAAAACTGAGCAGCCACATACAGAGGATGAAACTGGACAATTTCCTTTTACCATACACAAAAATAAACTCAAAATGGATGAAAGGCCTACATGTGAGACAGGAATCCATCAAAATCCTAGAGAACACAGGCAGCCAAGTCTGTGACCTCAACCTCAGCAACTTCTTGCTAGACATATCTTCAAAGACGAGGGAAACGAAGGTAAAAAAATGAACTACTGGGACTTCTTCAAGGTAAAAAGCTTTTACACAGCAAAGGAAATAGTTGACAAAACCAAAGGACAATCGACAGAAGCTATTTGCAAAAACTTATCAGATAAAGGGCTAGTATCCAAAATCTATAAAGAACTCATCAAACTCAACACCCACAGAACAAATAAGTCAATCAAGAAATGAGCAGAAGACATAAGCAGACATTTCTCCAAAGAAGATATAGACAGGGCCAACAGATACACGAAAAAAATGCTCAACATCACTTGGCATCAGGGAAATACAAATCCAAACCACAATGAGATACCACCCCACACCAGTCAGAATGGCTAAAATGAACAAGTCAGAAAATGACAGATATTGGCAAGGACATGGAGAAAGAGGAAGCCTCTTACACTGTTAGTGAGAATGGAAGCTGGTGCAGCCACTCTGGAAAACAGTATGAAGGTTCCTCAAAAAGTTGAAAATAGAGCTACTCTATGATTCAGCAATTGCACTGCTGGGCGTTTACCCCAAAGATACAAATGTAGTGATTCAAAGGGGCACTTGCACCCCAATGTTTATAGCAGCAATGTTCACAATGGCCATATATACATATATATACTGGACTACTACTCAGCCATCAAAAAAATGAAATCCTGCCATTTGTAATGACATGGATGGAACTAGAGGGTATTATGCTTAGCAAAATAAGGCAATCAGAGAAAACAATCGTTGTATGATCTCATTCATATGTGGAATTTAAGTAAGAAAACAGATGAGCATATGGGAAGAGAGAAAAAATTAAAACAAGAGGAAATCAGAGAGGGAGACAAAGCACAAGAGACTCCTAACTATAGGAAACAAACTGAGGGTCACTAGAGAGGAGAGGAGGTGGGGATGGGGTAACTCGGTGATGGGCATTAAGGAGGCACATGATGTAATGAGCACTGGGTATTATATAAGACTGATAAATCATTGAAACTAATAATATATGTTAATTAACTGAATTTAAAAAAAATTTTTAAAAAGAGTTATTACCTGGAAACCATAGCCCAGAAGCAAGGCATTGCAGCTAGGTATCAAGGGAACTCAGCCAGCCTACAAGGGAAAAAAATCATCTCATTTTATTTTTACCAAACTTAAAAGATCATCCCATCATAGCTGCAGGGTTTCTTCACTTAAATATCACCTAGGACAAACTAGTGAAGATTTGGCAAATCAGGTTAATGAGTCTCACCAAATGCTTCAATCTAGCATTCCTGGATTCACAAATGAATGAGTTTCATCTAATATTTAATAAATATCTCAAACTTTTCTTACCTAGAAGCAAAACAAAATTACAAAACAAACAAACGTTTTTGTATGAACATAATTTGGAAGCATATCAAATTCTTAATTTTAGAATTTAGTTTTTTTAAGAGATCAGCTTTCTTGTTATGTTTAATTTTATTGTGTCTGAGAATGCATTTGTGTATAGTTATAAAGTCAAGTACAGAGAGAGAGAGAGAGGGGGGTGGGGGAAGGCTGTCTCCTATGCTGTGTTTCCCAGAGGTTAGTGTAGGTCTGCAGCTTAAAGATCAAAATCATTTTTAAGATTATATGAGAAAATAAGAGGATAGAAAGGGAATAACTATTTATTGACCACATTGGTGCACTTAGCCTCTGACACTGGATTTTGGGGTTTCAAACACTTTTTTATATTTGTTTAATTTTTTGGTGTAAATGAAAATATCATTATGTTTTATGAACATAAGTGGCAATTAATATACATTGTATCTTAATAAACAAAGTAATATGCATTTTAAAAATGCAGCTCTTGTTTCTTACTCAAATTGAAGAAAATATTAGGGATGATGTTTAGAAGGATAATTATTTCTGTTTTGCATTTAAATACATTTGAACCAATAATTACTCCAAACGCTCTCTCTTATTATATATCTAGTATGAGGAACTGGGTACTTTATATTTTTTTCAAGATTTTATCTCTTTATTTTGGACAGAGAAATCATGAGCAGGGGGGAAGGGAGGAGGGAGAAGCAAACTCCCCGCTGATCAGGGAGCCTGATGTGGACTTGATCCCAGGAGCCTGGGATCATGACCTGAGCCAAAAGCAGATACTTAACCAACTGAGCCACTCAGGCACCCACGACCGAGTACTTTAACTATCAAGTAGCATTTTTATAGTGTAGTGCTTTCTTAGACTACATGACTTCATCATTGATACTCAGAAGCTGGGCAGAAAGCACTGCTGCCAAGAATGCCACATATCTACGGCTCAGGGTAAGAGCAGGTACGTGGCCCCCAGCATGGGGTTGCAAAGTACAGCCACAACTTAGATCCAGTCTCAGAAGAGTGCTTTATCTATTAGTGGAATTCACCTCAAAATTCCTATTTCTGGCTTCTCTTGAAAAAATTCTGAAGACCCCACACCACTAAGCCTGCACCCATCCTTGAAGACAATGGACTAGGGCTGCTCAGAGGCTGCCTCTTTAGTGAGGGCTTGTTCACCCATCCTCACCATCCAGCACGACCTCGCCTTTCAGTGCTTCAATCCATCTGGCCTCACAAGAATTTTAATTTGCAAAATGAAACCTTGACAGAAATAATGTAATATCCATCACACTAGATGACATCACAGGTTCTACCTCAGTGGAATCTGTCTCTGAGTGGATATCAAGTCATTCATTCATCAACAAGTATGTGTTGAATGAACATGCCACACTGACTTTTACTTACATGTGTAAACATTCAGGGGTGCTTCCTCTATGACCAAGAAGGTGAAACAATGACACGGTGAACTTGTAAAAGACAGAAAACGAAAACCTTGCCTGAGCTGTCACAGTGATTATAGTACAAGCCACATTAGTTATTTAGCTCTTCATCATAAACTATCTCATAGCTTCTTTTCCTTTTTCATGTATATTTACCTTGTCTCTTCAATGAAACTGCAGCTTATCAAAGGTTAAGTTGTTTGTCTTTTACATCTTTATGATCGCCCATGGTGTTTTGTACACAGTAATAATGCCATAAATGTACACCATTCATATAAAATGTTATCTGAGGCAGAAATTTCCCAGTATCCTTCAACAGTAATGATATTGCAATGTCCAAGACCATTTTCCTCTCCCTTCTCTTCCTTTATAGGAATAACGCAAGGCTGAATCACACAAAGCAATGCCAACTAATTTTTCTAGATGTGTTTTCTATTGGCTTCTTTCCCTCAAATCACAAGCAAGGCTCCTTTGAAGCAGACCCTGCCATAGCTGTGATAATGATCAGGCTGTCATTACAATAAGCATGTAGCCCTGGAACCCAGCACTGGTTACTGGCACTTACATGTTCACACCAGGCCCTGCCAAACCACATGGACTCCAGTCCAAGGAGCTTCCTCTCAATATGGAGCAGGCTGGCAGGCTACTCACATGAGGGGATGAATCAAGAACCCCGAAGGCAAGTAACAAACTGCCTCTTCTTGGCATAGACTGTAGACCAAGATGGGTGCAAGTTGATTCCACAACAACCGGTAATTATCTAAAGTGAATGTACCAGAATCTTCTCATGTAAAAGGAGCCATTACATCAAGGTATATTGTTATACATATGTGGCATATTCTCAGATGCCCAATAACTGTTGTTGGATGAACAATTATATCATTACAGTTAACAAGACTTAAAGGGAGTCCAAAATCCTCATACTAGGAAAAAAAAAAAAAAAGAATTATCAGCTTTAGAAAAGGCAAATGGTTGCCAGTGAATAAAATTATAACTGAACTCATGCATAATTTAGAACAAGATGATTATACTTGACATTCTCCTTTACTGCATAAATTTATTGTGTTATTAAGTTTCTCATGGGATGTTAGCAACGATGTTTTAGTATGAGTTAATCACATCAGATTATCACATGAAGTGATAATCAGTTCAGGGGGTTAGAAATTAATAGACTAAAGGAGGAAATGTCTATGTGGGCCTGGTTCTCATCATTCTTTTTTGCCTGCATGACCCACCAGTAGAAATTCTTTTTTCATTCCATAAGGTGTCTCGTGGATAGAAAAATAATAGGAAGAGAGGGCCACACCTCACATACAATTGCATTCACTGAGTGTTAAAGATTGCAAATCAGCATTAATGAATAGCACAAATACTATTTTTTAATCTCTTACAAAACTGATACTTGATCTCAGCCCAAATTCTTCCTCTTTATAAGGAGCCTGGCTCCACAATCTGTTCTAACTCCTCCTCCTCTGCTCAATCCAGTTTTGCTCTTGGTTTACCCTATTTTATTATCTCCATATCACTTAGATTTTGAAGTAACTTTCTGTATTTTTTTTTTGTCTACTTGCTTGTTGTCTGTCATTCCAAGTCAGCAAGAACATTTTCTGTTATATTCACCACATAAAAGGTGCTCAATAAATATTTGCTAAAAAATTAATGAACAAATGAACATTCAATGTTCATTTAATTGTCAAATTGTCAAGGCTAACACATTACAATTTAAAAATATGTTTGTGTGTGTGTGGTTTTTATAAATTTCCAGCATGTATGCCTGAAATATCTTTGAACATCAGCCCGTTTCTGATTCCATCCATGAACAAACACTGCCCCATTTCTTAGCTTTATTCCATCCCAAGCTATTGATGATGTGGGAGATGGGAACATGAAAGGTTTAGAGATGGGGTAAGTGTCAAGAAAGGGATACAAAGTTGTCTTACACAATTATTATGTTTTTCTTTTTGGTAACAAAAAAGCAGAAGTTTGATGTTTTGTTTTGTAGACCACAGAAAACTAATGACTTCAGCTAAAATAATGGATTTCCCTTGGGAGAAGCAGAAGTCTTTGTGTATTTCTCAGGAATGCCTTTGCAGTAGGTTGATTCAGCTGGGAGAGGAGCACTAAGCTGTTTACCTTCCCCCTCTCTTTTTCAAGAAAATACAGATGCAATGGCTCTAACTTTCATAGATAATGTTAAGGACTAAAGCCATGTAAAGATAACAAAGATGAGATACAGGAGTCTGGCCTACCCATGGCCTTATGGGGCCATCAGACCAGCCCTACATTGCTACTTCTGAAATGTTTTTGAGAGAGAAAAAGAAATAATTTATGCCATTATTATTTAGAGTTATTTTTTTTCCAATCTGAATCAGCTAAATCTACCCTTATCAATACACCATCAAAAGGACTACAGCTAAATAATCAAAATTCTCAGTTGAGTCCAAATTGCCATGTTAACATTGCTCTTTCCAAAAACTATACACTTTTTTACAAAGCTTTTAACATGCTTTCCTCATTTGTCATTTTAATCCTTAAAATATATTTCTTAAATTACTTGAAGTAGGTATAAGATGAGAAAATAAGACTACAAAGCTTAAGTCACTCATCCAAGGTTTCCAGCTGGTAAATTAGAGCACAAGTCATCTGAATTTTAGCCAAGGGCTTGAGTATGCTGCCAATTGCTGAAATTTATGTCAAAGTTTCAAGAATATCTACATATTTTTAAATGAGATTCCTGATCTGGTTATAGATTTCCTCTTTGAGAATGAAGTATATAAAGCTTAAAATTGTTTAACGGGGATGACATCAAAGTAGCTATTACTATCAAATTTTTAAAATATTTTCATAAAATCTGAAAAATCCTCCACAGTGAAAATATATACAAAATAGATAGTACAAAGAACTATTATTTTTTATTTTAGTGATAGGTAGTAGATTAAAGTATTTGATACAACAATATGAGTCCAATAACTCAAATGGTAGATATGGGAAAATATATTTAGACAAGGTCAGGGTTCTAACCAGACTCTGCCACTACTTGGTTCTACAATCAAATTGTGATACTCTATCACCAGCAATAGAGGTATGTGAAGATTTTTTTTTTTAAGATTTTATTTATTTATTCGTGAGAGACACAGAGAGAGGGAGAGAGGCAGAGACACAGGCAGAGGGAACAGGCTCCATGCAGGGAGCCCGACATGGGACTCGACCCCGGGGTCTCCAGGATCACACCCTGGACTGACGGTGGCGCTAAACCGCTGAGCCACCCAAGCTGCCCGTTATGTGAGGATTTATTGAAAAACTATCAAATTGATTGCCTCACAATTGACCCAATAGGGTTATCAGATTATATAATATTTTCAATGTGAATCACCTACTAAATCAAGTTTCATTAATACATATTAATATTACATGTTTATTAGAGAATTTTTTTATATAAAAAGAAGTTTGCCATGGAAAGCTACAGCTATTATATGAAAAGAACCTTTCCTTATGGTATCGTGTTAACATGTTCACTATTGCACAGATCATATATTAAGGGGAGATTTTCTAAAACCTTGGCTAGAGCTAGTTTTTGAAGATACATCCCTAAAGCTTTATATCTCTCACAGAAAAGAAATTCTTCTTTTCTGACTAACTCATAGAGATTTTTTAACATTTTGGCCAGTAACTTCATTTTATGACCATAAACTTTGAGAGGGTCATTATCGTTTTCTGGAGGTAAGATAAGTAGTAGACAGATATGATAGTCAATATTGCACCAATACCAATACTTTTCATCAAAGACAACTTTCATGTTCAGAAATAAGAAAGCCTTCTTTTATAACCTTTTAGATTACCATTATATTAAAATTTCATCCCAGTTTAGGAACATTAACCTACTTAAGAAAAAGAGCATTCTTTAGAGTCCACCTAGTCTGATCAGTAGTGAGACTATAAATTTAAAATGATTTTGTGGATACAGGTCTTTCAGGTTATTTCCAGACTGAAGCATACTGACTGAGTTTAGATAAACTTGGATATACTCTGGGAAAATTAAATTCCTAACTGTTGTGAGATCTGGCCTCTTCTAATCTATAGTCCCTGTGCCTAAGATCTATTTTTTTTTTTATTAAAATGAAACACTGAATACTTCTGGCCTATTGGATTCTGTCCTACATCAATGTGCTAATCCCTCTTTGTGTGATTTTGATATTATTTCATTTGGCTTTTTGGGGAATCATATAATAGCACATAACTAAAAACCTAACTTCTTTTGACTATAATATATACTTTGATAACCTAGACATTCAAGTAATATTTACCCAGTGGCTTTTAAGATATAAGGTTGGGGTACCTCATGGCTCAGTTGGTTAAATGTCTGCTTCAGCTCAGGTCACAATCCCAGAGTCCTGGGATAGAGCCTTGTGTGCTCACAGGGAGCCTGCTCTGCACTCCCTTTCCTCCCTGCTTGTGCTCTCTCTCTTGCTCGCTCTCTCCCTCTCTCTAAAATGAATAAATAAAATCTTTAAAAATAAGAGGGAAAAAATAGAAGACATGTTCTTATGTTTTGAAAGAACTACCAAAGAATGTCAGCTAAACCTCAAGTTATTCTAGTCTCATTCCCACATACTACTCACTCATTGTTCAGATTTAGTATTTTTACATGTTTGTATCACATTCTCAAAGATGGTTAATGTTTAAAATAGAAGGTAGAATTGCATTTAAATAATTAAATTTGCTTCCAGTGGAAAAAGGAAACTGGAGTTTTCGTAGAAAAATATTCATCATTTACCATCGTCATCCTTAAGGTGTATTTTTTTACACAACCGGTTTGGCAGAAACTACTTATATCAGTTAAGCCATTTAGGCTGCAAGCAAGAGAAAATTCAATTTGCGATAGCACCAACAATAAAGTAATTTAGTAGCTCACAAGATGGGAAGTCCAGAAGTGAGTACCTCCACAGTCAGTCTACTGAGCAAATCAGTCCCTTCATTATGGACAAATGTGCTTTAGATCATGTTAGTCTGCCATGGTCAGCTGTTGTTGGCCTTTGTTGTTAGAATAGCAGCTACATAAAATAGTCTGAAAGGAGAAAGCTCTTTCCTTTTTTTTTTTTTCTCAAGAAAATCTCCCAAGCATTCCAGCAGACTACCTGTCATCACCTCACACATTCATTCCTAAAAAAATCACTAAGAAGATGACAGAATTATCATGTTTTACTTAGAAGAATCAAGACTCATGGCTCATGCCTTGATGCTTCCAATAAGCCTTGCCTTCCTTAAAACACAAGATCACCTAATACCTGAAATGCTCAGTTATCTAGAAAAATCAGGGATGATGACCTTTGGCTAGGTGACCAGCAGTCTCCAGACATCATAGGTTCAGATTGGAATGATTTATCATTCCATAGCCTCATTTCTTTCAGTTATTCTTTAATTTATGTTTCTTTAATAAACATGCTAGGGCTCAGCTTGAAATTTGCTATTTACAAAACATCTGACTTTATAATTATAATAACTTAAATATAAGACTTAAGATATTCATTAGATGTATTATCTGGAAATGTTTGGAATTTCTTATGTTAAATCATAAACTGAGGCATATGAAACATTTTAAGAGTTTATGTGAGCAAAACCTATTTGAATCAGAAGCACTCCAAACCCAAAGCACTCCAAAGATAGGACCTCAGGGAAAGACTTTTATACAGAAGAGGTAGAAACAAAGTCAGGAAACTACTTGATTGGTACAGCTTAAGCAGCTGTATTATTTGGGAAAGCATAATAGGTGGTTTTTAATTAGTTGTCCTCAGCGTTTAATTTATTATCCTTGAGGATAAGACATACAGGCTTAGGTTTCCATTTGCTTATGTAGGCTCTAAGGCATGAAAGCCACCTCAGTCTAATGGTCTTCTTGTTTAATTAATTTTACACTTATATGTTGGTTATTCAGTAAAGAATACAGTTAAAATGCAATAAAGAATTCAAGTATGATTCCTTAATTGAGATAAATGAAATATTTCTCCTTATAAAGGCTTTAAACCTTAAAATAGCACATTGCTCTGAAATATATTGTGTTACCATTAGATACAAGAAATTCAATTCAAAGAAAAACTATGACACAAATAATCATACAAATATTGGGAGAGCCCAAGAAAGGTGTTCTAGTATTATTAGTAACTTCCTCTTAAAGACATAATGACATGCCATATGCAGAACACTTCATGCAAAGACACAGTCAGATTTCTGTCCTTAATAAGTCTTTGAAAACTGTCTTGTTATTAGGAAAATAAAGGGTAAAATTTACTCAACAAAGTTATTATGAAGTGAATAAAATTATATTTCTCTTGATAGGTTTGTGGGTGGATATGTGTGTGTGTGTATACACACACATTTATATACAATATATATAAATATACATGTGTGTAAACATTTACATATACACACATGTTCACACATATACACGTGTATGTATAAATATAGACATATAGAAAGATATACATTCATATACACACATACCTATACTCTGTTTATTCGCAAATATACTATTCATTGCAACTTATAAAATGAAATTGTAAGTTTAATTAAATTTTACACTAAAAAATTATAATTTTTTTTTGTTTAAGTAGGCTCCCCATCCAGCATGGAATCCAGTGTGGAGCCCAACACAGAGCCCAGTGCAGGGCTTGAACTCATGACACTTAAATCAAGACCTCAGCTGAGATCGAGTGGGCTACTTAACTGACTAAGTCACCCAGTTGCTCAAAGATTATACCTTTATATACTATATTGATGGTATAGATGATGATTATTTTGTGAGGATTTTTGCAAAACATGCATAATGTCCTCTATGCTAACCACATTTAAAAAATATCCCTTGAGGGGTGTCTGGGTGGCTCAGTTGGTTAAGCTTCTGCCTTTGGCTCAAGTCATTAACCCCGGGGTCCTGGGATGGAGCTTCACATCAGAGTTTCCCCCTCTCCCTCTGCTGCCCCCTCTGCTTGTGCTCTATTGCTTTCTCTGTCAAATAAATAAATTAAATCTTTTTACAAAATTTGAAAATAAAAATATCCCCTGATTTGAGACTTTGAGGAGTTTGCTTAGTGTTCTTTGCTGCACCTGATTTGGCCTGGGTTGGGGGGAGGGGAGTTATCCCTTAGTTAACTCCTATCTATAAAATTTATCATTTGAATCCTACAATCTAAGGAGGAAAACATTCAGTTGACTGAGACAGGCTATTTACCTCAGAGCAAAAGTAGAAACAGATCTCTGAGGCCCTTAAAAACAGAAAAGAGTTCTGTTTGTTTTAGAGTTTAAAACTGTTTAAGGGACTCCTGGGTGGCTCAGTGGTTGAGCATCCACCTTCAGCTAAGGTCGTGATCGCGGGGTCCTGGGATCAAGTCCCTCATGAGGCTTCCTGCAGGGAGCCTGCTTCTCCCTCTGCCTATGTCTCTGTCTCTCTTTCTGTGTCTCTCATGAATCAATAAATAAAATCTTTAAAAAAACTGTTTAGAAAGTTATTTTTACCTTATTTGCCATGCAGAATTTCTTCTAACATCACAAATTAAGCAACATTTTCAGTAGTCCTTATGCTTTAAGAATTACCAAAGGAAGAAATGCCATAGATCAAAAAATTATCCCATGTAATTTTTAATGTGTGCTTCTGATGTTTTAATTCAAGTTTAGCTTCTCTTTCAAATTTTAGAGACAGAAAGGCAGGTTATAGGATAATGAAAAGTACTTGAACTCTGGAGAGTTTGGGGGGAAAACAAACAAACCAATTTCTGCTTGTATATTGAATCCCTAAAAAACAAATACATGTGTTTATAAGTGTTTTTTTCTCAAGTTGTTTTAGAAACCAGATATCATTTTTCCAAAAAAAGTTGCTATAAATTATTGTAAATTCATAATTTTGCCCGATAGACCATAGAAATAATACCATTGTGAAAGCTGACCATCAATTTGTTCAATTTTTGGTATGGGAAAATTTATACTGTGCTTTAACACTTGGGAATTCACTCAGCATGGTGGACTAAACTTTGATCTATTCTGGCAGCAGATAAAAGAGCAGAAATTGGTCTGCTTTTTAAAGTTAGCTGCTCCTTGGGCAGTGGCAGACACTACAGTATCTGTTCCTGCAGTGCATGGGAAGGGTAATAAATACAGTTGCTAGACATATGAGCAGAGTACCATCTGACATAGGTGCACAATTGCAGTGTGGGCCACTCCGACATTGGAGATCCATTAATTTGCAATCAGCCATTGATTAAGTCATTCAAAATTTCCTGAATGTCAACCAAAGAGTAAACACAATGCCAGGCTCTGAGAAAACAGTGGTGACCAAAAGCAGAAAGGTCTTTTCTGTCCTGGAGGGATAACCAAACAATCAAATGATCACATATAAATATAAAATTGCAGCTGGGATAAATACCAGGAGAGATACACGTTCATTTGAATAACAGAAGAGGGGAATTCTAATCTGGTAAACTACAGATTTCCCTGATATGTGACTTATCTTACAAGATATATTACAGGTAATCAGTCCGAGTGGAGTGGACTAACCCAGAAGAAAGGGCTGGAAGAAGGCCAGTGGGGCAAGTGATAAGTGAAAGAGCAATAGATGTGAGATGATGTTGGCGAAATAGGCAGCAGACTTAACAGAGCCTTTACAGCATACGTTTACAAAAGGACCTACTGTGATCTTTAGCCTGAGAGCATTTGTGTGCATATGCGTAGTTTAAATATAAATCTGAGCACAGAGTATAGAAAGGAATGGAAGGAGGCAAATTTGGAAGTTTTTGTGATAACAAAGATGAAAGGAGATCTTAGTTTGTTCCAGAGAAGTGCCCCAAATTTTCAGGTCTCAGTAGAAAGTCATTCATCATACCAAGAACCGGGAAGATCTCAAACTGATTGAAAAGCGATCATCAATAGATAGGAGCACTGAAATGACAGCAATATAAGTATCTGACAAAAATTATAAAGATGCTATCATCAAAATTATTCAACAGGCAATTACAAACACATTTGAAACATAAAAAAAAATAGAAAGTGTCAAAAGAAATAGAAAATCTCAGTCAAGAAATAGAAAGTAAAAGAAAAGCCAAATGGAAATTTAAGAGTAAAAAAATACAATAATTAAATATTTTAAAACTCAATGAATGGATTCAACAGCAGAATGAAAGTGATAGGAGAAAGAATTGATGAACAAGAAAATGGAACAATAAAAATTACCTGGCTGGAAACAGCAGAGAAAACATAGACTTATGAAAAAATTAATAAAGGCCCAGAGACCTGTTGGCCTATAACAAAATATTTAACATTCATTCCAGTGGAATCCTTGAAATTAGGAGGAAAAAAAGAGAGAACTGAAAAATAATTGAGGAATACCAAATCAAATAAAGCTGAAAACTTCCCTAATTCGGCAAAAGGCATAAACATACAGAATGAAGCTGAGTGAACTGAAAACAGGGTAAATCCATAAAAATTCATGATGAAACATACCATAGTCAAAATTTGAAAGACTAAAGAACAAACAAACAAACAAAAACTTTAAGGGGGCAAGAGAAAAGTAACACATCACACACAGAGGCAAAATATTTGATAATAACAAATTTCTCATCAGAAACCATGGAGGCCAGAAGAAAGTAGCACTATAGTTTTCAAGTACTGAAAGAAAACATGAAGCTAGATTCCAATATCCAATTAAAAAAATAATGTTTCAGAAATAGAAAGGAAATCAAGATATTCTGAGACAAAGGAATGCTAAAACACTTTGTTCCTGGCAATGGCTATCAGAAATCTTCTAAAGAGAGAGAGAGAGAAAGAGAGAGAGAGAAAACATAAGAAAGAATCCTGGAACATCAGGGACATGGAACATGGTGTACAAAAAAGATAGACAAAATACTAAATTATATTTGATAAACGAAGCAAAATATATCGCCTTCATGTGGCTCTACAGATATGTAGAGGAAATGTTTAAGACAATTATATTATAAACGGAGAATAGTAAAGAAATGTAAAGAAAGTAAGGTTTCAAACTTCAAACTAGTAAAATAACAACACCATTAGCAGGTAATAAGTGTTCTATATATAATGTAATATTAGAGCAATCTTTTTTTTAAAGATTTTGTTTATTTATTCATGAGACACACACACACACACACACACAGAGGCAGAGACACAGGCAGAGGGAGAAGCAGGCTCCATGCAGGCAGCCCCACATAGGACTTGATCCCAGGTCTCCAGGATCAGGCCCCAGACTGAAGGCAGCACTAAACTGCTGAGCCACAGGCACTGCCCTAGAGCAATCATTTTTAAAGAAACTTACAATGAGGTTACCTTAAAAATATGATGATAAATCAAAATGTAGATATAGAAAATGTTTCAATAACCCACAGGAAAATGGAAACAAAAAAATGAGAACAAATAAAACAAAGAGAAAACCAAAATAACATGACTGACTCAAGCCCTAGCATTTTGAAACTACATTAAACTAAAGTAGTCTAAATACACGCATCAGAAGATAAACCCTAGCAAAATAGATTTACAATCATGACCCAATATGCTTTCTACAAGAAACTTTTCAAATACAATTATATAGGCAGATTGAATGAAAACGTTGGATAAGGTATATTAATCAAAAGAAAGTTGCGTGGGTACCTGGTTGGCTCAGTCAGCTAAGCAGCCGACTTGATTTCAGTTTTTGTCATGATATTAGGGTCATGGGATTGAACTTCATGTTGGTCTCTGTGCTCAGTGGGAGTCTGCTAGGGATCCTCTCCGTCTGCCCCTCTCTCCATTTGCATCTCTTTCTAAATAAATAAATAAATAAATAAATAAATAAATAAATAAATCTTAAAAAATAAGAGACTTCAGTAGTTATATTAATATCAGATAAAGTAAATATATATATATATATATATATATATATATATATATCAGATAAAGTAGGGTTCAGAGCAAATGACCACAAAGAAAACAAAAAAAATCCTTAATACTTAGTAACTGAACAATATATTTTAAATAAATCATTGGTCGAAGGGAGAAAAGAATAATGTATTTACCTGAATGAAAATGAAAATATATCATATCAAAATTTGGGGGACTAGGTAAAGCAAGGGTCAGAGGAAAATTATATCACTAAATTTATAGTACTTAGATAAGAAAAGAGGAAATGTTTCAAATTAATAATTCAACTCCCATTTCAAGAACCTAGAAAAAAGAAAAACAAAGATAACCCAAAACAAGTATAAGGAAGAAACTAATAAAGATAAGAGCAGAAAACATTGCAATTGAAAATGGAAAACAATGAAAAAAAATCAATGAAACAAAGAATCACTTCTTTAACAGATCAATAAAATTGATTAACCTTCAGAAAGACTGTAAAGAAAGAAACAGGCAATTCAAATGTCCAGTATCAGGAATGAGATTGACCTTGTGGACATCAAAAGGACAAATTAATATGACAAGCAAGATTGCATAAATCTTGCATAAGCAAGATTGCTTAAATTTGACAACATAGCTAAATTTGACAACTCATGTTTCCTCAAAAACATAAAACTATCATAATTTATCCAATATTAAATAAATAATGTGAACAGACCTATAGTAGTTAAGTAAACTGAATTCATAATTAAAAGCTCTCCAAAAAAAGTAACCTTTGGATCAGTTTCTCTGTAGAATTCTACCAAACTTTCAAAGAAAAATTAACACTAATTTTATACAATCCTTACAGAAAACAGAAAAAGAAAAAACACTTCAGAATTCATTTTATGAAGCTAGTATTATTCTAATACTAAGGACAAAGACAGTACCAAACAACAAAACAAAACCCTCAGACCATGAATATAGATGCAAAACCTTTAATGAATATTAGAAAAGAGAATTCAACAATGTATAAAACAAATTATATACCATGACTAATTGAATTTTAAGCTTGGTTCAATATTTGAAAACCAATGGTTATGATCTACTATACTAACAACCTAAAAAAGAAAAATTACATGATCATATGAATCTATGAAGAAAAAGAATTTGAATAAATTCAACATCCACTCATGATAATATAACTTCTCAAAAAAATAAGAATTACGGGAAACTTCCTCAACTTGATAAGTAGCACATAAAAAAAAATGGCAGCTAAAATTATACTTAAGGGTGAAAGACTGAATCAGATTGGGAACACAACAAGAACATCTGCTCTCACCACTCTTATTTAACATAGTGCTAAAAGTTCGAGCAGTACGATAAAGCAAGAAAAGGAAGTAAAATCATAGAGACTGGAAAGAAAGGATTAAAACTGTACCACATGCAAATGATATAATTATTTATACAGACAACCCCAAGGAATATGCAAAAAACAAAAATAAGCAGACAAACAAGAAGCTCCTAGAACTAAAAAGTGAGTTCAGGAAGGTCACAAGATCACCAAATATAAAGTAAACAGAAAAAAACCAATTGCATTTCTAGACACTTGCAATGAACACAGAGAAACAGAAATATACAATATAACATCATTTATAATCAGTTGAGAAAATAAAATAGTTCAGGGTTATTTTATCAAAATATGTACACAACTTCCATGTTGTAAATTACTACCAACTGCTAATGAAAGAAATCAAAGAAACTTACTCAGATAGACCCAATGACTTACCCAACTCAATAGTACCTAAGAACTTACTCTAATGCACTAAACCTTATGACAAAGGTGCAAAAGCAATTGAATGACAGGATAACTTTTCCAAAAAATAGCATTGGAGCTAGCTGGCATACATGAGACTGGCAAATAAATGAACTTTGAACTAAAACCTTAAACTTTATGTAGAAATTAATTTAAAAGGGGTCATAGACTTAAATGTAAAACTGAAAAGTTATGAAAAGTTTAGAAAACACACAGGCAATCTTTGGGATCTAGTCCTAGGGAGTTTTTAGGCTTGAAACCAAAGCATGATCCAGAAAAGAAAAAAAGAAAAAAATTGAACTTCATTGACATTAAAAACTTTCATTTTGCGTAAGATCTTGTTAGGAAAATGAAAAGATCAAGTAGAGGCTGAGGGATAATATTTGCAAACTTTATGTCAACAGGAGGACTAGTATCCTGCATATGTAAAGAACTCTCAAAACAATAAAAGCCCCCCAAAAATCCAATTAAAAAATTGACAAAAGAAATGGATATTTCACCAAAGGGATGTAGAGATGGCAAGAAATCACATTAAAAAGTGATCAACATCATTAGCCATCAGGCAAGTATAAATTAGAACCACAGTGAGATATCACTATATACCAGCAGAATGAATAAAATTTAAAAATGTACTGACAACATTAAATACTGATGAGGATACAGAGAAACTGGAACACTTACATGTTTCTGGTAGGAATGTAAAATAGTTCAGACATTCTGGAAAACAGTTTCACAGTTTCTTAAAAAATAAATAAATAAATATGCAGCTACCATATGACATAGCCCTTCTGGGCACTTATCCCAGAGAAGCAAAGACCTGTTCACATAGAAACCTGTACACAAATGTCCAGAGTAGCATGCTTTGTAATAGTTCCAAGCTGGAAACAACCCAGATATCCTTCAATGGGTGAATGATTAAACAAACTGTATGAAATGCTACTCATCAGTAATAGGAATAAATTATGAATATACGCAACAACTTGGATAAATCTCCAGAGAATTATGAATGAAAAAATCCAAAAAGTTACATGCTCTATGATTCCATTTTTATAACATTACTGAAATGACAAAATTACAGAAACAGAGAATAGATGGGTGAAATAAAGAACAGTGATTTCAAATGGGAAAAAGAGAAGAAGGAGGAGGAGGAGGAGGAGGAGAAAGAGAAGGAGAAGGAGGAGGAGAAGGAAAAGAAAGGGAGAAAGAAAGAAATCTTGAATAAAGTGATTGGCCAGATGATTGGCTAGAGATTAAAGGAGAGAGAATAGTCAGAACATCGCCCTGAAAGATTGGACAAGAAATTAAGTCCAAATCTAGGAGCAAAACTAGAACATTCTATACCCATTCAAGTGATGTTTCAAAGAAAGAGAGAAAACAGGACTTGAAGACAAGTAGATACAGAAATCTGTTTTTCCTTTTTATTTTTTAAAAGATTTTATTTATTTATTTATTTGAGAGAGCAAGATAGAGAAGGGGGGGAGCGCACAAGCTGGGGGAGGGGCAGAAGCAGAAGGAAAGCAGACTCCCCGCTGAGCAGGGAGCCCAATCCTAGGACCCCAGGATCCTGACTTGAGCAAAAAGCAGTCACTTAACCCACTGAACCACTCAGGCACTCCTTTCCTTTTTTATAACAAAACTTCTAGTTGATATTCTTTTTGCCCTTATATCTATTAGCCTTATCTAATTCAAAAAAGAAGGAAAAGTTATTTTGTCCAAAAATTGGTAACTGTCACCATTTTTTAAATCCTATTTTTTTTGAAACCCTCATAAAAGCATTCAATATAGCCTAACAGCGAAGCACTGGATTTTTAATCCTGACTTTGCCAACCTGACAACTGTTGGACAGATAAAAAAATTTATCTTCATAAAAAACACATTGAATCAGTGTCATCAACTCAAATTTTCTACAATTATGAAAAAAACTAATGTCATCTTCTCTTGGCACCGATGGAATGCCTAATCATGAATATGTATATGGCCTTCTCAGCACTAAACAATATCCTTGGTGAATGAATGACTATGTGAACAAATTCCTTTTTTCTTTTTTAAAGTTCTTTCCATATAGTTTCTAAGCAATTGTTAGACAATGTTCTAGTAAGAACTGGACCTAACAGATACATGCTTGAAACAGATTCACATAAGAGCTGTTAAACATAAATGTGATTTGAAATACACATTTCAAGGTGACAAAACTATTTTTTAAAAAGTGAGCCCAAGTGGAAATCTAAATTGGTCCTCAGGAACTCTGATAGCCTTAACAGATCTCACCAAATATTATTCCTCAGGCATCCCAACCACAGGTGTTCTCTTTTAAACCACATCTTAAAAAACTTTGAAATATAAGGGATAATTCACAATGTTCAGACCTTTCAAACGCATCTGATACAAAGAATGCCACATAGTCATCTGAAGTTTATGAAAAAAAAATCAAACTTAATTCTTGTACTTATAATTGCTGCCTAACCAGTGAATAGTTATGAAAATTAATTTCCTATTCTCTAGAATTATTTATGTATAGTAGACATAGGGAAATCTTTGGAATCTAAAGTCCTTTAATTAGAATATGCAGTTATGGGGCACCTGGTGGCGCAGTGGTTGAGCAACTGACCTTGGCTCAGGTTGTGATCCTGGAGTCCTGGGATCAAGTCCCACATCAGGCTTCTTGCAGAGAGCCTGCTTCTCCCTTTGTCTCTCATGAATAAATAAATGAAATCTTAAAAAAAAAAAAAAAAAAAGAATATACCGTTGTGTTTTTCTTTAAAAGAGTTAAAAAGAGTGTATTTTAAGTATTCATCATTGCAAGATGTAGAAGCATCTTCTTTTAGAAATATCTGTTTTTCCTGGAAATGAATAATGCTTTATAGTAACAAGGCGTGGCAAATAATTATAAGAATAAGTCTAAAATTTAACCCTTCCTCTCTCCTTTCCATTCTCTTTTTTCCTCAAGGCAGTAGCATTTCATACAGGACTTAAAATGTCATGCTTTAGAGTCAAGGATAAATTTTTGTCTATATGATAGAAATGTAATGTAATTTAGAAACTGAATACTTTTGAGCTCTGAAAAATAAGCCCCAAAGAACTGAGTTGCTTATTTCTATGAACCAGCAGGATGCATCACTGTTCACAAGAACATCATCAATAGAAGTCAGTGATTCAAACTAAATGAGAGGGGCAGCCCGGGTGGCCCAGCGGTTTAGCGCCGCCTTCAACCCAGGGCGTGATCCTGGGGACTTGGGATTGACTCCCACGTAGGGCTCCCTGCATAGAGCCTGCTTCTCCCTCTGCCTTTGTCTCTGCCTCTCTCTTTCTCTCTGTGTTTCTCATGAATAAATAATAAAATCTTTAAAAAAAAAAGTGAATGAGAGATGACAACTATGCTATTGTTTCTACCAGTAAATTCTGTTTTTACTTCTTAACAAATTGTTCAATCGAAATATACTAAAACCTTTTTAGAAAAGGAAATTTCTTAGCAACAACAGCAAAAAAAAAGGCCAGTAAATAGTCTTTGAGTACATCTGAATAAGTTACTATCCAAATTAAGCTGTCACTTGCTTAATACAATTGGAAGAAGATGATATTTCATTACTGTGTCCAGAAGAGAAAATTACACTGAAGTCCCACATAATGACCTTGGGTTGTTCTTAGAATGCCATAACTTCCTGCTTTCAATGAAAACTTTAAAAAATCATATTCAAGTTATTTGGGCACCTACATAACTATTAACAAAACAAAATAAAAACAAAAATAAACTTTAATCAAGGGGACTGATAGAAATTTCTGTTCAGTTGTAGGCTGCACAATTTATAAGAAAATTAGAGAATATGAAGCAGATTTAGACCACGGCCAAAATAATGATTAAAAGACTGAAAAATGGGATCTAATAATAAGGATAAAAGAAACATTTAGAAAAAAGGAGACAAGTTAGGGTTTAATGAACTTCAAATTACCCAAGATGGCTGAGCAGTTGTTCCCTAATTGCTTTCTACCCAAGTCTTGGGTTACCCTGCTGTGGTTAGGAACAAGAGCAGTAAATCCTGTTCTCTGCATTTTCATAAAAGAAGGCAACAAAAATCACTTAAAAATGACAGACCTTTTAAATAAGGATCTGGTAAGTGCTATGAAATACACAAATGTTATTGTGAGATTCTTAACACTTATTATCCAAAATTTTTTTTTCAAAATTTTCTTCTAAGAGGTTGTCTCTGTGCAATATTGGACTTCAATCCTTCCCTGTAGAGCCCTTACACAGACTGATGCCATGCAACTGTCCCAATTCATGGAATTTTTGAGACTTCTTTGCTTTCTTATTTAATTGACATACAACAGATTCACATTTAATCTTAAATATCTGTTCAAATGAAAACTCACTGTACCACAATCTTTGTGTTTTCCATTGCTGGCTATATAGGTCTAATATCTTTTGTTCTTATTCCCAAGAGACTATACTTTTCATCTTACTAAATACAGGAATTTTATATTGCTGTCTATGGTTTATAATCTTAATTTTATGTGCCACTTTCTGAAGACATGTGTACTGTCCCACCAGAAACATTCTTATAGATGAGACTTAAAGGAATGTTCAATTATTAAGTCAAATCACATTATAGATTTACTGAGAGCATGTAAAAGTACCTCTCTTCCATCTAAATTCTGGTATTGAATCCCACCTTTTATGAAATATCTAGCACAGTAATCCTTTAATTGACAATTTTCTGAAATTTCACATCTGTGAACATTAAATTTATTATACCTTTTGCAATTTGATGTTCAGCATCACTTGTATTTGAAAACTTGGTTTGCCCAGAACTCCAGAGAATGGGGTTTGGGTCACAGCTTAACTACAAATCTAAAAGCCACATTTTATAAAACACACACACATTCCAAATTGTTTGCCAAATTTCACTGCTGTTAGCTTCCCACAATATTCTAAAAAATATCAGACAAACAGGCGTCAGCATGATTAATTCTGATGACTACTTGATTTTTTTCCTATACACAGTGACCCCTAGAAGCTCTAAGTTCAGTTGAATACACAGAGTCACTTCAGTTAACTAAAGTGTTTGTAAATAAATGATATCTTTTCTCCATTAACATGTCTCCATTTTGACCTACAAGAGTGGATTGTATGGGTTGTCTCAGATGACTAATTTGTCTTTTTTTTTTAAAAAACCCATTACAAGGGAACAAAAAGGGCAGAGAAAAACAGAAACATTTTTAAATATACACATATTAAGACTCTATTCCAAAAAGTGAATGTCTGCTGAATTTAAGTCAAGCTTTCCTATGAGTTTTTATCTTTTTTTTTGTTATAAGGTCCAATAAATAATAACAACCAATAACATAGGAACTTTTTAAATTTTCAAATAAATGGATACTTCCACTCGTATTATCCTGTTTTACTTTCATAAAAATCCTATAGCCTAGATATTATTGTTCTCATATTACAAAGGGGGAAAAGTAAGACTTCGGGAGGTAAAGTTAATTGCTTAAGTCTCACAGACAGGAAGTGGTTCAACAGACCTCCACCTCTGGATCCTGGCTTCAGGCCACCATGATCAAGAATGTGCACGTAGATGCATGTGACACAAATCTGCACACAGAGATAGGCTGAGATCACTGCTTAAATGTGATAGAGATTTCTCCAAATTCCGGTTTGTTCTGGTTGTGCTGGCCATATGCTGCTTGTACGGTTTGTTTTCTGCAAAGTGATATGGTACTTGTATATGTAATTAGAAAGTTACATGTGTAAATTATATCAGCTATCAGAAGAGTATCCCGGGTGTCCCAGTTGGTTAAGCAAATGACTCTTGATTTTGGCTCAGGTCATGAACTCACAGTTGTGAGCTGAGCCACTCACCAGGCTCCATGCTCAGCACAGTCTGATTCAGATTTTCTCTCTCTCTTTCCCTCTGTGCCCCACCTTTCTCTCTCTCTCTAAAAAAAACAATTTATCCTTGTTATCTATTATTTCCTTAAAAAGTGAGATATCTGTGTAACTAATTACAGAGTTCGTTATAAATTATGTCAGTAAAAAGTAACCTTTTATACATTGTCTTTAAAACAAAAAGGGAAATACGCATTTAGTTTACGCAGAATTTATAGCTTTTTAGATAATTTACTTCTTAAATTTCTTAATTTAAAATATATTTAGAGCTTACTTTTAGCTATCACATAATGATATCAATTCCTTATTAAAATGTATGTTCAATTCTATATTAGGTAGATAACACTAGCTGTTATCATAAACTCCAAAATTTTAGGGACTGCAGCAGAAATTTCTCTCTCAGTTGAACATCTGTCTGACCTGGTTGTACCCAGCAGGTTGCGTTCCTTTACATGATGATTCAGAGACTCAGACGACTTTCAAAAAAGAAAAAGAAAAAAAGACTCAGGCAACTTCTTGTTTATGACTCTTCTATCTCTTGGGCCTCATTTTCCTCTGTCAGAGTTGGCATAGGGGAAGAAAGCTCAGAGAAAACACTTTGACTTTGTTTCCGCTGGCATTCCACTGGCGAGACCTATTTGCACATTCGATGCAAATATAAAGGGAGCTATAAGGCTGTAATGCCTAGCTCAGCAGCTACTTCTCAACTCCTACTCAATACCCTGGCTAGCTGCCATCTCTAGGTAACCATGAAAGGACATATAATCTGCTTGCCTTTGTTCTATTACACATAATTAATCATTTTTATATCATTTTATGTTGTATGTCTGTAGTCAAGAGATTAGGTAAACACATTTACTTGGCATATGAATGCAACCTGAATTGCACTGTTTAACGTTGTGTGCAAAAATGAGAAAATTACTTGTACTCCCTCAGAATTAATTTCATTTCTGTAAAATGAAATTATCGAGTTGAACATTTATTAAACCACCCCTGACCTGGGCTGAAATAATTTTATGAAACAAAAAAAGGTAAACTATACTACAATACAATTGTGAATGTTTGTTCATAGCAAATTATTTTATATCTTATATATATGACACATATATTTATATGTTCATATACGAACATACATATATACATACATATGCATACACTCTTCCCATCTGTGATCTTGAAATAATAGTAGGATGGTGCTCTTTCATTAAATAAGACTAATAAAGCATATGACAAGAAGTTCATAACAACTAACATGATGTACATTAAATGTCATAGATTAATATGTATTAATTTTATTAATATGAAAATATATGTGAACCTCTTTTAAACTTTAAAACTCCTTATGAAGTTTTTATTTTCACCTTTATAACTGTTATGATAGAGGATCCTAGAATTCATGTTACATATTTTATTACATAATTAGAACCTCAGTCTCTAAGGTAGTTTACACAAATGTTAACACCAGGAACTTGAGTAGATTATCTTCAAATAAAAGAAGACAAAATTTATACAAAAATCTCTAGCTTCTGACAGAAGACACCTATTAGGTTGTTTTTACTGCAGACCCGCTCTATGGAGTGGAATTGTCAAGGATAAATTTCTGGAAACTGAGGAGAGCAGGAAATAATGGAAATGCTAAGCAGAGAAGCTCCAGCTATTTTCTGCCTGTCGCTAAGTAGCATAGAAGTAAAAGGCAAAAGGAGGTAGGTTTGCAGTTTTGCTATTAAATCTAGAACATATATTTACTATATGTGTGTTTATATGTGTTTAAGTATATTTTGCAGACTTTTAATCCATAACATGCTTTTTCTCATTTTTGAAATCAGGTTTATGATCTTGACCTCATTTTAGCAAAAGTTTTTACATTTTTACAACAGTGTCTCCCACCCTCAAATCATTTCAAGTATTTCAAGCTATTTAGCTTATTGTTTGGGGGATAAGCATCAGGAAAGAAAAAACTCCTAAGACAGCTAGCTATGAGCTTTTCCACGCAGCACGGATGGAGAAAAGGAACCAACGGGTTTATTTGAATAAGTGGTTTATGTTATGTTGTCTGAGACCACCCACACGAATCATTTGTCTGACAACCCACGTGGTGTGCATATGTATGTGAGCCCTCAAAGACGTACATTCAGCATCATATACAACATGTAATTGGAGACAGGTACTGTGTTTCCTTGGCTTTGTCTTTTTAACAGTAATGTGCTATGGATTTTTAATTCACTCAGATGTAAGCGCTCATAGACTTCAATAACCCTACCGTACAAATTTGTTTTCAATTGGTCACTGAGAAGGAAGTGGAAATATATTCAAATTCTTTCTACTCTTTAAGATCTGTCGTTTAAAAATCTGTCAGTAAATAATCTGTTTTGCATAGGAATTGTACTATCTAATCCAGAGGCCTAGAAGAATAACTATGACTTTGTAAATTGAAAAATGCATTCCAGATTTACAGTTGGAATCAATCAAATCAATGCTTTCTTTCAAATCTGATGTCTTGTTTACCACATGTGACCACTGATCATCCAAAATTGAAGATGAGAACAATTGGTCTTAACAACATGGTCAAGTACTACTCTGCCTGAATTCCAGATCTCTGGGTTGTGGAAATACGTATTTGTTATAGGTATCATTCTATGACACATAAGGTTGAGAATTTCTGGTTCTCATGTTTTTGAAAAAACTAAAGTTTGTTTGTTGGCTTTCTTCTTCTTCACCGGAAGACACTGTGGTATAGTGGAAAGTCTTGAACTTGGATTCAGAAGTCATGAATGTTTCATCTCTGACATTTACTTTCCATATCCTCAGACAAGTTACTCCATCACATTAAGCCTTAACTGACTCATGGAAATAATATTCATTCCTCATGGAGTTGTTGTAAAGATAAAACACAGCAATGTTTGTGGTGTTTCATTTCTAGTATTGTGACATGCTGTGGGGCATCCCAACCTACATCTTAAAGTACCTTCAACTGATCTGGGCATGGCAGGGTGGACCCTCCAGAAGCCTTTTTGCAATAGGACTGGGCAACTCCCAGCAGAGTCATCGTTCTGATGGAAAAGGTACCCCAGAGTGAAGAGCTTAACAGAAAGCCTTGGTAACTTGTGATGAGAGGAGATTCTGAGTAATATAATGCCTCTTCCTTGCACCAGCTTTGCTGCTCTCTCATTTGGGACACGTAGAAGAAGAAAAAAAAAAAGTCAAAGGAGTATTTTTACTAAGATCCTAGTCAAGACAGAGAAAGAGAAATAGTACTTCCTTGATGGCCACCAAGAAGTGTTTTCTCATTTTAAGCAGAAACCTGAGCAGCTTTAGTACCTCAAGGGCTTTAGTATCCCAACTGCCCTGGGGTACTGAAGGGGTGTGATAGACATTGAGGCACCCTGAAAGTGCTGGGCCAGGGTTGGGAAGCAGACCTGCTTATCACCGTGTGTTGGGCAATCTGGAAAAGGGGAAGTTCCCTGGAAAACCAGAGGACCTGTAAGCAGAGGCTGAGGTCTTCTACCAGCGAGCAGGAAAAAGGACAAGTAGATTCCATGTATGTGATGTGCCAATGTGGCATGGAGAGAAACTCAGAATATAAAACCATATTGCCTGTCTTGCCTGTCATATGATCAGCCAATTTTTAATTTAAAAAAAAAATCATGCTCTGGACTCCTAAAGACCAAAAACTTCTGTGGAAATAGGATGTGAAAATTTTCAAACAATATTGCCACACAGTTTTTCTTCTTTTTCTCAAAAATAAAAAAGGATGTGAGAAACCTTCCCCTAACACATGTTAGGGGAATCATACAGACTTCTTTTTAAAAGCAGAAATACCTATTTGTTTCATTAACTAAATCTGATACGAGGTCCAAGATGCTACATGATTATGACTTTAATTACAAACAAATGAACAAGCTAAAATAAATTGTCCCAAGACTTCTGAAGCAAATTTGAAAAATAAGTTCTTCTATGTTTGTTTCCTCGTTCTATTCTTTTCTGACATGGTGTGGTATAAAGGAAAATCATGAACCCTTGGAATCTGATAATTCCTGATCCTTCCACGTAACTGGTTGCAACCCTTAGCACACTGTTTACCCTCATAAAATAAAATGTTGCAAGACAAAAAGAGATAAGCTGAGTGTGGTGCCTGGCCCAGTGGCTGGCACATTTGGCAGGCAATGTGAATTCTTTTCCACCTTCTCAATTCCCTGCCTCTCTTTTCTTGCAAACATACATTTCCATTCCAAGTATCCACAGGCAGGATAGCAAAATGATTAAGAAAGCATTGCATGGGTACATATGCTGTTTCTGTAAGTTATGCCAATTTTCAAGACCTGTTTCCTCATCTACAAAATGGGGGTTGTAGCATCTTTCATATGGACTTTTATGGAAATTAAGTGGTTATGTGAAGTGTTTACAGGAGTAGCCACTAGAATATAAGCCCCATGAGAATTTAGTGGTCATGCTTATATCCCCAATACACAGAACAATACCTGGAATATAGTGGATGCAGAATAAATATGTGATAAAGGAATAAATGCAGTATTACATGGTTGCTTCCCTTTGCCCAACCTCAACTATCCCTTTTATAAACTGTGGGACCTGTGTGGGTGTCTGCAGGGATTAGAGATTTTATCCCAAATGTAAATAAGGAAACTCCTCCATGACTTCCCTCCCCACTAACCGTATTTTCCATGACCAATGATCATATCCCTACATAATGAAAATAGCTGCCCCATGCCATACTGGACACAGATCTGTGTTAGATGCTTGAGCACTTATGTATGTGCCAGCACGATTCTCTTCTGCCTTCTGTACAGGTGCAGTGATCAGAGGCTGCTAAAGAGTAGGTGAGCTCCTGGGATCCCTGGGTGGCGCAGCGGTTTGGCGCCTGCCTTTGGCCCAGGGCGCGATCCTGGAGATCAGGGATCGAATCCCACGTCGGGCTCCCGGTGCATGGAGCCTGCTTCTCCCTCTGCCTGTGTCTCTGCCTCTCTCTCTCTCTCTCTGACTATCATAAGTAAATAAAAATTAAAAAAATAAATAAATAAAAAAAAATAAAAAAAGAGTAGGTGAGCTCCTACAGCACACAGGTATGTCAGGTATGTGCTCGATAAATGATGCATAGAGTGAATAGTTCACTTTCCATAGTGCCTTATTAATAAATATTTTTATTATAACAATTTCTATTTGACAGACAAATTCTCAATACTCCGTAACTGTAATATTATGAATTCCAGAGTCAGATTAAGTGCTACTAGAGGATGATATGTCTTGATGATCCTCTTTGGTCTTTAGCATGCTAGCAGAGTTTACCATAGGTGACGGGGGGTTATATATTAGGTCATCCTGTCTCATAGAATTAAACTGTTTTAAAAGTAAAGTATAAATTCAACAAACTGTGATTATACAATTCCTAAGTCTGTCCCATGAAAATTTGTGAGACTTTATGTGATCAAAGCTATATTATTTTTCCCATATACTTTTAAGTGCAAACCCTTAGTGCTTAATTTCAAGCAAACTAAACTATATTAAAGAGTCCTCAGAAATTCTCAACATGCTACGTTTTGAGAAGACTAATACAATGAGGGTAGAATATGAGAATATGTGCTGTTTTAGCCAAACCAAAGGAAACTAGTCCATTTCAGCCTCATGAGTGCTGCTTTGTTTTCTACCTCTCCCTCTGTGATGAGCCAGTAAAAAGTTTAGGCAATGTTTGTTCAATGAAAAAAGCCAGATGAGCAGCCAAGAGGATGTAAAAGCCCAACACACTGTATTGATATTAGGAGTTTTGCATTTAATGTTCCTCTCCCCTAGGCTAACCATGGAAAGACAATCACTGGAGAAAACAACTCCCTGTTTGAGAATATTTATTGTTAGAAAACTGAATTAACTATATCCATTGCTTTGATTCTCTCCACACTACAAAATGCCTAATGAAGACTTCACAGGACAATACAATCATTTTCTCCTTGAGTCTGAATAAAGGAGATTTTATAGTTCCTCATTTTAGCAATCAAAGAAGTCTATTATGATTCAAGCATGAGTCATGGTCTCTATTCCTGTAATAAATTTGTCCAATAGTTAGTAGATGTTTAAGAAGAGCAAATGCAGCAAACTATTTTATTTACAATTGTGTGTATACATGTTTGTCGAAATGCTATTGCAAGAAAATCATCTTTAATTTGAGAACCAGTGATAGTGGAGGATTGACAACCTAAAAGTAGCCTGACACCTTTTGACATACCTCCTTCAAATAATATTAAAACTACGAACTTAAACTTTCAATTGATTTCTTAAAGAAAAACAAACTCTAGTTCGTAAATGCTTAAGCTTGCATGAACAGGAGTATTTTTCTCCAAAACTGAGAGTTTTAGGACTTCTCTTCTAATTCTGGTTTGTGACACTCCGCCAAAATGTCTGTTGAGAGTGTTATTGCGGTACATACATACACACCCACACCCACACCCACACCAGCCAGGTAGGAAATAATCCAAGAATAATGGATGAAGTACAGAGTTGAATGTAATGAATTATAATAAATGTTTGCATCACTTTCATTTAAAAGATTATATAAAGCGGGAAGACTGAGTGGCTCAGAAGTTGAGCGTCTGCCTTCAGCTCAGGCTGTGATCCCAGTCAGGGGATCACGTCCTGCATTGGGGTCCCTGTGGGGGGCCTGCTTCTTCCTCTGCCTATGTCTCTGCCTCTCTCTCTGTGTATCTCATGAATAAATAAATAAAATCTTAAAAAAAAAAGAATATGTAAAGCTTGAAATAACACTAGGGATAAATCATCGAAGTTTTTTCCAAATCACCAATCCAGTGCACTGAGTGTGCTAAGGACATACTGAAGGCACCACAGTTCAGCCCTGCCTTGTGGGCTGAGTGCTAAAGCAGGGATTCTTAGCTTCTTCTGGGTAACTGACTGGCAATGAAAATCTCACCAGAGCTCTGGACATCCCAACTTAAAACTGCATAAACACACACCCACAAATTTTCAATACAATTCCCTTGGTCTGGACTATAGTTTAAGAACCCCTGAACAAATATCTGAAGAAGTCCTTTGCCCTAAGTGGCTTTAGGAAGAATCATCATCTGGACTAATAATCTCCAATGTATTGACATGGGAACTATGGTGACATCAGTGACTCTACTTGCTGGCTTGATAAAAATATTTGCATAAAATCTGCATATGTACACACACCAAGTAAAATGTATTGAGAGAAAATACATGTTTTACCTCTAATTATGTGAGGTGCTTTACACATTTTCTGTAGTTCAGAATCTCATATGCCTTCTAAATATATATATATTTCCTTTCCAAATGAAAAAATATATATATTTAAAATATCAAGTTTATTTCTTAATGAGCCAACATTTTATCTGAAAAACTATTGATCCACTGATATACTATTATTTACAATGACAATAAAATGTACTTCCATAATAACATAGAGCTCAAGAACTGAAGCAAAATATTGACCATTTTTAAGAATTTGCAGTAATGGGATGCCTGGGTGGCTCAGTGGTTGACCATCTGACTTTGGCTCAGGGTGTGATCCTGAGATCCTGGGATGGAGTCCCACAGTGGGCTCCCTGTGGGGAGCCTGCTTCTCCCTCTGCCTGTGTCTCTGCCTCTCTCTTTCTGTGTCTCATGAAAAAATAAATAAAATCTTTTAAAAAATTGCAGTAACAGTACTATGAAATATCATTTATGTAGTCAAGACTTTTTTTTTAAAGAATGTGGCCAAATAGTTCTTATCTTAAAAAAGAACTGCAATGCATAAAAAAGATGAAATCTACATAAAGGAAAATACTGACGCAAGTGTACAGCCATACATACTCAGTTTTAGGTCACCTGCCTGATGGGCTAGCATTAACCCAACATCTGACACGTGGGGAGAACTCCACCCATGTGCCAGAGAGGCTCAAGTTTCATAGCCAAAATGTTAACTGGCAAAGTACTACTTAGAGCAGACAGGGCATGAGGGCACTCATGGACAGACAAGTCATGAATATAATAATATGATATTTAATTAGAAATTATTGGGCATATGTATATTTGGAATAATCTCGACTATGTTTCTGTACAAAAATTTCAATCATCAGGCTGCCAGGTATTCAACCAACACTTGACAACTGTATATGACTCCAACCACCTTGTCCAATGGCAGACTTTCTAATGGGACTCAGTCTTGTGAAAAAAGTTCCAGTACCAATGGTAGGCTCATGCACGGGGATGGCTCAGCCCCTACCCTTCCCTTACCTTAGCAGTCATTTTTCCCCTGGTTCCTAGAGAACTCTTTGGGACACTCAGTAAAATTCCCAGATATACTCAAACATATCTATCACTCTTCAATATTTCCCAGAATGTCTATCATGGAATTTAAGTCCTATAAAATTCCCTGCTAAAGAAGGCAAGAGGGCAGCCCGGTGGCTCAGCGGTTTAGCGCCACCTTCAGTCCAGGGCATGATCCCGGAGGGTTGGGATCAAGTCCCATGTCAGGCTCCCTGCATGGAACCTGCTTCTCCTTCTGCCTGTGTCTCTGCCTCTCTCTCTCTCTGTCTCTATGAAAATAAATTTTAAAAAATCTTTAAAAAAAAAAAAGAAGGCAAGAAAGGAGTAATTTCTCCTTGGATAAATAATTTTCGGAAATATAGCATATAACGTTCCCTCATATTTCAAACTTGGTAAGACAAATTGGCAAATTAAAGATCTGTTCCTGGGATCCCTGGGTGGCGCAGCGGTTTGGCGCCTGCCTTTGGCCCAGGGCGCGATCTTGGAGACCCGGGATCGAATCCCACATCGGGCTCCCGGTGCATGGAGCCTGCTTCTCCCTCTGCCTGTGTCTCTGCCTCTCTCTCTCTCTGTGACTATCATAAATAAAAAAAAAAAAAAAAAAAAAAAAAAATTAAAAAAAATAAAATAAAAAATAAAGATCTGTTCCTTTGGGTATTCACAAAATTGTTTTCTTACCTAATATTTTATCTGGTTATTAACCAAAGCCCTATTATCATCCTGTAGACTAACATTTTGCAATACTTTGGAAAATCCTCCACCATACTCTAGAGTTCATCCACACATCCATTCCTAGAACCCCATGAACCAGAATGGAAGCTCCATTCTCCTTACCCTCTCTCCTACCTGAAGTTTTTTCTTATCCTTTCCTTCCTTTCCCCAGAGTCAATATCAGATATAACCTAACCATTGACTCTCTCCTGGATACATTCACTGTGGATGACTATCTTATTCACAAGTTCAAGAATGTAAGTAACTGAAGGTACAATGTTAATGAAATGTATTCTGCTTCACTGTTTTCCTCTTTATAATAGGTTATAACAAGATACATAGTGCATTTTAATATAATTTAGCTGCAAATTAAATCAATATTGGTAGTTCTTCTTAACTATCATTTCACCTAAATTTGTAAGAAAAGAAACTAGTAAGCAATTTTATCATTATATGCTTTTACCATGGGTTCTCATTATTTACATTGACTCTTCAGCCCATTAGAGAACAAATCACTCATTCTCTCATAAGCTCTTTAATACTTATCAATATTCACCTGAAAATAACAATTTTTACCTTATATCTGACTGCTTGGGCTCTGGACTTCAATCCCTTATGGTGAGTCAATCTTCTCCCATTTACTCTGTTACTTTTTGCAAAGTCAAGCTTTTTTGCTCTTGGTTTTTAAAGTGAGAAATTATAATACAAATAGAAATGTCCATTGGACTAGTGAGAAGATTAAAGGAGATAATAAATGCAAAGAATTTAGAGTATTACCCAGAGTATGGCAAGTTCCTAATATATATTGGCTAGATTATTAGCCAATTAGCCAATATTAGGTGAAAGTGGTAGAGATCACATAAAATCACACATTTCAATGTCTACCTCCAAATTCTTTTTTCTCCACCTTACTAGAACCTGAATAGCCAGAAATAGCAAGAAATTGATTCAGAAATAGAGAAAGCAGAGAGTTTGTCTCAGCAGACAATCAGGCAGAGAACACATTCACAGAAGTCATTTAAATTGATCATGATACCAGATTTGAGAAAATGCAAATACATACATTTTGAGAGGCAGGACGTTATGAGTTCTTATAAAACCTGAGTGAAAAAAAATAACCATGATCTGAATATTAATAGGCATGCTTCTACAAATAACACAGGGAAAAAATCACCAGGGAATTTTATTCTCTCCTATTTCCTTACTATTTTTGCTATAATGCTACCTTCTCACTCTGGCCCTCTCTAATGACTCTGTGTACAACCCACTTAGCATGCCTTATCCCCTTATTGATTTAGTTTCTTCACGGTTACTCATCACCTTTGCTATAGGCCAAATGCCCCCTCAAATTGTCCATCTTGAAACCCTGCCCCCTGATATAATGGTATTATGAGATAAGGCCTCTGAGAAATAATTAAGATTAGATGAGGTCATGAGGGTAGATCCCTTACACATAGTGTTGGTGCCCTTATAAGAGTCAGGAGAGAGCTTGCTTCCTCTCTGCCCTAGGACATATAAAGATACAAGAAGTTGGCAGTCTGTCACCTGAAAGAGGGCTCTCACTGGAATCCAATCATGCTGATACCTTGTACTTGAACTTCCAGCTTCCAAAACTGTAAGAAACAAATTTCTATTGATTATAATAAACTCAGTGTATGGTACTTTTTTATAGCAGCTTGTGCTAAGACAACTTTCTTACACATTTAAGTTACTAAATCATTGTGTTTAATGTCTAGTTTCCCCTACTTGAATGTTAGCTTCATTGCATTGAGATTTTAAATGTTTTTTTCAAAGCTATATCCCCAGCACTTAGAACAATTCCTAGTGCCTAGGAGGCCCTCATGAATGAATATCTGATGAATGAAGGAACAAGTCCAGAAGGGTGTCAGATACAGTCTTGTTTAAGTCAGTAGCTAAAGAATATTATCAAAACACAGGTCTCTTCCATCTCTCTGGTGTGCCATCCTCAATATTGGCTTACTCCCAAAGTAAAAATGTCTTTCCCTTGGTTTTCTATTATCAAAAATTATAACAATATTTTCATGAACTCCCATAATGCTCCTCAGTGGTTTAGAGGAGATAATAAGTGGCCCCTTTTAAAAGCAGGAAAATATTCACAGAAGGCTGTCAGCAGATATCCTCATCGCTCACAGAGCAAACTTGATGACTTTAATGAGTGTTAAGGAAAAAGCAACTATTTCAAATATTTCTTTAAATATTAGAGAACCAGAATTTCTCCCTAAAATGGAGAAAAGGATCACGTTCTCAAGGGGTTAGTATTTGAATCAATGTGGTATTCCACTGGCAAAGAAGAAATTTTGAAAGGGTAGACAGCAGGTGAGCAAATAACTATGTGTGTCACATGGTCAGATCTGTGCTTCCATGCACTACTGATGTGAGTTTTCTTAGACTAAAGGTTTTAAAACAATTTCAAATAATACTGTCCTTAAAGATAAACAAAGAGAAAGGGAAAATAGACCTACATTCAAATAAAGTGAACAGGATCACTTCATGTGTATGCTGATTAAGGAACATCATTCAGCAACTAAAAGTGAACAAGGTGAGTTTTTATATCTACATCCATCTCTCTGGATGCTTTTGTAAAGAGTTTAAGTGGCAATGACCTAAATAAATCCATTTGTGAACTAAATCTATTCCAAGAATGTCCACTTAAATTTCAAAATGTGTGTAATATGTTCATGTTACAAAGATGAGTTGCCTTTTTACTTACATAAACTGTCCATTTTTGTTGGCTTTTCAAGAGTTCGAGTGGCCAAGATAAATTTTAAAAAATTAGTACTCTTATGGATGTGAAAAGTGATGTGTTGAAATATTTTATTGGTTTAAACTCAGTTGGGTAATCTTCTAGCTTTTTTTTAGTTGATAGCAGATGTGAAAATGAGGTTTATAAAAATGTCTTCTAGAAAATAAAACAGCACAATGAAATATTTGCTCAAGTACACAAGTAAGAAATTGAATTTGGATTTTAAAAGGCTGAATTTTAAAGAAACTATTAACGTTAAATAATGCAGCTTAGTTGTAAAACTTTCAGTACCTAGTGATGATTATTTACTTCCTTAACCTTCTTCTGTTAATTGATTTCTATATATTTTACCTTACTATTGACCTCTACAAAAGAAGAAAAGTAGTTGCCACAAAAATGATAAAATGAAATTAGATCTTTATGCCAAATGTAATATTTCTGATTTAATTCCCATAATGGCTAGAATGAAAGTGATTGATGGCTATGAATTTAAATTTTTAACTTCCATAGATAATTGAAAATTATGTCAAAGTTCTCTTTTAAGGAAATATTGAGTGCTCTCTCAGTCAAGAGTCAAGGCTCTCTCAGTAGCCTTTATATGCTTCTGACTAGAGTCTATAAGTGAAAGAAATTGCATGGAAACACACAATTAGGATTTTATTTGGAGTACTTAGATATTCACTCCTTTTACAATGATGTCTTCCTTTCTTTAGAAGCACCTTCAGACTGTTCCATGATGCCTCTTGAGTGCTATGTCTCTTGTCTATTTGCCTTTTCCCATGGCATCTATCACCTATATAATTTACTGATTTATCCTATTTATTTACTAAAAGCTGCAGTTAGATAGGTGATTTCTCTTTGTTAGGAAGCTATAGATATACCACAAATTTAGCAAACAAAACAATTAAGTGGTAATTAAGAATATTTCCAACATATCAATATAAATATAATTAATATAAAATAAGGAATATTTCCAACATATTAAATTAGCTAGTTTTTTGCAATACAAAGCCAGTAACATTTGTGTTTTATCAGCACTGTGATTTATGTAACAGGCTCCTCAAATAAATCAGATAGTAACAAATTTCTACATGGTATACTGTGTCCTGAGGATTTCCTGCTTGAAACATAGAGTACTTTTCTATTCATTGACTTACATACTGAGGAAATAAGATAAAGGCATATAAGTTAACAAAATATGTAGAACGCCAAGATTTGAGGACTTTCTTGGGCAAGGAAAATGTGATAGTTGTGTTTTCACAGATGTGCTGACATCACCCCCTAGAACAGAGGAGTCCAGCCTATAGTCAAATTAAAATCTATCTCTGTGTGGGAAACTATCAAACAGCCTCTCCAAAAAGAGTAGTCCTCATTTGTGGCCATAATAACAATCATTAATTGTATACAGGTTTATGTTTGATGTAACTGAAAGATAAAAATCATAAGCTTTCTACCCATGATACAGGATAAATTGCCCTATTACACAAAGGGACATCACAGTCAAAAGCCTGAATCTAGAGATAACATAAAGTATTATTTCTCACAGAGAAAAGTTATTGCAGTAAGGAATGTACAAAACATGAGAACCTTAGAAAAGAATCCACTGGCCTCTTGACTGAGAGCTCAAAGAAAAGTAAAAAATGTGTCACTTTGGCACTTTTTAGTAAAATACATAGAGGCATTGAATGCAGGGACATCCTTAATGCCTTAATGCATGGACTTCACTGATAGTGTCAGGATTGGAGTGTCTATTCAACAGAATCTGAAAGCACATAATGCATTCACGCTTACACTTTTGGCTATACACTTCTATAAGTATAATAGAATTGTCTAGTACTTGCTTGCATTTAGCTATTCTGTTTAAGAAACCATCTAATTCATATCTATTTTTTCAAATACCTGTTATTTACAAATTTATTTACAAGTTATTTACAAGTATATATTACAAGTCTATTTACAAATGATAATTTTATCTGATTTATATTACTTCTATAGCAAAACACTTAAGATTGTAACGTGTTTTCTGGGATATTAATTTCTAACTTTATAGAGAAACTCTCTATAACAAAGAAGAAAAAAAAAAGAGAAAGAGGAAGTAATTTTTAAAAGCTCTGTCTGGGCAGCCCAGGTATCTCAGCAGTTTAGCGCTGCCTTCAGCCCAGGGCTTGATCCTGGAGACCTGGGATCTTGTCCCACATCGGGCTCCCTGCATTGAGCCTGCTTCTCCCTCTGCTTGTGTCTCTGCCTCTCTCTCTCTCTCTCATGAATAAATAAATAAAATCTTAAAAAAAAAAAAAGCTCTGTCTGCTGTGTGATATTTAGATGGGTTTTACTTTAAAAAAAAACACACTTTAATTTTGTCTCTAGGTAACTTCATTTCAGCCTTGAATACAAAAGGGTCCATATGTTTGGGGAGCCAACCATCAAGTAAATTTACCACACTTGGTCATACTGCATTCAGTCATTGAAAATGAAATAGAATTATCTTATGACAGATGGATAAGAATTGTTTTTTGTTTTTGTTTTTTTTATTCAGCTCACCACATAGAACTTATAGAACTTTGGTACTCAAAATCATGAATTCATGTTAATATCTGAAATATAAGCATGCAACACCACCCTCAGAAAGTACAGCTCCTTATAAGTGTCCCTGGTAAAAATTTAAAAAATGGAAGAGTCAAACATATATATTATGATGTAAAACAAACAAAAGTGATACCATTTGTGGGCGAGCTGTGAAACAATCTCTCCATATAAAGTGACAATGACAATAGTCTTTGAAATGACTCTTGCAACAAGAGAAGGTACTAAGATCTCAGTTCTAATACATATTAGAATGTCACTGGAGATATTCAAGAATATTCTAGATAACTACTCAGCAGATATTTAAAAAAACTTATTCAAACATATTGAATAGGGCAGCCCCAGTGGTGCAGCGGTTCAGCGCCACCTGCAGCCTGGGGTGTGATCCTGGAAACCTGGGATCAAGTCCCACGTCGGGCTCCCTGCGTGGAGCTTGCTTCTCCCTCTGCCTGTGTCTCTGCCTCTCTCTCTCTCTCTCTCTCTCTCTCTCTCTCTGAATAAATAAATAAATAAGAACCTTAATAAAATAAAATTTAAAAAACATATTGAATAGCTGGATGTAGGGAATAAATGAACTTCAAAGTTTCTTTTTTTTTTTCAAAGTTTCTATCTCTTGAGATACTATCATTTCATGACCATTCAATTTACCGATAATCTCTAATAATTACCACCTAAATTTGAATATACTGTTTTCTTCCAAGCAAATTTGTAAAACAAAACAGCAAAATCGAGGCAACTGAATACATAAGGTCCTAGTCTGTGAAAAATAAGCATGTGTATCTTTATCTCTTTGATGACTGTTGAGTTCCGCCAAGCCAGCTTCTGTTTCTGAATTTCCTCTGTGATGTTTTGGTCACAGAGTCAGTTGGTGACTCATCTCCTCATTCTTCTTGAAAAAGCAAAAGTGGTTTGTTGTGTACCATAAATTTTTCTTCTCTATTTTCTATAGGCCTTTTTATTTTAAACATACTAAGCTTTCATTTAATTAAAAAGTGATTTCTTAACCTGATCAAGAATATCAGGTCTCTTGTTCTTCAAAAATTCTCCCTAATAACCTGTGGATTTTTAATTTTTTTTTTTTTTTTTTTTTTGGACATGACTTGCTGAAGAGATTCTGAACATTTTTCTGGGGTCTTTTTATAATATATTTGAGAAATTCATGGAATATTAGAACTAGACAGCAGAATTCAGCTCAAATACCACACACATGAAGAACTCAATACCTAGAAAATTTAAGTGGCTTAGTTAAGCCAGTATCTAGCACAGGAACAGCTAGAACTCAGACTTCCTTATACCTCATATATACTCTTTGCAGGTCAGAGTATTGCCATGATACAATGCCAGTTGAACTTTTCAGAAGTAAGTACTTGAGGGGTGCCTGAGTGGGTCAGTCAGTTAAGCATCTGCCTTCCACTCAGGTCATGATCCTGGGATCCTGGGATTGAGCCCCGCATTGGGCTTCCCACTGAGCAAGGAGCCTGCTTCTCCCTCCCCCTCACTTTATGCCTCCCTGTGCTCGTGCTCACTTTCTCTCTCTCTCAAATAAATAATTTTTTTAAAGTACTTGAATAGGGTATTCCCCTAGATCTATCATCTATAATTTTTTTATTAAATACCAAATATAGAGTTATTATTATTGTAAACAAATAATTGGTATCTTGTATGTGCAAATCATTGCAAGAGGGCTTAAGGATCTAAAATAAAATACTGTTTGAGTCCCTATAAAGTAGGTGCCTAATACTTCAAGATAACCATTGAAGTGGGCATCCCGGGTTGCCTAGTGGTTTAGTGCCGCCTTCAGCCCAGGGCCTGATCCTGGAGACCTTGGATCAAGTCCCATATCAGGCTCCCTACATGGAGCCTGTTTCTCCCTCTGCCTGTGTCTCTGCCTCTCTCTCTCTCTGTATGTCTCATGAATAAACAAATAAAATCTTAAAAAAAAAATAAGATAGCCATTGAAGCAATGTCATCATGCAATGCCTAATTGACTTATGCCTTTAATGACTCTTCATATTCAGAAGAGAAAAAAAACTCACAAAGTAGGGAGATCAAAATGAATTCCATGGAGAAATAGGACTTGAAATAGGTATAGGATTTTTTTCTTACTGTGAAATAGAATGCAGAAACATAAAAATGCACAGTTAAAAATTATAAAACAAATACCATGTAAACATCATCCTACCCATCTCAGAATTAACTTCTGTTTATTCCTTCAGCCCTTAGAGGAAACTTCTTTATTAAATATGATGGTAACCATATCCTTGCTTTGTTTTATAGTTTTGTTATTTAAGTATGAATCCCTAAACATTATAGTTTAGTTTTGCCTATTTTTGAATTTCATAAAATTGGAAACTGGCAGTATACATTCTTCTAAATCTGACTTCATTTGCTCAACATTGTGGTTTTAATATTCACTCTTGAGATCTATGGAACTTCCTCATTTACTTTCAGTGCTGTATTACATTGTATGATTATTAGTTAATCCATTCTTTCTTTGATGTGCTTTTGAGTGGTTTCCAGATTTCTGGCTTTTATGAACAATGCTACTTTGAACATTTTTGTGTTTGAATCCTGGCCCATATAATCACACTTAAGTATTTAATTGCTAGGTCATCATTTATGTGCATGGTTAACCTTACAAGATAATGCCAATTTTCTTTTTTTTTTTTTTTTTTTTTTTTTAGCAAGTAGCTCTAATAATGTTCTTTCTTACCTGCTGGGTAAACTTTTCTATGGTTCTACCTCCTTTTTGATGTTCAATATTGCCAGATTCTTTAATTTTAAACAATCTGGTGAGTATGTAATGGTTTCTCATTGTGGTTTTCGTTTGTATTTCCCTGACTGCTAATAAAATACTTTTTCATATATTTAAAGGGCATTTGGATTCTTTTCTTTGTGAAACAGTTGTTCGGATATTTTGTCTGTATTTGTTTGAGTTGCCCATCATTTTTTTCTTATTTATTTGTAGTTCTTTAATCAACTTAAATTAAACATGTTTTGGATATACATACTGCAGATATGTTTTCAGGACCTATGGATTGCCTTTTCACTCCCTTAATGCAGTCTTTTGATAATGAGATGGTCTTAATTTTAATGTAGTCTTTTTACCAATCATTTCTATTCTGGTTAAAGTTTTTGGAAACATAGATTTCTATAGCCTGCAATGAAGGCATTCAGCTTGGTTAAATGGCATAGACACAATCAGGGAACTAGGAAAGCTCAAGTTATGCTTCCATAGAAAAATAGTGGAAGAAAAATCTGGGACAGGTCCTAAAGTCAAGTTAAAATATCTTAACCCTATATTCTTTGGCTATAGGAGTACTATGGACAAGTTCTAAACTGGGAAGATCTATGATCAAAGGATGCTTTCAAGAGATACACCCTAGAATACTAGAGTCCTAATTAGGAGGAAGAAACATCTGAGACAGGAAAACCAGCACATAGGGTTAGAAAAAGGCAGAAGATGCAGAGGCTGCTGGGATAGAACTGTTAAAGGCTTATTAAATAAGACAAGGCAATTGGAACTTAAATGTTTTAAGTTATTTAAACTTAACAGCAGAATTATTTGATCTATAACTATGAGGTCTGGAAACTTGGGCTCTACTACATTGGCGATATTTAGTCTAGGTAGACATAGGAAAGAAAGAAAAACATAAGCAAACACACAAAGGCATAAACAAATGAAATCACATGTAAAGAAGACAGATGGCATCAAGTCCAATAGCAAAGCAGATTAGATAGCTCCAGTGAAGCTAAAAATGGAGAGAATCCAAGATTTTAAAAAGATAAAGTTATGCTACAGTAAAAAAGATTCTGAAATTCCAGTGGCTTAACACAACAAAAGTTTTCTTATTGCTCATATAAAATGTGCTGCAGGTGTTGGAGATAGCCCAGGGCAACCCTCTATGCAGTGACTCAGTGGTCTGATCTGCTTTGTACTTGCAGCCCTACCATCCTAACAAGAGGACTCTTCAATAATTCTCTCACCAGAAGAGAGTACTGGAGAGCCCCATCCTGACAATTAAACACTATTGCTCAAAAGTGACACAACCAATGGGTCTTGCTAACTAGAAGAGGACTAATAGTATCGTCCTCTGATGTGCACGAAGAGAAGAATTGTGGGTGAAAACTAGAGGAGAATTTAGGTTACATGTGACAGACAAAAGGGAGCCATCCAGAACTTAGCAAGAAGAGTATGAAACCATGTACAGCCACCATTCCACCAGCGGGCTGTTAAATGCCTCAGACACTAACATCTCCTCTTATTTAACCCTCAGAATAATCCTGTTGATGAGGCACCTGTGTGGCTTACCGGTTTAGCATCTGCCGTTGGCTCAGGTCTTGATCCCAGGGTCCTAGGATCAAGTCCCACATGAGACTCCCCACAAGGAGCCTGCCGTTCTCCCTCTGCCTATGTCTCTGCCTCTCTCTCTGTGTCTCTTAAGAATAAATAAATAAAATATTAAAAATATATATATCCTATTGATGTAGGAAAATGTGTTATGGTTCGAAGCTGACAGCCAAGAAAGAATTCTTGAGACGTCTTGGGTGAAAAAAAAAAAAAAAAAAAAAAAGGTGGTTTTATTAAAGCACTGAGACAGGATCTGTGAGCAAAAATTGCTGCACTAGAGTCATGAGGAGTGGCCCATTATAGACTTTCAAGTTGGGAGGGGGTTAAGGATAGCCTAATCCTCCCAGGTATTTTGGAAACAAGTTTTCCAGGATCCTGATGGGGCTAGCTATTGTTAGGAAAGGTCATCTGTTACTGTTTAGTAAAAACTCAGTCATGAGACCCTTCAGATATGTATCATTGGGTCATTTGCTTGGGGAATGATTGCCAACATGTATCTTGGGGGGTGGGGGGGGGTGGGGGTTGGAGGGTAGAGATAAAGAAAGTTCCAAAGGAATTTTTGTATGTTAACTTAGACTTACAGGATCCTGGAGGTTGGGCCAAGATTGCCTTTTGCCCTTAGCAACGTGTCAACATTGAGGCAGCTGAGTCTCTAGAGGAAGATTGTTCTGCCTGTTTCAGAATTTGTCAGTGGGCTGTAGATAGTAAAGAAATTTAACAATTTTTCTTCTGCCTTTGTTTCCCACATCACTATGACTGAAACATTAGATCTTAACAAATAAAGGATCAGAAAAGTTGGGGGATATACCTAAGAGATCCCATGGCTAGTAAATGGAAGAACTAAGATTTCACTGGTCTTTCCAATCCTAAGTCTGTATTCTTTCAATAGCAGTATCCTATTACTTCCAAAAACATAAAGATTCAGTGGTAGGAGCATCAGGAAGGATAAAGGATATTTCAGGGAAGGCTGTGGAAGTTCTCTGCATGTGATGTGCTAAAGCTTTAGTAAAATTATGAAGAGCAGACAAAGAATGCTCACATATATGATTATTTATGGAAAACAATTTTTAAGAAAGATTTAGTATCTAAATCAATAGGAAAGGAAAGAGCAATGAAGAAATAGTGATAATATAAAGATTGTTTCTACTTGCTAGCCAATCTTGTTGGTACAGGAATGGCACACTATAAAAAGAAATGGAGGCTAGAAAAAAAAATACATGTTTGTAGAAAAAAATCATAAATTTGGTTTCAGATATTTGAGGGAAATAAAACATTTAAGTAATAAATATCTAAGGATATGAATCTGGATTTTTGGAGATAGATAGTGAAGCTGTTAATTTTAGCTTTTCTTTTTAACAGTATCTACATAAATAATCTTTTTAACAGACATTGTGACAATTTATAAAAATCACTGTAATTACATGCTTATTAAGTAGTTCCTAATTTTGCCAAAATATTCCTTGGGGGGGAAAATACTTTCCTAAGATCTTGAAATGAATCCTATCAATTCTCAATCTCTCCTCGAAAGGCTTCTATAGCTCCCATTATCTACAGAATAAAATCCAAACTTTTTAATATGGCATTTAACCTTCTAAAATCTAGTCATCCTACCTTGCCTTTGTGCACATCACTGCCCTATAAAAACCTGAGCTGGTCACACTGCCTTTCTCTCAGGTTGAATGTGCCATGCAGTAGATGAATGGGTAATCTGAGATTCTTTATTTTTCTCAAAATGATAAAACACAAATTTAGTTATAGTACTAGTTATTTAAGTATTTTGATTTTATCTTCGTGGCTATAAACTATTGGCTATAAATGATAAATAGCATATAAGTATTTACAATCAGACAAATCCAGATTTACTGTATGTGAAGACACAGCTTTTAGGTAATGGTGACTCATTCAAACAGAACATTTGCTTATACATGTCAATGGGCATCACCCTTCTCTTCCCCCAGCTCAAAAGCAGAGAGTCAATTACTTTATTATCAGTTAAAACTTTTAATCAGAAGTTTTGGTCAACTGGAAGGTGTTCTGTTATGTGGGAAAACTATGGACTGTTTTACTCAAGACCATATATTTCTTCTATCTGTGCTTATTCTAAAAGCCAATTTTTCAATTTCTTGTAGGCATATGTATGAACCCTTTTGAATCAGCATGCACAGTGATAGGAGTTTTGGACATTTATTTCTTTGCTGTTGAATGATAGAAAGAGTGCCCTCTTTGCCTAAGAATATATTTGGTTCTATAACTGACAGTGAAGTTGAAGGATAAGTGAACAGTTCTCTCTTTTTTGTTAATTTTTCTAGAATATGAATCACTCAGTACTAATGTGTGATCTGCTGAAAGTGGTCATCTTCAGGCGATAATATTTGCTTCTGGGGTTGTACTTATCTGTTTTCTAAGGTAAGTCAACTTGCTAAACTTCCATTCTTTCATTTTAAATATTCACAAAGCCATACTCTTGGATGTCTGATAGAACTTTTAAACTCCACTTAATAGTCACTTAATTTCTGATGTTTTGTCTGAGACCTGCTCCAACTTGCCTAAAGAGTGACAACTCCATCTTTCAGTTGCTCAGGCCAAAAACCTTATGGTTGCCCTGACTCTTGGTTTTGATCAGAGTTTCACATCCAGTCTATCAGGAAATTCTGTGGCCTTTACCTTCAAAATAGGCCCACAATTTGAGCATTCTTAGATCTGGGTCGTTTTTTGGCTCTTACGTGGTCTTGCTTCTATCCTGCTTCCCTCACAGTCTGCTCTGAAATCCATAGCCAGAGTGACCCTTGCCACTCTATAAAACCTAAGTAAGATCTGTTATGCCTCACTCCCTGCGGTGACTCTCCATTTTACTCAAAGCAAAGCCCAAGAACCAAATCATGACCTACACAACTGACCTTTGATTTCCTCTCTCACCACTGTCTCCTCCTTTCTTCCCTTCAGTCACTTTGTTCTGGCTACATGCACCTCCTGGCTATCTGCTGAACATTCTAGGCACAGTATTCCTCAGGACCATTATACTCATTACTCCCTCTGCCTGGAATGTTCTTCCTCTAAATGAATGTATGACTTATGAGGGTGACATTAAGTATATGCAACTACAAATGTTTCATTAACTATGAAGTAACAAATAAAGATTATTATTATTATTTTCATAATAAATATCTATTGGCACTATTCCTAATTTCTTTAGAATGCATTTAATTTAACTGTATATTGGAATCTAACTAAAATAGCACTTATAATAAATAAATAGCTTTAATTATAACACTGGTGAAAGCACAGTCTTTGGGATATTTATCATTTAGATATGTGCTATTACTCTCGATAAGACAATTGCCATTTCTTTAGCATTCACTATAAGCCAGGCCTTGGATTTAAGGTGCATTATCTGATTTAATCCTCACCTCAATGCTGTGAGATAGGAAATATTGTTTCCCAATGTAACATCTGAGGAAAGATTAAGTAACATACTTAAAGCCATGGTCAGGAAATATGCTGGTACTTACATCTAGGACTGACTCCAAAGACTTACATAGTCCTCCTTACAGCTCACATCAGAAATAAAAAAAGCATTACTGTGCATTTGAACACATTTATCTGATTTATAATGCTCTTGAAAGTACTTGAACTATTTTGGATGCCAAAGCAGTTTAAAGATGGGACAAAATGATTTCACACTAAAAATGCAATGGTTACCCTGTTTCCATTTAGCAGTCAAGCAAACATGGAACATTCCTGATGCATAGTACAACATCTAAAAACAAAGAGCCAAGGTAAGTTAAAAGTGCAATGGTGTAAAAGACGGAAACATCAAACATGTTTGAGAAGATCAGAAAGAGTTCATTTAAGGGTAAAGAATTCTAAAATGTTATAAACAAAACAAAACAAAACAAAACAAAACACAAAAGGGCCAGGTACTTCTTTTTTATTGTAAGAAATGAGCTCTGATAAACTTGGCCCTGTGATGGCAAATCCAACATATGGACCAGCTAAGGGCAGATCCATGCTGAAATGTTTCTAGTTACCAAGCAAACAAATGGCCACATTGCAGTTCAGCAGAAGAGCTTTCCTCCATCCTTTCCCTTTGCCTGGCATGTGAAAAGACAAGCAGTAGCTTTAAAGCCAAATGGGAGATAGAAATGTGTAGCAATGCCATCTGTGCTTTTCTATTTTTGGTCAAGAGGAGGCATATGCTGATTGAGAAGATACCAACAGATACAGCTGTAAATAGTTACTCTAATTAGCGTGTGTTAGGACCAAAGAATAGAAATTGTCATCTGGCTCAAGGGCTGAGACCCTTTCAGATGAGGAAATGAGTTGTAAGTCTATTACCTCTTGCTGGGAAATACTGTTGACCACGACCCAATAACAAACATATCTACCCAGTTGTTTGAAGGCTTTTAGGAGTCATTAACTGAAAATGTTTTTGTAATTGATACGCATCTGCAAACCATAAGGTAGCCAAGACATAATGGTTATAAAGAAAGAATGGTCAAGTGCCAAAATGAAAGAGTATACCTTAAGAATCTGGACATTATTAATATAATGCATCTCTTGTCCTTTGGATGGCCAGGGAAAATACACTTCTCTATTCACCAAATATATATGTAAGTCTTAGCTAAAGTGTTTTTCATTTTTAAAAAATCTCTAGTGATAACCGAATATAAAAATTAATTACAGGGTCCTGGGTGATTCAGTCAGTTGAGTGTCTGCCTTTGGCTGGGGTTGTGATCCGGGGGTCCTGGGATCAAGTCCTGCGTCTGGCTCTCTGTTGAGCAAGAAGCCTGCTTCTCCCTCTCCTTCTGTCCCTGCTCTACTCATGCTCCTCTCTCTCAAAAATAAATATTAAAAAAATTGCAATCGTGCTTGTTTTCCTCCACAAAGAGAAAAAAAAAATGTTTATGCTGCTAGGGAAGAAAAAAAAAAGACCAAAGGATTAAAGTATTTAAGAGTTCTTACATTTTGATGAAAAGATATTTAACCTCTCTTGGCCATCAGACCTGTGTTTTCTCTCTCTCTCTCTCTCTCTTTTTTAAGTATATCAAAGACTTATTTTGGAATCTGGGAAGAACTCTTTTTAAAAGGAGGAAAGTTCTGTCTAGATGCCACAGGCACAGGTGAAATCTTCTGCTCCTCTCTTTCACTTATTCAAGAAGTATTGAAGAAGGACCTACTATGCACTGGGTGTTATTCTAGTCACTGCGAATAAAACAATGAACCAGACAGACTCTGTTCTCAAGGGGCTAACATTTCAGTGGAGGGAGGAAAGCTCATAAATGAAAAAGATTTTATACCATGATTAGATACAATAAATAAGAGTAAAATAAGAAAATATTAAGATTATGTAAAAGGAGGAAGAACCTATATATTATTCAAGGTGGGCAGGATTTTCTGTACTAATAAACAACCTCAAAGTCTTAATAGTGTGGAAAAAATTCTTTTTCTTTCACAGTACACTTCTACTATGGTTCAGTGAGGGGCTCAGTTCCATGTCCTCTCTCAGGGATGCAGGATGAAGGAAGCTTACTTGACTGCCACCAATAACAGTGACAGGGGTAAGGACACATGTGGCAAATTATATCCCAGCTTCTAGAGGCTGGAGGTAGGGAAGTGCAATCCTACTGCATGCCTGGCAGAAGGAGAACTAGGAATATCAGTTAAAGGCAATAATGCTTATCACAGTCTATTTTAATTAGCCTTATGGAAGAATGCTTCTCTGAAGTAATGGTATTTAAATGAAGATCTAAATGATGAGAAGCGAGTCATAAGTAGATCAGCAAACACATTTGGTGTGCTGAAGGAAAAGAGAACAAGGATGCTGAGGCTGGAGCACAGCTAATCAGCACAATTAAGAAGATTGGAAGAGGGACGCCAGGTGGTTCAATCAGCTGAGCATCTGACTCTTGGTTTTGGCTCAGGTCATAATCTCAGGGTTATGAGATCGAGCCCCACATCAGGCTCCCTGCAGTGGGGAGTCTGCTTGAGATTGTCTCTTCCCTCTCTCTTTACCCCTCCCCTTGCCCATGCATGCTCTCTCTTTCTCTCTCAAATGATAAATAAATCCCCCACCCCCAAAAAAAAGGAAGACTGGAAGATTTTAAGGCTGCAATCAGAGAGGCAAGTAGTGACCACATCACATAGAAGCTTATAGGTAATAACAGTAAATGTATAGTTATTTTATGTATAATGATAGACCATTTATAATTTGATAAAACTAAAACTAAAGAGATCAAACAAATTCTTGATCCACAAAAGGACACACGGTTATATACTCTTTGAACTCTTCATATTGTGGTACTATTTCTTTACTACAAATTAACCAAAGTCATTGTGCTACATGATAATAATGTATATTCTTCCCACATATGTCACTACTTAGACATTTTCTTGAGAAGATATTCTCAAACGCATGCAGAGATTTACTAATGTGCTGCTTGTCATTAGGTTGCCTCATAAGATGAGACACACTCAGGCCTTTTAAACTATGCCAATGAAATGTTTAATAACATGGGAAAATTTTACACTCTTTATAAGCCAAAGTAATTAACTCTACATTTATTTATCTCATTTAAAGAATATTTCATTTTATGAGAATACACACACATATCCTGTTTTGTCGTTTCAAATTGGTATAATATCCTAGAAAGCAATTTGTTATTCAAAGACATAAAAATATACATAATCTTTGCATGGATTAACTATGCTTCTGAGAATTTGTCTTAAGGAAGTAATTAAGGATTTGTTTGAAAATTAAACTGTTAGAACGTTCATTGAACTATTGCTTATAAAAACAAAAAGGCCAAGTAAGTAATGTCCAACAATGTGGTATTTCTGAAAATCAATCGTGTATATCCACAAGATAATTTTATAAAGCTAGCAACTATGATGGTGCAGAACTATACCTATTGATGTAGGGATTATTATATTATATTATATTATATTATATTATACTCTTTAAAAGTACATAAAAATATCCTATAAGATACATAATCTATTTTCCAAAAATATTTATTTGCAAATATACAAAAAATGTTTTAAAGATCATACAGCAAGATATTAACAATGGTTATTTCTGGGGTACTGAGATTTTGCATATTTTACACTCTTTTTTATTGTATTTCTTATTTTTTGTAAATAAGCATTTATTCTATAATAAGAATCTCTGTTTTTAAGGAAATAAACATCCAGCACGTTAATAAACATTGTGCATAAGAGCACAATTTTGTAACAGTATTTAAAAGTATGTTTGTTATAAATTTCTGGTACTAACAACACAGGTACTACACACACACACACATACATACCACACACAAACACAAGAATATACAAACATGTTTTATTTATTTATTTTTTAAAGATTTTATTTATTCATTCGTTAGACACAGAGAGAGAGAGAGAGAGAGAGAGAGAGAGGCAGACACAGGCAGAGGGAGAAGCAGACTCCATGCAGGGAGCCCGGCGTGGGACTCGATCCGGGTCTCCAGGATTAGGCCCTGGGCTGAAGGCGGCGCTAAACCGCTGAGCCACCAAGGGATCCCCACAAACATGTTTTAAATAATTGTGCTAATAGTAAGAAAGATATTTCTTATTTTTTCTTATTTTTTAAGATGTTTTTATTTATTTATGCATGAGAGACAGAGAGAGAGAGAGAGAGAGAGAGGCAGAGACACAGGCAGAGGGAGAAGCAGGCTCCATGCAGGGAGCGCGACATGGGACTCGATCCCAGGACTCCAGGATCCATGCCCTTGGCTGAAGGCAAGCTCTAAGCCAGGCGTCCGAGAAAGATTTTTCTTTTGTTTTGCTATACTTTAAAATTTTCCTGTAGTAATCATATATTACTCTCATGATAAGAATTTTTTTAAACAATAAGTCTTACTTCTCTGCTACTCCCATTTACTACCATGATTTTCACTGAAAATCTTTTACACAATGCAAGATTTAATTCTCCCACAAGCTACAACTCTATTTTGACTGTCTATGCTTATAGGGATTAATTTCAATACAGATGCTTTATTTATCTTTAAAAGATAATCTAGCTTTCTCTCATCATTATGTAATCACCTTTTGGCAACTGTACCTAAGTCTGATACCACAATGAAATTCTCACAATTCATTGATTTGGTAAACTCTAACTAGAGCATAAAAAGGAATAAATCTTGAAAACGCATTTGTCAAACTTGAAACTATGAGTTGACATGCATTTGTTAGAAACCTATTATATGATGAGATCTGTGAGATAAACTTTGGTTCAGTTTTCCTAGAGTTTATATTCTCTAATTTGAAAAACAGTTATAGAAAACAAAGGATATCATTGTATCTTCGAATACTAGCTTAGAGTACTATCCAATATCTGTTCTATTTGAGGAGAAACTCCCTTTTTTTCTATGAGTCTTGGCAGGAGGCAACGAGATCAGATCTCTCTCCTTAGACTCTGACAGGCAGCTATACTTGGATACTCATTGGATATTTTCACCCAAAACTTTGACATTGAACATCTGATGTATGTGTGTGCGTGCGTGTGTGTGTGTGTGTGTGTGAGAGAGAGAGGGAGACTGAGACAGAATGAGAGAGAGATTATGAGAGATTGAGAATTCACTAATGGTGATAGCATACAGTGTCCAGATACAACAGTGTCCAGCCATGATATTCTAACCCAACTGTCCTATAAGAGCCTGCCTATGAGTCCTACTGTCTAGTATCTTTTGCTTTTAACCTATATATTTCAGCCTCGCTATCAAGATATGCTGATGATTCTGTGAGCTACCCAATATAGTTCCGCATAAATTAGCTAGAATCTGTTTCTGTTGATTGTAATCAACAACTTTAACTGATAGAACAGTATTAAATTATAGGCTCTTCAATGATACCAGTTAACATTTATTAAAGGCTTGATAGAACGTTTGGTTCTTTGCATTTACTATCATATTTAATCTTCCCCAGAAACCTATGAATAGATATTATTTGTATTTTGTCAAGGAAAATCTGAAGTTAAGATTGATTGTTTAACTTACCAAATATAGCTGACAACTGACGGAAATCGGATTTTAATCTAGGAAGTTCAACTTCAAAGACAAAGCACTTGACCACTACATACGAGCCACCTATCTTCTTATGTGGCTCAGGTCATCCACATTGGTGCCAATCTGAGAAGTGGGTCAAGGAGATCTCGGGTCAAGCACTAAGCAAAGATTCCATTCAGAGGAGAGAAAAATTTCTGAGGCGAGGTCCATGACATGTTCATGGGTCTTGGAGGCAGCCGGTGTCTATTAAAAAGAAGACTAACTTCATGCATAAAACCAGAGCTTGGAGAAATGTGAACAGCATGGTTCGAAAATGGTTGTCTTAATACAATGATAGAAAGCATCTGGAATGTGAAAATGGTATGAAAAAAAGGCCATTTAACTGACTAAAATCTAACTGAGCTCAAAATGTATAAAAGGTGCCATTTTTGGGTTTCGCATTACCATGACTTTGGCAGTAGTAAAAGACAACCAAAGTGCATGGGACTATTGGTCCTGATTATCATCATTGATAGACTTGCAAGTTCAGGGGAGGAGGGCAGGGGGTGGGGGTGACTGGGTGGCGGGCACTGAGGTGGGCACTTGACAGAATGAGCAATTCTGTATGTTGGCAAATTGAACACCAATAAAAAAAATTTATTATTAAAAAAAAAGACTTGCAAGTTCATAACATTACCTGTTCATCAAGTGAGGGCCAATCGACTAATGTTTATTACAGGCATAGAGCACAGAGAGCTAATAAATCCTTGGACCTCACCTACCCAGAAACCTCTGCCCACAAAGTCATTTAAAAGGGCTGACTGGATGCCTTTAACAACTTTAAGCTTTGTTCTAATTATATTGCAGTTAATTGACTATTCCAGAGAATGTGTAGTTCATGGTCATTATTATCAATATTTACTGAAGTTTTCCCTCTGGACTTTCATTTTTTTTTTTTCCCTCTGGACTTTCAAGGGAATAATGATGTACTCTCCAGAACACATTAAGAATAATCATTTTATTTTTTCTTCACATCTTATACACAGCTCTATCTAGATTTCTGTACTACTCCCTATTTTATATCCCTTTTAGAAAAGACATAATTATGGAAAACTATATGCAATTTAAAAAATGTCTTTATCACGTTGTAAGATGGCAATCTGTTCTATGTTTAATCATGTTCAAGGGAAAGCATCCACACAAAGGTCATAAACAAATGCCTAACAAGAAAAGGTTAGTTACGTAAGTGAGCAGAGCAGGCTTAAGGAGGAACTATGGCAAACGAGAGATTGCAAACCCAACAATAAAAAAAGGCAGTCATACACAGTTTTGGCTAATTGTTGTCATGTGGGAAGGTCAGCCTAGTTGTTACTAGTAATCTTCCGATTTTTCAAATGAAGCCAGAAATCCAGATTTTTATGTAAAATATTTGTTCTTTCAAAGATTAGCAGCTGATTAATAGTTTTTAATAATGTAATCTAAACAAAATATTGAGTTCTCTCTGAAAGTATACTATTAGTCATAAAGACATGCAATTGAGGAGGAGCACTAAACCGGAGTATCAGGGAGGCAATATAAAATATTTGAGTAACTTTAAGTTTGGAGTCAAGTAGGTTTGTGTTTAAACTTCAGTCTTGACATTTAATTTCTATATTATCTCTGAGTTTGAGTATTCTCATCCATAGCACAAGCTTTGTACCGTCTGTGAAGATTAAGTACAAGAACATAAATATAAAATATCTATAATGTGTAATTTATAGAACATGATGAAAAGCTGTTTCTTGCTTCCTATGAGGAACAGATGAAAAATTTAAGAGTTAGAAATAGATGTAATTTGCCGTTAGCCCTCCTATAAAGTGACAATATTGGTGGGATTATGCATACTACTAATGATTTTTTTAAAAAAACTAATATCACTTAAGGACAGACTTTGAGTCTCCTCTCCTATCAAATGGCCTAAAAGGAGGCAATCTAGCATGCTATAAGAGCTCAGTTTTATGATCTCATCAGGCACCCAGGCTCTTTGCAGCCACCATTCTCCCACAGCTGGTGTATGACAGTTGTCCACAAAGTCCAAGACAGCAGCATCTGGATTCCAGAGAGGAGAGTCAGACAGAAGAGGGGCAAAAGGGGTACATTAGGGGACTCTTAAAGAAGGTTCCACAAAAGAGCCATAGGATAGTCAGCTTACATCTTATTGGCTGAAACCTAGCAAATGCCATTTTGCTGCAAGGAAGCCTGGGGTATGTAGTCTTTAGTTTGAATGGTCATATGCTAGGCTGAAATTTGTCACTATGGCCAAAGGAAAGATGAATTATTGTGGAGGGGAAACTGTAGTTTGTGCTTCAGAGATCTTTTACCTAAGGAGGGTGAAGGTGTAACTTCACATCTTTCCATTCTTATCTTACAAGTTGTCCCCAATGCAAACAAACTGTTGTCTACTCCACATTTATGTTCTATTACCTTTCCTTCCTTTTGGAAGATGGGAATGGAAGGGACAACTGGACATGGGTGCCCATATTTGAATGCTTTCCCCAACTTGATTGTCCACATTCTGTTGTTTGTGGGAGTGCCTTATTACTTCTAGCAACATATTAAGATGTATAGTTAATGGAAAAAAGACTTCATTTTCTTTTAAAAATTACTTTTTGAAGCAGCATCACTAGTTTTATCAGGTTTTATATGTTCTAAAATTCTCAAGTGGGTGAAAGAAATAGAAGCCTGGAGCACTGAGCATTTCTTTCCTCATAATTTACTGTTATTTCTCAATTATAGACTTTTAGATTAAGAAACTGTGGAAGGAGCCTCGGTGTCCAACGAAAGATGAATGGATAAAGAAGATGTGGTTTATGTATACAATGGAATATTACTCAGCTATTAGAAATGACAAATACCCACCATTTGCTTCAACGTGGATGGAACTGGAGGGTATTATGCTGAGTGAAGTAAGCCAGTCGGAGAAGGACAAACATTATATGTTCTCATTCATTTGGGGAATATAAATAATAGTGAAAGGGAATAGAAGGGAAGGGAGAAGAAATGTGTGAGAAATATCAGAAAGGGAGACAGAACGTAAAGACTGCTAACTCTGGGAAACGAACTAGGGGTGTTGGAAGGGGAGGAGGGCAGGGGGTGGGAGTGAATGTGTGACGGGCACTGGGGGTTATTCTGTATGTTAGTAAATTGAACACCAATAAAAAAAAAAAGAAACAAATCATCTGACACAACATAGGAATTCAATACATGTATGATGAACGACTGTGAAGAGGGGAGAAGGGAAATAAGAAGGAAAAAAAGAAAAATAGATGACAGAGAAAACAGAAAAGAAGAAAGACCTCTAGCAATAAAATACTCTCTTCTTTGACTCCCCTAAAATCCAAAGATCAGGAAACCTTCTCCATCATGAAGCAGGAATTCAGCAGCTAGTTATTGCTGAGCTCTTTCTCAGATGGAGCAAAAATCTACATTCATACACTTTGCACTTGCACGTGTCCTATGTGCCCTTTCCAGAACCAGAAGTTTAATTTCCACATCAGGATATATTCATTTTAGGCAAGTACTTTCTGACTAGAGCAAGGATTGCTTCATCAGTATGTATCTGCTTTTTAAGTGGTGATAATGTTTATGCATCTTACAAATAGAGACAGTAATGTGCACAAGTCGCTGAGCAAGGCTCAGAGGACAAAAATGGGTCACAGGAAAGCTCCTCACCTCCTTTGAACTCACGTAGTAGGTGAAGAGTTAGGTTACAAAAACATAGCAATAGGTTAGTGTATGCAAAGATCTAAAAAAGAAAGTAAACGCAAACAACATAATTTTGGTTAAGGGGCTCATAAGGTTGAAATTCTTCACTCCAACATCAGGTCAGTGTTTGTATCTTAATCGCTGTTCTCCAAACCTCTCATGCCTGCAAAATCAGGTCAGAGATTTCTATCATGCCCTCTTCAGCATGCACTCATATTGTCAGCGCAGGATGTAGGAAAGTGCATTTGGAGAAACTATTCCAGGAAGAGGCATGAATGTAATGTACACTCAGGCATTTGTTCTAACAAAAGAAGCCAACATTGGAAACTACGCTTTTTTTACATGCAGGATGGCTAAGAGTAAATCACAATGAAAGTGAACACATACCGTGATAGCAGAGCTATTTACTGCTTTGTCACTATAAGATATTAAAACAGAGTTGCTGTGACTTTCAACAGAGTAGCTAAGGCCAGAATTAATTTGAAAGTACCAATACACTTTTCTAATATGGAGAGTCAAAATGGAGTCAAATAATAAAAATAAACTAGGCTTTGAAATCTCTTTCCCGAAATGTTTCACATCTATAACATTATTTATTATTCTTTCTATATTCAGTAAATATTCATTTCTTTTGGTCAGCGCTCCCCACACATGTGCAATTTTTATTTTAAATAAACTTTTTGGAGTAATGCACTTTCTAGACATGTAAATAAGATTGCAGGGAAAGAAAACAAAGTGTGCCTACCACTCCAGACAGGGGAATAAAAAAACAACTACATGACTAAATATTTTATATAGACAAACTTCACGCCATCAAAAGAAATCATTAGTGTCTGCCAGTAAATCCAAGGTTTGCAAAGAACCAAAATGTTGGCTCCTGTCATTCTGATGTCTTAAGAAAACAGAGCTCACTATCAGTTGAGGTGGAGATGTCTGACTGTGATTCTTTCATTTTTTACAAAAGAAATACCAAATCTGAATATTGTAAGAAACAATATTACACAAATTACAGAAACTATGTATCTGAATTTACAGAGAATCATCAAAAAGACTTTCTTCTTTCTCCCAACATTAACCACACTTTTTTCTTATCAAATATGTTTTTCTGACAACCACGTCTGTATATAATATACAGACACATAAACAGTCACTTATAATAGTCATGTATGTATAAAGAGTCATGTGATTAAAGCTTTCTCTCACCTGTACACACACAGAGAAAAGGAGCAAACATAGTACACACAATCTGTCCTCTCTTCTTCATGGTTAGAAGTAGCTATACTTCCTGAATTTTGTTTTTAAAATGCCAAATATGAGTGAAAACCCCAGAATGTGATTCTCGTCTCACTGCATAGGTCTTAATGGAATGACACAATGCATCTAATATACTCTTTCTTCCTCCAAAACTGTACCTTTAAAATAAAATCCATAGTAAAAATGAGTGGCTCTTTTTGTGTTACAGTTCATTACACAAACTATTTGTCTATCCCAGCTGTCCACATTCTCCAAATTAATCTGCTTTGAGAAGCCCTTGAGAAACTCATATTGACTCAACCTCACAAAATTTTAGAGTTACTGTATCATTGCTTGTTTTGTTTTAACTTTGCTGGGCTGGTATAGAACAAAGGGCTGACTTCTGCTTTCTTCTCAATAAAATAATAATAAAAAAAAAATCAGTCAGGCATCATGTCATTTTGATGTGGACTAGGCAGTTACCCGTTTCTAATCATTAAATTACCTATCTACTCTGGCAGTTCCGTGTTTGTTTGTGGCTTCTCTCCACCCAGTGGTTCACCCTGGAGGGTACTCCCTCATTGGCAAACACATTTTACTTGATGAAACTTACTATATTTTCTGTGCAAAAAAAAAAAAAAAAATCTATTTGAAACAGAGCCAGTATCTCATTCCAGGAAGAGAAAAAAAAAAAAAAATATCAAGAGTTTCCATGGCAATCAGTTGATGGAACTAAATTAGGCAGGAAACCTCTTCAGAATGTAAAATAGTCTGCAAAACAGAGTGGCTTGAAATAGCCAGGAAATGTGTCACAGCAAAACGAAAGAAATGTAGATATGAATACCTCCATAATATAAACTCTCTAACCTTAAAATAAACAATTAAAAACTTGCCTTTGTCCTACAAAAATAAACTCCCAAACAACTGTCATCCCTAATCAAACCCTTTGTTCCCATTCTTTTCAGTTTTTTTAAGTCTTATCTTTTATGATCAACACCATGGAAGAATATAAATCCAATTGTTTATGTAGCTAGGAAAAATAATTTCTTTTAGGTTACTGTTGTTGAGTTTAATTTGCACCTACTTCGTAATGAAATTGTACAAACTTCCTACTTCTTTACCAGGGAGGTCAGAAAGAACAAGCAAAATTTACAAAGAAGAAATAAGTAGATTCCTTAGTTTAGAGAAAGGAGTTGAACTTTTAAAAATAGGACTTTCTGTGGTCATTTAGATTACTGATGGTTTAAAAATATCATTCTACTTCCTGGAGTAGAGTGAAAAGAAATGAGTTTTGAAATTCCAAAAAACAGAGGAGCTAGAATAAACCAGGGATGCCTTACCTCTCTTTCTGGTCAATAGCCAAAGCTTCAAGACAGTGTGCTTGGAAACATGGTAGTTACCTGTAAGAGTATTTATTTTCAGAAGGTTTTCAGACCACCCAAATACATTAACATAAACAAACATTTCTAAAGCAGAAAAGACAATGTGACAAAACAAAACAAAAAACACATTTCTAAACCAGATTTACAATTTAAAAAAAATGTTAAGCCATTCCTAAAAGTCCATGAACCACTGGTTAACCTAATTCTTAGGTTAAATTGGTACTTATTTTAGGTGAAACCATAGGGTCTCTTTTGGTAACAAACACATAAAACAAATTTCAGGGCATACATCATAGAAGAGGAAGGTTTTATAGATTTCTGTGTCAAATAGTCTAGCCTAATTTCAATGTGAGCTTTAAAGTATGATCTCAATGATTATTGTGTGTAATAAAAGCATGAGCATTTTTCATTATGAGTTGCTTAATGTAACTTTGCTGGCATCACTGTGCTAAGCTTTCCTCCAAGTTTTTGGTACCCAAACCAGCTTTGTACAAGCACAGCTTTGTACTGATACGGTGCATCATAATAACATGCGCACACACAATTTTACATACAGAGAGAATACAGTCTTAAATACAGCACCAGTAAGCAGAAAGTGCCACAGGAAGGCCCAGTTGAGAGTGTTATCAGAAACTGGACTCTTCTGGTTCATGGCCACCAGCTTCTATTCACCACCATCCTTCCCAAGTCTCTTCCCCAATTCCATTACATTCCTCAAATCACTAATCTCACTGGTGACAAAACATTAATGAGATCTTTTAAAACTCAATCTCTTAAAAATCTACTTTAACTTGGAAGAGATTTTGTGTTTTGGTGGGGTTTGTTTATTTTTTGTTTTTTTTGTTGTTTTTTGGTTTTTGGTTTTTTTTTTTTGGTTTTTTAGGGTTTTTTTGTATGCTAGGTAGAAGAAAAGCAGGTGGTTTTCTAAGTTTGGGTTAGCAGATAGACAAAAGAATCTGAGTGCAAGCGGTTCATTTGGGAAGCACTTCCAGAAAGAACAGTGAAGGAATAGGGAAGTGAAACAAAGAAGGAAAGAAGCCAGTAAAGGGTATGTGAATGAACAGATTACTGAGATGTGACCCAGGCCAGTCCCAAAAGATCCTCTAAAAAGCTGTGCAAAACATTCCTCAGAACTGTCTCCATAACAAGAAAACTGGATACATATCCACCAGCTCTCTTCCCGTATTAGTTGAGGGTCACTATTACAGTTTTAATACCTTCACATCTCAGGCCTTCACCTCTTGGACCTACCATACTCTCTGGTCAGGGAGTGTCCTCGGACAGAGAGATTCCAGACACCCCACTTATTCTAAACTAAAGTTGAGTGACTCAGAGGCTCATAAGTGTTAATAAGCCAAGTGTTCTCCGGACTTGGCTAGCCCTAGTGGAGTGTCCAGGAAGCTGAGCAAAGCAGACCAGGTCCTCTTCAGGAGCACTGCATAAATAGCATGGCTTTTTACCTGGTCTCTGGGGACAGCTAAACTTTGCCCATAACAATGAAGAGGACCTCCTGACCCAGACATCTGAGAGTGTTTGAAGGGAGTTCTTTAATGTAGAGCCATATATAAAGGCAACAAAATGGCAGGAGACACAACAGAAGATGAGACTTATAGTTTTTCCTCTATTGTTAACTTTGATACAAATATGCGTACAAAAACTAAAATGTGGAAAGTGATTTTAGAGCGCAGTTGTCCTGTTAACACCTAAACTCCCCTCCTTAAAGCAATCAGTGAAACTAGTGTCACTGAGGCAAGTCTCTCATTTGGTCCTTTCTGTTATCTCTGTGTCCTCGCTTTCTAAGTCTGCCCTCACCCTAACTGCCACATTCCATGGGGTTACATTCCTCTGTGCGACCATAGCAGGATGATTGCTTCCTTGATGCTAGCCTCCTGATAATAACTCCAGAGAAATGTTTCCACCTGTTATGCTAAAAAAAAAAAAAAAATTACAGGGTGTTGCTCAACACTATTCCTAAAGAGATTGCTCTTCTTTGATGACATTTAAAAAAAATACTTGCTGCCTATTGTACTTTAAGAATGACAATTTTTTATTCACAGAGCATTGAAAACTCCCAATTCTATCTTTCTGAAATACCTCAAGATGTATCTGTGAGAAAAATATTTTCCTATTTTGGCTGTCATGGGGAAAGGGAAGTTCCCAAAGTATTTCCACACATCATGAATGTATAATATATTTAATAATACCCTTCAAATTTCACTGTTTAATTGCTTTTATGCTCACTAATATATAAGTTAGACTAGCATTTAAGAAAAGAGGTACAAGAAATGGTCTTATTGGGACACCTGGGTGGCTCAGTGGTTGAGCATTTGCCTTCAGCTCAGGGCATGATCCCAGGGTCCCGGATTGAGTCCTGCAACAGGCTCCTCTCAGGGAGCCTGCTTCTCCCTCTGCCTGTGTCTCTGCCTCTCTCTCTCTCTGTGTGTGTCTCTCATGAATAAATAAAGAAAATCTTAAAAAAGAAAAAGAAATGGCCTTATTTTTGGGGGGCCACCTAAAACGAGGACTTAAACTTGACCAAAAGATCCTAAGAATAGCATATAAAAAAATACAATGCAGTACAGGCACAAAAGGTAGAGTCTGAAGTCTAAGTTTGTGACTCACTAGTGATCAACTCAAGGCAAGGTGGTAACTTGGAACTCTCTTGTCGCATCTAATAAGTGGAGGGATATCCCCTATGTCACAAGGCATGCAGCCATTCTAAACGAGACAGCCTAGACCAGTGTCCTATAATAGGCTCTCAGCAAATATTAATTCTTTTCCTTTCCTCCACATTTCTCTTTCCAAAAACCATGCATCAGTGCATCTTTTCTTATTTCTAAGTCAATGAATCTTTATCTCACTGAGAACAGTAATAAGACATGTGACCAACACAAATCCTAAATCTGAGTGGAAGGTTTTGAAGGTATCATAATCAGGTTTGAAATTACTAGAAGGGAAAATAAAGAAAAGTGGAAATAACTGTTCTGAAATAAAATGACTGACCATACACTGCCACTTTTTTACTAATGAATGGTGAATATGACCCAATCTATGCAACCACAACAATCAGCAGTGAATTCTTTATAGAAATACTTAGCTTACAGAAAAGGAGTATGCTGAAATAACAGGCAGAGAAATAGACATGCATGCAATCAATACAGAATGAAAGTGAAAAAAAAATTAAGCCTGAATTTTCATTATTCAGCTTTGCGGCCTCATACTGCCAAAACAACTTATTTAGAAAAAAGCTTACTAAGACAAAAACATTAAAAGAACATGCAACATAGACAAAATTTAATGATGTGCAACATACATAGTAACATGGTTAATTTCAAAGTTATCGTTCCATACTTTGGGTGATTTTAAATCCAAAATCTTGAGGATAAAAATTTGAGTTTCCTATGAAAATCAATATTTCTTCCAGAAATAGTGTAACTATAATTCTATTGCTAACATTAAAAGTATGAATTATGTGTCATTATAGCACCAGCATATTTGTTTGCCACTATATAGGAGAAATGGGATTACGCTGATAGTAAGTAATCAAAATATTCCATTTATCTAGGACCATTTTATTATAAAATTATATGTATGGAAATATTTCCTTCTTGGAAAGCACTATAAGTTTGTGTTAATATATTTTACACTAAAATATATTAGCAAGCAATTTTTCCTCCACTATGTATTTATCATTCTCTTTTCTCCAGAACTTTGGTCATTAAATGAGTTATTAAATCATTCTTTTTATAAGATCATTATCCTAATATAAATTTTAGAATAATAATTGTTTATGCTATGAAATGAGCATACTTTCTGCTAATCTAAGAGTAGCTTGATTAAGTTAAAAAGGACTACAACCCCCTCATTTTATGTATATTGGACTCAAATTTAATTTCCATAATTTTTCTGGATGTTTCTCAGAAGACCAAACCTTATCTTAATGTCTTCTCTACTAGGAGTAAACCAGATTTGAACACTAAAAACAAACAGCTCCCCTCTTGGTAACATCTTAGTGAGTTAAGTTCCTCATATTTTCTATAGCATTTTATTTTCAAAAGCATTTCCTCACATGTGGCTTTTAAAAAAAAATAAGTGTAATATTTCAAATTCTCTCTTTTTCATTTATTTGAGAAGAGAGATAGTGAGGGTGGAGGGAGAGGCAAAGAGAGAGGGAGAAAGAGTCTCAAGCAGACTCTGAGCTCAGTGGGTCTGAGGCTTGATCTCATATCCCTGAGATCACGACCTGAGCCCAAACCAAGAGTCCCATGTTTAACCAACTGTACCACCCAGATGCACCCAAATGGATTCTTGATTATAAGGATGGAGCATAGAACAAGGATAATGAATTCAGGTTTTAAGCTTTGGATAACTTATTTAATTTCTCTAAGACACACTTTGAATCCTATAAAGTTAGGATGGGGGATGAAAATTAAATGTATTTAATGTATGTATTGTACGTAAAGTACTTAGCACAATCACAAACAAAATAAGACCTCAGTGGATTTCAAGTGGTGGATGTGATAGCATTAGAGTGTTAAATAGTAGAATAACAGCGATCATTATGACAGCTCCTTTCTCTTGGGCCCTAATGGAACTAGATGGTTCAACCATCCAGTATTGGTTCAACCATCCATGTATTTACCTGTCCAAACCTGATTCCATAGCTCTTTCTGCAATTTTACAACAGTGCTGGCAGGGTCAGAAGCAACTACAGCAAGTATCTTCCAAACTCTACCATTGTCACTAGTATTTTGAGGCCCTTTAGCCAATTCCTTCTCAGAAAATAGGATTCATTAGGGCTCTTGGGTGGTTCAGTTGGTTAAGCGTCTGACTGTTGATTTCAGCTCAGGTCATGATCTCAGGGTTGTGAGATAGAGCTCGGAGTTGGGCTCTGCACTGAGCATGGAGCCTGCTTAAGATTCTCTCTCTTTTCCCCAGCCCCTGCCAGCTTCTTGAGCACATGCATGTGCTCCCTCTCTTTCTCTAAAAAAAAGTAAGGATACAGGGACACCTGGGTGGCTCAGCAGTTGAGCATCTGCCTTCGGCTCAGGATGTGATCCCAGGATCCGGGATTGAGTCCCACATTGGGCTCCCTGAAATGAGCCTGATTCTCCCTCTGCCTATGCTCTGCTTCTCTCTCTCTCTGTGTGTGTCTATCTTTCATGAATAAGTAATTAAATCTTAAAAAAAATAAGGATACAAGATGACACTAGAATTAATGAATTATTTAGTACATCAAGAGAGTGTGATAGTATGATACAATATGATAGAAAAAAATCAACTTGTACCACAGTTTGGTTATCGTGGCCATTGCTGAATATTACTCAGCTATTAGAACTGACAAATACCCACCATTTGCTTCAACGTGGATGGAACTGGAGGGTATTATGCTGAGTGAAGTAAGTCAGTCGGAGAAGGACAAACATTATATGTTCTCATTCATTTGGGGAATATAAATAATAGTGAAAGGGAATATAAGGGAAGGGAGAAGAAATGTGTGGGAAATATCAGAAAGGGAGACAGAACATGAGAGACTGCTAACTCTGGGAAATGAACTAGGGGTGGTGGAAGGGGAGGAGGGCAGGGGGTGGGAGTGAATGGGTGACGGGCACTGGGGGTTATTCTGCATGTTAGTAAATTGAACACCAATAAAAAATAAATTAAAAAAAATCAACTTGTAAGAGTCATTATCTCTTTGGGAAATAAATATCAACTATCCTATTCTGCAAAATAATTTCCAAGTAAATTAAGTAATACAGCATAAAAAAGAAAACTATAGGAAACTAGAAGAAAATATAAGTAAGTATTTGTCTGCTTTTAGTGGGAAAGGCGTTTCCAAACATTTTACATATATATATAATATATGGCCAATGAATAAAATAGTATTCAAATAGTATTTGATAGTATTTGAATAATAATTTGAATAATAATTCAAACTAGTCAAAGAAAAGCCCAATGCTGTATCTTTTATCTTAGCAAATGAGTAAGATTAAAAAAGACAATATTGTCTATCAATAGTGTTTCTAAATAAACTCATGTACCCAAAGTATAAATCCATTAAATAATACCTTTCTGGAGACATTTGGCAATGAAAGCCTTAAAAATATCTACACTCTGATTCAAAAACTCCCCCTTAAGGGAAGTATCCTAAGAAAATTCTCAGAGATTTGTGCAAAATTTTTTATTTTAAAAACATTCATTACAGCATTATTTATGGCAGCAAAAGATCTTAAAACATCATAATATCCAGAACTATAGGGCTAGTTAAACAAGTAATGAATGAGATTTTCATACAAAGGAAGACCATATAATCATACCAAAAGACACTATAGTTTTTACTTACCTGAGAAACATTTATAACACATTACAGAACATAACATAAAAATTTGAATTTTGCAAACTTAAGTATTTTTTTTAAAGATTTTATTTACTTATTCACAAGAGACACACAGAGAGAGAGAGAGGCAGAGACATAGGCAGAGGGAGAAGCAGGTTCCATGCAGGGAACCCGATATGGGACTCGATCCCGGGACTCCAGGATCATGCCCTGGGCCGAAGGCAGACACTCAACCACTGAGCCACCCAGGTGCCCCAAACTTAAGTATTTATACACACAAACACACAGCAAATATCAATGAAATGTCAAAGATACTTATCTCTGCACAGTAGGATTATGGGTATTCTGCTTTATAGTTTCGGAAATGTATATATATGTGTATATATATAATACATACATATTTATGTATAATATAAAATTTTTATACATATATGTGCATATATATATAACCTTTTAAATTTTAAAATATTGTTCTTAAAATACCTATAAAACCAGTTGCTAAAAAGAGAATATGGAAGAGAAAGGAGGCTAACATAAAGTATGGGATGGGCATCAGACAGTGATGTGAACAGTGAGAATATGGGTAATGTTAGACCAGTAGATCTGAATGGGAAGATGTTTATCTTGAATTGTTCTTCCAATAACCAAGATTCCAACCAATTAACTTGCATATCTGCAAGGCCATTTGATTGAGATTGGGCAGCTGCCACACTGTAAACCTCTTTCAATTTCTGGGTCATTTCCATTGAAAATGGAAGAAAGGGAAGTGGCTGACAAAGTGCTCTTCCCACGGCTAGTCACGTCAGGTAGGGGCCAAGAAGGGAGCGAGGGAAGTTTCCTGATTCTTCCTTAGAAAAAGACTTAGTGCCAGCAGCTATCCCTCTAATTTCATTCTTTTAGCAAATACCTGGTCTCTTTCTGTCCCCTTTGAGATGCAAGGAAACATTTGCAGTCCTTGGCCCAAAACTTTAAATAATTTAGCAACAATGTAAATACTAGATGTTAGTTTTCACAAAATCAATTTAAAGTGATACCTGAGGCCCACTTCTCAAAATTGTAATTCACCTGGCTAATATTAGAGAAGAAAAACAGTGGAAGTAGAAGAGAATGGAAAGAAGATGGGAGAGTGGGACAGAACATAGGTGTGGAGCAAATGTCCTCCAATTTCTAGAAATCCAGAGAAATCCATTAGGTACTCTTGAGCATCTACTATAATGTGATCAATGTCTACTCTCTAAGGAAAAATTCACACGTTTGAAGCCTCATCTATTGGAAAGCCTGGAATCCTTGGAAATCCTGCTACAGGCTGGTACCTGCCTTTGTGCAGGGTCAGAAGTGTGTTCTCATTTCCCTCTTTCTTCAAGTAGCCAAGAGAACTAGGCAGCCAACTTCCCTCATCTGTTACAGGAATGGAGTATGTTCTCAGGAGACAAGCCACAGCTGAACACCATGTTGAAAAGAAGAAAATGGGCCCAAAATGTATTTATATATGCTAAGCTCCAAATCAAGATTTAGCTCAATTATAGTTTTGGTTCTCCCAGAAATGGCCTCTTTTTCTTTTTCTTTTTCTTTTCTTTTCTTTTCTTTTCTTTTCTTTTCTTTTCTTTTCTTTTCTTTTCCTTTCTTTTCTTTTTTTCTTTCTTTTCTTTCTTTCTTTCTTTCTTTCTTTTTTTCTTTCTTTCTTTTCTTTCTTCTTTCTTTTTTTTTTAGAGAGAGAATACCTGTGAGTGCAGAAATGGGGATCAATCTCATGATCCTGAGATCATGACCTGAGCTGAAATCAAGAGTCTCATGCTGAACTGACTATGCCACCCAGGCACCTCCGAAATGGCATTTTTAAACCAGTGAATCAGGAATTGTCTAATCAGCACGAGTTAGACTGCCTGATAGACCCCTACCATGCCCTAAAGGAAAATGACCTTGTAATAACCAATTGTTTTGCCTAGTATAACTTCCTTATTCCTGCTCCCTTCTGCCTAAAAGTCTTCCATTTTGTATGGCTCCTCAGAGCTCCTTTTCCTCTGCTAGATTGGATGCTGCCTGAATCATTCACAAATCATTTTATAAAGACAACAAGCTCTTTAAAATTTACTCAGTTGAATTTTGTTTCTTAACCACCAGGATCCCAAAATCAGGGCTATCCCTCTCATTGTCTGTCCCAAAGAAAACCTAAAAGGCAGGGGTGGTGTTCTCCCAAACACTACCCAGAGTGATTCCGTAGTACACTGAGGAAAAAACAACTCTATGGTTTGCTTGATTAAGACTTTCCTTCAGTCATATATCAGTCATATTTCCTTTTGGAGACATGGAAGCCTTCAAGATAATACTCTATTTACAATAGAAATCTAATTTTCCTTATTAGCTATTCTGTTTTTCTTGACAAATTAACATTTGATAGACTTGATAATTCTATTTAGAGACTTTGTTATGGGAAAAACAACCCTCTATAAATGACTAAATTCCCTAAGCTTACCTCAGACATAATTATTTGATACAAGGTGCAGATTGCTTTGTATTTTGGTAAAGGGGATTAAGATTTGTAGGATTTACTCCCTCATTAACAAGAAAATAGCTGAAAGCAAAGGGGTTGAATTTGAGGTTCCCGTGAAATACCAAATGTCCAGGAAATAACAAAAAAATAACAACCCTGAATGTATGAAAAGTATGTTTTGGCTTTTCTTTGCAGACCTCAGCTCTACAGAGAAGATATAGTCTGATATTAAAAAAAAAAAAAAAAAGGCACTGTTTTATTATCTTGGACTACATCTTTAAGCAAGGCTAAACAGAAAGAATTCTAATGCCACTTCCTGTCTCCCCGGGCTAGCTCTTATACTTTGGCAATGACCACAAAATAGATGTAGATTATGAAGCACTAGCTAGTATAGGCCTGTGGATCTTGTTTCAGTTTGAAACAGAGAAATGCCACTAATCCAATTAAGAAAGTTCAGCTTCCCAGGTCACTGAAGGAAAATGTCTCTCAGGAGAGATTTGGACATGATAGAATTAAGGTTTGATTCTCTCCAGTACAGTGTTTTGTAGACCTCTAGGTCAGGAAATTAATTAGAGATGAACAGAAATCCATAAATATATGAAAATGTATTTGCAAGAAATTTGATAGAGCATTGGTTTCTGTACCATCTTATAAACATACTAACAACATTTCCACATATGTATCTTTGTGCATGACTTTCCTACTCTCTTTGCTTTCTGGATAAAACCATATGCTACTGCCTAACTGAGATCTCACCTTTCTTTTGGTAAAAACTTCTCATTCTAAGATTGCTTTATTTATTTTAATTCCCATCATGGCCATTTGCTGCTTAGCTTATCATTTATTATCATGTTATCATTAGCTTATCTTATTATATTTATTCATTCACTCACTAATTCATCCAATTGACAAATACGTATTCAAATTTATAGTATGCTGGGCATTGACATAGTTCATGGGTATGCAATAGTTATCAAAGCAGAGGTAATAATGCCATCATGGAGCTTAAATTGTGCTAAATTCTAGCAAAAACAAATACACAAAACACAAAAAGCTAGGGAGTTAAAGAGGAATTAACCTGGGAGACATACTTTTTAGTTGAGGGATCAGGTGTTGCTAGTGGCAATGGACATCTGTCACTAGGGGCTGCCCACTATGTTGTCAACATCTTTCTTATATTATGATAGTTTCTACATTGTTAAAAACAGCCTTCTTAAGGTGGAAACCAAAAACCCTATGGTATAGGACAGAAACCTATTATGCATGTAGAGACCACTTGTAGGCAAGAGGCTTGAGCAATAGAAACCCAAGCAAGGCAAAAGGCTCACAGTGTACCACTGAGCTGAATGCAAACAGGCTCAGGAAGCCATAGGTCTTAACCAACATTGGGCTACTTACAACCAGGCACAGTTCCTAAGGTTACTGAGAAAGGGAAAATCCCATACATTCCCCACATTCCCTCACGCCACCCTATATCTATGGCTCCTCTCCACCACTCAAGGTAGACAATCTGTCTTGCCAACCTGCCCACTGCTCCCTTGCAGCATATTCAATGAACTTTTATCTCCCTTATTCTGACATGTGAATTCTTTCAATGACTGTGCTGCTGGCTCCCATCTGATCAGGATGCCCCACAATACAACTTAGATTTTTCTCAACTGCCTCCTACCTTCAAAGATACTGACCATTTCTGGGATGTGTCACTGCCATGAGATGAAACTCCGACCCACATGGTCAACATCACTCAGATGTAAAACTATCCACCCTCAACTTCCCCTCCACTTACTTAGGTGAAATGCCACAGTACCAGGAGGGGAATCTGGCTTCCTGAATGGTCACCAGTGGGCTGAATTATACAATTTAGATGCATGAGGAAACTGGCCCACAGTAAGGCTGACCTTAGCCAATAGGAAATACCTGTAAAAAGCACCAGATAAATTGTTCCTTCTTTTTCCCTTCTGAGAATTACCTTGAATCAATTCCCCTTTTCAGTTGCTCTGCAGAACAGTATGCCAATACACATGCCTAAAAGCAGCCACAGTAACACACTAGAGCAACTTGTTTTGTCACCACTTTTTCCTCACTCTCAGTCCTGAATTTGTACCTCGCAAATACCATGTCAGCATATGAATCCTTGTCTTAGGTTCTATCTTCTGGTGGACGTGGCCTATAAGACCTACATTTCCCAAGCTCCTTGCAGCTATGAATGGGCATATGTCCAGGTTCATTAGTCAGGTACACTTGAGATTTGTATGCAGATAAAAGCAATTTGAGTGAGTGGCCACTGGTGGGGACATCTTCTTGCACATGCTTTGAGGGGATTAATATCATAGATCTTCTAGAATCCAGATCCAAGATCCATGAATGACCACTGCCATCCTGGGACAGTAGAAGCTGTGATGTTTTGGCTAGAAAAATCTCACAGTGTATTGGTATGGTCCTAGCTATAACATTAGTCTTAGTCCTATACCCCTTTTGGATCGTCTGTAATCTTTAAGTATAAATAAATTTCTATGCTTAAATACTACAAATTTGTTGCTTAGAACTAGGAATCCTGACCAATGGAAGGTTGGTTCACTGAGCACCCATTCTGAACCTCCTCTTTTCCTTGCAATCCTCAAAAAAAGACACTAAAGGGAAATATATAAATTTCTACTGTTATTTGCAGCTAGGGGTATCCCTGTTGTGTAGGACTGGCTTAAGAGACAGAAGGGGAGGCTTTCACTTCCTGATTAAAAAGAAAAGGACTTGTCTTCACACTTTCCTCTTGTTCCTACCTTAAAGAGAAATGTTATACCTCCTGCCATGGTAGCCATCTTGCAGCCATGAAATAATAGGCCAACACATTAAAGATGGCACAGTGGAAAGAAGGAAAAAAGCTGGGTCATAGATGGTAGCATGAATGAATATACTCATGAGTTACTGTACTGTCTCTGACATCTCTACACTGATCTTATATGTAGTAGGCTGAATTGCAACCCCCCAAAAGTCCACACTCGAATCCAGAAACTGCCAACATATTGTTTACAAGGAACTCCGCAGGTATGATTATGTTAAGGATTTTGAGATAGAAAGATGAGCTTGGATTACTCAGGTAGGCTCAATATAACCACAGAGGTGACAGGAGGATCAGAGTCAGAAAGAAAAAAATGTAAGGATGGAAACAGAGGTCAGAGAGGAAACTAGATACTACACTGCTAGCTTTGAAGGTGGAGGAAGGAGCCATGAGCCAAGGAGCATAGGCTGCCTCTAGAAGCTGGAGAATACAGGGAAAAGATTCTACTCCCAGGCTTTGGAATCAACACAGTCCTCCTGACACCTTATTTTTAGCTCCGTGAATCTAATTTCAGTGAAGCTAATTTTCTGACCACTGGAACTGTAAGATACTAAATTTGTTTTAAGCCTCTGAATTTTTGGTAATTTGTTACAGCAGCAATAGAAAACAAATGCAATTTATGACACTCTGTCATTCATTAAACAGATCTTCTGTTACAAAGACATTCCTTATTGATGCAACATACGCTTTTGTTTTATTGTGGAAAGGATTCCTGATTGGAAAACAGAAGACTTTGTTTTTCATCTTAGCTGTGCCACTAACTCACTTTGTGGACTTAAACAACATCAGTTTTTCTTAATCTGCAGTTGGGGTTCAAATATTACAAACTTTACAGGTCTGTTGTACAAGTTAACTGTCTCAGTGTATGTGAACACATTGAACAATCTCTAAAGTGTCATATAGCAATAGAGTCAGTATATAAATGTCTGGAGGTTTTTCCCCCTGTAAATTTAGCATGTTTAACTAGATTAGAGGTGTCAAAACACATAACATACCTGCAGATATTCTCTATGCTGATCAATGCAGACATGAGTAATGACAGAACTCTTTTTTTTTCTTAATCTAAATGCATCCCCAGAATTCTCAAGAAGTGCTCCATGCAACCACTACTATTTCATCAGTATTGGTACAAGACTGTAAAACAACTTACAAGGCTGACATTACATGGTTTCTAAGATCTGATCTATCTACAACATGCCAATTCCAATATTTTATACATATGAGTAAATTACAAATAACTGTGAATCTTATACTATAACAAAAATCCAATATGTAATAGATGACTAACTTAAAGGATGTATCTAATGGAGGATTGTTAGTATAAATTTAAAAATCAACATATGTTATTGATATGCCTATTTTATGAATATGCTATCCCAGTTTATTCAACAAGTTAAAACTCAGAATACAATTACTATATACTCTAAATCATTTTTTATTCCTTTAACTTAATTTCTTTTCAAGATCATAGCGTTCCATCTTCCTTCTTCCATCCTTTCCTCCCTTCCAGACTTTCTTTCTTTCTTTTCTTTCTTTCTTTCTTTCTTTCTTTCTTTCTTTCTTTCTTTCTTTCTTTTTCTTTCTTTCTTTCTTTCTTTCTTTCTTTCTTTCTTTCTTTCTTTCTTTCTTTTTTCTTTCTTTCTTTCTTTCTTTCTTTCTTTCTTTCTTTCTTTCTCTTTCTTTCTTCTTTCTTTCTTTCTTTCTTTCTTTCTTTCTTTCTTTCTTCTTTCTTTCTTTCTTTTTCTTTCTTCTGTCTTTGCCGTAAGGATATTCATGGACACTCCAAACATACATACATAGACTCAAACGTACACACAGTTATTCAAACTTTTCTACACTCAAAACAAATGTATAATGAAGTATTTATTACACATTAATGAGATTACACACACTCACACAGAGAAGATATGGTAATAATTTCTGGACAATGCTCTATGTTGTATTGGAGATGGAACAACTACCCGTCCAGTTAAACACTCTCTAAAAATTCAGGAAGCACCCAGAATTCTAATACATTTGAAGATAAAGTTCTCTGCTATCTAAATAGTAGGTCATAAACCTCAAGATGTAACTGCAGACATTTACACTAATCCATAGGCATCAGATTTACCTTCTTCCCCATGACAGCAACCAGTGAGAGATATTTCATTCATGTATACAGAAGGAGGAGGTATGGGTATTGCCAGTTAATTCGCTGAGCATAAGATCAGAGTCAAGACATAGTTGTAATATATTTATCTCAAAGGCTTCCTGAGGCACTGCAACATGAGGTCCAGGTCCTCTCAAATAAGGTTTTGCCTTAAGTAATTATCAGAGCACCTCCATGTAAAAATCCTGTCCATTTGTATTTTTTGTTTACAATACAGCTGCAGTTAAATACATGTTAATTACTAGCTATTTAAGATCTTTTAGCCAAACTACTTTTGAATTAGTATATCTTCGGAGATCAATCTCCTGTATTATATGTTTCTTGCCTTTTCACTTTACATGAATACTTCATCAGTGGGAAGGGAAGGTGAAATATTTATTATTAGCTCAATTTCCCCTATCTTCATGTAGGAGAAGGAATAAAACAGGGAAAAAGGAATTTTTTTCCTTACTGCCTTCTCATTTAACCTTCTAGTGTTCTCTAAATATAAGTCAGTCCATTCCAAAGGACACTACAGAGGAAAAATATTCTTGTCATTAAGACAAGAAAATCTGGTCATAAAATTAATCTTGAAAACATACACTCACAGTTATATTGATTAGCACAGTCTACAAACCAGAAATCCATTTGGCCTGGCCCCAAAAGTCAATGTCTGGAAAAACAATAATAATTGAAATTCTAATCCAGGTTTTCTGGTACAGTAAAGCATTTCTTAAGACTGCTTATGCTAATTGCATTCAGATGCATCAAGATTATGATATTATTAAAAGTGAGAGGAAGAAGACAAGTCAAATTCCATTATCACAAATAAGGTTTCATGTTTCCATGATAGAACAGTTAGCTAGTTCATTATACGTAATTGTAATTTCAATCATGGGCTAAATTCCAGGACAGAGATGAAGAATCTTAATGGAGGCAGTGATGTCCTGTTGAAATATCTGTGTGTGGAATTTAAGATACAGGAATTAAGAAGTATTGCCACAAAAATATAGTAAGATATTTTGAGTAACTCATGAGTTACATAAAATGTAGACTAGTAAAAAACATAAGTGTAACAAAATGATATTTTATTCATGCATTGTAGTGAAAAGCAATAACAGAATGGTATTCAATAAAACCCATAACCCCAGGGCACCTGGTGGCACAGTTGGTTAAGTGTTCAACTCTTGGTTTCAGCCTGATCATAATCTCAGGGGCTCCCTCCTCCCACTTGCATGCTCATTCTTTCTCTCTCTCTAAATTAAAAAAAAACAAAAAAACAAAAAACAAAAAACCAAACTATATCCCTACAACAGTGAAAAACATCAATGAACATGATTTTGCACTGAGACATAGATATACATGCTCAAGCAGAGCCCTTTTCAAGAAAGGCTGAAACAAAAGCATTTACTCTTTCAAAATTTTACCTCAAAATTTGTCTTGATCTTCTAAGACTCAGTTTTGAATTAATCTATGCCACCTAAATATTCATTATGCACTTATGAAAAAAAATACTAAGTCTGTAAATAAAGTACATAAGTCTTGGCCTTAAGTTCCATCTTTAACTATATAAAGCAATTGCTATTAAGTCCTATATTATTGAATTTTACTGTACTAGGATAATTGGCAACTATAATAAAACTATGCATGTGATACAAACAATTCAAGCATAAAACCACATAGTGAGGTGTGGTTCACAATAGAGAGCACAAAGGCAAATAAAAAGGAGAAATATTTAAGAGATAGTAGAATTAGAGTTGGATCTTGAAAGGTAGTTAGGATCTAAAAAGGTCTAACAAAGACAAACTTAGCCACTTTGTTTAACTTCCTTGTTATTGATAATCAACCTAATATAGACAATGAGTGAACATGATGCAGGATAAAAATTCTACATAAGGTTAATGTATTAGCGTAGATCACCTACAGACCCCCTTTTTTGTGATAGCATGATATCTTTACAAATTTTCATCGTATCCATGAATCACTGTGCAATTACCTATGCCATTTTGTTGAAATTGCTTAAAAAAACATTTAATCCTAAAAGCACCTGTGTTTTCTGCATACTTTTCTATAAATGTACTTTCTAATTACTTGGTAATTTCTCCCCTTTTCTGTGAAAAAATTTTAAATATCATGCATCTTGCTAGATTATCATAACCATACATGTAGGCTGTACTTATGATGCCTTAGAGAATTTCTTTTACTGAATTGAATTCCACAGACTACTTTAAGGACTCTATAAGAACAGGCATATGACTATTACTACAGTTGTACCCATTAAAGGAAAGTTGGAGATTACACACTCCGTATGTATACTATAGAGCTCCAATATATTACACCCTATCTTTTCATAATAAAGATACAAAGAAAATGTTTCCCTCAGACTTAAGCATAATGAAAAGCTCTGCTTCTCATGAACAAAAGGTTTTATTTTATGATCACCATGAATCTAAACATAGATATTTTCCTCTTTTCTTTTTGAAAGAAGAGCAGAAAAAAGGCTAAATAAAATGATAGACTAATATCTCAATAAATGGCAGACAGTCAAAATATTTCACCCTTTCCTACCATATTTGAGTAAATTCAATTTCTACCCAGCTTAATTCTTAAAAGGTGATCCACTCCAAACTACTAATTATAGAAATATCTTCATTGAATATGTAAAATCCTCTTTTTCTTCCTCTGGTTATGCTAGAAATCCAGGATCTGTTTTACTAGTAGCCACATATATTAACTGTCAAATTAATTAAGCTCACATGTCCTCCTCATAAATCATCTATTGTAGGATACTGAAAAACATGAACTTTTTATCAAATATCAGCAGACATATTGGAAAAATAATTTTGAGACTTCTGGTACTAACAAGTAATCCATGTTTAGTACTTCAAAAGCTAATAATTTATGCATTAATTTTGAGTTTTCTTTATTTGTTTTAGTTATCTTTTCTATTTCAACTTTGTGTCTTGGTTTCAGTCCATGACTCATTTTAATAAGCTAGGTAGTTAACAAGTCTTGTGGGAAAACTATTTTTGCCTGAAGACCAAGTAAGCCATAGGAAAATGATGCATGGAAGAGAGGGAATATTCAGCTGGTCCCCACAGCCTCAGTCCCCTGGTGAGATTTTCAGAATAACAAATCTGGACCGGGAACCTTGGTGGGGAGGCAAGGAAAAGACTTGATCTTGGTTGTGGAAGATGGCTGCTGAAGTTGTCTTCTAGCCCAGGCCCTCAAAGATTTGTGCCAAGATCCTCAAGAATGGGGAGATATATTTAAAATGAATCAAGAAATGCACTCCATCACTAGATGTACAGTAGGGAAGAAAATGGGGTCACTCTGGTTTTTGACTCACAAGTAAGATCAACACGTGATAAGACAATACTTACCACCAATCTCTGCATAACCACAGTTGGAGGACAACAGAGAATTGCTACTTGCCAAATCGGTGATACAGGAAATGTGACCTGAATGCAGCTGACAGAAAAAGTGATGTCAAAAAATGAGAGGGAGACAAGATAAGAGTATGCTGGGGCCGGAACCAGAGTCCCTTTAGCCAAACAGAAGGTGGAATCTAAAGATCTTACCATCATTTTATGCCTTTATTGATTCATTATACCCGATCACTAATATAGTATTAGGAAATGTGCTTTATACAAGTATGTAAGTGATTAATAGCCTGCCAAAATAAGAATTTCATAATTTAAAATTGTGAGATTAATGTCAATATTCAAGTTCAAGACACAGAATAAGAAGTTCAAAACAGCAGAGAGAACCAATACAGAAAATTAAAAACAAAAACAAAAACAAAACCAATGTGTTCAAGGCACATAAAAAAGACTCCTGCAATGGTTGAAACATACAGTGAATTGGCAGTAGGATGATATTGGAAAAGGAGAGTCAAGTCAGGTTGTCATGAATCTCGTAGACCAGGATTATGAATTTAAATTTGTTCCTAGAGAAATTGGGGAGTCATTGAAGATTCCAAACTGAGAGAATCATATTTGGTCTAAAAAGTAACAATACTAATAGTTTGGTGGATGAAGCTGAGGCTGATGGTATGCAAGGGATGCTAAGGACCTCCTCCAAGGACTGGGCTGGGGATGATAATGAAAGAGCAGATATGAAAGATACATGATTTGATAGAAGCAAAAGGATATGGCAATTGATTGAAGCGGAAGGATATGAGGAGGTGGCAAGAAGTCACTTACTCATTCTAGATCCAAGAGGATTTATTACAAGTAGTCTTATGTGCCAATGATGTTGCTTGATGTGATGGTGGATCAGAATAACACCCCTGTGATCCTGCAAAACAGTGGGGAAGTGAAAACATATGCCTTTATTTAATGATCACTCAAGTGTTCTTTTTGCTTTAGGCCATAAGAACTTCTAAGAAGGCAAAGTCAGTTTTGAAATAGCTTATGAAAAATAAAGCGGAGAGAGTATCAATGAGGAATTAGTACAAAAAGCGTAATATCCTAAGGAGTTAACTAAGGGAGGGGAATATCTGAGAATGAACACAGGCAAGGTCCTGGAGGGAAGGAGGTCTAGCATGGCCTCACTCTAAAAAGATTTTCATCTGGGCTCCATGACAGATGGTGATGTTGTAAGGCAGAAACACAGGAAGAGCAGTAGGCCCAAGGGCAGTAGGGGAAGAAAGTAAAAAACAATGTTGTACTTGGGAAGTTTAAAATGTCTGCAAAGCATTGGGCAGGGCAGGTAGACAGAACTGGAGGATGACACTTTGGACTCAACTGTGTCCATGGGATACTTTGATTCATGGCTCTGTGAAGTTACGCAGGGCATGTATGTTGACAACAGGGTCAAGAATGGAACCCCAGGGGAAAACCAGGAATTACAAAATAAGTAAAGTAAAAAAGAGAAACTAAAGAAGACTGGGGGAAAGTAGCCAAAAAGACTGGAAGAGAGACACAAGAATGGTGTCCCTGACACCATTGGCACAGTATCATGGGAGCCAATGGCAGCGATTTCCATGGAGACAATAGCTGATTAGGTTAAATGTCATAGACGGATCAAGCGATGTGTACTGGAGAGTCCATGGTTGGGGCAGTCAGAGGTCAAAGACAACTTTAGCAAACTAAATTTCAGTTCAGGATGGTCAGGATAGTTACTGAAGACTGAAAAGAAGAAAAGTTACACATGCATTAAAACAAAACAAAACAAAACAAAAAATTAGTTTAATTTCCACAGCTCTTAATTATACTTACACTGCTTTTTCCCACACATAAAGCTTCCACTACCTTTACTTAAAACTCAAGATTGAAAAGCCAACTTCCATGAGAGGTTAGATACATGATGTGGGACAGTTTACAGTTTCTTAAACTAACCTTTTTTTTTTCCTTTTTGTAAACAAATCTGGTATAACTTGAGAAAACAATATTTTTGTTTTCTAATTTCCTTGTAGAATCAGATTTGATTTTCAGAAAGACAAAGGTTACATGTGTGGGGGTAGGATACCATCTTATACACACAGCAGATTCCAAGAAAGCATTTTGTGGCGTGGGTGGTTAGGCAAATATTCTTCCCTCAGTTCCGGTACTTTCCACTGGACTTTTGCCTCCTAAGTCTGAACTTGCCTATTGGGGGAAGCAAAGAATGTGGCAGAAACATGTGTCAGCAAGTGTATGCTTATTTCGAAACAATTTCAAAGAATAAAATACGTAGGTCTGATGTCTTTGACTACAAAATGATTGGTTAACACAAATGTAAATAAGTTAAGAATTTTCCAAAGAAATAAAATGATATATCTCCAAGTGGTGATATACTTTTAAAGCATGTTAAAACTATACATGCCTCCTAATTAATATCTTAGTATAAATTAATGCAAAAGAACCATTTTTTCTCCCTCCCCATTACCACTAGGTACCAGGTTAGCAGGTATGCATGTGCACATATATGTGTGTGGGCACCAAACATGCGGGTATGCGTGCACGAGCACACACCCCCATCCCCGCCAACCCTATACTACCCTCCTGCATATACACACAAATATCCCACAGAAACCAAAAGAAAACCAAGAGGCCATACAGAGCTTAGATAATAAAAGAGTAGAACACATTATTTATTTTTATATTACTTACTTTTAGATAAATAACTTCTGGAAAGCTTTACACTATGAAGAGATTCATTACTTCATTCACTAGAATACAGATGAAATTAAGAATGAAGATATATGGGGATGCCTAGGTGGCTCAGTGGTTGAGAGTCTGGAGTTCCAGGATCAAGTCCCGCATCAGGCTCCTTGCAGGGAGCCTGCTTATCCCTCTGCCTGTATCTCTGCTTCTCTCTTTCTCTCTCTCTCTCTCTCTCTCTGTGTGTGTGTCTCTCATGAATGAATAAATAAAATCTTAAAATTTGCTCTATATTGATTGCTAAATTTATTTCATCCTTTTTAATCTATTAGAAAATCTATTTTTTTCTTTCAGTTTAGCCTCACCTTCAAAACAGTAATCATGGTGATAAAAACAACTACTTTTTTTCTAGTACCCCCTATGATGCAGGAAACATGGAGTAGGTGCTTTATAAATATCCCATTTTCCAGATGAGGAAACTGAGTCTCAGGGAATTGATAACAATCTGTCTGGGGTCACGCAAGTAGTTGCAAAAGCAGGGATTGGAACTCAGGTATTAATCTGAAGTCCAAACTCTTTCCTTCAGTCAGCTGTAATCCACAGTTATACTCACAGTTGAATAGAAGGTGAATTTAGAGACATGTGGTTATGATGCACCATGAGATGAAAATAAATAAATAAAACTAATATGTAGAAAAAAGAAAAAAAAAAAACCTGTGAAATATGTGAAGCCAAAGCTTCTTATGTGGTTTGAACATTTGTTGCTGCAGCTGAAAATGATTAAATTTAGAAATCCCAATTGAGTGTTCACAAAATGATTTTTATTCTGGGATCAGGCTCCACATTACAACCATTTTCATAATTTTCTTAAGCAATACAGTTTGGCTTGACCATCCTCTGCTTGAAATGCTTTCCCGTAGTTGTCGAAGTTAGACCAGTGTGTGTTTACTCTGATCTCCCTTGCAAACGTGCCTACCTTGTTGTCTGGCTCAGTTCATTTTCTGACATAGCACGTTCCCGACAGTCCCAGCCTCTGCCCTTTCACGCTATCCTAATCTGCCGGGCTAAGCCACTGGCATGAAACTAAAATTCAGTTTTAGGGACAGTCCGGCTGTCCCTTATGAGGGAAAGAACTGGTGTATTACAAAATTAAGCCATTGTCAAAGGCATTTCCAGAGTGTCATCAATTTTATTATCTCATCACACATCCTGTGGTATGACACAAACTACTTAGATATGAGATGGAAAGGAGAAAGAAACACCTTCAAAGGCACATTAGGGACATCTCAAACTTGCTGTGCTTGTAGGCAGGGGGTCAATTACTACAACACAGAGGCTATTCTGTTTTGAGAAAAGTGCAGGCTCACCATGAGAAGAGAATTACAACTGTAAATACTGTCTGCAGCCACATCAAAACAAACTCTCAGGTGCACAGTGTGAAATTACTGCTGGTAATCTACCCCAACCCAGAGATAGTCATCACCACCAGGAGTGTTCTGTTTGAAGGGCAGAAGTTTACGTGCTTGCAGGGCTAGCCAGGAAAAATATCAGAGACCCTGAGACTTACTGATCAAAGCAAACTCAAGTTCCCTAAAGGAATCAGGATATGAACCAATATACATGTTTTTAAAATGAGGATACACTCAGCTTATGCATATATAACCCTTGGATATGGCCCCACAGGCCTCCTGGTCTAGACCACACCCTTTGAGCTCCAAAAGAATGTAAAGAAATAAGCTTAGCATGGCCAACACTCTCGTTCATGGTTTTAGGATTGGAAACCTTGAAATTCCTCACATTTCTTCCAAATCAAGATATTTAGATTGCAAACCCTTTAATCCAACTAAAAAGAGATATTTGGAATGTCTGATCTCTGTGCCCAGATTTAGATTTGTTTTTCAATTAGTACCATAAATTGAGGAATTTTCTGGCATCTGCCACTAAGTGAGTAAACTCAAAGACGATAAAATAAACTTAAAAAGCCAAAAAAAAAAGTTCATTTTAATTAACTTCCGGTGAAACTTAAAAGTCAGCCTAAACCATACAAAGTCATTTTCTGAGACGTCGCTCTTTTTTTATTTTTGCCAGACAGCATGACTCCACTACCACTTATTAGGGCTGATTAGCGCTATATTGCTTTTTTTTTTTTTTTTTTTTATGTAACTGACATGTAAACAAAGAGAAAAGAATTCTCAGAAGAACCAAGGCAATATTGACATCTCTAAGTTGTTGTAAATTAACGCACCAAAACTAAAATATGAACGTATCTCAACATCAATAGTCAAAGATCTAGGTCAAGCCCATGCTAAATTTGTAGCATTTTTCTAAATAATAGGAACAAAAAGCAATAAAATTTACTGGGTTTTTCAACCACAGGAACTCTCCAACTCTCTAGGTGGATACTGTTTACAAAACTATTAGCTCTATCACCCTTATAGCCTTACATTTGTCCCATATCTTCACTACAGCATTAAAATATATATATATGTATTATTATATATATATGTATGTATATATCATGCATTTATTGGCATTTTGAGAGAAGCTGCCATCATATTATCATTGGGTTAGATGAGTTTTTTCTTTTAATTTAAATGTATCAAAATTTATTTTATTAGAAATCTTCTAGTGAAAAAAATTTACCTTTTACCATTTACCCAATAAGATAAGAGCTCTTTATGTTAATTCAGTTCTTATGTTTAGCAGAGTTGGCAAAATTAAGATTTATAGAAATTTTACTCTAAGAAAATCAATTCATAAATCTGGCAATGATTGACCATTTCCCAAATCCATCTCAAGCTATGACCTTAGTCAAATCTGTAGATCTGTAGACTATGGATCAGATATATAACGTGCGAATCTAGTGATACAATTCTTTACACTTTGGAAGTGTTTTTGATTATTTCAGTATTTAACTGTCACTTAAAGGTTTGTTCAGGATTCACAATGTGAGTGATGCATTCTGTCCGAAGAATAGACACTTTGGATGAATACTGGATCGTTCCCATTCCTTCCCAAACACATGGCAGTGAGAAAAGGGGCTCATAGTCTTTCCAAGGGCATCTCATGAAATCTTGATGTTTTCTTAGGTGCTTTTGAAAAATGACATAGACTCTTAACTGTGAAGAGTGAAATTTCCTTTCTTCAAGTACAACTTTGAGAAAGCACTCCAGGCCACCATGATACTAATTGCCTCTTACACTCTTCTCATCTCCTTTGGTCATGAGTCTGAGTGGGTTTAAGGGAATCAGATTACACTGTCCTCAGATTATGCTAGGCTGGCCTGGGCAGTCTCAGAATGGATTCTGCTCTTTCATGATTATTCAGCGCAATCACTTTGCCCCCTCACACCACACCACCCAAGGGCCCAACTGTCATTCGCTGTGCAGGAGGTAAGTGACAAGAATCAACTGCTCCAGGGTAGAAAAATTCTCTCCTCCTGCCTACTAGGCTTACAAAATTAAAAGGGTTCCATTCTGCCGACATCAAGGAGCTTAACAGTAAAGTAGGGGAAAGTGAAAAGTAGGGCTAAAGCCCAAATTGCAAATGAATTCCCTTAATTTTGTGTCCCTATTAGTGGAAAACCAGAGAAGTATGAACAAAATATGACCCATTACCAAAGGAAAAATTTACTGCAACATGATCAAAAAACACTGCTCTATTCTCAGTAATGCTTATCAGCACCCATCTAAGATGAATCAGATGGTGGTATTCCTCCCTGCTCCCTCATCATCTTCCTCCTCCTCTGTGATCTTTCTCTCAGGCACTAGCTCAAGCCCATAGTTAATCATCCACTCACTTTCCCCTGGAGGTTTAATGTCCTTTTACTTCTCAAGGGTGAAAGAAAACAGCTCTTGCTGATCTGGCCTCAGAAAGTCATAGCATTAAGACCAGCAAATTGCTCCCTCCATAAGTCTGACAACCTCCTCCAGCATAATTCCAGTGAGTCATGATACAGTCACTTCATAATGTCTCCATTTTACCAGAGTATCTTTCCTGATAGGTGGGCAAAGACTCAGGATAGGGATGGGTAAGCATTACTTTCCCGAAGGGCAGCAAGAATGAAAAGAGGAGAAAACCCTATCTGCTACACTTGTGATGATAAGATCCCTCAGATAATCTTGAAAACACCCCTAAGTACGTTTGAGTATCATCACACACGTGGATTTCACTGAACAAACAAGAGAGGTGGAATCAGAGACTTCACAACTCTTTTTCAATTCTTACTTTATAACATTTACACTTTCACAGATACCAGATGAAGAATCTAATACACCTCATCTTTAGCAGACAGGTCAGTGAGCTAAAGCAAAAAGGTGCTGACCCTTTGAGGAATTGTGACTTTTAGTTCTGATGCCGAGGATCTCATTTTTCGGACTCTTGAGATTTAATTTTTATCCTTTGCAAATGCCCCATTGCCAAGCAAGGTTATTTCCTCATGGCCAACTGACTGAGAAGGTGAATCCTAAACTGAAATATTTTTCACTCTTTCCTGTTACAGAAGTGAAACATGCTTTACTAATTCTTTGGATGGCTTATTCCTTTGTTCTGGAAAACTGCTCTAATGGGCTTTTTTAGTTATACGAAGACCCTCCCCATAAATGGTGAGGCTTTGGATGTCAGCCCCAAGAGGTTAAAATTGCTTGACTATGAAGCTAGTGTTGATGATGTTGAAAACAGAATTGTACCTCTGCAGAGCACGTTATATTTGAAGAAAATGTGCTTAGTTAAGAAAAGGATAAGAACAACGACCAGCTGTCAGGTGTATGCCCAGCCTCTTGGCCTGGATTCCATGAGGGAGTTGGTGAGATTCCCAACTCTCATTTGATAAGACCATTACCACTGTTCACATGAGCAGCACCTGTTCTGTCCTAGGCTGTGAATACAAGGAAATCATGAATTTTCGCATATCCATTTTGTATCTGACTTCTCTAACAAATTCTTACTAACTTTCTTAATTCTTCACTTAAATTTTGAGTGACCAAACATATTATATATTCATTTGAAGAGAATGTTGCTTTATTCTATCAAAAAGACACGTCAGCTGCAAAACAGATCCTTTTACACTTAATTTGAATAATAAAGTGCTAGGTTTTTGAGCAGGTTTGAGATACACAGATTTGAGGACAAAATGTTAAAGATAAAGCAATTGAACTATCATAGCAGTTTAAGCATAATACAATGATGTATGAAAGAAGATGATCACCAAAAAATATATATATAAAGAGAAAGGAATATCTGTAGAAAACTTCAGATTAAAAACAATAGTTGGGGGCACCTGGGTGGCTCAGTCAATAAAACGTCCAACTTGGTTTTGGTCATGAGATCAAGCACTGAGTGGGGCTCCACACACAGTGGGGAGTTTGCCAGAGGATTCTCTCCTCCACCCACATGCTTGTGCACTCTTTCTCTAAAATAAATAAATAAATGCTTTTTTAAAAAACAATCAGAAAAAAATAGTAGTAATTGGAAGGATACATAGGCAACAACAACAAAAAGTGACCCCAAGATTTTTAATGTGCACTATGGTGAACTAATGAATGGTAACCAAAGTTGCTACATTTTTTATAAATACTGAAATGCATTATAATATAGAAATCTGAAAAAAAGGAAATTTTAAGAAGTAAATAAATCTGACTTTATAAACAGTCCAAAAAGTATACAGTTCAAGAGAAATCAGCGTATATTTTACCATGTTTCCATGATGTTATACAATCTTGTAAACACCAAAATATCTCATAATAATGACATTTCATTAAAGCTTTTGCACTACGTGAAGCAACTACAAATGTAGTTGGATGTAGACATGATCCCTAGGACAATGCTGAGAGATTTTTGACAAGAAAAATTTCTAAAAGTACTTACAACTTACAAAATGTTTTCTATGATTGCAGTTGATAAATGTAATCCATCCTTTATTCTCTTGCAAATCCCATTTTACCAGACCTGATCTACTAGTGGCCTCTCCATGCAAACCTGTTTTTCTACCCTTCCATATCCACATATCATTCATCTCTCCATTCTTGTGCATATGGTAAGATCCTATTTAGCTTTCAAAGCAATCTTCTGCCCTTGTAACAGAGGGATTAAGGGACATAGGAGACAAAAAAACGAGGGTGGAGGCACCAAGTTTCTAGAAAGGAGAAATTTGTCACTTTTCCTTCTCTCGGCAAATGAGTAGACCAGAAGATAAGAAGTGTGATGTAGCTCTGTTTCACACCCATGTACAGTGGTCTTGATGTCAGTACTCAAAACCCAGGAAACCGTATTACTGATAATGCTGGTGAACCTTACATATTTCCATCACCAAAAATGAAGTAAAAACTGTTCCTTTTGCCCTTTCCCTCCCCCACCAACAAATCTTCCCATCCTTAGCCAGTCATTTCCCTATTCAAAGGAGAAAAAAACAGTGGCTTTTTTGCTTGCAAAGGCAAACCGCGATGGAAGTTGCAATTTATTTTTTTCCCGAGTCTCAATTGCACTGATTTTTCTCCTGACCAAGTAAAAATTTTAAAGAAAGTGGAAAAAAATATTTATGAGAAAAGTTTAAAATAAAGCAAATAAAAGTAATTATCTTTATTACATATCAGGATGGTTTTCAGCATTTCCATTGTGGAGAATGAAATTATCCAAAATTCAGTAACTGCTCTTTGTAGAATATTCACTTTAGAAAAGTGAAGGTGTTTTTAATAGACACAATTTAAGTACCCTTGCAATGTATCTCTTAGATACTGTCAAGTGTTGGAGTTTAATAAGACTGCGGTTTCAAGTGTTTTTCTTAGTTACATCCCCTCACCTCCTATTCTTATGTTCCATTTCCTTTTTTGAACTCTCCTTCTGTTTTCAGGTGGTCAAGGGGTCATCAAAATACCGGAATGGGGAAGAGGGAGAGGGTCTGGTCAAAGTTGTAAGGTAACCAGTTTTTACACTCTTTTAAGCCCCCAAAGTGGTTACCGTGTGAAAAATTGAGATCTGTTGTTAAAGATCTTATCCCAGACTCTGACCTAATTTTGACAGTGCTAGAACAGAGCACATGTTACTTCTATTCCTATTTGGTTACCCTAGTCACTCTGACATCTGACATCTGGATTATGAAATAATTTTCTTTGGCATAATTTTGGAGAAGTATTTTTTCCCTTTTTTTAGTTTCGGGACACTTGTTTTGGGTCACTTCTCTGAGATCATGCTCCCAGAAGTAGAAGTTGATCTATCGGACATCAGGTGTCTCCACAGTAGTCCCTCTGCCCATCCTCTCTGATCCTACCCTATAGATACTAAATATGCTAAAGAACTTAATGTAGTTCACAAAAAAATGCCAGTCATTATATATATATGTATATACGTATATATATGTATACATATATATACATATAGTGTATATAAAGTATATATAAAGTGTGGTATATATATATATATATACACACATATATATATACATTAAATCTCATCCCTCTTGCCGCTCATGTTTTCTATTCTATTCCTTCTACAGGTGATTGAGACTCTCAATAGCAATACACAAAGAAAGAGAACAGTGGAGCAGTATTTTTAAGAAATCAAAAAAAAAGTGTAATCCAAAGACTTTATATCCAGCTGAGCTGAATTTCAAGTATCAGGGCTGTCACAAAACAGTTTTAAATATCAGGAAGGAAATATCAGAAAGGGAGACAGAACATAAAGACTCCTAACTCTGGGAAACGAACTAGGGGTGGTGGAAGGGGAGGAGGGCGGGGGTGGGGGTGAATGGGTGATGGGCACTGAGGGGGGCACTTGACGGGATGAGCACTGGATGTTATTCTGTATGTTGGCAAATTGAACACCAATAAAAAATAAATTTATCATTAAAAAAAAGTACAATAAAACAAATAAATAAATAAATAAATAAATAATAAACAAACAAACAAGAACTCAGGAAACACTGTACCTATATGCCTTTTATAAGAAATCTTCCAGAGAATGAGCTTCATCCAACCCAGAAATAACAGGAGAAATATCAGGAAGAAGCAGTTATAATGAGCATTTAATATGTTGAACTAAAGAGCCATGACTAAAATAGAGTTGGCAAGACAGGTGGAAAAAGAGTATAGAAATGCTACATGTTCTAACATAGTAGAAAGAATGCATCTTGAGAATATGTAGAAAAAGAGGAAGAAAAGCAGAATATAGTCATTTATTACTGTACAAGTAAAAGAGGAAGTCAAAGATGTCATTAAAAACTAAAAAACCATGGGGTGGCTGGGTGGCTCAGTTGGTTAAGCATCTGCCTTCAGCTCAGGTCACAGTCTCAGAGTCCTGGGATGGAGGCCCACAACCTGTTCCCTGCTCAGTGGGGAGGCTGCTTCTTCCTTTCTATCTGGCTCATGCTCGCTCTCTCTCTCTCTCTCTCTCTCACACAAGTAAATAAATAAAATATTTAACACAACAACAACTGAAAAACCAGGTAATAAAAGGTTAAGTGAAAAAGAAAGTACAAGAGAAAATTTCATGAATTTAGTTAAAATGTTGTTAGACACCAAAACTATAATTCAAAAAATAAATAATTGATAAATTGGACTTCAATTGAAAGATTCTGTAGGAAAATGAAAAAATAAGCAACAGAGAGAAAATATTTACAAATCATATGTATGATAAAGAACTTTTATCTAAAATATAGAAAGAACTTTCAAAACTCAGTAATATGAAAAATAATCCAGTTAAAATACAGGCAATAAGCACTTTGTCAAAGAAATACAGATGTGAAAGAAGCCCATGAAAAGATATCGAATATCATTAGTTATTAGGGAAATGAAATTAAAGACAAGTAGTGAGTAACTGAAACTCCCATGTATTTCTGGTGGGATCCTAAGTTGTACAACCACTTTGACAAATGGTTTCCAAGTTCCTTAAAAATTAAACATACACAAGCAGTACCTCAGTGGTTCTGCAGCTCTATCTCTTGCTCCAATAGTGGTTAGACAAAACAGGCCCTTCTTCTAAGCCTCCAACCACCCTTCAACCTCCTCTTCAGCTATAACCACTAGGACCATATTTTTGGCAGTTCTCTACCTCCAGGACCAGCCAATACCTTTTTGTGGTTAGCCCCTTGTTGCCAACCATGAGCTCACAGATTAATCAGAATTGTTCTACTGAGGAGAAGGTCATAGTCAACCTCCTGGTCAACCTGTATCTGTGGGCATCCTAAACCTACTTCCCTTTGGGTTTCTATTTTGACAGTGGCTATGTGGGCACATTTTTCACAAGGGCATCTAGCATCTCTAGATTGTACAAAACTGGTGTTGTGGCTGTGCCCTCTTCCAGAACATGCAGAACCTCCCAAGATGAGCAGGATGAAATCTGGGTTGCCACTGAAGCCACATGGCCCCAAAGAAGAAGCTGACCCAGGCCCATTGGCATCTGCATGCTTTGGATTCTGCCTACACAGATGCCCATCTCTGACTTCCTAAAGGGGCACTAACTAACTAGATGAACGCTTGGAACTCCTCAACAAGATGGGCAACCACTTGACTAACTCCACAGGTTGGCCACCTACAAGCTGGGCTGGGCAAGTGTTTTTTCAAAACGCTCATCTCAAAACACTGCTAGAACTCTCCCAAGCCCAGAGGTCTCTGGCTACATCTCTCTGGTGTCAGATTATCTTTCTGAGCCACTCCTTGCAACAACTAGACAGCTTTCTAAGCAACCTGGAGCCCTCTCCCAAGCTGTGAATCCAATGGCAACAATAACCTGCAGTTTTTTGCAGGATAACAAAAACAAAAACAACATAAACTTACCACATGTCCTAACAAGCCTCATATAAGTATTTGCCCTAGAGAAATGAAAACTTACTCTCACAGACACACACACCCTGTACACAAATATTTATAGTGGCATTACTTGTGATTATCAGAAATTGAAACAACAATGGATAAAAAATATTGTAGTATATCCATATAATGGAATAAAAGTCAATAATAAAAAGGAATGAACTATTAATACCCACAAAAACATGGATGAAGCACAATGCATTATGCTAAGTCAAAGAAGTCAGTTTCAAAAGTTACATATTATATGATTCATTTAGAAGACATTTGGGAAAAGGCAGCTGTAGAAAAGAGTTAAATACAGGTAACAGAGGTACTAGGATGAATGGTTACCAGGGATCATAAGCAAAGAAAGGAATTGACTACAAAGAAGCAATAAGAGGAGATATTTTGAAATGATGAAACTGTTCTGTATCCTGATGGTAGTGCTGATTACATGTGTTAAACCTGTGTTAAAACTTAAAGAACTACAAACCAGAAAGTAAATTTGGCTGTCGGTAAATTAAAAACTATTTTTAATAGGGAAATTGTTATAGGTTAAAACCATGTAAAAATACTTAACTATCCATTGCAATGCCTGAACCTGGATTGGACACTATTGCTGTTGTTTTTCTTTTTGAAAAGTAAGTATAAAAAGACATTCTTGTGATAGTTTTGAACATGTGAATATGAACCTAACACTGGATTTTCTTAGGTGGGTGAGAGTATAGTGGTTTTGTTGTAAATTATTCTCATACTTAAGAAATGCATACTAATTTTTTAGCTGTAAATTTCATAGGGTCAACCACTTACCTTTAAATGGTACAGGAAAAAAAAGGCATGGATATATACGGGGGTATATGTTATATTCATATATTCACCATCTACTGAAAACCTAGGTAAATGTATGTGACTATTCATTTTACCATCTCCAAATTTTCTATATTTGAACAATTTAACAATAAAATACTGAGAAAAAAAATATCAGTAATAAGTCAAAGGACAGCTCAATCTGAATAAAAGCTTAGCCATTTAACAAGAAAGCAGTAGTTTACAAATTTCTACTTTTGTCAATTTTCCACAGCTGTCTCTTTGAATTTGAGTTCATATTACAAGGTTAATATCTTTTATATAATAATAGTGGTATATAGTAAAATATTCAGAGTAAAAACATAACTCTAAGGGTGCCCGGCTGGCTCAGTGGGTAGACCATGTGACTCTTGATCTCAGGGTTATGAATTCAAGTCCCATGCTGGGCATAGAGCTTACTTAAAAAAATAATGAAATAAAATAAGATAAAATAACTTCCTCTTAAAATATATATATTTATATAATTCTTACCTAACTTCTTTCAGAAAGCTAACAAAGTATGCATTCCATCAACTGAAGGAATAATTAAAGCATTAGGAAGATATGGGTCCAGGAAATACTATCTTCAGAAGGATGGTGAAAAGAAGACAACATAACAATACAGGGCAGAGAATCACAGAGGTTGGAGCATGTCATATCTCTGGGGAGAGATAGCTCTCTGTAAATAAAACAGAATGCCAAAGTGTCTTTGAACAAACTGAAAGGTGATTTATACAACCAAGTAAGATTTGAGGCTGAATTAATGATAAATAATAGGGAAGCAAAGAAAAACAAGACAATAATTAACTTCAGAGACAATAAATAGTGTGCACCAGTGGAAAAGTAACCATAGTTTACTGTATGGATCAGCTACAAGCACTGTTAACAAAGTCTCAATAATCTAAATAATCTAATACTGAGAAAGAATCTAAACAAAATTATAAAACAATATTGAAAATATAGGAGCATGGGAAGTGTGCATGTGTCTAGTAACAGGTGAGAGAAGCCAGCGAAAGACAGGTAAATTTTTATTTTCCTGAGTAGGGAGTCAATGGGCAATGCCTAAAATGGAAGCCAAGAAGTAGCAATGCAAGCATTTTTAAGAGGTATGGAGGTTAATAATAACAATAATAATAAAAAACAGCTGAAAGATCTGAAATTGTTAGGGGACTACATAAGTCTTACAGAACACTTTGACCCTTTTAGGTACATAAATACATACATAAATTTTAATTATTTAAAATTAAAACTAATTTTTAAAAATTGAGACTATAGCTTCCTTTAAAAAAATAAATTCACCTCTGGAGATTGCAATAATGACTCTAATTCATTACTCTTCTCTGTATTCAAACAGTTCTCTCACTAAAAAAGTTCAAATCCAATTACCCACCCCTCGAATATAAGCTGGGCATATGACTCATCTTAGCCAAAAGAATGTTAGCAGGTGCTTCAAAAGCCAAGTCTTGACAAGTGCTTGTATGACTGGGCTTGGCCTCTCTCTCTTGCACCTCTATGATAGCATAGGAACTATGCTCAGGCTAGCGTGTTAGGATTAGAGATGCAAAGGGAAAGTCTCCCCAGTCACCCCAGCAAAAGCTAGTCCAGATCACTTGATAGCCAATCTCCAGAAATGTAAGCGAGCAAAGCCAAAACTAGCCTAAATTGATACACACACACACACTAGAACTAAATCAGTACTTCCTGCTTTAAGCCACTCTTGGGATCATTTGTTATGGAGCATTATCGTAACAATAGATGACTTACACAGCATCTAAAAAATAATGCAGCACTGGTTCTCAACTATAAAATATGTGTAATGCAAGCATGATGACCAGACATACTTCATCTCTAGTAAGGTGTAAAGAATACTTGATGCATTTGTATTTGCCAAATTTGGTCACATTTACTTCTAGGAATCCTCCTATCTCTTAAGTTTACTGTTATGGCTGTGTAGTTAAATAAAGACCCAAATGAAACAAACAGTGAAGAAGGAAGAAAAGGTCCATGTTAACCTAGTGGATTCTAAAGTTTCCATGCTAATTAGCTGTTGTGTTCCAATGCGTATACTTTCATTCATGTTTTTATTCTATGATATGCTTGTGGCACCACCAATCTGTATTGCTAGCTCTCTTCTCAGATAATTTGTTAAAGTGGGCAGAGGGCAGGGAAGAATTTTGAGAGGTTTCACAGCAATTCTGACACATTATAATAAATGCCTTTTTTTCAATTCAATAACTTTATAACAGTTCTAATTTTTCTTACCTTGTGCCATTGGGGTACCCTAGCACCTACTTATGTTGTTGTAAAGATAAGATTTATATAAAGTGCTCTGCATTTACTAAACATTCAGATGTTAGCTGCTGCTGTTACTAAATACCAGCATGAAGAATTTAAGACTGCGTGGCATAGGTATGCTTTATTAATAGCAGCAACGATGCATGTGCCAAAGAACAAAGATGAAGCACAGTGCTCCTGGGCACCCACGTTATAGAAAACCTCCTGTCCAGCATGCAAGAAAACCTCTTGTCTACCGACCTAATAGCTAGAGGCATTGAAAAAGAAGATAATTATAATAATAACCAATATTTATTGAGCTCTCTCTTTCTCTGCTAGGTACTATTTCAAGGGCTTACTTGCATTAAATCATTAATTCTCACAACAACCTTATAAAATGCAATGGAAATCCACTTTTACAGATGAAGAAACAGAGACATACAGCTTAAGTAACTTGCCTACAGGCACACTTACAGTAAGTGGCATAGCCTCAGTAGAGAGTCCATATCCCTAACCACAGCACTAACAACTCGTGTTAAAGATGGTTTCAATTCTACCTTATGTTCCTAGGTGCTAAGAGAATGTCCAGTGAGAAATTTCTCATTATGTCTCTGTATAAGCCCATTGTCTCTCTCCTACCAAATTTCCTAAGAATTCCCTTAATTGGCCTCCTAGGTCAAGGCATTTTCCAGGTTCCCCTAAAATATGGCTCTAGGGCTCCCAGCCTCATAATAACATCCTTGTAGACTGCTATCCATATTCACTTTGCCATAAGTAGCTTGGAGCTACTTATAAGTTGGGGATAGGGACTAGAAAGTTCCAAGCTAAATAGTCACTACAACACATGCATTATAGATTTAGAGGCAGACAGCTAAATCCCAGGCTCTGCCATTCAATAGCTTGGCATATATTTAACATTATGAGCCTCAACATTCTCATCTAAAAGTGGGGGTAATCAGAACTTCTACCTGATAAAGCTAGTAAATATAATGATGATGGTGATGATAATGATGCATATAAAGTGCTTACCATCGGCCTGAAAGTGCTCAATAAAGTTTACTATTTTCATTATTAAAATTTTTGTTTCCTCTCAGGTTCTTGCTGTAACTCTCTTCCATGTAAGCTCATCTTAACTGTCTTCACTACATTGTTTTTAATATGATAAATTTCCTCAAATTAATCTTTTTCAAAATTAAATATGATTCAAATTATTTATAATTAGGTACATTAGTTCCTAATGGCCAGAAAACATTATGGTTTGGGGAATGAAATATGGTAAATATTCATCTCTACCCCAATTGTTCTAAGTAGGACCTTCAGATAGGTGAAACAGATTTGGGTAATGGACTATTATGAGAAGGTATTTTTTGCAAGGGCAAGAAATAAAGAAGGCAGAAAACCCAAGAGCTCAGTCTTACCTTGCCCTATAGAAGCAAGAACTCAACAGCAGAAAATTCCTCAGCTGCAGAAGGTCAAACGTCCCTGCCATGGGCAAGACTTTCTGTTACCCTCTCCATCTCCCTTTTTGGTGTGCCTCTTCTTAAACTATTTTTAGCAGCATCCTCATCTTCTACCCTATATCCTTTATTCACCCAAGTTTCTGCTCATTCTTGGTCTATGCCATCCTAAATTCCTAGCTTACATATAACCACCCTAGTCTGACTCTGACCATTCCTGCTGACTTTAGCTTTAGCTTTAGCTTCAACTACTGATACCAATCTTGTTTTTCCAATTCAAATTGCTGACAGAGAGATGCTGATTGACCCAGATCCATTTTTCATTCCAGAACATGTCAATCAAAGGTCACTAATCTGCCTATGTATTGACTGTATTGGTTGGTTTCCCAACTTTGGTCCAATTAAGTGTGTTATAGTAGGTGGAATCATCATATGGTACAAATTATTCAGCCTACCACTATCCCTTCAGCTACATCTTTGTTCTAGTATTTCCATTAGAGGTCCCTGTGAATATGGCAAAGTACTGTGCTCTAGGACTTAAGATTTTAGAATTGTAGAATAACCAAGATATGATAGGATAGTTCATATCAGAATAAGAATACTCTAATCCCACTGTCAAGATTATTTTTAAAAAACTAATAAAATAATATTACTTTTTTTAGTTGGAAAGATTTTTGCACCCATTTTTTTCTGACAAATTTCTGGACTCCTAATGGTCACAATATCCTCATATTTGTGTAGAATTTTACATTTATCAAAGTAGATTTAGCTAAATATGATCTGCAACCCAAATTCACAGTGGCTTAAACACAAAAGGTGTTATTCTGTTACATAAAAGAGGTATGGAGGCCAGTAGTCCAAGGATGATTTCTCATTTCATTTTTCATTAGAGCCTTACATTATACAATCTTTCATTCCCAAACTCCTAGAGTGAGGAGCATTACCCATGCAAAAAGCCAGCTAGAGTGTGAGCTATTACATCCATGTTCTGGAAAGTAGGATGGAGGGGAAAAAAGAAAGCTTGTGTCATCCACCGTTTTTCATCCATTCATTCATTTGTTCATTCATTCATTTTTAAGTAGAGTGCATCCACACCCTGCATGGAGTTCAATTCAGGACTTGAACTCATGACCCTGAGCTCAAGACCTGACCTGAGATCAAGAGTCGGAGGCTCAACCAACTAAGCCACCCAGGTGCCCCTGTGTCATCCCTTTTAATAAGTACTAAGTACTACCTCTTATATCTCATTTGCCAGAACCTTGTCACAGGTCTGCATAAGGCTATATGAAAAGCTGGGAAATATCATCCTTTAGTTGAGTGAATAGATCCTCAAAATGAATTTAAGATTTCATAATTAAAAGGAGCGGAAAATAGATGTTTAAGAGCTAGTTAGTGGTCTTTATTACTGTCTATGTTTTTAGATACTTGACTCCATCTATGTGTACTCCTTCCCTACAAGAATACACTCCCTTCTCCAGTGGAGACAACACAAAGTCTTCCCCAGTTACTGCATTAAGCTCAAAGTCTAGGACTCTGGGTGATGCACAGTTCTCTCTGTCAGGTAAGTTGGTATTCCCCATAGTTTGGTGTCCTAGAACAAAGAAAAATTCTGCCTCCAACAAACTTGAAATACCATGGCAGAAAAGGGACTGCATAGTCACAACAAAACCTTCCTTTTGGAAATTGGAAGAATAGCAAACCTAACACCCACATAGGTCCAAACGATTATAAAGCCCATTTGGGAAGAACTGAAAAGATATAAGACTCTGACAGTGGAGTATGTTCCTGGGTTAGCTTCTCTGGAACCTCTGATTCTTCTTTCTGAGGAAATACTCCCATCCATTTTCTGTGACGCTTGGTTTTTCCCCCTGAGAGAGCTACCCATGTCCACTATCATCTCTTGACACACTGACGTAGATTCTGGAGGATATGACCTTCTTGGGGCCTGTACAGCTTTCACAGCCCACTCCAACAGGGCACCAGGTTCACTTAAGGGTTTGCAACCACATACTGTAGACTAACTTTGGAATATCTTTGCCAATTTAGTAGGCGTCTGATATACTTGTTTACAGTTAGTTTCACATACAAAAAAAATCAAGATTTTATCTACACTTAGTTTTTCAGCTTGGCAACTCTCATCTTTTATTTACTATCCTCTTTATTTATTGCCCTCTCTCTTAAATGAGTGAGAGAAACTTGGACACTACTTAAAAAATAAGCTTGGATGGGAAATTGAGAACCTGAAGGTTTTAAGTCAGTCTAGTTCTCATTATCTGTAGAGAGCTCTTGCTATAAAGTTTGGTGATATAGTATTATCTCCCACTAATAGTGCCACTTTGTAATGATCGCTTAAAAATGCTTTGAGTTATGGAAGGAGTTTTCTCACACCTTCAATATCTCATAGGCAATGTGTACTATAGGTTGGTTATGGAAACTCTAAGAGAAGAGGCATTTCCCCCTCTCTCTGGCCTTTCTTGGATCTCATTTCTCATTCCTATAAGACTTTGCTAAACTGACAAGAAGTACCAAGCACACACCAACATTCTGAATTTTTCATACCATTCCCTAGTGCATTCTGAATTTTTTATACCATTCCCCAAATTCATATATGGTTTGTCTCCCAAAGGACAATAGGTGACAATGTGGCAGTTTCTTATTCCATAATGAAAGTTACTAATTGTCTGCCTGCAATACCTGAGCCCTCGCTACCTAAATATCTGAGCCCTCACTATCTTACTGCTAAGCCAGGTCATGTTCTCAATTTCCGCTATTGCATTCTACCTCCAGATATCAAATATCTATATTAATTAAATATAGATATCTAAGATATCAAATTCTATATTAATTAAGATTCAGTTTGGCTGTGGATAAACAGCAAAATAAAAACCAATCTATCAGAATCTTAACCAAGATAGGGAGGCAAATATGCTACATATTCTGCTGGAGGAAAGAGCAAACATAACTATCCAGTTAATTAAAGATAATCTTTCTCTTCTGAGCAAAGGTCAAGCATTCTTATTGCCCATTATAAAATACTTTGGTTCCTTAACTTTAGGGTTCATCTCCTGTAAAGCAACCCACTGCTGGTACCTGTGTCATCTGATCTGCTTCTTGCTGCCCTATAGGGATTGCAGTTCAAGGAACCAATACAAATGCTGATGATCTGGTTACTGCTGTTACCACCAGTAATAAAGCCTCCTGTTGTTGACCTGAGAGTCACATGTCTTCTGCCATCAACCAAGAAACTGTGACAGCTTAATTTGTTAGCTTGCAATTAGAGCAAAATCTCAGACTCTTCACAATTCTTGAAAGATAAAATAGACAGTAAATATTAATTCTGTTTCCTGGGTGAAAACAATACTCAGGGAAGTAATCAGACTCACCTCAAAAGCACACAGCGAGAACAGAGTGCACTTCTTCTCACTTCTCATCCAGCATGAATTACTGCACCTACAGCTGCTCCTATGGAACTAGGAAGGGTCTCAGTGCAAGTTATAGAAAGTGGCTGTTTGTCTCATAAGCAGGGAAAGGACTAGGATGATGCAAGTCTGCTTCCCCAGGTTCAAAATTTAAGGAGATGCTCACTCTTGGGTGTGCGACCTACACTTGCATGAGGCTGAGAATGATGCCTCTTTAAATATTCTGTTCTGAGACATTATATTGCACATAATGGGCCCATCACAGAAGGACAAATACTGCATGCTTCCCTTTGCATGAGGTGTCTGAAATAGTGAAATGCATGGAAGCAGAGAAAAGAGGTTGCCAGGGCTGGGAAAAGAGGTGCTGTTCAATGGATAGAAAATTTCAGCAATGCCAGATGGGTAAGTTCTAGAGATATGTTGTACAGAACTGAGCCAGTAGTTAACAATTCTGTGTTGTACATCAAAAATCTGTTAAGAGGATTAGGTATGATGTTAAGTGTATGTATGTTTCTTTTTATTTTATTTTTTTTAAGATTTTATTTATTTATTCATGAGAATACACAGAGAGGAGAGAGAGAATACACACAGGCAGAGGGAGAAGCAGGCTTCACGCGGGGGAGCCCGACGTGGGACTCAATCCAGGGTCTCCAGGATCACACCCCGGGCTGCAGGCGGTGCTAAACCACTGAGCCACCGGGGCTGCCCTCTATGTTTCTTTTTAGAGAGAGCCTATCCTAGAGCTTGAATCACAAAAGATAGCTAATATTTTTTCAGTTCTCAAAAAAAGATCACTTGGGCAGCTATATATAAAATGAAAGAGATTCCATTTTCCATGAACAGTTCAGACTTCCCTGCCAGAGCCAAGTAGTTACTGACAAAGGATCTTGATTTTAAGTGACAAAAGGTCATTTAATAGTGTTTTTTTAAATAATAGATTTTTCTAACTTTTCTACCCAGAAGTTTTAATATTTGGAAATACAAACCAATTATTTATTTATTATATATTGACCAGCAATTCATCCTTCTGCCAAAAATAAATTTAGAAAAATTTGAAGTCATTTTAATAAGAATTTAAACCATTTGTATTTTCACATACCAATTTATGACTCCAAACATGTTTTTTTCAAAATTAACTTCTTAATGTCCCCAGAACTTATACCTGGCACTCTCCCATAAAGTGAGTATACAGATAGGTAAGTTTTATTTTTGGAAAATATGTAAACATAACTTTCATTAATATTGTTTATAGTTTTCATAATTAGAAGTGCACTTAGAGGGGGGAAAATATGTATATATATGCTATGCCCTGGGAGCCTCTTTTGCCTCATTTTCATCTAAGCCCTGCTTAGAAGTGTCCAAATCCACTGCCTTTCTTTTCTGACTCATTTTCTCTCATACATACACTTACTCTTTCTGATCCCATTAATTGTCATTGAAACCTATACTCTGAAACAGATCTGAAATATATTCACACTAGCATCAAACAACTGCTGAAGCTTAACATGATCCTCCCAAAACTGTTGGAATTTTATTGTTTTATTTTATTTTATTTTATTTTATTTTATTTTATTTTTTTAGAGAGGGAGAGAAAGAGAGAGCATGCGTGGAGTTGGGGGTGGGTGGGCAAGGAAGAGGGAGAGAGAGAATCCTCAACAGGCTCTACACCCAGCTCAGAGCCCTTTGCAGGGCTCAACCTCACCACCCTGAGATCAGGATCTGAGCCTAAATCAAGAATGGATGCTTAACCAACTGAGCCACTCAGGCACCCCCAAACTGTTGGAATTTTAAAGGTAATCTTTTGGCAAAGGCATGAACACTAAAAGTAGAATGTCAAGTATTCTAGCTTGAATTTTACCCTTTATAGGGGCTGTGGAAGGATTTCTGTTTGTGAAAAACACCACCAAAACCTTCACGAAATATACAAATCAGACTGCCCTATATTGCCAGTCACCTGCCATGTTTATCTCTGAAGTCTGTAGTCTAATATATTAGGTTTATCAATAGCAAATACTATTTTTTTTTAGAAATCTTGTCGTTCCAGAAGCAGAGGTGACCTTATTTGTCCCTTTAAAAATGGAGTTAAGTGAAGTCCGAAAGATATTTCTATTTAGTCATTCTTACTTTACTGAAGCCGCAAGATGAAAAGAAAGACTTCATCAGCCAGATGGTTCAAGCAAGAAGTCAAATGAAGACAAACCCCCGATTCTCTGTCTGCCTGGAAGCCGCTGGCATCTCCTTCCAAGTGCTAAACAAACGAGCCTTTGTGCACACTCATGATGGATCCCTTTGAAGCTCTGGCATCCTGATTGGCAACTTTTCATATCTGCCCATCTCAGAACAGGGAGATTGGGAAACAGAGAGGGAAGGACCAAGAGAAGGAGGCGGCACTGGGCTGGCTCCGAGCCCACTGGGTAAACATGCTAGCTCCCTTGTAACACAGATAACTTTTCAGAAATGAAAAGGGAGTATCCAGCTTCATTTGGAATAAAGATGAGGAAATGACTCTCAGCTGTCCAGATACAACAAAACAACCGACCACTCCAGAGTAGTCAGCCTTCCATCTAAGGGTAGACCAGACGGGATTTCTCTCCCAAAGTATATGTTCCCCTTCAAGAATGTTTACACTGCTAGTGTCTTCCACATGCTGGGGACAGAGACATTTTAATGAAATCCATAGTCTTTACTTCCTACAACGAATACACAGTCACAAACTTAACTTCAAGACAATAGCAGCTTTACTTTTCCAAAAGCTTTCCTTATATTGATTGATGGAGTTTGGGTGGCCTTTGATTACGAGTTCAGGATTATGAGTTTGAAACTCTGACGTCCAGTTTTTCAGTTTTATACCTAACTTCTTGTGTGACCCTTCACAAGCAATTATTTCCTGTCTTATTTTTCCAGACTTTTAAGGGGACTATAGTGATGGTGGGGAGAAGGGAAGACAAGGATATATCCAGTTTTAAATACTTTCAATTGATTTCAAGACAACCATTATCAAGTATTTATCAAGCATCTACTCTCAACAGTGAACAACAACAAAAAGATGAAACAATATCAAAGAAAAAGAATATAAGAATGATGCATTCAAGAAACTTACAAACTAAATGATGACAAAATTAAGTAGTTAATATAAATCAAGAACTAACAAGGTGGTGTCCAGTCAAATACATCACTGGTTAATACTAGCTATGTGAATTTGAAAAAAAAAAAAAAGATGTATCATAATTGGTTGGGATAGGTTTTATGAAATAGAATGGACTTTAGGTTTAAAAAAAAAAAGAATGGGCTTTAGGTTAACCATAAGAAAAATAATAATAACACTGACTTGTAAAAAAGGAAGGTAGTTTTTTTTTAAGTAATCATATTTTCCAAATATAAAATAAGCAACAAATAGCTTTATCGTGGTTAACATCAAGGTTAACCAAAACATGATCTCATTCTCCTTCGTAATTCAGACTTATTAGATTAAAAACAAATCCTTAAAAGGAGATAATTTGCTGAATTAGGGAGATTATAGCAGGATTGCCACATGATAAGTGACTTTTTAGAATATTGAACCATTTCATCTGGTCCCCAGACTCCTACCTTCACCCAGAATAATTTTACCTACTGTTTCTTCCTACTTCCGTCTTCTGCTTGCCAAATGGCAGCCTCGCTTAAGGGGTATAAAAAGTAAACTTGACCATTTATATTTCATCCAGTATCAAAGGTCATTGAAAGTATCTTTACGAGAAAGATACAACAACACATCCTTTCAAGATACAAGATTTATATCTTGTGAGAAGTCCTTTTCTTCTAAAGTTGTTAGGAGTTTATCCTATTTGCAGTGTTCACATTCATATTATCTGCCATTTGTATTTTCATTTTCACCATATTCAATACATACACACACATACACACACACAGTTTATTTGCCTCAAGTTTATTAGATCTTAGAGGAGCTTCCAGTGGAAATCAAACAGAATTTAGAGAAAACAAAGTATATTCAAATATATTGTCTCAAAATCTATTTTTATTGACACTACTCTAATTTCTTCTAGTTCTGTGGTATATGAAGCAACACTTATTTTTAAGACTGGATGAGGCAAAACACAAGGCTAAAATAAAGTGAAATACATTTATACTCACAGATCTCCTAATGACTACACATCCTAAAAGTTACCCTACTACATGCTCCAGAGATTCAGCTATAAAAAAAGAGAGAAGAGAGAGATCTCAAAAAATGGAGACTATCATTTTAAACTGCAAATTAGGGGCACCTGGGTGTCTCAGTGGTTGAGTGTCTGTCTTTGGCTCAGGTTGTGATCCCGGGTCCTGGGATTGAGTCCCGCATCAGGCTCCCTGCAGGGAGCCCACCTCTCCCTCTGTCTCTGCCTTTCTCTCTGAGACTCTCATCAATAAATAAATAAAATCTTAAAAAAAAATAATAAAATAATAAACTACAAATTGGATGCTGTCTTATTTATATGAAAAGTCAAGTTCCAGACCAGAGTTAGCCATCATGGTGATCAACCCGTAGCTAATGAATACTACAGAGACACCTGTAGGGCCATTAAGGAGACTTGTCAGCTCCCATTGATAACGACCTCGACAGTGATCTTCTCTAATGCTGAAGATGGTAAACCAATTCCTCAAGATAAAGGATAGTCTGTGTTTGGAGTCATGAGCAAGTTTTAAGTCAAACAACAATTAAAGTTGTTTTCCCATGTAAAATCTATAGGCTGTTTCCAGCCAAAATGAAATAACAAGAACTAGATTTACCCTCCTCTAGAACTTAAAAAATAAACAAAATACATGAAACAGTGATTTTCAGTTATTGGATATTGGGTAACACAGGACAGTGACCTAATAAAGAGATGGGAAACAACAACAAAGAAAGTAATCCTTGTGGTTACCCCGGCTTATTGTTTGGAGAGAGTTTCTAGATCAAAGCCCAGGGAGCCGGAACACAGGTGGTGCCTGGTAGAGTCTCTGAGTTGAGGAAGTAGAACTCAGAGTCTGTGGAGGCCAGGGGTTTACAGGCAGGTTCCAAAGAAGACAGATGCACAGAGAGAGAGAGAGAGAGAGAAGTTTGCAGAGGGTCCGTGTTCAGTCTGTACCTGAATTCTTATCAGCACATGAGTAAAAAAAAAACTACCTGAACCTGGGGTGTTGGGGGACCACCCAAGGGAACAATCCTCAGAACTCATACAGAGACAGGCATAGATTGCTCACCCTCAACAGTGGAAAAACTGAATAATTCACAGGACACTAAATTGAACAGTCAGAAGGATATCACCTCAATGGTGGGGAAAATTTAGTCCTAGAATAAAGGCTGTTCTAATCTCACCTAATAGCATTTAAAATGTACATAGTTGAAATAATTTATTTCTCATCTTTGGGGATGACGGTTGCCATCTGGCCCCTCAATAAATTTTGACTTTGTCCCAATTTCAGCATCTGATGTCCCAGTTATACAAGAGCAAAAAAGGACAGGGGTAAGAACATCACAGGAGTGGAATAAGGCATATCATTCAGATTGTTCTTTCTCCTCTATGCATCTTGTTTTCCACTGAGCAGCACAGGAATCTGATATCCTGGATCAAGTCATAAAATCTAATGTCCCCGTAAGTTCAGTGAATGTTTAAGGAACTTGCAGTGGCAACACTGGAAACTGTTTACTTCCTCATTTTGCACAATGTACTGATTGTTCGGTAGCATTACTGCATCGCTGTTAGGCAATTATCCACATATCATTCAGGCTTCACGCTTCCCAGAGACCATGCTGTTGATTTTTCCACCCATGACACTTGCTCCTAGCTCAATTTCACTGTTCATTAAAGCACGAATTTGATAAACTCAGTAATGTTGCTCTTGGAATCATAAGTTAGTCTTCCAAGGTTGGTCTCATAAACATTTTGGTGAAAAGATATTTTTTTTCATTTTGTAGAAGAGAATCTACAGTGGTCTTACTCAGAAAACAAAAACACAAAGTTGTGATTTCCTGCAGGATTTCCCAGCTGTTGTGATAAAAATTTTGTGTTCCTCAGAAAGCCCCTGATGACTCGAAGCTAAGCTGGTGATATTGCCATCTCAAATAAGCATAGGGGGGATACAAGATCCCCTGGCAATATTCAGAGTTCTCGGGTTTCTGAACCCAGTTGTTATGGCCAGGGAATGCCTGCTGACTTCTCTGTTAGTAGATTCTATTTTGAGAGATTGTCTGGGAGGCAGTTGCCTGCAAAATTTTCAGGGGCTTCCTGGTTAACATCTAAGTCCAGATGCTCCTCTTTCCTGCCCTCTCACTGCTGGCAATTGTTACCTCTCTCTGAGGGTTTGCACAGATGAGAACAAGCCTTAGGATGGAACTACATTCTTCTTTGTTGATATTTAACCATCCAATGAAATGTCAACAGTGGCTCTATTACCACTGTCTTGGGTAGAAAATCACATCCTCGTAAATCCTCCCTGGATTTAGCCATAGATTCGATAAAGTCACAAAGTCCAAACACAAGTCACTACAGGGGTGGAAAGAGAAATTTAGAAAGGACTCTTCTCTGACCTTAATACAGTCCACCCTGTATTGAGCTCCTATAACTTTGTGGGAGGCAACTGAGTAAAGGAAGAACAAATCAGAGCCTGTTCACTCCTATCCAATATATTCTGAAATGTTATGCTCATCTAAACACTTGTTCATAATACTGGAAATACAGCCTTCCTTTTTCTATAATGTAACTAGCATTCTTTCTTGCAAATGAATAGGATCATATTAGTTCATATGTAGTTAAGAATTTATTTCAAGGGGAGATCCCTGGGTGGCTCAGCAGTTTAGCGCCTGCCTTCGGCCCAGGGCGCGATCCTGGAGACCCGGAGTGGAGTCCCACGTCCGGCTGCCTGCATGGAGCCTGCTTCTCCCTCTGCCTGTGTCTCTGCCTCTCTCTCTCTCTCTATGTCTATCATGAATAAATAAATAAAATCATCTTTAAAAAAAATTTATTTCAAGAGCACAGAATAAAAGAAAAATGTAAGATCAATTAAGCTTAGAGTTAGAATAAATTGTGAATTTGGATTTAAGTTTCTTCCATAGATTTCTTAAAACACATTTTAAAAAATACCCTAAGGATTTTTTAGAGTTTAGTGCCTTTTATGGTGTAGAAAATTTTATCTGGAGTGCAGCATTTTCTTCAGTTATATTTCATTTTTTTCTTCTATTAAAGTATAATAACATTAATATAAATTATCTTTAAAAGAATTATAGTATGATCACATTTTTATAGTTCTGTCTGTCCATCTACTCATTTAGTTTTACCTATAGCTCTGTCTATATGTTACATACAGATCTGGAATGATTCTCACCTAAAGTTAATGATGGTCATTTTGAGATGGTTGGTTTGGGTGGCTGTTCTGTATCTTCAAGCTTTGCAGTATTTCTTGAAAAGGTTTTCGATTTTTTTTTTTTGGTTTTGTTACTTAGGAAGATAATAAAAAATTAAAAAATCACCCTATTTTCAAATTTCTATTCAAAATTTAGTTGTATTTTAAGAGAAAAAAAACACAAAAAATTGGATTTTAAAAGTCCTTGTAAAGACATCAAAATACTTAGAGATCTTTTGAAAAATGTATCTCCAAATACTAGTTCAGAGCTATAATACTGAATGTAGGTTTGGATCTCTAAATGTATAACACTGGGAGAAAACCATTTGAGAGAAGCACCTACCTTATCTTCAGAGGATCATTATCACCTACACACACTAGTCTCAATCGATAGCTTCAAGTAACTTTTTAAAAAATATTTTATTTATTTATTAATGAGAGACACAGAGAGAGGCTGAGACATAGGCAGAGGGAGAAGCAGTCTCCCTGCAGGGAGCCTCACGTGGGACTCCATTCCAGGATCCCAGGATCACGTCCTGAGCTGAAGGCAGATGCTTAACCACTGAGCCACCCAGGTGCCCCCAAGTGACATTTTTTTATATGCCCTAGATCATGCCTCCACATTTTATCCCCTAAGTTCTCTAAAGTTCTCTCCATAAATAGAAACAAGAGTTTTGTACACAACTCATTAATTAATTTTTACCTCTCAAACAACAATTTACTGTCCTAACTGCCTAGTCAATTAATTTCACAAGAGTTTCAGTGGCTTGAACTAGCTACTCAAGCTATGGGACCCAAGAGATGCAGAGTTCTGAGGTTGTCACTGGTAGCGGATACTGTATCTGTATTTATATGGCCTTTAGTATTACACTGAGATTCTAGGGCAAGCAAAAGAAAAAGCCATATAGAAATCTAGATAAGACTTGGAGAAGGATGAAGAAAACCTGAGGGGAGTGTACAGAAAAACAGATGCAATTACAATGGAATAAAAAGGGCAGTTTTCTAGAAGATGTTCTATCATCATCTCAAATGAAGCTTTCAAGAGTCAAGAAAACTATGGCATCTAGGTGACTCAGTCTGTTAAGTGTCAGACTCCTGGTTTCAGCTCAGGTCATGATCTCTGGTCGTGGGAGGAACCCTCCTTGGGACTCGGCACTCAGCATGGAGTTGGTTTGAGATTATTTCCCTCTGCCCCTTCCCCTGTTTGCATGTTCTCTCTCACTCTAAAATAAATAAATAAAATCTTCAAAAAGAAAAATCAAGAAATCCAAAGGGTGTACTCATGTTTGAAGTGTAAAAATGTAGGAGTAATCATGGGGGTGAGAGAATCCTTAAATTTAGAAACATATTTTCTTTATTGTGAAGAGTTTTCATTTTGAGGAGCCTTCCAGAATTCAAAGAAAGTAAGTAGGAAAACCATGAGAGATGCAGTAAGAAGTGATAAAAAATATATATATTAGTACATAGAAATATATATTACCTTACATATTTCATTGCATTCCCTTATAAAGATTTTCAAGTAGAAACAAACACGTTCCTTGAGTCTGTACTAATAGGACCAAGTCTTGAATCCTAACAACATGAATTATCACTTAATTAGTGACCAAATAATCTTGACAGAATAGAAGCAGAAAACATGAGATAAAACCTGGATAGAGAAGATCAGATATTACACTCCAAATAGGAGTCTATTTTCAAGTATTGAAAATAAATAGAATAAAATGATATGTTTTTTGCTCTTGGAAATAGTTCCTTTCGGGGGAAAAAAAAAAAGAAAGAAAATAGCTAATGTATTAATGGACTGTTACTGTCAAGCCAAACAATTGTGGAATGTTCAGTCTGCATAATGAGCCTCCACTACATACATGCTGACATATTTACAGCATTAACAAATGTTAGATACCTGTCTATTTTCAGCTAGTGCCAGGAAAATCACCCACAGCCACAGAGCAATCTCTTCCAGTTGCCCAACCTATTTAAAAGTAGTTGTGGGGTACCTGGGTGGCTTAGTCAATTGGACAGCTGGCTCTTGATTTCACCTCAGGTCACGATCTTGGGGTCCTGGGATGGAGCCACAACACCCCCGCTCCCACTCAGCCCCACCACCCCACTCAGTGATCAGGGGGGAGTCTGCGGATTCTCTCTTCCTCTCCCTCAGCCCCTCCCCCCACCACTCATGATCACTCTCTCTCTCTCTCTCTCTAAAATAAATGGGTAAAAACCTTCCTAAAAAAATCAATAAAAGTAAATAAAATAAAAGTGGTTGTCATTGGATGGGGATAAAATTATGCTCTGACTAAAGGCATGTCCCTCTGCATTTGCCACCCAAGCGTTAATTTTGAAGCATTCAGGAGTTTCTCTTTTTTATCTGCTCTTTTCTTCAGATAATTGGGACTTCATCATATTTAAGAAAGCTGCCTCCTTTGTCCGTTGTAAATTCCAGGAATTCTAATTTAGGATCAAATCTCTAAGGAAAAGTCTATCCATCTGTAAAGCCTTTTTTGTGTGTGTCTCTGATAAAGAGTCTAATTGGCTCCATTTCTTTTTGAACATTCTGTTTATCCACCTAATTATCCTGGGAACACTGGCATGTTTATCAAGTTAAACTAAACAATTGCACAGAAGAGACCAATAAAATAGGGTTTTCAGGAGCAGCCGCAGCCTCCTTGACCATTGGCTTGAGTAGAGTTTGTCTTATTTAAAAGAGTATCATATTCAGGAGTTTAGGAGTTGAAAAGAGAATTAAATTCTCATAAAGAAAAGGGTACATCATTAAGCACAGCTATTAAAATAGAGATAGTTTTATGAACCATGTCATCATGACAGGTTCATGTAAATCACCATCATTAAAATGCAGTAAGCATCCATGTATGTAACGACATTTATGAGCTTGTTTTATTCTGACTTCTTTAATACCACACCAAATCGTGGTTTGGGTACTGGAGTTCCAGACTTGCTGCAGAATAGTGCCCTCTGCTGATTACAATGAAGCACTACATTCCAAGGGAAAAAAAAATACAGGGAAAGGAAGGAGAGCAGGAATGAGGAGCAAAGGGGAGAGGGAAAAGTAGGAAAGAAAAGGAGGGCAAAAGAGAGGAAAAAATAAGAGAGCAAATAAGCAAGTAAAATTGGGTTATATAATCTTTAACTGAGGCTTTGGTATATATTAACAATAAAGTATGTTTGCCCTACAGTTCCGGTTGTTCAGTAAAGAGATTGTACCTTTACTGCAGAAAGTCTGTCATCCCTGAAAGATTAAAAAAGTCTTGTTATTGAAACTGTTCAGAAATTACTGTCTGGTGATGTAAATTAATTTGGAGGAGTTACAAATTTAAGAGCTAGTGAAAGATCAACTCGTAGTAGTAATGATTAATACTAATTAACATTATCCCTCCCCGGCCCCCTCCCAGTGTCATCCCGGAGGCCAAGTTTCTCACATTTTAATGAGCATCAAGAACCTCTTAGGGAACTTCTTAAAAATATAGTTGGCCAGGGCTCTGCCTTTGAGGATTTTAATTCAATAGTGCTGTGGAGACAGGAATCTGCATTTTATTATGTATCCCCAGAGGACAATGATAAGCTATTTCAGTTTGCTCAGCTAGGAGCACAAGGATCACTGTGCACCTGGTCTGTCATTCAGGGTACTAGAGCCCCACTGTCAGTGCTCTTGGAAGTGGTACCCTACCTTTCATCATCACCCCCACCATCACCATAGTTGCTATAATTTATTGATATTTCCTATGTATGAGGCAGTATATTCTCATTTTCCTTAGACTGTGGCTTAAAAAAATAAGCCTCTGCCTTCTTTTTTTTTTTTTTTTTTTTTTTTTAGCCTCTGCCTTCTTATTAGTACCGAGATCTTCAAAAAAGGAACCTGGACCATGCCGAAGGCATAGCTGAGCCTCAACAAATGTTGGTTTTGCTTCCCCTCCCCTGCATCCCTTGCTGTTTTAGATTGAAATGGCTGCTTAATCATATCAAGACCCTAACTAACCCTGGAGAAATTCATTGTTGCTTTCCATAGTTGCTCAAAGTCCAAGTTCTAAAGAACAAAGATGTCATTAACTGATCCCTAAATAGGTTTTAATTGCCTTCAAAACATTCTGAAAGATGCCTGCTCCCGTTCATTCTTTGAAATGCATTTACTTGTGCCTTGATCTACTTTCCTCTCTTTGGTACACAGCCATGCTTCTGGCCACATCTGCGTTCCTTACGTGCTGAGATAAGGAGAGTCAGCAGAGATTGAATGAGATTGAGTCCAAGCTGAAACCTAGTCCATTATTTCATATAAACACAGAACCTGATGATTACTCAGAAGCACCATTAAATGGACACTGACAGATGAGAGGTTTTACCATATAATTATTTCACACCCACTTTATACAACTCAACTCATCTGTATCAAATAAAACTGGTACGTTTTCTTTAACAAATAAGGAGAAAGAAGTGGCTAGTGGAACAAACAAGAACATAGAAGCTACCAAGTTGAATGGATGAGGACTCATTTCAGTACAAGCTGTATCCATTCAACTCAAACTGGCTTACCAAGGAAATGGATTTTTATTGGTTTATGCAACACACAAGTTCATGAGTGGTACTAGAATTAGAGTAGATTCCTGTCCTCTGAATACCCAATCCTCTATCTACCTTGTTTTCCTCTGTGTTGGCTTTATTCTCAGACAACCTTTTTCTCCATGGGAGGATGGTGGCCCCCTAACGATCTCAGAGAGATGGGGCCCCCTGTGTTCTTTTTGCAATAGAACACATTGGCTGGGTCCCTTGCCCATCCCCACCACAATCACTGTGAACATGAAAAAAGAACATACTAACTAGATAAGGACCATGTGAACAACCCTGATGGAAGAGGGTGGAAGTCTAGGCTGAATCACATTTATGGAGAACAGGGCAAGAAGCTGGCAGGAGAGACAAATGCATCCTACTAGATACACTCTCTTGAAAATGCAGGGAATACAGTTTTTCAAAAACAAAGAGAAAAAATCATAATTCCATGACCTAAGCATGTGGAAGTGAATGTGACTCGACACGGTTGGAGAGCTAGCAAAAATGCTACTCTGATTGAGCAACTGCAAATCTCAAAAGAGGTCCAGAGGGAGAAGGAAGCCAAAGAATCCAGCATGGATACACAGACACAGTAACAAAAACAAATATAAAAACTTGTCGAGAAGGTTAAATTTCAAGATACAGAATGTCTACATACTTGGGGGAGTCAATAAAATTGATTTATTACTGATGTCTGAAGCAAAAAGGTGGTCAGAAATACTAGACTTACTTAAGATAAATATGTTTTTGAGGGACAGAGAGAATTCCTGAACTCCTATTTAGCTGCTTTTCTCTTTAAGTTTTAGCAGTGATGGCTCATTGCCACCCCAAAACTGTTCTCATCATCTAAGTAAAACAAATCAACTTCCAGTGGAGTTGTGATGCGCCTGGTCAAAGATGGTATTTTTAGCCTCCCTTAAAGCTATGTGTTGGCTCTTGACAAAGTTCCAGCAAACAAGGATAAACAAGCTGATTTTAAAATGCTGGATCAGCAGTCAGCCACATTGCCCCTTCTGCTCCCAGCTACCTGAAAGGTGCAAGTGATGGGTGGAGCTCCAGCCTCATGCTGGAGACTAAAACCCTAATATTAAAATCATACCAGAGAAAGAAGGAGCTGGTTCCCTGCTCACTTGGGAGCATGTTTCCTTCTCTTTTGTGGAAAGAGCTGTGCTTTTGTGTTTTCTGTTACTTATAGCCAATTAACAAATAAAATGGCCATCTGATGGAAGCACATTGATTCACCTTTGGTATGTCGAGATAAAGAAAGAGTCATTTGTTCAGTATGACAAAATATGCTCTGTGGCAAGATGGCTAAGGCCCAGGAGATGCAACTCTTTCCTTAGAGGGACTTACACAGTTATCTAATGATGCCTAGTCAATCAATCCATTAATTAATTATTAAAGAAAAGCCCATCTAGGGTACTTGAGAGTTTGAAAATGAGATACAATGGTAATTTAACAATTGCAAATTATAGAAAGATGCAAAAAAAAAGTTAGCTGTGAGGAATTCATTCTTTTTTTTTTTTTTTTTTGCAAAAGAGTAGATAATTTAGAAATGGTAGCTTTGTATGTCAAGATTCTAGGACAGATTATTTAAACAGTGGTTTCTAAACAATGGACAAGAAAGAAGTGGTAACTAAATGCATTACAGATTTACTAAAGACCAGTTATAAAGAATTATTTATACTTTTAGCTTTGACAAAGAAATGTAGCCCATTGGGGCACCTGAGTAGCTCAGTGGTTGGGCATCTGCCTTTGGCTCAGGTTGTGATTCCAGGGTCCTGGAATCGAGTCCCGCATAGGGCTCCTCACAGGGAGCCTTCTTCTCCCTCTGCCTATGTCTCTGCCTCTCTCTGTGTCTCTCATGAATAAATAAATAAAATCTTTAAAAAAGAAGAAGAAGAAGAAATGTAGCCTATGGTTTTTTTTAGCAAGGGTTTTGTTGAGATCTTTCATAATATCCTTTAAGAAAAGATGGAAAAAGGTACTGTATATGCAGGTGGAATTGGAACTGATTGGACAACTATGAATGGGCATCAACCTAAAGGGAGATTTCTAGTTGCAATTCACAGGGGTCTCTTGCGCCCAGTTGGCCCATTTTCATCATTGAAGCTATGGAGAGTCAATTCACAAAGCATAGAAGGAACATGAAATCAAAATGGACAGTGAATATGTCGGATTACAGATTTAGAATTCAAACTATTTAAATAATGGTTCTCTCTAAGAAGATAAAATACGACATGGATGAATGTAATACGCTGAAGTTCAGAAGATATCTCTGTGAAATAGAGCAGATAGTGACTTGGCAGGGTCTATTTAAAAATGCAAGATTTTATGTCACCATTTTGATATGAGCTAATGGTGTGATATGTCCACACACACACTCAAGGATGAATTAATTTTTAGGTCACAATAGAAAAGCACCAAGAAAGAGCTCAGTGACTAGACCTCACCTTTGGGTCTGGATGACACATCTCAGTCAAATTAGAGACAAGCAAAAAGAATTGACCCACCAGGAAGTAAGAGGACTTCAGATCAGATCAGAGGCAAGACATTGGGAGAAACCGGTGCTGTGATTCCTGAAAGGAAGGCAGCTGAGAAATACGTGACAGCATTCTGCAGTCAAGAGGGAAGGTTTGGGTTGGCAGCCTCAGAAGCAGAACCAGAGCCAAGCAATGAAAATCTCGGGGAGACAAATATCAGTTGAATAAGAAGACATTTCTGTCAGAACTGTCCAAATGCAACATGAGCTGCCTCAGGATGTGGTGAGTTTCCCATCCTGAGAGATGTTCAAGGAGAGGATGTTTGTACTTACAAAGGATCAGTTATCATCTGGTCCCTCCGAACACTGAGGTTTTGTGGTACTTGGTTCTATAATTTTGATTTGTTTATTTTTATTTTTTTTATTCTGTAATTTTGAAAACATTAAATGTAATTTGGATTTAAGCTTATAAAGAATCTGAGTTTCATGAAAGCAGACCATGGAACTCTAAGGTCATGACTGACGTCTGGTTGAAAATGTCAAATTCTAGAAAGATCTTATTTATTTGAAATGCTAATCATCCATTCACATCAGAAAGGATCAAGCCTGCAGAGCAGCTTCATGTTGTTTCTTGTTTTTTTCCCAGAGAACTTGCTTGAAAGCCAGGGTTTCAAGAAATCCCATTTCCAAGGAGCACAGGGAAGAAGTTCCTGCATGAAGTCATAATCTGACCACACAGTGACAAGCTAGATCAACCTTGGGGACAGATCCTCCCAGAACCTAGGAATTCAGATGCAAGAGCATGCATGTCAGCAGTGAAAGCAAACTGCAGTACAAGTCCCCTACAGGATGATTACAAAAGTAAAGGTGTCCATCCACAGCAAAAGGGGCTGGTCAGGAGCTAGTTATGATTAAGAAATGTGAAAATAGAAAATAAGTAAATGTAGAGTCCCTGAGATGGGGAGGGACAGACCCTACAGACCAACCTTGCCTACAGAGACAGTGAACACTGGTCATCTCTCTCCTGTTAGACATTCTGAAAAATTAAACTCAATGATTCATACATTGATAATTCTGTGACCTACCTAACAGATGAATATCAACCTTGTCTTTTGTGTTTCCTCCAGGATGCCCAGGAGGAAGACAAAATCAATAACACAGATAAACTGTCAATGCCTGGAATGAATCTGCCTTTTCCATTTGAAAGCACCAAAAACCATCACAAGTTGAAAATATTAAAAAAAAAAAAAACCTCTGATTTTCCAAATCTAGGAAATCTAAACTAAACGAGAGTGACGTACAGCCAAACAATAATACTTTCCTAGCAGAAAAGAAATTTGAAAGGCAAATTTGGAGAGAAAAAAAATGCCTTTCCTCTGAGTCTTTACTGTTCAGATCAAAGCCATCAACTTACACAGCCATCATGAGAACACACTCCAAATTTCTAGAGCAGCCAGTAAGCTGAATCATTGCAGATTAAATAAACATGCTGACTTGAATCAAAAAGTAAATAAAAGTCCTCTTCTGACATAAGTTTGTATTTACAGAAATCCTGCGACTAAAAGCAACTTCGTTTTGGATCATTAAAAAAACAATGTAAGGTTCCTCAAGTTTATGTTAATTATACAATGTACCCAGAAACCCAGAGCCTGACAGAAGTCCAAAAATCAGTTGATTAATCAAAAAGTATTTTCCATGAAACTAAAACTTTTAAAAACTTAAACTGATTTTCAAACTAATTTTAACTATTGATTGAGCATGATGGCACTAATGGTTATGACAAAAGTTGGTGAAAATATCATGGATGCTATTATTTATCAAATTCAGCATCCACTTAAATGAAAACATTTCTGGTTACTTTGCAATCAAATCTTATAGTAGAATTAAATAATCGATACCTATAAATAAAATTAATTTGTGGCCTATCCCAATATTTAGGGGAAAATTTGATCTGACCCTTCAATCTTCAAATGTATGTATTTTTTTGTATAAAAAAATAAAAGAAAACAAAACCAACTTGAGCAGACTGTCCTGAGGGCTGGGCAATTTACCGCCCTCTAGAGATGCAAAGATGATGGTAAAAAGACATAACACCTAGACGCTGTAGGATTTAGGAAGAGAGGGAACAGAAAACACAAGTCCTATAGGGAAAGAGTATGCCAAAGTCCTGAGGAATTCATATTCTAAAGTTAAAAATATCTTTTTGAATGTCATTGAATATTAAGTCACTGAGTTATACTGAAGAATTGACAGTGTCAGATGGGCAGGTTAAAGGACAGTGGAGATAGTGGGGTTGGGGGGTGGGGGTACAAAACAATATGCAGATGAGTGTGCAGCTTACTGTCATAGTCCAAGCAAGAGAGGGTGAAGATCTGGTCTGATCTGCATACTGGCAGCTAACACAGAAAGGCAAGAAGAGACACAGGGAAAACACGTATAAATTCACAGGTTGGTGACTTTGGTGCCCAAATAGTGTCAGAGACACAAAGAGCCCCAGATACTGTCAACTAGCCTTAACCAATAAGGATTGGTAGATTGTGTTGTGCCATAGACTTATTCTTTAGAAGCATCATCACCGAGACTTGCTAATTTGTCCACCTCCAGGACTGAGAACTGCCCTAGAAGCAGATTAAGCACAAGGTAAATGTTTACGTGTATATTTGCATGCCAACACTCAAAGGAACCATCGCATTACAACGGTCTTGAAAGAGTTCAGATGCAACTTCACATATTTACTGATCTGTATCTTCATACAAGTTACTGCACACTTTTGCAAGTTCTGAGGATTTCAAGACCCTATCCCTCAAGCTGTTTGAACGCTATTTCCAACAAACAACTCAAATTACTTTTAAACTAGCTCCAAATTGTTAACACAAACTATTAGCATAGTACAATCATCTTTTCTAATTACACAATTTAGACAACAATAATGGGAAAACTTGTCCTGTAACTTGCATGAATGTAAGGAGAATCTTATGTCCACAGGATAATGAAATACAACTTGCAAGTTAAGACTTGGCAGTATTTCAGAGTTGTTCTTGAGGTTTCTTGCTCTTTTGTTTGGCACAATAAAAACCAAGCATTTTAGGCAAAGGTGGAAAAGGCATTTTGAAAATTGCTTGAAGACTACCATCCAGCAGTCATCATTCTTATGAAATGGGGAGTGTCCTGTTATTAACCTTAGGGGACCACTTTTCAAGTGGCAGGAAGCCTGCCGGGGAAGGGGCATCTCTCCTTGATCTTTACCTTGAGGAGGTTTAGACTGAATGTCTCTGGCTTCTCCCTCTGATCCTAACTTTGGTCCTCCAGAAGAGAGGAAGAACAACCGATTATCCAGAGCTTGACATTTATGAGATATGTTTTACTGTTCAGAGGCTTGCAGCAGCTCAAAAAGAAGAATTAATACAGGCATTTCCTCTTTCTTGCCCTTAGGCGAGGTGTGGCCTATTTCTTCTTCTACTGCTTCCTGTTCCAAGGATTTAGCAAATCTGGGCCACACTTTCTCCATTCATGCTCTTTCTGCTCCAGGAAAGTAGATGTAAGATGAATCTGCGGACTTGTTCCAATTGGACCCCAAACCCTGCTCTGCCTACATAGTCTTAAACCATTCCTCCAAGGCTCACCTCTCAGCATTTTCTATTCTAAGGTTTATATATAGTGCAGGAGGAAGAACATTTCACTTTAACCTCAAGCCTAAACCACATTCTCTTTAATCAGAAAGCCCATCACTGGATGATTTTTGGTTCTTGCTCTAGCTAATATTTTGACACCTTGTTACTGATTTGATTGGTAATCCTTGTGTGCATTCTCCATGTAAAAACCCCATAGAAGGAATCTGTATGGCAAACCAAACCCCTAATAGCCTACTCAGAAAATAGATATTCCAAAATATAATTGTTAATGAGAGCTTTTGATGATCAAACGGGAAAATTATTTGTCAATTGAAATTAATGAGCAAGTTTATTTAGTATGTTCAATTTCTACTTTGCATTATAATCTTGATACCAAATTCCAAGTTACTGAAAAGCAGGAATTATATGCATTTAATTTTGAAAAATTGTGCATATTTAATATATTTTTAGATAAATGCATAGTGTATTACACAGTGGGTGGGGGTCTTAAGGCAGCCTTATTTCTTATATTGTTTCATGTTCTCTTCTTTCCATTTTATACCCATCTGGTCTCTTCTTTCTCCAACAAGTTATCCCATCTTAACAACCTAGTAAGTATCATTTATTTTTCTCTGTAGTATTATTATATGCACTGGAATGTATACACACTACAGATTTTACAAAAGTGGGATATCATACTCACTTCATAAACCCACATTTACACATTTCCCTACGGCTGGCCAACTACTTCCCTCCAGTTCTTTGCCATTTTGAGCAACTTCATAACAAACATCCCATTTCTTTCTCTTATGCACTAATCTTTTTATTTATTTCCATGGGCTTGATGCACAGGAATAAAATTGAGGAAATGAGGAGTATGTGTGTTTATAATTTTAAGATATCTCTGACCAGGGAGATTGCCCAATATGCTATAATAATTCAGATATCTATCAGCATTTCAGGAGAATACCCGTTTCTCTCCATCCCAAGCAGCAGATTTTTCCTTTTTACATTTGTCAGTCTACTGAACGTGAAGTGATATCTCATTGTTGATTTGTATTTTCCTTACTAGGAAACAAGGTGAGCCTTTTGAATATGTATCTTGATGATAGAATTTACTACCTAAGGAATTTCTGTTTATATTCCTTACCTTTTTTTTTTTTTCCTATTGGATTGTATTTTTTTCTAATTGTTAGTTTGGTTATGATATTGTCTTTTCATCCAAAACTATTATATCTCTCCATTTATTTAAATATTTTATGTCTTTTTTTAAAGCAATATTACATTGTTTTTATCTATATCCTGTGTTGTCAATTTTATTACAAATATTTTCTTTTTTCTCAGTATTTTAATGGAAAAATTTTTAATATTCCACTTCTAGGTGTTTACTGCCAGAAGAGAATGCATTGATTTTTGTATACTTCTATTGCACCCTTGCCCCTTCTCAGTGTTTTTGTAAAAGTTCTAAAGTTTTTAAATGTAATATTTTGGCTTTTTGATCATTAGCAAATTTTTTATCACTTTCTTTTCTATACTAACATCACGCATTTGTATTTTTTTGTCATCAATGTCCTGACATTAAGTTTATTAGGGAAATTTCTAACTTCTGTGGCCTGGAGGAGTTTAGGTAACACTAAAAATATGTGGTTTTTAAATTTAATTTTACAGATAAAATTCAGACAAAATATTTCATGGTATTTAGTCATCTTTCCCATGTCTTCTATGGCAATCACCTTATTTGAGTCTTTTATTATTTTCTTAGATCAATTTTTGATCATTTATATTTTGATAGAAATCATCTGTTAGAGTTGGAACAAATAATTTCAAGATTTTTGTGGAATCAGAAAAGACCCTGAATAGCCGGGGGAATATTGAAAAAGAAAACCAAAGCCAGGGGCATCACAATGCTGGATTTCAAGCTGTACTACAAAGCTGTGATCATCAAGACAGTGTGGTACTGGCACAAAAACAGACACATAGATCAATGGAACAGAATAGAGAACCCAGAAATGGGCTCTCAACTCTATGGTCAATGAATATTCGACAAAGCAGGAAAGACTATCCACTGGAAAAAGGACAGTCTCTTCAATAAATGGTGCTGGGAAAATTGGACAGCCACATGCAGAAGATAAGAATCCATCAAAATCCTGGAGAACACAGGCAACACCCTTTTTGAACTTGCCACAGTAATTTCTTGAAAGATACAACTATGAAAGCAAGGGAAACAAAAATAAAAATGAACTATTGGGACTTAATCAAGATAAAAAGCTTCTGCACAGCAAAAGAAACAGTCAACAAAACTAAAAAACAACCTACAGAATGGGAGAAGATATTTGCAAATGCCGTATCAGATAAAGGGGTAGTATCCCAGATCTATAAAGAACTTATCAAACTCAACACCCAAGATACAAACAATCCAATTATGAAATGGACAGAAGACATGAACAGAAATCTCACAGAGGAAGACATAGACATGGCCAACAAGCACATGAGAAAATGCTCCGCATCACTTGCCATCATGGAAATACAAATCAAAACCGCAATGAGATACCACCTCACCCCAGTGAGAATGGGGAAAATTAACAAGGCAGGAAACCACAAATGTTGGAGAGGATGTGGAGAAAGGGAACCCTCTTACACTGTTGGTGGGAATGTGAACTGGTGCAGCCACTCTGGAAAACTGTGTGGAGGTTCCTCAAAGAATGAAAAATAGATCTGCCCTACGACCCAGCAATTGCACTGCTGGGGATTTACCCCAAAGATGCAGATGCAGTGAAACGCCAGGACACCTGCACCCCGATGTTTATAGCAGCAATGTCCACAGTAGTCAAACTGTGGAAGGAGCCATGATGTCCTTTGACAGATGAATAGATAAGATGTGGTCTATGTATACAATGGAATATTACTCAGCCACTAGAAAGGATGAATACCCACCATTTGCTTTGAGGTGGATGGAACTGGAGGGTATTATGCTGAGTGAGTAAATCAGAGAAGGACAATCATCATATGGTTTCACTCATATGGGGAATGTAAGAAATAGTGAAAGAGATTATCGGGGAAAGGAGGGAAAATGAGTGAAAAAATTAGGGAGGGTGACAAAACATGAGAGACTCCTAAGTCTGGGAAATGAACAAAGGGTAGTGGAAGGGGAGGTGGGCGGGAGGATGGGGTAACTGGGTGACGGGCACTGAGGAGGGCACTTGATGGGATGAGCACTGGGTGTTGTACTATATGTTGGCAAATCAAACTTCAGTAAAATATATACATTTCAGTAAAATATATATATATGTGTGTGTATATATACATATATATGTATGTGTGTATATATATACACACAATCATCTGTTAAATCCAGACTTTTAAATTTGTGGTTATAGAGTTGTATGTATCCCCTTAGGCTTTTAATTTTTTCTTTTATCTCATAGCAAATGACTTACAGGAAAAATAATATGATGTCTAGGATTAGCAACAGAATAATCCTCCAAAGTGGGTAAGGTCTAGATGAAACAAGTTTGGCTTTGTATTCATAATTGTTGAAGCTCAGTTATGAATTAGTGGAGGTTAATCATTCTGTTCTAATTTTATATTTTCTAAAAACTTCCATAACAAAAACATAAAAACTGGGGAAAATGAGCTCTATTTTTGTGTATACTAATAAAGTTATTGTCTAAAGTTATACATATCACTTAATCTTTTTTTGTGGTACTGTCAGGATGAAAATCACAATCAAATGCTTTGCTAGTGATCTTCTATCAAAAAAAAAAAAATACCATCACTTGTGAATTTCCCACTCCCTACCCTCTAAACCCCCATACCCCGCCTGCACCACCAGCACCCATGTTGTTTAAATATTTAGTCTAAGTGAATCCTCTTTGCTTTCTGTTTTGGATGAAGAAGAGTCTCTCCCTCCTTTCCAAACTAAACCGCCCCTTTTCTAAGAACCTACCTAATTATCCTTCTAGTGTTTTACCTGCATTCCATACTTCTCAGCCATATGCAAGTACGCAAAAGCTAACATAGTTGTGAAAATAATTTCACAATGTAACTGCCTAGCTAGTACAGAAAGACATATTACAAAAAGTAATTTGAAAAAAAAAAGTAATTTGTATTTCTTCTCAATCAAAAGAAGTAACAGAATATCAATGTGAGATGACTGAAGTTGGTCTCTTTGTACTAAAAATGTGTGGGTATCTTATCATCACTTAGAGAATCCCTCTCAGAAGGGAAGGAGAAAGCATGGAAGTCACTGAGAGAAACCTCCTTTAGAAAGTGGGGCAAAGAGGACCTGGGTGGCTTAGTTGGTTGAACACCCAACTCTTGATTTCAGCTCAGGTCATCATCTCAGGGGCCCAGGATGGAACCCGGTGTGGATAAAGACTCCATACTCAGCGGGAAGTCCACTTGAGAGTCTTTCCCTCTACCTCTCCCTCTGCCCCTCCCTCTGCTTGCATATGCACTGTCTCTAAAATGAATAAATAAATCTTAAAGGAAAGAAAAAACAAAAGACAGAATGAAAGAAAAAAAAGGCAGGCAAATAGTCGTCCTGTCCAGGGAAAATGTGATATTCTAGACCCATTGACCTGCACCTTCCTTTATTTCAGTACCAATATGTCTTAGAGGTCTTTCCATGTGGTCAGTTTGCTCATCCTATCTTTCTTTGCAGGTGCAAGCATTTCCTCTGGATGACTGAATCATGATTTATTTAACCATTTAACATGTGTTCTGAAGCTTTAAAATAGAAAACTATTTTAGTCTTGGGGAAGGAGGAACAGACGGAATACAAATGGACCAGCAAAGGACCAGTCCCCACCAAGCCTCCTCCGAGAGTCTCACTGTACTAGACTCAGATTCTACCCTGAACCCTGTAGGTCAGAGACAACGCTGGCAGTACAGAGTGTCCACCCTGCTCAGGGATGCCAGTGGCCTGACACTCTGCATTAGACTGTGTAAACCCTTGAGATTTCTGTATAATTATAGGGGAAGACTAAGCCTCGGGAAGGAGATACCATTGCCTGCTAAAAAGATAGCTGGATGCTTTGATAACTTACTGGAAAGGCCAAAAGATGTAGCCATATTAAATCTAAGACTTCAAAGCATCACTCTTCCCAAATCCAAATTTAATAAATAATAGGTCTAAATCGCTGCTTACATTTTATTGGCATTAACTATCTCTTTAAGGCTGCTTCATTTTGTTTACTATAAGAGAGAATGGGGGGATCCCTGGGTGGCTCAGCAGTTTAGCGCCTGCCTTCAGCCCAGAGCCTGATCCTGGAGTCCTGGGATCAAATCCCACAACGAGCTCCTCGCAGGGAGCCTGCTTCTCCCTCTGCCTGTCTCTCTGCCTCTCTCTCTCTCTCTCTCTCTCTGTCTCTCAGTCTCTCATGAATAAATAAATAAAATCTTTTAAAAAGAGAGAGAGAACAAAAAATCTTTAATGAATATCGAACTATCAGATCTAATGACGTTTCATAATCTCTATTTGCCTTCATGTCTCTATGGCACTTGACACGCATCTCTGCTAAAATAGTAGCAGAGCAGCCTGAATTTTCCATCCTGCTTGAAATTCGTCTTAGTTTTACTAATCACTTGCTGGCCTTATTCTCCTCCTACATGTCTGATCATTCCTCTATTTCCTAACCCTGCTTATTCCTCACCCTTAAACTTTAGCTTCCATAATATGACTACGATATATAATACACATATCTAACATATACCAATATAGGACCTTATGTATAAAGACATAGAAAGATTGAAAATAAAGGAATAGATAGGGACTCCTGGGTGGCTCAGTGGTTAAGCGCATCTTCGGCTCAGGGCGTGATTTCAGAATCCTGGGATCGAGTCCCACGTCGGGCTTCCTGCATGGAGCCTGCTTCTCCCTCTGCCTCTGTCTCTGCCTCTCTTTGTGTATCTCTCATGAGTAAATAAATAAAATCTTTTAAAAAAGGAATAGATAAATACTATACAAATATGCCAAACAAAAGAAAATGATATAGCCATAATGTTACTAAACAAAGTAGACTACAGACTGCCTGGGCGATTTAGTCAGTTGAGTGTCTGACTCTTGGATTTGGCTCAGGTTGTGATCTCATGGGTCTTGAATCAAGCTCTGTGTCAGGCTGTGCTTAGTGAGAAGTTTGCTTAAAGTTGGTTTCCCTCTGTCCCTCCCCCCGCTCAAGTGCAGGCTCTCTGTTGCTCTCTCTCTTTCTGTATCTCTCTCACTAGAGTGAATAAATAAATCTTCCCAAAAAATAAAGTAGATTTTAAGACAAGAAATAGTCCTAGATATAAGTAGATCCATTTCAGAGTGACAAAATCTCATTTTAACAGATGGATATAACAAGTCAAAATTCATCTGGACCTAATAAGAAAGCCTCAAGATCTATAAAGAAAAAGAGAATTAACAGAACAATTTATGATAATAATGGGAAAATGTAACATACTTCTCTCAGTAATTGAGAGAACAAGTAGACCAAAAAAGCATCAAAATGTAGAAGAGTTAAACACTGTGACTAACAAACTTAACCTAATTGACATTTATAGGACATTGTGCACAACATTTCAGAGTACTCATTCTTATACATATTCTTTTTTAGTGTGATGGAGCATTTACCAAAATAGAAAATTTGCTAGACCATAAAGCAATTCTAACAAATTTCAAAGGACTGAAATAATACCAAGAATGTTTACTGACTTCAGCGGGATTAAGCTAAAAATCAGTAACAGACAGAAAACTAGAAATTTTCCAGATTTGTTCAAATTAGGCAGTACATTTCTGAATAGCCCATGGGTCAAATTTAAAGACATACATCTCACAACTACAATGTTAAACAACATAAGCCAAACACAAAAGAGTATATACCATACTGTATGCTTTCAATTATTCAAGGTTCTAAAATACCCCTACTGCTTCCTGCATGGAGCCTGCTTCTCCCTCTGCCCATGTCTCTGCCTCTTTCTGTGTCTCTCATGAATAAATAAATAAAATCTTTAAAAAAATAATAAAATAAAATATCCCTACTGATAGAGATCAGAGATATTTTTAAGAGGATTATTATGAGAGACACTTTTAGGATGGTGACAATATTCTAGATCATGATCTTTGTGTGTTACATGGGTATACCACTTGGTAAAATTTTGGTCAAGTGTACAATTAAAATTTGTACATCTTATTATTTATACTTCAATCCCAATGTTTATCAAAAATAAGCAATTCTTTTGTTTGTTTGTTTTAAGGGAACTTGCTCTAACATCAATCCTAGTTTCTCTTCATCCACTAGGGTGGTTTCTATTATTTCCTCCAAGCCTTTGCTCCCTGACTCTATTCAATTCCCAAACTCCAACTATAGTACCAGTTCTGAATGCTTATATTCCTTCCCATTGAATGTGTCATTCATGATCTCAATTGTAACAGGCTTAAAACTGAAGTGTGCTAAAATGATTATTAATCTGCCTTGCCAAGGGTACCATCATTTGCCCAGTTACACAGGCCCACAATACAGTTGTCTAAATTTTCACTCTTTCAAATTCCCTTACTTATAATGAATACCTGAAAATATCTTCCTTAGATTATCTCTTTCATACATGTTTCTTCCATTTCCACTGGTCTAACACAGGACTCGTATCCATATACAGGAACTTATGTGTCTGTCACATCTGCTACAGCTTTGGAAGAGTCTTCCCACTGGCCTTAACTCAGACTCTCCTTTCCAAACTTCCTTCGCACAGCTATTGTGTGAATTTTACTAAAGTACTACTGTGATCGTTGTTTCTCTTATTTAAAAATGTTTTTTAATTTTTCATGAACTAAAAGAAAAACGAAAAAAATTGAGCCTGATATACGAAGTTTTAGAGAACCTGGCCCCAACCTGTTTTTCCAGTTTGCCTGTGAACTACCATCACTACATCAGCCTATTCATTATCCTTGCCTTATCTTTCTCATGCTTATGTTCCAAATTGTCATGTCCCTTTGGTTTCTCTCCAACTCTTTAAATCAGATTCACTGCTGAAGAGTATTACACTACAGCTGACCTCAGACTTTGCCATCAAATAGAAAAGTGCAAATCCCAGCTTTGCCACTTCTGGGCACTGTGAGTTTGTGTAAATTACTTAACTTTGCATTCTCAGTTCTCTCATCTATAGTCCACAAAAAATTACTGGTTACTCTTCCATTTGCCAGAGACTGTACTAAGCCTAAGGATAGGAAGATGAACAAAAAAAGATATCCATTCCTGTCCTCATGGGGCTTCTAGTCTAATGAAATGACAGACATTAATAAAACCATATAATTCCTAATTTGCACACTTATTAGGATTAGACTGAATACATACAAAGCATGTAGGTAGACAGAGTAGGTAGACAAATAACAGTAGTTATCAATATTAGTAATCCGTAAAACTACTCCAATTCCTCTGAAAACAGAGGACCTTCATGTTACCCTGTGTCTACAAAGATCCCCTCCCTCTCTCACCTCTTCTTTTCCTGTCTTCACCATCCATCTGGAAACTGAGTGTGTATTTTTTTTAGTTATGTGCATTATGTTGCAATTAAACAATTGCAATTAAACACTGCAAACATTTTATCTCCACCACTGTATCTAAGCTTTTGAAGGATATGGACTAAGTTTTTAAAGTTCTATGTTGGCTAAAGCTCCCAGCACATGCTAAGTATTTGTTGATTTAACGAGTCCAGCCCCATTTGTCTGAATCTCTGTGGAGTGCTTGAAATGATTCCAGAGTTTTCTCCTCCCACACAGAAAATCAATCTAGCCAAGAATATTAGGAAGTGAAAACATCATTTCTCACCCTCTTTGTGAGCTTCTCCCACCCATTCTCTTCTTTAGCCTGCCAAAATGTTTCAAGTCCCTAAGAGCCCAGAAAAAGGCTGGGTTTTGGCAGCTGACAAGAGAGAGATGAAATGTTGATGAAGATGGGGGAAAAATTTAAAAAGGGTCAGAGCCAGATTCCTTAAAAAAATATTTTAAAATTGAATTTCTAAAAGGAGCCTTGGTTCTTGAAGTATGTTTATTTCCCCTCCAACTTGGGAGTTTTCCAAAGGAAGTTAAAACCAAAATACTTCCCACTAGGAATAGTAGAGATTGGCTTGCCAAGTTTAGAATCCACTAACTCACTGGGTCCGAGATTTTGAAAAGCAGTCACAGAGAATACCACTTCACTTTCCCCTGGGAAGTCATTTCCAGTTTCAAAGCCTCACAGTGTTCTAAGATATTAAGTTGTATTTAAGTAATTTTATGAATGTTAATATTTAAGAACTTAAAACACAAGGATTTTTGTTTCTTGTCAATGCATTTATATTTGAAAACTGATGGAAGGCTATTTGGTAAGAATTTGAATTTTTTTTCAAATCTGTAATATGTAGAGAAAAAGAGAGGAGATATATTAAATCTTAAACCAATGTGCCTAGGTGATAAGCAGCTATCTTCATAGAAGTCTGTTCCACTAGACTACCCTCAAAACATCTGAAACCAATATTCTAAAATATCATTAGAAAACAACCCTCTTTACCTATCCATGTACCCATTGTTGCCAACTAATAAATATGTTAACATCAACCATCAAATTTCATTGATAAGCCCTAATTTGTTCCTTCTATTAAATTGTACAGATATTTTCTGAATGATGGTGGCCTACACAGCACCATGTTAGGTCCTATGGGAATATAAAAATGAATGACTGCCCCAGACTTTTGGGATCATAACTTGTTTAGGAAAATAGACACCTACAGCCATAATGCAAGCAGAAAAGTTATAAAAAGCATTTCAGAAAACATGATTAATAGAGAAATATACACTGTGCTATGGAGGAAAAAATTCATGGGTGGGTAGGTAGGCAAATAGAAAGTCTAAATTCATCTAGAAAAATCTAGGAAGGCTTCATGGAGAGATAGCCTTCAATCAGTCAATAAGTAGAAATATTTTAGGGATGGAGGCTCCATGGAAGCTTTCCACACAGAAGGAATAGTTAAAGTAAAGGCTTACAAAAAGAATATGTATTTTTTTTAATTTTTATTTATTTATGATAGTCACAGAGAGAGAGAGAGAGGCAGAGACACAGGCAGAGGGAGAAGCAGGCTCCATGCACCAGGAGCCCGACGTGGGATTCGATCCCGGGTCTCCAGGATTGCGCCCTGGGCCAAAGGCAGGCGCCACACCGCTGCGCCACCCAGGGATCCCAAGAATATGTATTTTTAAGTGGATATATGTGCATAGCTGGTGGCAGGGAACAATGAAGATATAGGAGAATCTTCAGTGAGAAAGGTCAGTGGAAGGTTTGTACAAAGTATGAAACAATCAAGAATTCTAACAGCAGGAATATATTGGCCACCCAACAGCTTTACAAGCTCTAGCTGAACCTGGTTGCAATGATAGAATCTAAAGGGGTGAGTATAGATCTGACTCAGAAACAAGAAAATAAGATGCAGGTCTAGAAGAGTAATGGCAGTTGACACATTCAAGAGACAAGTCTAAGAGAAGGGAGAGAGAGACCAGGATCACGGACCCAGAGTGTGTAGTTGGCAACAGGTGAGGGATTAAGATGGAGATCCTGGGAATCTCCAACACCAGCCATGTCCTTGTGTAGGAAGTGACCACAGGGGTGATGCAGATGATTTTATGATTCAAGGCCAATATAAAATGACTCTGATGTCACTTACACCATTCTTTGGAAAAGCAGATGGTTTTCTTGTCTACATAATACAAAACAATTGGTCCCATTAACTCTTCTTGTTTTTTGGGGTTTTTTTTTTTTTTTCACTTTGACAGATTCTTTCAGAATTATATAGAGCTGGCCTTCTTTTTATTTGGAATCAGGAATGACTTAGCAGATGGCATAGCACACGTTGGATAGGTTATAACAACATGCTTTCTTCATAGGACTGGATCACTATCACATATTTTAGATTCAATAATAACATCTCAAGCCTTTTTATATTAGTGTTTTGAAACCTGAAAATACTTGCAAGTTTCCTAGTTAATAAGCTATTTAATAATTTTTATACATGTACTTGAAATAATAGAAGATCAGGGCACCTGAGTGGCTCAGTTGGTTAAGCATCTAACTCTTGATTTTGGCTCAGGTCATGATCTCAGTGTTGTGAGATCTAGTTCTGTGTCAGGCTCCATGCTCAGCACACAGTCTGCTTGTCCCTCTCCCTCTGCTCCTCCCATGCTCACTTTCTTCCTCCTATCCTCTCTCCCTCCCTCCGTCCCTCTCATTAATAAATAAAATAAAATAAAATAAAATAATAAAACCTTTTTAAAAATGAATAAATAAAAGATGTTATAGTTCTTAAATATAGTAAGAGACTGAAGGTAGGTAAAGAAGTTGGAAAACCAACACTTGCATTTTATTCTACTCAATTTTCTTTTTATCTCTCTTACAGAAGAATTTCCTAGGGTAGTTCACTCATTTTAGAGAGATGTTGACAGAAAATTTCTGCTGATGCCCAACTCCAAGTTCCCCTTTACAACTTCCCAACCCTCTCTCCTCCTGTATCCAGCCCTCTGGCTTACTTCTACCATATCCTTTCCTCCAAAAGCTAAAATGTATTTTCCTGCATGATTTCATAATGTAATCAGCAATGTACTTTCAGTACACCAAGAAGTCTATCCTCTCTTTGGGAGCATATTCCAACAGAATAAAGGAGCAGGGATTATTTTATGAAGAGTAGTTTCCTCGTAATCACCACCCCAAACACTCACTTCCTTCCCTGCATGAATTCCCTGAGGAAGAAAAATAAAAAGTACACAGGAAAGAGTAGGGATGAGAGAAGGAAAGAACAATCAGGAAGATTGACAATAATATTGCAGAAAGACCAGCCTACAAAACAAAGCCTGCTGAGAAAACATACAAGGAGCAAAGTAAGCCCAAGAAACAGCAAGACTTGAATTACAAGGCTTAAGACAATCAGCATGACTGAGTAGCAAAAATTGAGACTGTGGTAATGGACTGTGATTATTGGGACAGAGTTTGGCCTTGCCCAAAGACCACCAGGTGCTTGCTACTAAAAGTTTTCAACCCAGTTTCCCCCCAGCTCTACTGAGATATAACTGACACATAACACTGTGTGAGTGAGGGGATACAAACTCATGATTTGCTACATGTCTATGTTGTAACATCACCACCACAGAGTAGAAAATAGATAATAAATAGCAGTACATCCACCAATACTACATCATTGAGTAGTAATTAAAAATCAATTTTACAAAGAATTTGTTAACATTCAAACATGTTAAGAGTATCAAAGTAATTGAATAAAGCAGGATATAAAATTGAAGGGAAAAAAAAAAACAAAAACAAAAGATTTTCAGCCAGGAGGTAGGAAATGCAGGATGTCTAAGGTGACCATCGTGTTCCTGACTTAAACAACCACTGAGATAAGGAACTCTGGAAGAGGAAGAGGAGTGGATGTGGAAAGGCAAACATCTGGAGAGGAATCAATGGAAATGTGTGAACAGGTCTTAATTCCTTGCTTTAAGTCTCTTCTCTATGACTCCCGAATTCTCCACCATGCCATAGATCACACCACATTGGAGTTTTGTCTGTTTGCTTGCTTGCTTGATTTTATTTTTAAATTTTACTCTTTTAAATTAAAAACATAGTAATAACAAGCACCTATGAGCCCTCAAAATGTTTCAGTTAATTTTGTGCCAGATGCTTTAACTGCATTAATTCATCTAAGGATGAACAAATGATATAGGTGCCATGTTTGTCCACACTTCATCCAAAACTAAAAGGTTAAGAAAGTGGCCGGAGGCAACCAAGCTTGAAAGTGATGGAGCCAAGACTCGAACTCAAGCAGGTATAGTTGCAAAATCCACATCCTTAATCTCTCCACTCTGATATGCTTCCAGATATCATTGATTATGTGTGTCCAGAAGCAAGAAGTCTTTATATTCTCTTGACCTCATGATTGTTTTTTACTTTACTGAAGGAAAATATTTATTAGAGCACACCCATTAACTCTAGAAAATCTGCCACAAAGGTGTAACAAAACCTCATTTTCAAATGGATGCATAACAATACAGGTGTTTCATATCTTTCTGGTCAGTTTTGCTTTCTTTTTACAAAATCAACTGCGTAGTTTCAGAGAGATAAGAACTTGAGTTTTAGCTCCAGCTCTGCTATTTGCAGAATGACCTTGGTGTTCTAGGCTTGATGTGGACAGAGGCATTTGTACCAGAATCTCTAACATCCTCCTGTTCTATAATTCTGATATATTGGCCTATTCGCATTACTTTAATCCTCATAAAATGTCTTGATATTATAGGAAACATTTCATCTAAATTTCTTGGGTGGACAAACTTAAGAATGCACACATTAAAATGTCACCATTTCAAAAGGAAAAATAAGTGCTACCCCATTAAATTCTTATTGTTCCAGGAAAAAAAAAATAGACCCAGTTATCCCCTCTTCCATCCGCTAGTTCTTGTTAATTCCAAGTCTGTGATTTCAACTGCCTTTATTGGCCATCCAAAAGCCTATGATTCACTACATAGTTTAGCATTTACATTTTAGACTCAAAATAGAACACTGCCAGGCCCCTCTCTGCAGCTTTCATGCGCCCTAAATTCAGCCCATCCCCAGGATAGCTATTAGGATGGCCATCTGTTTCTTAAGGGCTGATGCACACCCCTCCCTCAGCCATATCTCCAGAGTGAGACAAATGTTTGTAAAAAGGCAGAAGCAACTGCTCACATTTCACTTCTTCTAAGCACTGCCTGCAATGCTTTTTCTCCCACGTAGTAGCGCTTCCTCAAAATACCTTTCTGTGCTACAGTTGTAGGAACCTTAAGAAGCAATTTTTCCAAGTATTTTCACTTCCTAAAGGAGTACATTCCTTAGATTCAGGTTTAGGATGTTCCCAACCCCCATGCCAAACAGAACACATGGTTAAAATTTAGCTTCTTAGTATTTAAAATAAGAAGCATGCAATTTTATAAAAATATTATGGCAAACATTTTCAATTATATGGTTAATATTCAATCCCCAAGACTCCAAATGCTTTTATTTTCATATAAAAGTGTGTATGTTTACAACGTAAAAGCTTCAAGTTATTAAAATTTTATAACTAAGCTAAGGGTTTCTGGCCAATTTAATCCATCATTTTAACTTAGAAACAAGAGTAATGAGAAGCTAGTGGCAAGGTCCAAAGAATAAACAGAAATTTCAGGCTGTCAAAGGAGCTAGAGGTGATTCTGTTCCTCATGTTCTTTGCCTAGATAGGGATTCTAGATCCCCAGAAGAGATACTAAATAAATATATGTAATAATAAGAAAATAATAAATACCAAAATATGAGCATAACATAAATAAATGTATTATTTAAGAAACACTAAAATAAGTTTAAAAATGGCTATTTATGTAATTAGAGCAACTATTTTATATACATAGTAGTGATAAAAAAATAATTACTTCTAAATACATTTTAGAGAGCATAAAGTAATGGGTTACAAACCATGTTACTATCCCAGAGACTCCTGAAAAAAAGAGTCCAATGGTATAATTTTGAGTTCAAACACAAAGAGAATGACATATATATAAAGAGAGACAAAAGAAATCTATTACCAAATTTAAAATTAAATCAAGGATAAAATTCCTTCCAAAAGCTAAATTCTAGAGCAGTCGATGCACCAAAATAGTGGACCACATCTACTGAACTGGGTGTGCAAGAGGAACTCAATAAATCCATGGGTCAAAGTCGAATGTATTAGATGTTTGAGTGACAAAGTCTAAGAAAGCAGTAGTCACCTCCAGGAGTGTCCTAATTGAGTCTAATTAGGGATTCAGAATCTGGGTACATCAGATCAACAGATCAGAGAAGTCTTCATAAGGCCACCTGCAGTGTGCCTGGGAAACTGGGAGGCAACTCAAGCTTTGTCCACTGCTGGGCTTCAGAGAGATTTGATGCTATAGAACTCTGCTTTCAGGAAGGCACGTGAAACTGTTTTCAGAGTATCCCTTTGTAAAACAAAAAACAAGAGTAAGCTAGTAACCATTTTCAAGTGACAATACTTTAGTGTCAAAAGGGGTAAAGTGATTTCAAGTACGCAGTGATGGCTGTTACTTCAATCAATCCTTAGCTAAACCTAGACATGTATTTGGTCCTAGTTTAACAGAAGGCTTTAATAAGAGCATGAAAACCAGCTTTATATACACCAAGACCAAGCAGCTCCTGTACCATATAAATCTGACAGAAAAGAGCTTTTCCTCACTTCACCACAACCTACCAGGACATTTTGATACCTGTAGAACAGAAAGGACACCAAAGGAAATTGTGCCTGGAAAAGCAGGAAAAGCAAATGCAGTGCCTCTCAAGCAGCAAGATGGAATGGATAGCTACTTACAAGAAGGCTGCACACATGATTTAACTGCTTCCAAAAGTACCTAGAGATAATTTTCAGGCAAATGGAGTTTCTGAATTAGCAAGTATGAGTATTAAACCAACAAAATTCAGGTAGATGGTCTGTGACCTTATTTTTTTCTATAGGCTAATGAATCTGGAGAAACTTTAGTTACAGGCAATGCTTTAATGTAATGTAACTATTAACTACTAATAAATAATAAAAGGGAAGCTACAATCATATATCCTTTGTGTCTCCACCCACCTCCCTCCGAGCACCCCTCCACAAAATAGAAAAAATTGCTAATCAGATTGGTCGGAAATGGAGGTACTGATTGCCCCATGACCCTGGGGCAAGATAGCTCTGTGCCTTGCAAGGACCTGTGAGCCATCTCCTCTAAAATAGATCTTGATCTCTCTATAGCAGAAATGAGTTGAAGCATCCATTTGGAGATGCATTCCCATTCCCATTCTCACTCTAGATTTCATACAATCACATTTAGGATTGTCTTTTCTTCTCAGTTCCTGGGCACAAGAAAACATACTAGTCCTGAGTTTTAGAAGGAGGTGGGAGAAGGGGAGATGGAAGAGGAAGTTTAACTCAGGTTTCCAGTCTAAGTCATATACTCCATTTGATCTGTGACCAGAGCTCTCCTTTTCATAATGGACTTCTCTGCAACTGCTAATAAAGTAATCACTGCAGAGCCCAGAGAAGTGATACAGAGGATTCATCTATATTCATCAAACATGACCCTCATCCCTAACAATGGTATAATAATTCCATTAGTTCTGAAGAATGCAAAAATCTACATGAGGATGATTTAAATAAGGATCTCAGGACAAGGGATCCCTGGGTGGCTCAGCGGTTTAGCGCCTGCCTTTGGCCCAGGGTGCAATCCTGGAGTCCCAGGATCGGGTCCTACGTCGGGCTCCCCGCATGGAGCCTGCTTCTCCCTCCTCCTGTGTCTCTGCCTCTCTCTCTCTATCTATCATAAATAAATAAATAAATAAATAAATAAATAAATAAATAAATAAATCTTTAAAAAAAAAGGATCTCAGGACTATATGATCACAGAGAACTTTTTTTTTATCATAAATCTCTATGAAAACCTTTTCCCATTCTCCCCCTATGTAATATTGTGAATGGTAATATGATTTCTTGATGTCCTCTGCCAAGAGAAATTCCCCTTGATAATCTATTTATATTCACATTTCTGCTGCAGGGAATCCATTAATATGACTTCCTAGACTGCTTAGGAACCAGGCTCCCACCTGTTACTATGTACCCATTACACACCTCAAATGCAAGTGCTTTATGTAAATCTATCCAGAGTATATATATATATATATATATATATATATATATAGCCTATGTAATGTTAAAACAGTCACCCGTCTGCCCCTGTATTTTGTAAAAATCAACAGTTTAGCAGTATTTCATGAAATGATTCAATATATCTATCCATTGATGCTCTAAGTGCTATCCTATTCCTTCTCACCACTGAATTAAGCAAAACGGTATTGTATACCTGCTGTGCACCTCACAGACACTCTGCTAGATGTGGTAGAGGTACAAATGTGATGCCTAAAAAGCTTTTTAACCGCATTCAGGACTTGCTTAGAAAACATGGTGATTCCACCAAGCTGAGTCACGGAGAGCCCTGCTGTGACTGACTGGCAGATTGATATTCATGAGAACGCCAGGCTTTGTACTCCTGTCTCCACTCAGATTTTCACTGTGGTTTCTGGAGGTTACCCCTTAGCCATTCCAGATGTTGGAAGTGTGATCCAAGACTAGGTGCCACTTGGTGTGTTAGCCACCACAATTTATCACTAAACTTGAGCTCAGTCTGGAAAAGTTGATTTCATTTTGGAATGTTGGCACTCAAATAGGAGTAACAAGAAACACACGAACCTTCCCTTTGTTGTATTTTAGGCTCTCTTATCCTGTCATCTTGTGCTACTAAGTCATCCCAATTCTAACCACCTCACCATAGGATTCACGGTGGGCTTCTGGAGGTCTGCAGCTCAACTCTATAAATTCATTCAGTTAGCCCAATAATCACCCCCAAAACACATTATGATATAATCTATCCTTTCAGAAGAATATTACATAGTAAACCTAAAAAGATGTGCAGCATGGTGTTTAAAACAAATGTAAGATTATAAAACATCTGTGGTTGAAATGAAAAAATGTCTTGGATTTGTTTCCAAGTAATCTCACTACATTTGGGGAGACTGGGCAGGGGATAGATTACACAAGATTGCTCATGTATTGATAATTATCGAAGCGTGGTGATGAATAAATCAGGCTCATGATCAGGCTAACTCTTCTTTCCACTCTTGTGTGTGTGTCTAATTTTCTATAATAAAATGTCTTTGAAGAATTCAGGTACTACTGAGACATCTAATCTCTATCTCTACAAATGTTCAATCAAAGTTACTCAAAGAATCAGTTGTTAATTTATCATAAATAGTCCCTCAGGGCTTTTCTAAATGTTGCTGTTAGAAGCATCTATTAATCAACAAATGTTTGAGCTGCTATTATGTGTAAGCACTATGGGAATTAAAGATGAATCAGACATAGATCCAGTCCCCACACAGCTTTTAGCCTTATAAAGAAGGCAAAGCTTGAATATGCACAAGAGTAAAACAGTTAAATGGTAAGTGCCACAAACAAATGTCTATGAGAAAGTTCTATGATTTTAATACGTCCAAGATGGAGAGAGATCACCAGAATTCCTGATCCCACTACTGAGCACCTGTCATAACCTACCCCCAAAATGGCTCTCTCATGTCATAATTGTGACACACACAGGATAGATAAGAACATCCAAAATCAAAAGTAGAAGATTTGACTCAAAAATATATGAAACTCCTAGCTGTGGCAGATTTGATAGACCACAGAAACAAAATGCTCCTTTAAGCTGAAGATGGGCCTAAGTCCACCTGCCTCTACTTGCCCACTCTAGAAAGAGGTGGAGTAACTCTCTCTGCCCCATTTCCTTCAGTTCACACCCTAACCTAGGCCCACTAGATTGTAGGGCTTGGAAAGAAAGAAGGAAAGAAAGAAAGAAAGAAAGAAAGAAAGAAAGAAAGAAAGAAAGAGAAAGAAAGAACACCAAAAAAGATGATTGGAAGCAAAAACATGTTGAAGAAAGAAGGCATTTTTTCCTTAGGCCATGGACAATAGTCAAAACAATTCAATGCAGATCTTCCTGCTGGACTTTCCCTGAGCTGCCTTGGCTGTGTGGGTGGGGTGGGGGGTCAGGGGCTTAAGTGGAGCAAGTTGTCTCCTCCCAAACAGAAGCAAGCTCCAGAGTCCTCTTTAGTTTCATGAGAGAAAAACAGAAAGTGAATCCAAAATGAGAGCTAATTACAAAAGAGAAGCCTTAACTCCAAAAAAGATAAAATCTAATTAACAAATCATATATAAACACTTGCACTTTTAACCTTCTCCATTTTTACATTAAAATGCCTATGCCCAGTGCTGTTACCCTACAATGACTCTGAAGACTTTATTTTGTCCCTGACCCAGGTCACTATCACTCCCCTCCTCTTCCTGACTTAGAAATGAGAGAAAGAACAGATGAAAAGAGTCTTGATTTCTCATTTCAGGAATACACAGAGCATTGAATGAGATACTTATCCCCTGTTGGAATCCCTCATGACTTACAATTGTTTCCTTTGTGCATTTTTATCCTTCTTACAGGAAATTAAAAAAGAAAATTCTTAATAGCTACCACTATTTCTGACCTAATTCAGGATCTTAACAATTCAGTTTTATATATTTTTCATTTTAGCGCGCACACACACACACACACACACAATTATTTTCTCAATGTATAAGAATCAATCTCAACATTCAATGATCCATGACTGTATCTAAAAGGCTTATAGCCATCCTAATATATTTACTGTACAGACTCAGTATATTACCGTAAATGTATGAAATGAGATCATATATTTTCAATTACTTCATTCATGAAAATGCCTTTTCAATCACAGCTTCTCATTGTGAGCCCAGCTGTTTGTTTCATGTTACAGCTCAAGAGCCAAGTTTCAAGGGCAATGAAAGTTTTGCTATGCATCACTGTCTAAAAGACAATAACAGATCAAGGAAGCAAAAAATCTGGGATTTTACAGGCTTCACATAGTGTAAAATCTCCCACATGTCAAGGGTAACATTTTTAACATTGATGAAGATTACTGGGGAGGCAACAGGGAGCCCATATGTAAGAAAATGTCCAAATGTTGGCTGAAGGTGTTTTTGTTTTGTTTTGGGTATAAAACCATGTCATCAGGAAGATATATATACCAGCCTAAAAAAGCAGAAATATGTCACTGAATGTTGAAGAATATGCAAAGATGAGGAATCCATTTCTCTTTTAAGCTTAATGCATCCAGTTTTACCTATCATTTGTATTTTGGGATGGAAACAATGAGAGTGAGTGGCAGCCTATTTAGTCTTGGGGCTGCTATCACTGCAGAGACTGTTCCTATGCCTGCTAGAGAAAATCAACTCAAGTTATGTTTACTTAGCCAGAAGTAGGTATTCATGAAACCAAAGGAGATGGAAAGAAGCAGGAGATAAATCGAACCTCCATAACGTGGATTGAACACAGGTTACATGGAGCTAGCCTTCAAATTGTCCATAGGCGCTCACATGTTCTCCCCAACACATGTACTCAGTTTAGTGAACCTGAGTATGATGGGTGTGCTTAGGGAAAGCATCAGGAAGGTTCCTGAGGATAAACAGAAGGATAATTGAATTCCTTCCATAACTTCCTGCGAAATACATACATGGCTGCACTATTGGTCAAAATAATATACACTGGCACCAGGGTCACAGGCAAAATGTTGAGTTTAACTAGTGAGCACTTCATTGAGGAAACTTTTGTTATGTAGCCATAGTCGTGATTTCTGGCTTTATCCAGTAACATTGAAATAGAGTACCAGAACGCCGTTCATTTTATCAAAGTAAATAAATACCTAGAAAAATCATTACTGACATCAGCAACTAAATTTTGTTATAATCCCTCACAGTGAACAAACTACCTTAAATCACTAACACTAATTTTGATGTTACATATACAAAAGAGCAATTAACCAGCCATGCTACTCAGTTTACGTCACTATAGCCTTAGACTTGAAACTTGCTCAAAGCTTAAAAACTACAAAAAGTAGGAATGCCTGGGTGGCTCAGTTAGCCAAGTGTCTGGCTCTTGATTTTGGTTCAGGTAATGATCTCAGGTTTGTGAGATCTAGCCCTGCATGGGGTTCTTCCTGAGTGTGGAACCTGCTTAAGATTCTCTCTCTCCCTCTCCCTTTGCCCCTCCTCCACTAAAAAAAAAGATTAACACATACATACATACATACATACATACATACATACATACTACAAAAAGTACGAAGAGTAACGATGCTCACCATAACTAACCAACTTGTGGATTTTTCACGTCTTTATTTCTGCCCCTGCAGGCAATCTTTTTATAGTTGTTTGTTTCAGCAGGGTGAAAGGGTGGTTTTATTCCCTATACTTCTTACTGGTCTCTGGAGATAGCCACTGGAATTCTACTCTACATCTGCTCTTTAAAAGGATATTTTCCTACAATGTAGTTGTTCAGTATATATCTCCATGCACAGTCAAACAGAAAAACTGAAAAAAATAAAACCATAGGATTTTTCTGGCAAACACAAAATCCAATGATGTCTTCTTTTACAATCTAAGATTGTAATTCATTAGTAAAACTAACCCTTCTTCCAGCTAACCTCCTTTGAATCTTCCTGTTTATATACAAGTTAATATGTTTAGAATACTTAGCTAAGGAACTAAAACTACATAAACAGGAAGACAAAAAAAAAATCTTATTAAGTAGACCCAGGTTAGGGGCGCCTGGCAGGCTTAGTCAGTGGAGCATGTGACTTTTAATCTTGGGGGTTGCAAGTTCGAGCCCTACACTGGGTGTAGAGATTACTTTAAAAAATAAAAATCTTATGAAAAAAAAAGTAGACTCAGGTTAGATGTGCCAATAAAGTAAGCCTTAGATTTGGAAAAAACAATGACTAGCTATTGTGCATACATGTATGTTCATTTTTTTCTTTATAGAAGTTTTTAAAACTGTGTGTATAATTGAACAACCATTTTTAAAAAGTAGTGTAATGATTTCTTACATGAATATTGTAATTCACATAAAGTCTAAACATCATCCATCTCTTTAAAAAAAACATTAACTGTTAAATAAAAATGTCTGGTTAGACTCTAATCTATGATTACGTTTGTGCTAAACTTGTATTAAATTCTTGCTAAAGATGATGAGAGCTTTTGCAAGAATAAGCTACTTTAGACATGCCCATGACTTTGTTGTTATTATCCTTGTTACTCATTTCTTGTAATGCCTGATAACAGTCCGTGATGATGTACAAGTGCAAATAATATCTGATGTATTTTTGACAGTTGCAATCTACCAGATTATTCCAAAAACTAAATTCCAGGAATCACAGAGTGTGAACAGAAATCACATTTAGAAGATGTGAAAGATGACTTGTATTTATAATGCTATCTCATATTTTGATGAGGTCATTTAAAATCCACTATGTAATACCTAAGATTGCTGGAGTGGATAAAGAGATGCATACTCTAAATTCTTTCAGAATAGTGATCATATCTCAAAGAGTAGGGTTTTTTTTTCCTTTTCTTCATCCAAGTTATTTTTTTTATTTTGTTTTTTATTATTTTTTAGTGCGCAAATAAACGATGACATACCTTCACCATGAAATTCTGGTAGCTCTTAAGAATTTGAAAAAAAATTCTGACATTTAAAAAATAAAAGTAAAAAAATAGTAATAAAATATAAGTAAACCATAAACATATTCCTAATAGTAATGTGTCAATTCCAAATGTAGTTGTAGCACAGAAACTTAATTCATTCAAGTGAAGTTTATCATTTTTCAGGTTCCAAAAATTATACTGTCTTATATTAACTGAAATAACTTGATTAGAATTGATAGAGGAATAGAATTTGTGATTCTAATTACTAATTCTAATGCAAATAAATGTGATATATCATCACTTGCTGAAATATTTTATTCTCCTCAGTGAAGATTTGTAGCATAAACTTCTTAGGATCATTCTTAGTCATTTAATATTTTTAAACGCTTTTTTAACCCACCATATTTCTGTATATTGCTTGTGAATTGAGGAGATTTCTATTGCTATTTATTGTCTTATTAAGCAGCCAGCTTGTCTCTCGACCTGTTAGTTTGAGCTGATTTTCTTGGCTTTTCAAAGATAAAAAACACAGATGCAAATATTGATATGTTTTTCTTCTGGATCTATTGTTAGTTATAGTTCTTATCGCATTGAATAGAAATTCTCAAACGACATTAAATGACACCAATGATACAAATAATGCCTTTTATGTTTTACTATAAAGTGTGGGTTGTCTCCCATTTTAAGCTAAATATTACTTACCATATCAAAAAAAAAAAAAAAAAAAAAAAAACCTCTCTTCGTCCTAATTTACTGAGACTTCGTCCAGACATGATGCTGAATGTAATTCAATTTTTAAATTATCTATCATGATGATTATTTTTCTCATGCGAATTTTTAACATGACGTGATTTCAGCATGCTTTCTTAATGTTGAATTATCCTTGAGTGAATGGACTTTGTGCTACCTGGTTCATAAAGTAACCAACTTTTGTATAACTTTGCTGTTTGGGAAAGTTTACACATTATTCAATCTGTGAATCTTAAAGTTAGAACACAGAAATTCTTCTTCAGTCTTCCTTACAAGGAGGCTCAGCCAATCTGACACACACACATGGAATATGCAAATGCCACGGAGAACCTTACTGCTTTAGCTCCAGTCTGAAAATGATAGTTGTTGTGAAGCTCAGCTGAAAACCAGCAGTGGCAAGGCTCCTGCATCCTTCCTATCAGTAGCACAGTCATAGAGCCCATGTCCAGCAGCAAGACCAGAAAATCGCCCCTAAAGCAACCCTGTGGCAGAATTTCCCACGAAATTCTGTAAGCAACATTTAGAAACCATTTCTGCTCAAGTCAGAGTGGATTCTATTGTTGCAATTAAGATCTGATTGAAACAACTTATTGAGGACTTCAGTTTGCTTACATTTTATTAAGGATTTTTTTTACAAAGTATTTATAAGAAAAACTGATCTGTGATTTTCTTTACTGAGGGGAAATAGAGATTCTGTTTATAAAAATTGATATTAAACTTTGGTAACATTAATTGATATGTGACTTTGGTAAAATCCAAGACAGCTACCATTTTTACCTGCCCTGGAATAGCTTAAATAGCTTATGGGTTATCTACTCATTAAGTATTTGACAGAAATTCTCTTATATATAGTTCTTTCATTTTTATGCCATAGATACATGTCCATTGGGTTTTTAAATTTTCTTCTTGAAACATTTTAGACAATTTATTTTTTTCTTTTCAAAAGCATTTATTTCATTCACATTTTTTATATTAGCAAAAACTCAATTTTTTATCTTCTCTGTATCTGATTCTATCTATTATAGAGCATTTATCAATTTACCTCCTTTTTTCCAAGTAGTCTTTTCTGGAAATTTTTCTATTTTATTGTCCTTTCCCATTTTTAAATGGAGTTTCTAAGAAGTGGTGAAATGGTAGAGAATTGTAATGATAATAGTGTCATCCCCTTGCAAAATTCCTTCTAACATATATAATCATACTTGGTTATTATTCTAAAAGAACAACCACAGCCATACCAGACATATGTGAGAGAAGTAAGCTACCAGGGAGGCTAGAACCTGCCAAGGTGACCTAGCTAAACATGTCCACTTCTGATGCAGACTCTTCTCACTCCTTATTTTTGCATGAAGATTAAAATAATGTCATTAGAGCTACGACTGTTGGCTGATATTTCTATGTAATAGGCACTGTTATAATGACTTCTTATTTGGATCCTATTTAATAATAAAAAATATTCACTGTGGGATTATAATTATTTTTCTCATAATGGAAACACTGAAAATAGTTAATTTACCTCAGGCAAGGGAAGACTGGAACAGAGGCCTTGTTGTTCCAGTAATAAGGAATGGAATAATCTTTCATGTCTCCAGCAGAAAACAAGCCCAAATTAAAGTCTCAGAAAATTATCCAGAGGAAAGGAAGGGAAAGGAAGGGAAGGGAGGAGAGGGGAGACGAAGGGAGGGAATGGGAGGGGAGGGGAAGGGAGGAAAGAGATAGAGACTGTATTACATAAACTCCATTGGAAATGAGGTCCCATTCTTTTGTTAAAGAAAAAAATCCCACCTGATGCTTATGAAAAATAGCAAGGAAGACTTTATTCAAAGCTACTGCTATAGGGTCAAGACTTATAATAGAGAAGAAAGACTAAACTCAACTCCACTGACAAGTCAGAAACTTTCTTAAATTCTAGAGCAAGCTTAAGGAATAAGGTTGGACATTGTATCCAGTCTTCTGTAATGTTTAACTTGTGCTTACCGAAGTTAGATTCTTATCATCACATAGAGACTTAGATATAGGAGCCCCTTGTGCTTTTTGATAACTACATTTCAAAGAGCTGGCTCTCAGGTTAGAGAAAGACATTCCTAGATGGTCCAGGAGAGGGGCACCTGGGTGTTTAAGCATCTGCCTTCAGCTCAGGTCATGATCCCAGGGTCCTAGAATCAAGCCCCATTTTGGGTCTCCCTATTCAGGAAGGAATCTGTTTCTCTCTCTCCTTCTGCCCCTCCCCTTTGCTCATACCCTCTTGTGTGCACATACACTCTTTCTCTCAAATAAATAAATTAGATCATTTTTAAAAGGGAGGACAGAGAAAGAATTTACAATGGAAAGTTTTCTAACATAAATACTCTAAGGGAAATCAGAGACTAAGAGTCTAGACTAAAACTAATGTTTCATCAAGCTGAGAGGAAAATTGAGACTTGGGTCACCTCTGTCCCTCTAAATCAGAGAACTCTGCTCCAAATCTCATCTCCCTGGATCTCAAGTAATTCCAAGTTATATGTGGTTTGGGAGAGAAACTTCCTCTCAACTGCATTTTTGAAAGAATCTCAAATACTTAACCAAGCTTTGAACATTTGGGGAGGGGACGTCTATGTTCAATCCACACTAGACCCCAGTGACATGCTCACTGCCCAGGTTCACATGGTCACTTACTAGAGAGCTCATAGCTCCCCAGGGTCCTTGCCAATCTTTCACCTAGGAATTCTTCATTGGCCTTGCAAGATCACAACTCTTGGCAAATCCCCAGACTGTACCAGAAATCTCATTATAGTTCATGATCTGCCCTATGACCCAAAAGCTCCCACAAGAAAAAAAAATTCCAAGTACTAACCAAACTACAAGGAACATATATTTCTCTTGAAGAGTGGCCTGCTGTTGCTTTTTACAGCCTAGGTTTTTCCAAGAACAAAAGCACAAACAGAGATTATTTCCTAAGGGGCTGGCAACTTTTTCTCTTGATCAGTCAACACGAAAGTCAGAAATAACCTTAAAGTACAACTTTTGGCTACCCTGAGATAGAAGTGACATTTCCTTACAGTTTTTCCAGATTCCTATGGCAGACAATGAAACAGAAAATACCAGACAGAGCATCCTGTCATATACATGTGTAAGTTTATTTGGCAATAAATAAAATTTGAGAATTAAGTCAGCAAAAGATTAAAGATATTGCCTTTCTCCATTTAGATAGTAACTGATGGCTAATATTTTTATTTTTTTGTGTTATGATCTTTTTTTCTGTTATTTCCCATGACAGCCCCCCAAAATCATGAATTTCTTTTGAAGTGAAAAAATTTTTTAAAGTTAAGTAAATCATTAAAGAAAGAGAATGGAAAGCTTTATGGCAATAATTTTAGCACTCTTAAAAATATATTTTTTAGGAGAAAACTTGAAATGATGAGCTAATATGAGATTTAGGGATAGCAAATCAATTTTGTCTTCCATAGAGACTTATCTGCAATGCTTTAGAAAAAATTCAGTGGTGAAAGTCCTCTATATTGATAGAAACCTAAGGAGGCACTGGGATATGGGAAGTGGAGAAGTCTCTACTAATAACACTGTGTGGGACACCTGGGTGGCTCAGTGGTTGAGTGTCTGCCTTTGGCTCAGGTCATGATCTCAGGGTCCTGGGATTGAGTCCCACATCGGGGTCCCCATGGGGAGCCTGCCTCTCCCTCTGCCTATGTCTCTGCCTCTCTCTGTGTGTCTCTCATGAATAAATAAATAAAATCTTTAAAATAATAATAATAATAATAATAATAATAGTAATAACCTTGTGTATGTCTCTGACAAGAGAGTATCTGTTACAAAGACGTTTCCATCTACATCTACCATTGGGTATACTCTGTGCTGAGCCTCCACTGCCATCTCATCTATTGAAATGGTATTGTCGATATTAAATCTAGTAGCCTGTCTTCTCTTTAAAATTATGCTAATTTAAGTAGCAAAGAAAGCTTTACATTCTACAAGAGCCAGATAAAAAAGCTGCTGGGAAGAAAATAAAGCTACCATGTTGTAAAGAGGTTTCTCACTTTCTTTTTTCTTTTTTTTTTAATAAATTTATTTTTTATTGGTGTTCAATTTGTCAACATGCAGAATAACACCCCGTGCTCATCCGTCAAGTGCCCCCCTCAGTGTCCGCCACCCACTCACCCCCACCCCCCGCCCACCTCCCCTTCCACCACCCCTAGTTCGTTTCCCAGAGTTAGGAGTCTCTCATGTTCTGTCTCCCTTTCTGATATTTCCCACTCATTTTTTCTCCTTTCCCCTTTATTCCCTTTCACTATTTTTTATATTCCCCAAATGAATGAGACCATATAATGTTTGTCCTTCTCCGATGGACTTATTTCACTCAGCATAATACCCTCCAGTTCCATCCACGTTGAAGCAAATGGTGGGTATTTGTCGTTTCTAATGGCTAATATTCCATTGTATACATAGACCACATCTTCTTGATCCATTCATCTTTCGATGGACACCGAGGCTCCTTCTACAGTTTGGCTATTGTGGACATTGCTGCTATAAACATCGGGGTGCAGGTGTCCCGGCGTTTCACTGCATCTGTATCTTTGAGGTAAATCCCCAGCAGTGCAATTGCTGGGTCGTAGGGCAGGTCTATTTTTACCTCTTTGAGGAACCTCCACACAGTTTTCCAGAGTGGCTGCACCAGTTCACATTCCCACCAACAGTGCAAGAGGGTTCCCTTTTCTCCACATCCTCTCCAACATTTGTGGTTTCCTGCCTTGTTAATTTTCCCCATTCTCACTGGTGTGAGGTGGTATCTCATTGTGGTTTTGATTTGTATTTCCCTGAATGCAAGTGATGCAGAGCATTTTCTCATGTGCGTGTTGGCCATGTCTATGTCTTCCTCTGTGAGATTTCTCTTCATGTCTTTTGCCCATTTCATGATTGGAATGTTTGTTTCTCACTTTCATTTTTGCCTTTTGTGTTCCTGTTGTCTCTTTCCTCATGCCTGTCCCAAGGTCTTGCAACAAAGCTCCCAATGAACTCAAAGGAAGTCCTTTCTAGACTAGATACCATCAGATTTTTCTTATCTAAAGGGTAACAGTTCTTTTTATCTCTCATTAATGTTACAGATATCTTTGCTTAAAATTTACTTAGGATGCTACAGTTCTTACAATCTTGTTCCTGAAATGTGATTAAAGAAAACAGCTTTTGAATGTGAATTGAAGAAACAAAACAGAGGAGCATAGGAGAAGGGAGAGAAAAATAAAACAAGATGAAATCAGAGAGGGAGACAAACCATAAGAGACTCTTAATCATAGGAAACAAACTGAGGGTTGCTGGAGGTGGGGTGGGTGGCCGGATGGGTAAGTGGATGATGGGCATTAAGGAGGGCACGTGATGTAATGAGTACTGGATGTTATGTAAGACTGATGAATCACTGACCTCTGCCTCTGAAACCAATACTACATTATGTGTTAATTAATTTAAATAAATAAATAAAGTCTCTAAAAAAATTAACTTATAATACTATAGAGAGCTACTTTTTACTTTTAGTAATCAAGAAACTTGAAACTCTGATCCGAAAAATGCCTACTTAGTTAACTGGATAACATGTGCTGAGTCAATCTGGAATTTAAAGTCAGTACATTTAAAAAAAACACAAAATAAGATAGATAGCTCCAAAGGATATCAGTGCCATGTCCAAGAGCTGTGTTTCCTCAGGACCTGGAAGGCACTGCTGGGACAACTTGGGGCTGTGTTTGCCAGGAAGAAAAATCTTCCTGTTTGTGTCTCTGGTCATTGATGAGGGAGCTTTGTGACAGTTTCTCCAGGACATTTTTCTAAATAGGAAATATTTCAAGATGGGAGGTGTAGGAAGATCCTGAACTCACCTTTTCCCATAGACATACCAAATCTACAGCTACATTTGGATCAATTCCCTCTAAAAAAAAAAAAAAAAAGTCCTGAAAACCAGCTAAGGAGCTCCTCAATTATAAAAGGGCCACAGTGGAACAGGTAGGAGAGGGAGAGACATACAACCCACAATCAGAAGAGATCTCATAAATACAGTTTCTCCTGGAGGAGTGAGGTTCATGCCCCAAATCAGGACCCAAACTCTTGAGATATGCACTGGAGAGAAAAGCCCCCCAAAACATCTGGCTCTGAAAATCAACAAGCTTATGTCTGAGAGCTCTAAAAGGCTGAGGAATGAAAAGTCCAATCTTAGAGGATTCCTGTGCAGATTTAGTCACCTCAGGACCCAGCACAAAAGTAGCAGTGTGAAATGCACTCAAACCACAGGCAAATGAGATTCATTCGCTAATAATTAATTATCTGCCTGAGATGCAGGGGTCTGCTCAGATTTTCTCCAGGGATGGAGGCATTAGCAGGTGTCATTTTTGCATACTCACTTCACTCTACCAGCACCAGCAGGTGTCACTTTCTCGCATTCCCTTTACCTCACTAACACTGGCTGCTTGTCCTGCCCCCAGGTGCTCATTCACAGGGCCCCACTGCAGCCTCCAGGCTTGCCCAGCCTATGCACTCTCCTGTGGCCATTGCAGCCAGCAGGCTCATTTCAGCCCCAAGCTGCTCTGTGGCCCTGCTAACATCAGCAGGCAAATGCAATCCACAGAGGGGACACTCCTTGAATGAGTGGCTCTGGTGACAAGGGACACTTGAGCTGTAGGATCTCCAGGACTGAAACAATCAGAGAGAGAGAGTTCTTGGCAGGCTATCAACCCCAGACAGCAGACTGAAACACATTCCCACTCATCCTGTAAAACAGGCCTGGAGCTTCAGCATGAAGGACAGGCTTCAGGTATACAACTTATCTAGAAACTATGGAGAAGAGGCACCTGGGTGGTTCAGTGGTTGAACATCTGCCTTTGGCTCAGATCATGATCACAGGGTCCTGGGATCAAGTCCTGCATCAGGCTCCCCACAGGGAGTCTGCTTCTCCCTCTGCCTGTGTCTCTGGCACTTTCTGTGTGTCTCTCATTAACAAATACACAAAATTAAGGGGAAAAAAAAGAAACTATGGAGAAACTCTCAGAGAATATAAGGATGGAGATAGCAGCTTGGTGCTCTCCTTCAGCTGCATTACAGCTTCCTTGTACTTCTCAGAAAGGAGTTCATATACCATCTTAGAGTCCTGATTTGTCCAACTGTGACCAAGAGGACATCTCCAAATCAGCTGGGCTTGTCCCCAGGGCTTATGCTTGGTATCACAGGACAGTATATAGTTGCATACTATAAAAACTGTGGCTTGAGGGTCTGGCTTCATCAGCATGAAACTAGATGCAGACAGAGATCTCTTTAGTTGGAACACTGACAGGACTTGATAGGACTTCAACAACTGGGACCTATCAAGAAATCAGGCTGTTCAGAAAATCTCAAAGGTTTGAGAGGAAACCAGGAATTAGGGCAAGGTTAAATAAAAAGATATATTACCTACACAAGGCCACTCCTTTAAGACTGGAAGAGGTTTCACCTAATACATAGAAAGAGAGAAATCAAAATGGGGAAACAGGGATGCCTGAATGGCTCTGCGGTTGAGCTTCTGCCTGCGGCTCAGGGCATGATCCAGGAGTCCCAGGACTGAGTCCCACGTTGGGCTCCCTGCAGGGAGCCTGCTTCTCCCTCTGCCTGTGTCTCTGCCTCTCTCTCTCTCTCTCTCTCTCTCTGCCTCTCATGAGTAAATAAATAAAATATTTTTTGAAAAAAATGGGGTAACAGAGGAATATGTTCCAAACAAAAGGAGAAGAAAAAACCCTGGGGGAAGGGGTGGGAGGCACTAATGAAATGAAAATAAATAATTTACCTGATAAAGGTAAGAGTTTCAAAGGAATGGTCATAAAGATGCTCTCCACTAGGTGTTAGATGTTGACAAATTGAATTTAAATAAAATATTAAATTTTAAAATAATTAATTTTCTTAAAAAGATGCTCACCTAACTCAGGAATGAATAATATAGTGAGAATTTCAACAGAGATAGGAAATTCAAGAAAGATCCAAACTGAAGTCACAGAACTGAAGAACACAATAATTGAGCTAGAACTATACCCAAAGTAAACAACAACTAACTAGATGAAGCAGAATGATGGATCAACCACCTGGGGCAGGCCAGTGGAACTCACCTCAACAGAACAGCAAAAAGAAAAACAATTTTAAAAAGTGAAGATACATTAGAGATGCCTGGCTGGCTCAGTTGGTTAAGCATCCAACTCTTGATCTCAGCTCAGGTCTTGATCTCAGAGGCATGAGTTCAAGCCCCATGTTGGGATCCACGCTGGGCACCACAATGGGTGTGGAGACTACTGAAATAAATTTAAAAACATTTTTTTTTTAAATTTCAGAAAGTGAAGATAGCTTAGGGGGCCTCTATAACCACATTAAGCACACATTCACTTAAGAGAGCAGCAGAAGGAGGAGAGAGAAGCGACAGAAAATTTATTTGAAAAAACGATGGCTGAAAACTTCCCTAACCTGGGAAGGACACACATACCTAGATCCAGGAAGCATAGAAAATTCCAAAGAAGAGGAACTCAAAGAGATCCACACTGAGACACACTATAATTAAAATGCCAAAGTTAATGAGAGAATCTTAAAAACAGCAAGAGAAAAACAACTTGCTATGTATAAGGAAACCAACATAAGACTATGAGCTGATTTTTTAGCAGGAACTCCATGCCAGAAGGGAATGGTATGATATATTCAAAGTACTGAAAGGAAAAAAAAAAAAAAACCTACCAAGAATACTCTACATGCCAAAGCTATCATTCAGAATTAAGTAAGAGATAGTGTTTTCCAGACAACCAAAGCCGAAGGAGTTTATCACCACTAAACCAGCTTGATAAGAAATGTTAGAGACCTCTTTAAGTTGAAAAGAAAGGGCACTAACTAGTAACAACCAACCATATGCAAGTAAAAATCTCACTAGAAAAGTCAAATAGATAGTAAAGGTAGTGGATTAATTAGTTAGAGAGAAAGTATTGGTTAAAAGACAAAAGTAGGGGCAGCCTGGGTGGCTCAGCAGCTTAGCGCTGCCTTCAGCCCAAGGTGTGATCCTGGAGACCGGGGATCGAGTCCCGCGTTGGGCTCCCTGCATGGAGCCTGTTTCTCCCTCTGCCTGTGTCTGTGTCTCTCTCTGTGTCTCTCATAAATAAATAAATAAAATCTTAAAAAAAAAAAAAAAAAAAGACACAAGGAGTGAAATTACCTGTAACGACAACAATGAGTTAGAGGATGCAAAAAATAAAAGATGTAAAATGTGACTTCAGGAACAAAATGTGAGGGAGGGGAAGTAAAAATGTAGAATTTTTAGAGTGGGTTCAAACTTAAGCTGATACTGACTAGAAGTAGACTGCTATATGAGGCTAATATCTGTGAAACTCATGGCAACCACAAAGCAAAAAATCTATGGTAAATACACACAAGATAGTGAGAAATCTAAGCCCAACACTAAAGAAAGTCATCAAACCATAAGGGAAGAGAGCAAGAGAAGGAAGGAACAGAGTAGAATTACAAATACAGCCAGAAAACAATTAAGAAAATGGGAAAGTACATACCTATCAACAATTAATTTAAATATAAATGGACTAAGTCCCCCAATGAAAAAACAGAGTGGCTACATGAATAAAAACAAAAACAAACAAAAAGCCACAATCCATCTGTACATTGCCAGATAAGACTCACTTCAGATGTAAGGACAGGCAATGACTGCAAGTGAAAGGATGAAAAAAATATCCCATGGAAATGGAAATAAGACAGGTGATATAGCTATATTTCTATCAGACAAAATCAACTTTAAAACAAAGACTGTAACAAAAGACAAAGAAGGGCATCACATAATGAAAAAGAGAATAATCCAAGATTTAATATTTGTAAATATTTACACACCCAACATAGGAGCATCTAAATATATAAAGCAAATATTAAAAAACAGGGATCCCTGGGTGGCGCAGCTTTAGCGCCTGCCTTTGGCCCAGGGCGCGATCCTGGAGACCCGGGATCGAATCCCACGTCGGGCTCCCAGTGCATGGAGCCTGCTTCTCCCTCTGCCTATGTCTCTGCCTCTCTCTCTCTCTGTGTGTGTGTGTGACTATCATAAATAAATAAAAATTAAAAAAATAAAAATTAAAATAAAAAAATAATAAAAAACATAGAAGAAATTGACAGCAATAATGTAGGGGAGTTTAGTACCCCACATATACCAATGGATAGATCATCCAAACAGAAAATGAATGCAGAAACATGAGCCATAATGACAAATGATACTGGGTGGGGTTAATAGGTATATACAGAATATGACATCCCAAAGCAGCAGAATACATATTCTTCTCAAGTGCACATGGAACATTCTCCAAGACAAATCACATGTTGGGTTATAAAACAAGCCTCAATAAATTTAAGAAAACTGAGATTATACCAAGCATCTTTTATGACCACAATGGTGTGAAACTAGAAATCAGTTACAAGAAGAAAACTGGAAAAATTCACAAATACAAGGAAAATAAACATGCTGTTGAGCAACCAGTGAGTCAGTGAAGAAATAGAAGGGGAAATCAAAATAATACCTCGAGGCAAATGAAAATTGAAAAGCAACATTCCAAAATTTATGAGATGCAGCAAAAGCAGTTCTAAGAAGGAAGCTCATGGTGATAAAGGGCTACCTCAAGAAGCAAGAAAAAATTTCAAATAAACAATCTAAATTTACATCTGAAGAAACTAGAAAAAGAAGAACACATGAAGCCCAAAGTTAGTAGAAGAAAAGAAATAATTAAGATTAGAGTAGAAATTAATAAAATAGAGATTTAAATAAAACGGGAAAGATCAATGAAACTAAGAACTGTTTCTCTGAGAAGACAAACAAATTTACAAACCTGTAGCTAAACTTACCAAGAAAAAAAAAAAAAAAGAAACAAGAGAGGGCTAAAATCAATAAAATCAGAAAGAGGAGACATTACAAATAATACCACAGAAATTCAGAGGATTATAAACAGACTACAATGAACAGTTATAACCCAACAAATTAGACAACCTAGAAGAAATGGATAGATTTTTAGAAACATACAATCATCCGAGACTAAATCATGAAGAAAAAAACTGAATAGACTAATTACTAGCAAGGGGACTGAATCAATAATAAAAAAACTTTCCCAAATAAACATATAGAATCAAACAGCTTCACTGATGAATTCTACCAGATTTCAAGTAAGATTTCATACCTATCCTTCTCAGACTCTTCAAAAAAACTGAAGAGGAAGGAATGCTTTCAAACTCATTTTATAAGGCCAGCATTATTCTGATACCAAAACTGGGCAAGCACATCACCAAAAAGAAGAAGAAGAAGGAGAAGGAGAAGAGAAAGAAAGAAAAAGAAAGAAAGGAAAAAGAAAGAAAGAAAGAAAGAAAGAAAGAAAGAAAGAAAGAAAGAAAGAAAGAAGAGAAAGAAAGAAAGAAGAAAGAAAGAAAGAAAGAAAGAAAGAAAGAAAGAAAGAAAGAAAGAAAGAAAAAAGAAGAAAGAAGAAAGAAGAAAGAAAGAAGAAGAAAAGAAGATTATAGGCAAATATCCCGGATGAACACAGATGCAAAAATCCTCAGGGCAATATTAGCAAACCAAAATCAACAATACATAAAGATCAAGTAAGATTTTCTTTTTTTTTAAGATTTATTTTTTTTGAGAAAAAGAATGAGGGGGAAGGGAAGAGGGAGAAAATCTCAAGCAGACTCTCTGCTGAGCATGGAACTCAACGCAGGGCTCAATCCCATAAACCATGAGAGCATAACCTGAGCCAAAACCAAGAATTGGAGGCATGAACAACTGATCCACCCAGGCACCTCAAGATTTTCTTTCAGGGATGCAAGAACAGTTCAACAATCACAAATCAAACAACATGACATCCAACATCAACAAAATGAAAGATAAAGATTACAGGATCATCTCACAGGTGCAAAGCATTTGACAAAATTCAACATTTATTTATGATTAAAAACTCTCAACAAAGTGGATCTAGAGGGAATACACATCAACATAACAAAGATTATATATTCCAAACCCACAGTCAGCATCATACTCAATGGTAAAAAGCTGAAAATGTTTCCTCCAAGACCAGAAACAAGACAGGGATGCCACTCTCCCACTTTTATTCAACATAGTATTGAAATTCCTAGCCACAGCAATTTGGCCAGAAAAAGAACTAAAATGTGTCCTACTTGGAAAGGAAGAAGTAAAACTGTCACTATTTGCAGATGACTTGATACTACAGGTAGAAAACCCTAATGAATCCACCAAATAAACTGTCAAAACTAATAAGTGAATTCAGTAAAGTGACAAGCTACAAAATCAATATGCAAAAATCTGTCACATTTCTATACACTAATAACAAACTATCAGCAGAAGAAATTAAGAAAACAATCCAATTTATAATTACATAAAAAAAAACTAAAAGTGTTGGTGAAGATGTAGAGAAAAACCCTCATACACTGTTCGTGGGAATGTAAATTGGTACAGCCACTATGAACAACAGCATGGGAGTCCCTCAAAAAATTAAAACTACAAACACCACACAATGAAGCTATTCCATTTGTATTTGTACAAAGAAAACAAAAACACTAATTAAAAAAGATATATGCACCCCAATGTTCATTGCATTGTTTATAACAGCCAGGATATGGAAACAACTTACATATTTATTGACAGATAAATGGATAGAGAAGATATAATACACACACACACACATAAATACTACTCAGCCACTAGAAAGAAGAAAATCTTGCCATTTGTGACATCATGGATAGAAGTAGAGAATATTATGCTAAGTCAAATAAATCATAGAAAGACCAATATCATGATTTCACTTACATGTCAAATCTAAAAAAACAAATTAAAAAAACTAAAGTCACAGATTTGGAGAACAGATTGTTGGTACTAGAGGGGAAGTGGGTTTTGGGTACGTAAAACTGGTGCAAGGGATCAACTGTATGGTGACAGATGGTAACCAGACTTATTGTGGTGATCACTTTCTAGTGTATAAAAAAAAATCAAATTATTATCCTGTATACTTGAAGCAATATATGCCAATCTTATCTCAATTTAAAACCATGATATAGATACCATTATATAGATACACTGGACTGTTTTCCAACCATCTTAGAATTGCTCAGTTATTTCCCAGAATAGCAATACCTCTGCCTAAATGTTATCATATTCCTTCTTTATCATTCTTTCTTTTTCTCATAATAGGCTAATTTAAACTCTCCAATTCAAATCTATGTTTCATAGGATTTTATTAAGCATAAGATGCTTAGTGCTTAGTGAAATAGGATTGAGAATGCCGTGTGTTTTGTCTCAGATACTCACTAAGCATGTTAGAATTGCTTAGGAAATCCTGCAGTAAGGAAGTCAGGCTGTTTGGGTAGGTTCAGAACACCCAGCCTTTCCTTAACTTATTTGACCTGGCAACTGTCTTTCGGGATACACTTTGAGAAAGATGCCTCTTTCCTATTTAACTTAGTTTTGTAGAGGCCAACAGAGTTACTAGCTTGGAGAAGGCGGGAATCCAATCTGTCTTACTTAAAAGGAAAACAGTAGTAAATATATCACATTAGCACACTCCATACTTTTATTTTTTTCTTTCCTTATATGTTACTATTTTTATAAATTAATACATGCCACTTTAAAACAATTCAAGCACACTCATTTCAACTAATAATTCCTGTTTAAACTCTCTTCCCCAGATACCTTCAGATAATATCTGATCCAATTGGCTCCATTAGGATCCTGGTCCTACCCAGGCACGGCAGATGTGCCTTACTGAAAACAAACAGCAGGGGGGGCGGGGGCGGGTAAAGTCCAGCACCAGCAAATCACCATCCCTAATGCACCTGCTTCAGGTAAGTGCCAAACATTCACCATCCCTAATGCACCTGCTTCAGGTAAATGCCAAACATAGTGGTGCAAAAAGGAGTTATTAATTGGAATCATTTTCAATACTAAGGGAAACAAAATCCTGGTCACTTTGGTCCAAAGAGATCCAAGTAGTTTTAATAATCAGCAAAGTACAAATATCATTAAAGGGGTAAAATTTCGTAAATATATCTATTTTTTATTTCAAGCAATATCTTTATTTGAGGCTGATAACAAAAAGAACAACCTTTTAGGGGCACCTGGGTGGCTCAGTCGGTGAAGTGCCTGCCCTTGCTCAAGTCCTGATCCCAGGGTCCTAGGATAGAGCCTGCTTTGGGCTTCCTGCTCAGCCAGCAGTCTGCTTCTCCCTCTCTCTCTCCCCCTCCCACTACCCATGCTCGCTTGCACTCTCTCTCAAATAAATAATTTAAAAAAAAAAAAAAACAACCTTTTATATTTTTTTTACTAAAGCAATATATGCATATGGTTTTGTTAAAAGGATTTTATAAAAGGGTTTTAAAATGAAAAGCAATATTCTCAAGCCCCACCTCTACCCACCCAAGCCCACATACCACTTCCTACTTCTGTTTCTGTTATTTCTTGTCATGGTTCCCTCTCCCACACAAAATAATATGCTCACAGTACTTTTTTTTAAGCATCTAAGGCATTATCTATTTACTGTTACTCAAAAAGAATTTTCATTTCTTTTATTGTTTGTTTTATTAGTTACATTCATATCTATATTTTAATCTGTTATATTTGTTACATCTGCTACATCTGTTATATTTTATGTTTATTATTAGTTACATTTGCATTTGTTAATAGTATACTTAAATATTGTGTTATTCTGTTTACTTTAAATATTGATACTGTGTACTATAGCTATTTTTTATATCTTCCATATTTTGCCTATAGATTGACTCTAAAAATTGAAAATAAATTAACTTCTATTAACCTTAGTGGAGGATTTTGCTTAGTGGGGTCTATACATATCCCTAGTCTGTTTTAAACTGTGCCTACTATTGCAGGGGTGGGACACCTCAAACCATCTCCCTATGACACTTGCTCACCAAGAAGGTTCTAGAATAAATTTAGAGTGGTCCAGGGAGGCGTACATGGAAAAATGTTGAAAGGAAGAAGCCATTCTTTCTCTGGCAGAGGTGGTGACTGGCATATCCAGACTGCAGTAATGGGTTTACAGCAGCTAAGATAGATTCCATGCTCCCTGGGACCAGCAGAGTGCCTAGTAACTTCTCTGATGATTCTGCAGCTTTCTTCTGTCTGGGAGAGTTGTAATTTCCAGACCTCGAGATCCAATTTGTAAAGGTAATACCAAAGATTCTACTAGTGGAGGCTTCACCCTGCCAACTCTTTCAAAGACTATACAAGTGCCTATTCCCCATTCTCCTTAAGACTTTTTTGGTGTTTTTTCTTCAATGAAACCAGGAAAAAAAAAGAAGAGAGAAAGAAAGAAGAAAGAAAGAAAGAAGAAAGAAGAAAGAAAGAAAGAAAGAAAGAAAGAAAGAAAGAAAGAAAGAAAGAAAGAAAGAAAGAAAGAAAGAAAGAAAGAAAGAAAGAAAGAAAGAAAGAAAGAAAGAAAGAAAGAAAGAAAGAAAGAAAGAAAGAAAGAAAGAAAGAAAGAAAGAAAGAAAGAAAGAAAGAAAGAAAGAAAGAAAGAAAGAAACCTGACTGGTGCATGTTTATGTCTATTCTTTTCACAGAAGAGCCATGTAATGTATTAGGAGTAAATTTCCTTCTCCAGAGGTCCAACATCATTATCTCTATGACACTCAAAAGAAAACATTACTTTACTCATTTTTTATTCAATAGCACATTCATTGGAGCCATGGCTTTGTTCATCATGGAACTGTCTGGCTTCTTATGATGGAAAACTTAACATAGGGCAGTTGTCACTATGTCATTACATCATCCACCACCTTAATGACATCCATTTGAAATTTCTGCTTCAAAACAATGTGACCTGATCTTCAAAACTGTCATCTTCCAGGTCTACTAATACAATGGCCATCCTAGGATTAAATCCAAGCCAGAGCCTGAATTAGTGCCACTGTTTATCACATCCCGTGAAATCCCTCCTTCCTGCCTTTTCCTTCCCTCCTTCTTAGCGTATTTCTTTGAATAACTTCTTCCAAATAAAAGTACATGGCCACTACAGTTTCTAAGTCTCTGTGTTTCTGAGACATTTTCATTGGCTTTCCCACATTTTAGTTTGCCTGAGCATAGAATTCTAGGTTCAGACCATTTTCCTTGGGCCTTATGTATCTTTGATTTACTGTTCTCCGGTGTCCACGATTCCTGTGTTGTTCTGATTCTTCCTGATTTATGTTAACATTTCCCTCCCAACTCTCCAGAAGCTTTTAAGATCATCTCTTCATCCTTAGTATAGGAAACAGCACAGATGTGAATCAGATGTGTCTTCTTTCATTTACTCTGGTCATCAGTAGCCCTTTACACCAAAGACTCGGTTCTTGCTCAAGCTGTGGGAAATTCTTCTCTTATTTCTTGGCAAATTTCCACCCCACACTTTCCTTGTTCCTGATTCCTGGATCTGTTATGTTATAAATCTTAGAGTGATTTTTCTCATTTTATCTTTTTTTTTTTCATTTTATCTTTTCTTTCAAGTCTCTTTTATTTTTGTCATTGCTTTATTTTCTAGACAACTTCCTGTATTATCTTCAAAATCTTGTACAGAAAATTTTACTTTAGTAAAGATATATTTGATTTCTAAAACTTGGTTCTTATTCTTTCATTTTTCTCTCATAGATGCTTGATTTTTGTTGTTGTTACATTGTCTTCTATTTACTGAATTACCTCTGTTTCTACTGAAATCTATTCCATTTCTTTTTCTTGGTTTTTCTCTCTCTCATACCATTGGTCTGGTATATTATGTGCTGACTTCCTTCACTTAGGCCTATCAAAATATGCATTTATATTTTAACTTTAGCTCTTTTCAATGTATGGGAACATATACATATATATGAATAGGACTTAGGACTAGCTACATTTTTCTTGAGTGTTTAGTTAGGAAACCAAGCTCTGTGATAGAAGCTCCTTCCAGTGCCAGAATTAGAAAGGCTTCAATGTAGAATAGAAGCACCCACAATGGGAGTCCTACATTTTAGAAAAAAAATTCCCCCTCTCTGAACAAAATTACAGGAATCAGGATAATGTAGGAAGCAGACCATTTTAGAAAATGAAACTGAAGGGGCACCTAGCTAGCTCAGTCAGTTAAGCCTTAGACTCTTGATTTTAGCTCAGGTCATGATTTCAGGGTCGTGAGATTGAGTGCCCAGATAAGAGTCTGCTTGAAATTCTCTCTCTCCATCTCGCTCTCTGCCCCTCCTCCACTGGCACTTTCTAAATAAATAAACAAAATCTTAAAAAAAAAAAAAAAAAAAAGGAAAAGAAAATTGGAGATTTTACTTTGTGGAGATGTTTAGAAGGAGTTTGGGTTAGAGACAAAAACACAGCAAAAGGGCCTAAGTTAACATCAGACATCCTCAGTAGGGGATCCCTGGGTGGCTCAGCGGCTCCGCGGTTTAGCGCCTGCCTTTGGCTCAGGGCGTGGTCCTGGACACCCAGGATCGAGTCCCACGTCGGGCTCCCGGTGCATGGAGCCTGTGTCTCTGCCTGTGTGTGTGTGTGTGTCTCATGAATAAATAAATAAAATCTTAAAAAAATAAGACATCCTCAGTAGATGTGAATGAGAAAAAACATAAAAAGGAAAGTAGTACCCCCATGAAATACACTGAAGTGTTCAACCATTTAAATATGTAGCAAATAATAACTGAGCACCGGGGATCCCTGGGTGGCGCAGCGGTTTAGCGCCTGCCTTTGGCCCAGGGCGCGATCCTGGAGACCCGGGATCGAATCCCACATCGGGCTCCCGGTGCATGGAGCCTGCTTCTCCCTCTGCCTGTTTCTCTGCCCCTCTCTCTCTCTCTCTGTGTGACTATCATAAATAAATACAAAAAAAAAAAATAATAATAACTGAGCACCCCCTCCATGCTCAGCCTCTTTCAATTATCATCTATTCTTCACCTTGATTGTTTCATTGCCTGTGAGGAGTTCTTCTGACTCCTGTCTTTACCTATCTAAAGAGTTTTCTTCCTGCTTCCTACCTTTTAAAAGAATACAGCACAGGTAAGTGCTACCCAGGTCCTTACCTGCTGGCATGACCCTGGCTCTTCTGGGAATCTTGGCATGATTCACACTTACATCACCACAGCGTTTAGAAAGCTTAATTCTATGAGGAAATTGCAAAAATCAGAGCCAGCCTGGGAACTGCCCCTGATTTTGATCATGTTATGCATAATTACAATTACATGCATTATTTACATGGAATGGTTTGGAATTATTCTAACATCATGTAAATTACTTGATTTTTATAAGCTTTTCCATATACAAGAAGTCTCTATTATATTTTCATATTATATATATATGTGTGTGTATATATATATATATATATATATATATATATATATATATCTTTATTGGTTTGTTTACTCTGTAGACCCTGGAAAATCTGATGGATTTTTTTTTAGACTTTAAAATTTTTTTTAAAAAATAAGCTTTTCCATATACAAGAAGTCTCTATTATATTTTCATATATAATATGAATATATATATTTCATATATAATATATATATTTCATATAATATATATATATATCTTTATTGGTTTGTTTACTCTGTAGACCCTGGAAAATCTGATGGATTTTTTTTTAGACTTTAAAATTTTTTTCCTCTTTAGTCAGGGTTTCACAAAATGTGGTCTGTGACTCAAATATCCAGGGGTGCCTGGTAACGAGGTAATCTTCTGGAAAGTTACTCCAAATCTAGGCCATTAAAAGCGGGCCTCCCAGGCATCTACATTTTAACATGTTCACCCATGGTGAGACATTGGTTCTAGAATCTGTGTGCATAATTAAGCACTGTGGGGGGCAATGCAAAAGAAGTGCCTTGAGCAACCCATGTGCTGTTGGGATTGGACACTGCCAGAAGAGTCCACACCGTTCATTGTCTAGTGCAGAGGGAGTGGCAGTAACAGCTGTACACCCTGGTGGCTCAAATGCCCTTAGGCTTTTTGAGTGGAGTTGCCTGTGTGCAACTGTAAGCTTAAAGAAGCCCATAGGGATTGGGTAAGTGTTGAGTCCAGGTTTTGTCAAGGATAAGCCTGGACAGGAATGAAGAAAAGTACTGGTCATGATTATTAGCACTGGCAATTTTTTACTTAGAAAGCCATTGTTTCCCTGTATAACTTTACCTTAGGATAAACTACACATGCCAAAAGCCAAAATCCATTCCTCCCTGCTTCTCAGGTGCATTAGCACCTTGTGAAAATTTTCGTGGAATGATATGGGTATTTCAGGACTGCAAGTGTACATACTTAAGGAAAATTCATTAACCATACATCAGGGTGGGAAAATACTAGAGAAGGTAGTACATACTTGCATTTTTTGTTTGTACAGAAATGCTGAGTTTTTTCTTTAAAGAGCAGAAAAGGTTTGTTTTGAATGAGGTTTGATGACTATTGAAATGTAAATATGCATGAACAGCATGTGGCCCTACTTTCACGCCAAATGTATAGTTTCATCAGCTCCTAAGTTCCCAAAAAAGTATCTGCAAAAGTGGTACATAGGCTCTACGTGAGTGGACACTTTAGGATCTCAATAACAACCTTATCGATACTTTAATTTTTTTTTAAGCAAAAAGCTTCCGAGCTATCCACTAACACGTGTGGACTTGGATGAAACAAAAAGGTTTCTCAAATGTCAATAAAATATGAGTCAGTATGCAGTCACAACATTACGGACAGGGGAAGGGACAAATGAGGAGGAGAAGCCAGAAACAAAGAGGAAGCTGGTTATCAAAAAGGGAAGCAGCTCATAAGGAATAGAAAGAGTGCGGGAAGAAGTAGTGGAGCAGAGGGGGCCACGCTGCCTGAGCCCAAGCCCACAGCCATTTGCCTGAGAGATGAACATCTTTCCATCCTGGGTATGAATGTTCCAGGTATAGATGCTGCAAAGTGCTGCCATTTCCACGGTAAATCCCACAACATCTCAAACAGCTGCTATTTACCCTTTTGGTTTAAAACCTGAGAAAAATGGCACCCTGAAAGTGTGTGTTATTTTGACAGTGTTTTCTGACTCAGATGAAGATGTACAAGAAGGAGCCCTCGAGTAAAAGATTTTAGGTCTTTTTTTTTTTTAATCATTGTTGTTCCATGTTATTGTCAGCAGAACCAAAGCAAACACATGGCTTTCTCTGACCACGCAGTTGAGGTACTCACCCCAGTCTCATCACGGTGGTCCTCAAAATTAGATTCAAGAGAAAAGCACCATGGGGACAGAAACAAGGAAGTGAAAAGCCCCATGGGCTCCTAGTACTGAGGAATCATTTCTCACGTCGTCTCACCATCCTAAGCTTGAGAGGGTTTCTTTTTTTCAAGTTCCATTAATACAATTTACAATATCCTAATCCACTGGGGATTCTATTTACAGTTGTATTTATTGTTCTTCTAAGGTAGAAGCCATATTTCTGTTGTTTTTTCGCTTTTGCTTAAAGAGAAATCAACCCACCCTGTCCTTTCTGAGAAATACAAGCCACATTCCTCCTGAGACAAGAAGAAATGGATTCTTTATTTTTAGCTCCTGTTTCTAAAATAAATCAGAGCAATATAGGACTATTGGCAGAAAGAAATTAAAAGCTAGATCAAGCAAAAATTAACTCAGAACAGATGTCATGCTACTACCTTTTTCCTTCGATCTAGATAACTGCTCCCCGCCACCCGCACCCCTCACTCCATAGTTTTCACAAACCAGTAATAGTGATAAAACTCTTGCCTTCAGGTATTCACCCAGCTGTGCCTGGTAACAACCAAAGAAAATACACTCCCACTGTTAGAAATTAAGCAGCTGCAAAGAATACCAGCAGAAATGCAAAGCTTTCCCTAAAACCTAAGTATGCCTAAACTGTTTGAAGCATCCTACACCGAGTAGTAGTACTTATATAAAAAAGAAGGCATGTTTTTCATTTTATTCCAAGCATTTATAATCATAACCAACTTATAAACTCAGAAATACCCATCATCACTGATGTTAAAACAGTAAACTCAACTAAAGAGGAAAATTAATGCATTTGCCATCTCAACCTATGCCTAAAAATTGTTAATTATTATTTTAATTTTAAATGTACACATTAAAGAAAATGTTAATGTTATGTAAAGGATTTTTTGCTCCTGTCCTATCACTGTATAGGCTTTTTAAAAATTCTATATCCTGTGCATGGCAAGCATAAAGCATTTTGCAAGTAATGCTAAAATCAGAAAACAATGATTAAGTATTGAGATTCCTAAATAATTGAAAGTATTTTTGGGAAAAGAAAAATAAACTCCAAAACCTTTGTCTCTCTTCCTCATACATCACTTTCACAAGGGGATCAATGCAGTCTTTTTTTTTTTAAGATTTTATTTATTTACTCATGAGAAACACAGAGAGAGAAGCAGAGATACACGCAGAGGGAGAAGCAGGCTCCCCACAGAAAGCCCAATGCGGGACTCTATCCCAGGGGACCTGGGGGGGGGGGGGGATCCAGGATCCCAGGACCTGAGCCAAAGGCAGACACTCAACCACTGAGCCACCCATATGCCTCTATGTAGTATTTCTTAATTTACACAGGGGTTAATGGGAAAATGGTTGAATCATTTTCTTGTGATGTTTCTGTCTAGTAAGAGAAAAATGAGTTATGTTTAATAGATCAAGTCTTTTTTGGAAAAAAGAAAGGATGAGACTTGCAATAAAACACTTCCAGCAAGGAAAGTAGGAGTCAACTCCCATGTAGGACAATAGAAGACTTGAAAGCAAGGTGAGAGAGAGCTGGGTGATACGAAGTCACTGAAAAGTAGTTTCTGTGACATCATCAGCTGTATCTGACCTAATAAGAACTTAAGAGGAAAAACCTCGCTGGGACAAAAGACTCAGAAAAGTAGATACGGAATTCACAAATAAGAGCTCAAACTAGCCTAGACAATCAAAATGCTACTACACATGGCAAAGTTACTAAAAGCATGAATTCTTTACGGAATTTCAAGCACAGATTAGGGAAGTAATAAGATCTCATTTGTAAGAGAAGTTCTGGAGCTTGTGGAACCAGACAGCAGAACACAAACACCAGATGCTGACATTTCTATGTGAGGTTGGCACCTGTGGTCCATAGAATTGATGGACTGTATCTTTTTCTGAACTGTGAAGCACCAACTTTCTCTGCCAATTCTTTAGCCCCTTAAGTGTAATGCTTTGCATATTTAACTCTCTCAGGACAGGTGTCTGAAATCCTGCTAAGAGACTTGGAGATTAGGGAGCCAAGAACATGCTTTCTATTTCTGGACCATCAGCCTTTAATATGAGATAGAGGGAAAATAGTGTCTTTGGTTTTGGTGGTATCCCTTAAAATATTAATGGAGAATATTCTATTTTACTTGTAAAGACATTTTTAAAATGAAAACAAAAATACTTGGTGTTCAGTAATCATCTAGGAACCTAATTTAAGATTGAATCCAGTCTAGAGAGATTTTAAAAACTCAGGAAAAGAAGGACATAGCTATGTAGATAGCACCAAGATCTCTGTAAATCTAATGCGACTGATCATATGGTAAGTACTGTGTACCCAGGGCCTTTCCCTCATCCCAGATGTGTAAAGACTGAGAACGCTGCTTTGTGTATTCAGATGTGACAGAAAGGGTATGTAGGAAAAGAATATTTAAGTGATAGGATTTTTTAAATTGCTACAGTTCTTTATAAAACTGATTTGAAAAAGAAAAAAGAAAAAAAAAAGAAAACTGATTTGACCACAAAACAGCACTACTACTACTAAGTAAAAGGGTAGGAATCACTGATGCATTTATTGCTAAGATTTCTTCTGTCTGTGATTTTAGCAAAGCCTCAAAATAATGTGTTCACATTTCAAAACCCACTCCTTTAACAAATATTACCAGAGTCTACTTCGCTAGGAACAGGTTCCTGCCAGGTACGTACATGTCAGCAAGGCAGACATGACTGGGTTTTATGGTTTCATAGCAGGAGACTGATGAAGATGGTAATGATTTCTCAGTTATTCACTCGTGCAACAGTTCATGTAGTACTTGCCCCTTGAAATACAGCAGCAGACAGAATGAACCCCTTGCTTTCATGGAACTAAAATTATAGTGATAAAGAGAAATCATCTATAAAAAGGTAAATACATAAAATGTTTTCAAAGGCTATAGAGATAAAGCAGGGCAAAGGGACAGGAAACAGAGTTCCGGTGGGGAGTTTCTGGTCAGACTTCTGGTCTGGCATGAGTTTATCTAAGGTTGTCAGAGAAGCTCCCTCTGAAGGAAGGTAAAGAGGGAAGACACGGTTAGCAGGGGAGAAAGAATGTTCCACCACCCAGAGATGATGATTATGATAGCACCAACAATGCTTGACAGAAAACCAAGGCCTTGTTGTGTGCCCAGTGGTGTCCTACACATTTTGCACATGTTAATGCATTTATTTTTCCCAACAATGGTATGAGGTAAATGTTACGCTCACTTGGTAGATGAGGAAACTGAGGTATAGAGGTATAGATCAAGACGTGCTTGATCGTGGTCCACGATTTCCTAATAGGTAGAGACACAACTTGAACTCAGACCTAGGTCAAAGCCCTTTGAAGAAGAGGCAAATGCCAACAAATATAATTACAAGCTTTGGTAAGTGGATAAATGTTAAAATAATAGTAGTAATAATAACTCAGCCATTAGAAATGACAAATACCCACCATTTGCTTCAACATGGATGGAAACTGGAGGGTATTATGCTGAGTGAAGTAAGTCAGTCGGAGAAGGACAAACATTATATGGTCTCATTCATGTGGGGAATATTAAAAATAGTGAAAGGGAATAAAGGGGAAAGGAGAAAAAATATGTGGGAAATATCAGAAAGGGAGACAGAACATGAAAGACTCCTAACTGTGGGAAACGAACTAGGGGTGGTGGAAGGGGAGGAGGGCGGGGGGGGAGGGGGTGACTGGGTGACAGGCACTGAGGTGGGCACTTGATGGGATGAGCACTGGCTGTTATTCTATATATTGGCAAATTGAACACCAATAAAAAAATAAATTTATTTTTTAAAAAAAAGAAACACACTGAAATAATTGGAAGATTTTTATAATTTAGCAATATTTATCAAGATGATACAAAAGAGCCAACCCTTTTGGTATAATTTCTATTCTAACTTAAGGGAATGATCAAGACCACAAAATGCTTGTACAAAGATGACCACCAAAGTGAATTTTTAGCAGCCAAAATAGGAACAACCTATGTGACCAATATAGAGGAATAAGTAAATTACCGCATTTCCCACATGTGTATAGCCACGTATTAGCAGATTATTTAATGGCATGAAAAGTTTTCAATGTGTATAATTATGTACATACAAAATACTAAGTTTGTGAAAACCTACGTGCATGGGCACAAGGGGTGGGGAAGGCTACAAAAACATAACAAAAAGTCAATAGAGGTTATTTCTGAATGGTGATTTTTCTGAATTTTCTAACATTTTTTAAAGTGTTATTTTAGAATTGGAAGTATATAATTTCTATTTAAAACAGAATGCAAAGCTGATTTTTTTTCCTTTTTAAGTAAAGATGTTTAAAAATGGAAAAAAATAGTAGTAATAATAAAAGTCTGAAAATGACAGGGAAACTGCCTAAGATAAAATCAAAAGGGAAGGTCTCCAAGGAACATTTCAGCTGAAAACTGAAGGATTCAGATGAGCCACCTGAAGACAGAAGAGGCACTAGGCACTCCAGAGACAGAGAAAAACAGGCACCTATGTCCTGCACCCAGAAGCAGCTGCACAAACTGGGGACATTAGAGGGAAATCAGTGAACTTGAAGCCCAAAGAATGAAGAGAAGCATCCAGAGAAATGACATGGGAGAAACAGGCAGAAACCATGTCATGTTGGCCTAATAAGGAGATTGATTCTTATTATGTGTCATCGGGAAGCCATTTATGCAGGATATTAGCTAGTTTTGCTTTTAAGGAGTATCTCTTTGCTTCTGTGGAAGAAAATTCAGAATTCATAGATATTTGACAAAAAATAGGTTGCAGGGTGTGTTAAGGCACACATTTTCTTTATACAACATAAGTGCAGGTAAAGCAGAGGCAAACAGCCTCGATGGGAATGTACAGATGCATGCATAATATATGAATCCTGGTGTCCAGGATTTACTTATAAATAAATCAAAACTCTTTTTAGAAAAAACTGTCCTGGTTGTGCTCATTTTTTTTGAGCAGACATCACGCAAGAGGGATATTCTGTGTCCTTGCCATCACCACATCTACTCAGTGAGGAAGGAAATATGTTTCTTGTTCCTAATGAGCTTCATTCTTTAATTTCCTGACCATTTCTCTAACTAAAAAAGGTCAGTAGAATGCTAGTTATGGATTACTGGGACATGACATGCTGCAATGCCTTTCGGCCACACATTAAATTTACAATTCTGTGAGAAGAGGCTGTTGACAAAAGACTGTTCTAGAACTACAAATGCACTCCACCTCAATCTGTTTTCACAGGAATGTTCAATGTTTTATACTACACTGTGGTTTTGAATTCAGGATCAAATTTGGAATTGAACCACTTTCTGTTCACCAAAGCAGAACTAAAATGTCACAGCTGTGAAGATGTGTCTTTTTTTTTCCTTTTTCTTTCTTCTTCTTTTTTTTTTTTTTTTTTTCTTAAGAAAGAGTTGCCCTGTCATGAGCACCACCCAGTGGTCTGTGCAGATCCTACAAGTCCCTAAGAGGTCACTTGATTGCAAAGTTCCATGCAAAGACCTAACTGCTGTTTACATGGAGAGTGTTGATTTGTAAGCATACTTTTTGAGAAATGAAGTAAGTTGCTGAGACCATCCATGTTACACTTCCCCAAAATTTAACCTGAGAATAAAAATTGTGGATGCAACTGGAGATTTCAAACATGGCACTAAAGAGAGGTATGTGATGCGCTCACTGCATTATCTAATAGTTACAATGACAAAAGGAGAACAGAAGTGCGCCTGGAATTTTGGGACATCTCTTTCCCTACCAATATGGGCTGGCCCCCTTACACACAACTGTAGAAACGTATGCCTGTCTGTTCCTGGGGCATGACCCACGTTCATTGAATGACTTTAACCTAGGAACAAGAAAGAGATGAATTGTCACACTCCCGGTTTCACATTATAACATTCCAATCTCATTGTAAGAATGTAAAATTTCATGATTTTTCATGTTGATGCCTTGTCTGATTTAAAAAAAAAAAAAACTATAAAACAACCTAGGTTTGGAAACACTAGAAAGTATGACCTCTGTCCTGAAGGATACAATATCCCTCATCCCTTTTCTGGTAAGGGATATAAAGTGTGTCCTGTGGAGCGGAGGGGGGACAAGCCAGGTGGTGTCAGGAAAAGACAGTTGAGTGAAAGCAGTGCCTCAGAGGATGCCTCCTGGAGCCTCACCCTTAGCCCTGCCCATTCAATTCATGCCTCACTTCCATTTTGACAAACAAAATTAAAACAAATTTTGATTTATTCAATATTTTAGGCATTTTACATCTTAAGGTCAAAGAAAGTTGTCAGGAAATTGTTTCTGTAAGTAATAAACAGAAGGTTAAGATTTCATGAAGCAATTAAAGACAAATGTAATTATGGTTAAAAAAAAAAACATGTCATAACACACCTGCATAGTATTTTAACAGCCTGGAATATTGCTGTTAAGAAACACACACACACAGAGGAATATTAACCATCTCTATACAAACAATAACTAAAAGTCCCATCAAGGGGCTGCTGGGTGACTCCAATGGTTAAGCATCTGCCTTGGCTCATGTCCTGATCCTGGGGTCCAGGGATTGAGCCCTACGCCTGGCTCCCTGCTCAGTGGGGAGCCTGCTTCTCTCTGCCTCTCCCCCCTGCTCTCTGTCTCCAATATAAATAAATAAAATCTTTTTTAAAAAAATAAAGGTTCCATCAAACACCATTAGAAAGTAGAGGCCTGAAGGTGGACAGTGTGCCAAGCAAACAGAGCAAGGAAGTTGCAGACTCTTCTGATGCCACCCGGGCATTCATGTGGTTATTTTGCAGTTTACAAAACGCTTTCAGGTCTCTTTGTCCCCTTCCTTTGAGCCTCACAAAAAGAGTGAAGTATCACCCCATTTAGAGTTCAGGAGCCTGTGATTCTCTCAGAGAAAAACGATTTGTTAGTGGCTGAAAGCTGCAGCCTAGAACTGTGCCAAGTGTACTACACTCTGCAACAATTTTCAGTGACTTTAGACTTTTCCAAACACTGTAGTGTTTCATTTATTTCTCCCAGGAATGCTGCAAGATGGGTAAAGCAGACAGCATTCATCATTAACTAGTCAAAAAACTGGCATGGAAGGTAGGGGAGTGATTTGCTCAAGGTCGAGCAGAGCTGGAGCAGCGGAGGGTGGAACCCAATCTTGTGAATGTGAACACGATTTCCTTCCTACGCTTCCCTACTGCCATCTTTTATACTCCAGCAGTCATCTCCAGTGAGAGGCAGAGCTAAATTGGCTGGAAGACCCCGAAGATACACATGAACGTAATTTGATGAAATTTTTCCCTAGAAAAAAAAAAAATGGGTCCAGAAAAGGAGATGATCTACATGACACCTTTTATTTATATGTAATCATCAGAAAGCACAAAAAAGGTTTTAAAATGCACAAAAGTCACACTTTCAAGAAAAAATAAAAAGGTCTGTAAGGGGCAGTGAGTTAGGAGGAAATAAAGCAGAGGGAAGTAGGAAGGTCTGAAACCACATCTGTGACTTTAGACTTCAATCGCTGCATACCGTTTGGGGTTTTTTTCCCCCTCACAAAGACTAGCCTGAGAAAAATATTTGGTCTATAAAAAGGCAACTCACTTGAACCTTTTATATTTAGTAGCAAAAGGATTCAAAAGAGATGGAAATTTCAGAACCACATCTTCCAGTCTGGTGAATAGGCAGGTTGGAAATGAGTGTTGCACTTTGTGTGAGACAGAGTGAGATAATGACAGGCAGCTCTGCACAGAGAAAAGACTCTCTGTCTGAGCCCCAATGCTGAGACCCAGGACTGAGGAGCTCTTTCAGAAACAGGGTCAGCAAATCTGGTTCCAGCTTGATTCTGCCACTAGAGAGTTAACAAATATGCTTAACTTCAATATCCTCGGTTGTAAAATGGTGTGAGTAATGAGCATGATAACGGTGACCCCATTTGCACCAACCAAACACCTGGCATGCATTCTTGCAATCCTTCCGTGCATGACCTCGTTATGTAGGTACGACACCTATTCCCACTTCACTAAACTAAGGCTTAGCCCAGTTGTTAATGTGCTCAGAGGCACCACTGATCTGATTCCCAAGGCCATTCTCTTAACCTGCCTTAGTGGAAAACTAATGTTTTTTTTCTATGGCAAAGTGATACACAGGCATTCTGGTTTTACCTATTAGTCTTTCATGAGCTTTGTAAATGGGTCAGTCTCCTCAAGGTCAGCTCCAAGAATGATGTCAAATTTTTGACACATTAGAACCAAAGATTGGGTCCCAAACTATGGCAACAGTGAATTTTGTATATTTGTCCAGAAAGCCAGGGAGTGGAGGCATTCTTCTAGACCTATTTTCAGTAGAAATTTTGGCAATGTCCCTCATACTGCCATCACCTCTTATAAGACTATACTGGGATGCGGAAAAGCAGTGTGATTTTTAAGCTGATCTCCCATGCCTAGGTTGGGTATATCAAAATCCACGTTTACCACACAAAATCTTCAGGAATAAAGAAATCCAGCACCTCGAACTTAGATTCTAAGGATCTATGAGACATCAGAAGGGCTAACAGGAAGGATAGATACTAAAAGATTTATTTATCAGAAATAGAAATTTGAACTCAGCTTTGGGAAAGATCTGTACTACTCTTGTATTTTGTGAAAAACTAGCCAAGACAGGGTTAGGGGTCAAATGAAGGATGGGTTGATGATATCTCAGAGGGTGAGTTGTGTTGGAGAAATAGATCTTAGCTGAAGAAGTAGGAAAAAAAAATTGCTGATTGCACAAGTCATCTCAGATAACTGGCAGGCTGAGGACACCAACTCCCATTTGCTTGCAATAGATAGGGATTTAGAGACCAAACCAAGGCCCCAGCTGTGTCACCTCCTGGAGCAGAGAGCAAAGGTTTACACACACGGGTTTGGGGTTAGGCAGGTGAATGTGTAGAGAGGACAAATGTGAGCAATCTCAAAGAAATGGGTGTGTGTGTACTAAAAAACATCTGCAATGGACTAGAAGCCCTATAGTTCTCGTGAGTGGAGGTGGGGCGATATATAAGCACAAACAAAAATTAACTCTTCACCAGAAAAACATTTTGAACTTATAAGATAGTTCAGATAAAACACATATCCTGCCTACTCCCTTGGCAAATGTTTTAAACAAACCGGAAAAGGAGGTGACTTAATCTCCCTTGTATGGATAACACTGCAGTTCATTTCACCAAGATAGGCTGGCTCTAGAAAAGATCTAACTAGTTGAACACTTAGAGATCTCTTTACTACTTGTATAATTTGACTGCCTCTCTTCATGGCTTGTGGCTTCCTCTATCTGAAAAAGACCCAGTTATGTGGGAAATTATTTGCTTGAGAAACTATCCCTTAGTAGGATGGTAACTTTTGAGACCTAGGACTGCTTAGCTCTTTCAGAAACATAAGAGGGTCTTCCATTTGTATGCTGATCTAGAGAAGACTCTGTCTCCTGCAGGATCATTTGTTAAATATTAATGAATCCGCAAGCTATAAAGAACCCCGGGGGGGGGGGGGGGACCTAATTACTTTTAGAACTACTTAATTCCTGTAAGTAATCCACCTCATTAATTGTGCCAAGCAATACTCTGTTCAACCTTTCATGGCTCATTTCCACAATGTTAACATCATGGCAATGACATTGTTTGCAAATCATGGTCTGGCAAATAAAACACTAAGAGAAACATTAGAAACTTTGAATTACATTTACTTTTCCTGAATTGTTCCACCTTATGGTTTAAAGACCAAATCCCCTTGGTTTGAACTGTCTCCTTTGTCTTCGCTATGACTCTGTAACATACTGAACATAACTCCCTCAAAAGTCCATTACCTAAGATGTCCCCAGGACCTATGTATGTTACCTTATGTGCCAATTTAGACTCTGCAGGTATGATTAAGTCAAGGATATTTCAAAAAGAATTTGTCTGGAGCTATCCAGGTGAGGATGTTACTATCACAAGGGAGCTAATAAGATGAACACAGAAAGGTGAGGTAAAGAAAAAGCAAGGTGACAATGGAAGCAGAGATTGAAGTGATGTAGCCACAAGCCAGTGAATATGAAACCTCTAGAAGCTGAAGGAGCCAAAGAACAAATTCTGCTCTACAGCCTCCAGAAGAAATTGGTGTTTCCAAAACCTTGATTTTTACTGTTAAACCTCATTGTAGACTTCTGGCCTCCAGAATAGTTAGACAAGAAATCTGTGCTGTTTTCAAACCATTTAAGCCATTAAGCATGTGGTAATCTGCTACACAGCATCAAGAAAACTACAACAGATCCACCTGTAAATATATGAATAGCCTGAAATACTACAAGTAATAGACCATGAAACAACCCTCTCTATGTTTGCCTCACCCTCAGCTACTTTCTGAACAATGTTCAGTGAGTTCCTTGGGTATAAGCTGTCCAATGGCCTGGCTACCTCTGATGGGACCACCTATAATTACACTAATGGAGGCCAAGGCTACAGGGAAGCCTAGTGTGAATAGTTTGTCTGGCAAATGCTCCATTATGGAATGCAACCAACCAAAGGCATTAGATCCTGTCCCAGGAAGCTTTGAGTGCAAGACATCATGAAAGTTGTAATAGTACAAGAAAAACCACAGGAGTGTGAAAACAGAAAAAGAAGATAGAACAGCCAGGGATGAAGAGGACAGACTGAGTAAAGAGGGAGCAGTAGATACCAAATTCTGGAGACCAGGTTGTCACATTTCCACAATGGCCCCAACCAGTGTCGAATGTCAATAAGATTGAACAGAGAACCAGTGGTAACCTGAGTTCCAGTTCTTCACAATGCTCTGGATTACTGCTGAGCTTGGTTCTCGTCCTTATTTCCTCCTGTAGCCTCACAATAACCACAATCTACCAAGATGACTAGAGGAGATTCAATACTTTAAAATTTTCAGGAGTCTAATCATGATTCTCTCTGCCTGAATCTCATCCTTTTAAAAGACCATGAAGGGCAAAGGTCTTAACGTTTCTCTGAGAAAGATACACAAAAAGCTAACAAGCACTTGAAAAGAACTTCAATGTCGTTAATCGTGAAATGCAAACCAAAACTACAATGAGATACCACCTCACTCCCAATAGGACAGCTGTATTCAAAAATGTTTTTGTGAAAATGTGGAATTGGAATCCTTGTCCATTGCTAGTAGAATATAAAATGATACAATCACTGCAGAAAATAGCGCAGTGGTTCCTCAGTGGATTAAAAAGTGTTATTTTAGGGCTCAGCAATTCTACTCCTAGGTGTGTACATAAAATATTCTGGAAAATAGGTGGCATTAGTCACAATAGTGAAAAAGTCAAAGAAACAATAAAAAAATGCTGATGGAATGATAAACAAATTTTGAGAGATACATACATTATTCATCCATAAAAAGAAATGACATACATCATACCAAGGATGAACCTAGAAAACATTATGCTAAGTGAAACATGCCAGACACGGAAAGCCAGATATTACATGATTCTATTTGTATGAAATATCCATAGTGGGCACATCCATGGAGACATAGGCATTAGTGACTGCCAGGGATTGTGGAGGGATGAGAGTAACTGTTCGATGGATGGATGGATATGATGACAATGTTCTGGAGCTAAACAGTAGGGATGATTACACAGCATTGTGAATGTACTGAACACTACAGAATTGTATGTTTTAAAATAGTTAAAGTGATAAATTTCATATTATGTGAATTTGAAAGAGGACTTGAACTACCTCCATTTGACCTCAAGCTTTCTAATTGACTAAGTTCTTCTTTATAGTTTATCTCTTAACTCAGGCAAAAGACCCTTTCGGGGAAGCATCCCCTGATGGGAATTGAAAATACTCCTATTAACAATAAGGACCCCCTGAGCCAGCAGGACCCCATCATGACTGACCCCAAACAGTGATCAATTGAACCTTCCCTTACCACCTGCCCATACCCACTGACCTTTGCTTCCCATTTCCCTAATATAAATCTGGAAGTATTTTCGGCACCTTGAAGACAATCTTCGAGATGCTAGTCCACTGTCTTCCTGGTACTGGCCTCACTGAAATAAAGTCCTTTCTGGTTTCACCACCACTGCTCCCTCTACCTATGGTAAGTATCTGAACTTGGTCTGCTCTGGACCCCCAGAGCCAGGTGGTCTTGCACCCTGGGCCCCACCTATAAATTTTACCCCAATAAACAAGATTAGAAAGGTGTTTCGTGTGGCATGTTTATTTCTTTGCCACATTCTGCGAATATTCACTTCAATTTATGGTTATACTAGAAGACACTCCCAATCCTGCTGTTGCCCCAAGTGATCCTGAGACTCAGTTCATTCCTTTGCTCTCAAGGGTCCAGTCCAGGATTTTATAACATAGATGTCTCTGCACCATATCTCAGAGTCAGATCCAGAGCTCCTTTCACATTGGCCTCCATAGCCAGCTTACTTGGTTTTATTAAAAGGAGTAGAACACTAATCAGTGGCATGTCCACACATCAATCAGATCCTGAACAAGCCTCTGAGTGAGCAAGAAAAGTTATATGAAGCTTAGGTTCATGCAGACCTTTTATTTCACAATTTTAGTATGAGATCAGGACACGTTAAAATAAAAAAGAAATTGGGATCCTGGGTGGTGCAGCGGTTTGGAGCCTGCCTTTGGCCCAGGGCGCAATCCTGGAGACCCGGGATCGAATCCCACGTCGGGCTCCTGGTGCATGGAGCCTGCTTCTCCCTCTGCCTATGTCTCTGCCTCTCTCTCTCTCTCTCTCTGTGTGACTCTCATAAATAAATAAAAATAAAAATAAATAAAATAAAAAAATAAAATAAATAAAAAAGAAATTGATCCAATAAGGGAAGGAAAGATAATTTTCCCTGTACCCTTCTAGGTTTTTGGCTGAGAACCAACCCTTGCAACTGAAGACAGATGAATAGGAGAAAAACAGAAGTTTAATAACATGTACACCTCCTTTCTTCAGTTAAAGACAAAGATACTAGGGGTGGGCAGGCCAGTTTTAGAAGGTTACCAAGGAAAAGCACAGTAACCAGAGTAAGACTGTTATGCAGATTTAAGTTCTTGCCTTTTCCACTGATCAGAGTTCCTAGAGATTTAGAATCAACCTTCTCTTCCTGGTAGAGAAAGGCAGACACCCTTACAAAGAAGATTTCTCTCATATATGTAAATGTTTCTTACAAAAGGCTAACATCTAGTTTTCATAGCTTCTCCCCTGTCAGCTCTTTCTTAAAAATAAACAGCCTTAAAGAATCCTTATGCCAAAAAAGCTTATTTCTGGGTGGCAAATTCTGCTTCTGCTTAATCCTTTGATAATAAGAGTCAGTTGCTAAATGGATTAAGAAGGTGAAGGTAACATCATTAGGGAATCATTTCCTTAAAGACAGTGACAGATACTTGAAAAGAATGTTGTATGTCACCAAGCTTTTCAATAAAATTAAACTTTCCCCAGTGAAGAAAATGACAGATTGGCTTTCCTTCCTGGAAAAAAAAAAAAAAAATACAGAAAGAAGACTAAATTGCATTTCTTGCCTCTCAACATATTCCCTAAGCGTTTCTCCAATCAGCAGATGGCGCTGCCAACATATCGCCGAAATCAAAAAGTTAACAATGGCCACGTTCTTTAATCTCTTTCTTATACAGAAAATTTGCAATAATTTATTAATTTTTATATTAATGTTTTGCTTAGAATGAAGCTCACTACTCTTGGAATTAGTTGGCCACCTCCAAGTTTCTGAAATCCTAAGAAATTTAATTCAATTAACACAGAAAAGATAGAGCATTGTCATTAATTAATACTAACTAACATGGACTGGATATTACCTCTGGAGTAGGCATTTTACTGGGGCTTCACATAAACTTCTTACTTAATCCAAATGTAGGGGCCAACAGGCTGCCCCCAAATTCACCACTTTGGCATATTGATTTATTTTATTTTATTTTATTTTATTTTATTTTATTTTATTTTATTTTATTTTATTTATTTTTTGGCATATTGATTATTTTAACTAAAAGTTAGTGAAGAGACAGCCTGTGCAAGGACACTCAGACTCTCCTATCCCCCTAAGAGCAGGAAATAAATCTCCCATGTAAAATGTACCTTCCCCGGATCAGGAGGCAGAGATAATCTTTCAACAGACAAAGGAAATTCAAGGCCAGGAAGGCTATATAGTCAACCCTTGTGGCTTTTTACTAATTTACTATCCCAGTCCAAATTCTGTTTACCATGCCTTACTGATGGAAGCTCCCAAAGTTGTTTTGTCTTGTCAATTTCTCAAAGATTTATTGTCTCTTTGTCTAAAAAGCATAAAAGCTGCCTACCTTGGTCATTAAAAAAAAAAAAAAAAAAAAAAAAAGATTTACTTGAGAGAGAGCAGCCAAGAGCAGGAAAGGCAGAGAGAATACCACGGAGGCTCCACGCCAAGCATGGAGCCCAACATGGGCCTGATCTCATGACCCTGAGCTCAGGACCTGAGTTGAAATCAAGAGTGGGAGGCTTAACCAACTATGCCATCCAGGCACCCCATGGTCATTTCTTTAGGTCACAATTTCATTACTGGGCCTTTATGCCCATATAAAACTTTGGGGTTTTTTCTCCTGTTCATCCATTTCACATAAATTTAATTCTTAGTCCAGCTAGAAGACCTTGAAATGTAGAGGAAGAATTTTTCCTTCCCTACACTAATTAACTGAAAGGGCATTATTTCCATTTTAAAAGGAGAAAACTGAAGCACAAGTAGATTATATCCTTTGTCATTAATTAATATTAACTAACATGGACTGGATATTACCTCTGAAGTAGGCACTTTACTGGAGCCTCACATAAACTTCTTACTTAATCCTAATGTAGGGGCCAAAGACAGGCTGCCCCAAAATTACAAGGCGTACCGCTGTAAGATAGAATCTGGTTTCAAAATGACATCTAGCCACCAAAGCCCACGTTGTTATCCACATTACCATGCTTCTCGGCCTTTTGGCTAAGTTCAGGTGTTATCCACATTCCCCCAATGGTACACATTGTGCTACAGCATTCCCAGCATTTCGGAAAAGACATTTCAAAGATAGGCCAGAAGAATGCAGAGATAGGTCATCTTAAACCACTGAACATGCAGATGACCCTAATTCACATCATTAAAAAAGCTAATTGGATTTCACTCCTAAATGCTGCTTGTTTCCAGAATTCATTCAAACCTCAAAACAAGTTTGACCTTATTTCTGTTTTAAGAAAATTAAGAATGAAATGTGATATCTCACTGATCAAATTTCTAGGACAAAGACCATGAACTACACTTAAAATAGAAAGCAATCTAAAACATAGAAATGACACAAACTTCACTTAGTGTGTGAGTGAAAAGCAGCTAAATTAATGAGTCCATGTGTCCAGAAGCAAAGAAAGGAGAAAGAAGTGTGTTGTTGGCACACTTCAAATTTGACCTTTTCAAGATCAGATACTTTCCATAATTGCTAAGGGGGAAGAATCAGTGGTTTGTCTGATAGTTGTGACACTATTCTGAGTAAAAAGTTAAACACATGATGAAAAAAGAAGAAGAAGCAGCAAATAAGCCAAGAGTAAGCGTTCCAGATTTTTCTAATACACAAATCAGTCTAAAAACATTGTCAGTCATCTCTGAAGTAAAGATAAATTGGGAACCTTACAGTACTCAGCACTCCCCATTTCCATTCAGTCATTTAATGCCACATCTTTGGGGACAACGGACATTCCAGGGTCATAAGCAGTTTTTTAATAAATTTGGAAAGTTTTCCTTCCAGGCCCTAAGGATGTATCCTAGTGAGCTAGAATGGATCTTGTCATTTCTCTTGCTTCTCTGGCATGACACAAAAACTAAATGACTCTCTTTACCAGAAACTTCACCTGAACATTTACCTTCTCAGGAGCAAATCAGAACTCAGGATGAGAGAAACCTTTCTCAGGCTTTCCCAGGACAGCCAGGCTCTTCTATGCCTGACAGATCACACAAATCGAATGGGAGGGACATGAGGACAAAAGCAACCCCAAGAGGCCCCATCAAACAAAAGCACAGCTTCTAATTTATTCATTCTTCACACTGCCCTCTCCACCCCAGCACCAGAGTCCTTCAGCTTTCTTCTCCATACTATTCCTGGTATGCTGACCAAGCAGAACTCCTGTTGTATTTAAAACACAACTTTATTTTGGCTTCCTGTCACATTGAAAATTTATTTAGTGGAGATAATCCTTGCTCCTGATCAACAGCAGGTCTAAGGCCTATTCTGTTCACCCTTAGGTAATACACAGTTCAATATACACTGGAAACTGCCAGCTAATTTCAAAAATAAAACTTTCGGTAGAAAAAATTAATCACAATTCCTTTGATTAACAATCAAAACCTCTCCCTTCCCCTGGTTTAGTCTAGATTCTGGCAAGGCCTTAGGGAGTGGGGGGAGGTGTGGGGGCAGTGCGTGTAGAAGCACAACTGAATTCTTGCCCACTTGCCCATCTCTTCCTTTTGTCTTCTTCCCTATTTCCTAGCTACTTTATTCTCCCTTCTGAGGGTGAGGAGGGATGAGCATGGGGGGTGGGGGGGGCACGGAGGACTAGGTATAAGATGATTAAGTGCAAAGAATGGAAAATGGATGGGAAACAGCTTACCTGAAATGGTACTATTTTAAGTTGACTTCCCACACTGTGTATCTGGCAGAAATTTAGGGCTCTCTTCCTGGAGTGACACTTTTATAGGCTCCTCAAAGAAGCTCATCACTGGAGATTTCTTCCTAAGGCAGATGCTCCTCATGATGGGTAGTCATTTACAATTCCTTCCTTGACACTTAAGCACCCAAATGTTTTTCCCAGGATGTTTCTGTTTCCGTCCAGTCAACTTTACTGGATTTAAGTTGTCCCTGACAGTAGAGTCCACACCCAGACTACAGCAAATACCTATGCATCTCATGTCCTTTCCAGTAAACCCTGAGGGGGAGGCTGAGCCTACTGCAGCAGCAACTTTCTTGGTATCACCAGCATAGAGACCTCAAACAAAGTTGCAGACCAATTTTGGGACCACTGTGTACCCATAGCATATAATGCATGTTACAACACACATTATAACACTTTCTGATGCTTCTGGAAATGCTTTAACCGGTTCTATAATTCCTCACAGTCAATAGCCATGACTCCCCAGAGTAATATAGCGAAGACTGAAACTATTCCGGCTTTTGGACTCCTGGTTTTTACTTGCTTCATGACATCATGGGAGTAGTAAAGCGAATATCTTAATTTCAGCTCAAATAATAATATTCACCCAAGTTAACATAGTTAAAACTCTGCTGCAGCTTATAGTACTGTTCACACATCTCCTTCCTCAAATAATTTAGACAGTAAATAATCAAAATTTTAAAATAGGGACTTTGAAAATTGTTGTATGTCAGGAATATCTTCTGGTGATCATGGAGCCCTTGAGATGCTAATGTAAATAGCAAGCGCCAATGAACATTTGGAAGTAGCTGAGCAGAACTAGGTACCCCAGTTCCCTTGATTAAGACCCTGCTCAAACCTAGATGGCTGCTCCCAACATCAGCAGAGGCTGTAGATATGGAGAAGCGTCTCCTCCGGTAGGGAATGAAGAAGTGGTAGCACTTGTTCAGTGTAATTACCAAAACTGATGTTGAAGCAGAATATCAAGTCAACTATACACAATATCAGAGAGGCTCTGTTATCAGAGAGAAATGATTCCAGAGAAAATAGGACAAAAGAAAGACAATGGTTTTGTTTTTTGCCATTTTATTTTATTATTATTTTTAAATATTTTATTTATTTATTCATGAGAAATACAGAGAGAGAGAAGCAGAGACAGACAGAGAGAGAAGCAGACTCCTTTCAGGGAGCCCAATGCAGGAATCCATCCCCAGACCAGGATCACACCCTGATCCAAAGGCAGACATTCAACCTCTGAGCCCCCAGGTGTCCCTGTTTTTTTTTTTGTTTGTTTGTTTGGTTTTGGGGTTTTTTTTGCCAGTTTAGCAGTAAGTCTTAATTTTCCGTTTGTCTTCCATCCATAAACTCAGATGAATCTGGACTTAAGATAAATCTATCAAGAGGTAGATGGCCACTCTGATTTTACATTTACCTATCTGAGAAAACAATTTCATTGCCATCTTTCAGAAGCTGGCATCTGAATCATATTAGCTTTCTCTTCAAGTAAGAATTTGCAATGGTTATACCACTGATCCTTATTCATTTCCCAAATTTCCTTCTCAGTATTTAAGAACCACTCCAGATATTTTGACATTTTTCCTCTTTTTCCAGTTACACTTTTACTATTATTGCATTTCAACTACTTTCATATTCAGCTAACAGTGGATTCTATTCAGGAAACTAGTGTCAAGCTCTTATGAGTAGATTACCTCTGTTTTTAATAGCATTCCAAAAAGGAGAGTTAATAGCCCAGTAGGCTCCACACTGTCCCTCTCAAGTCTCTTTTGTTATGGGCCATGAAAACCAGATTGTCCTTTATAATATGCTCTTTCTCAAAGATTCACCTTACCTCAATGATTCAATTCTGGTTGTGAGGACTCGCCACTTCATTCAGGGTCATAACAACTTCAACGAGCCTTCTGTTTCTACAACATCAAGGTTGAACTTTTCTTCTGATAGTCCAATGTTTCCCTCATGTTTTTAGCTGATTTTAAAAAATATTGTAACTTGCTTCTTGTACAGTACAAATACTGTGTGTTCAGTCTGAATATTATCCTCCTCCTTCCTTCTCTTTTTCCCACAGAACCTCTTTTAATTTTTAACTTTAGATTTTTACAATCTATCAAGTTTTTCCTCTACCGCTACTCAAAGTAATGTAAACACACCTGGTATAAATGCCCTCGGGGAAAAAAAAAATGCCCTCGGTCTTTATCTGTTTTCTGATCAACCTAATTATGCCTAAGTAGCTGGCCTACATTCTGAGTCCCTGAAATGATAACAATGAGCAAGTCTTCAGAAATGTCCACTTAAAGTCCCCTGATCAGAACTGGAATCCTTGGGTATCACATAGTCAAACCATTCAGATCACCACAACTTGGTTATATTTCTTCTCTTTGTCTCTACTCACACACAATTACAGAAATCAGAATTATCTAAGGAATAAATCAGAGCTGGGGCACCTGGGTGGCTCCTTTGGTTAGGTGTCTGCCTTTGGCTCAGGTCATGATCTCAGGGTCCTGGGATTGAGCCCCACGGTGGGCTCTCTGTTCAATGGGGACTCTACTTGTCATTCTCCTTCTGTTCTCTTGCTCTCTCTCAAAAATAAATAAAAATCTTTAAAAAGAAAGAAAGAAGAAGGAAAAAAGAAGAAAGAAAGAGAAGAAAGAAAGAAAGAAAGAAAGAAAGAAAGAAAGAAAGAAAGAAAGAAAGAAAGAAAGAAAGAAAGAAAGAAAGAAAGAAAGAAAGAAAGAAAGAAAAGAAATCAGAGTTAATTTGATAGCCCATGGAGGAAGGGGAGAAATCGAAAATTATTCTTTCTTTGACTGCTTCTTTGGTCCTAGATATTGGCAGGTGGTTATCAGTTGCATTGATATAAAGGAAACTGAAGCTAAACATGAAACAGTACGCTCTAGGTTCTCTTAGTAAATCCTCCTCAACCCACTAATCATGGGCCCATCAATTCAAAGTCCAAAATTTATATAATTTCAATGATACCCACTTTTGAGATGAGCCTTTTCTATACCCTTCCCCCAAATATTTAACTAGCACCACTTTTCCACTAACAAGAATCAGGAATCAAAATGTTTTCCCATGCCAAGCTTGATTTTCCCCATGGAACTTTGACCTAAGAGTTCAGAATTAATATTTTCATAAATCCGGATTTCACGAACTGTACCCAGCAACTACAACACTTGTAGGTTATGATATTAACAGCAAAAGCTACTTCTGATGTTGGAGTTCTAAAGTCTTGTGAGGGACTTTGCTTCTCAAATATGTGGATCTTGCCCATACTAATGGCAATCTGTTAAACTATGTCAAAATGTACCCAGGACTCCGTGCTGGAAAAAGCTAAGATAAAGAGATTTCTGTAATTCTAAAACTTTGACCAACCTGTCATCATCTGCACTGGTTTATGAAGAAGATTCACAAAGGAGACAGACCTGCCAATGTACATTTTTATAACTGCAAGGCATTGAAGTCAAAGTCTATAAAAAAGCCAGCTTTGGTGAAGTACACAAATGCATTGGTACCTTGGCAGTGAGCCTAGATAAGTCTTAACCAATAGTCTCTTGACCTTCAGACTCGCATTCCTATCTTGGCCCCAAGCATTTTGCTGTTGTATCAGTAATAATAATAATAATAATAATAATAATAATAATAATAATATAAACCCAATTAAAATACAATAAGGGGGAGAAAAGCTAAGCCAATTATCATGACCTTCCTTGATAAAGCTCTCCCAAGAAAGAACCACCTTGGTCTGTTTTACCTTGTCTGCTTCATGTGAATAGCAGGAGAGTGGTAACCAAACAAAGTGTACCATGAGGAAACAAAAACTTATAACTCCTTTAAGCTTCACAAAGAAATCCCCACACCTTTAGTGCAATAACCCAATAATAACTTTGACCTTGATCCATATCAAAAATCTACCTTGACAGGAATAGAATGAGTCAAAAAAAATTTTAACATCTAAAAGAAAAGGATCAGAGTTTAGGGAGGCTAAGGAGATTGGAATTTGCTAGGTACAATACTGGCAAGAAGGATAGAATATCCTAGCAACAGAGTAATTCAAACTAAGTTCTGTTCTCACAATTACATCCAACCAGACCAAAGAGATTTAGCAAATGCATAATAAAGCACCTACAATAGGTTGTTGTTTTTTTCTTGTCAGCCAGCATTAGAAAATCAATTCTAGCAGGAAAAAGAAGTCATAAACTCAGAACAAATTTATAAAGTAACCTTTGTAACAATCTGAATAACCCTCATAGGAAAACATCATGTCAGTAATGGTTAGCCAAAAATGAGTGTACTATAAGCATACCAGCATAATGTATCATGGTTGTAATCAACTAAAATATTTTAAAGATCTATCCTTGTATGTAAGAACAAAGCCATGTGCTTACATCTGTGTAGAAACTTATCACTGTATAATAGCTGTCATAACAATTCCTAATACACACTAGAAAAATATATGTGCAAAACATATAGCTTGTTGAAGAAAAGAAAAACAAATGTGACGGAAAAACATGGAAGATGTATCCAATATATATAAAGAACCCTGTGAAGCATGCTAGACATAGAACAAATGAAATAAGCAAGTAACACATAATGTGTGTTTGTTGACCAAGATTTATAAGAATAGGAAAAAAACAAGAGCATTATTTGTGGATAAGGAGGACTAGGAGAACAAAGTAAACATTAAATCTTCATCAGACACAGAGATTCCACTTCTTTCCATAAAGGACTAACTGTTACAAGATTCAATAACAAAACAAATAGGGCAGCCCGGGTGGCTCAGTGGTTTAGTGCCTGCCTTCGGCACAGGGCCTGATCCTGGAGACCTGGAATCGAGTCCCACATCGGGCATCCTGCATGGAGCCTGCTTCTCCCTCTGCCTATGTCTCTGCTTCTCTCCCTCTCTGTTCTCTCTCATGAATAAATAAAATCTTAAAAAAAAAATAAAAATTATAGCGATGCACTGTGTTGAAAACATATGTAAAAAATAAACCATATGCCCATGAAAAACAAAAGTTAGAAGAGGCAATGGTAGTAATGCTCTTATGTTCCACAGGAAGCGATATATGAAGGTACATAGTGGTAACATTAGATAAACATTGTAAACATTAGATCAAATATTAAAAGCTAATCTAAAAAATAGTTAATAAATATTTATTTATTATAATTATATATTATATATTTATTTATATATAAATTATATTATTTTTATACATTATATATTTGTATATATTATATGTAATTATATTATATATTATATATTTTTATATAAATATAAATTATAGTTTTATATGATTATATATGATTAATACATATTAATATATGATTATATATAATTATAATTAACTATAAAAATAATTAATAAACCAACAGTAAAGATAAATTCTCAATTGAAAAAGCAAAAACAGAAAATATACCATAACACATGGGTCAAACGGATAACACAATAAATTGGTAGATTTAAACCCTGTCATATCAATAAACACATTAAATGTAAGTTATCTAAACAATCCAATTAAAATGGAGGTTATCGGTATAGATTAAAAGGGCAAACACAAGTATTTCTTCTCTCTAAGAAACCAACTTTAACTATAAGTACCAGAGGTTTATAGTATAAAGATAGAAATAATATATATCAAACAAACAAAAATCCTAATAAAAAAGGTGTTGTATTAATATCAGAAATAGCAGACTACAGGATAAGGAGCTTAACATAAATAAAGAGAAACAATTCGTAAAGATAAAGGGTGGATTTGTCGTTAAGTTGTAGCTATCCTAAATTGGGTATATGTAATAATGGAGTTTTGTATCCATGAAAGAGAAACTGACAGATTCAAAAGGCATAGAGATATATTTATGATTAGAGGCGTTATTTCAACATTTCTCTTATAATGACTGATAGGCAAATAGGAAGAAAATTAATAAGAATATAGAAAATATGGATAACATTATCAACAACCTTGATCTAATTAATAGTAACAGAACACTCCATCCAAGAATAACAAAACATACATCTTCTCAAATGCACATGGAATATTACCAAAGTAAAGTGGATCACAGGCCTAAACCTAACAGCTGAAATTATATAATTTTTAGGATAATTAGAGAATTTTTGCAATACTGATGTAAGCAAGGATTTCTTAGAAAACAAAAAAGAAATTAATGGGAATTCATAAAAAGTAAAACTTCTTAGTAAGACATAGGAAAATTAGGAAGCAAGTTATACATTGGAAGACAATATTCTGGTGAAAATAAATTGTTCAGTATATACAACTACTCTTAACAACTCAATAACAACCTCATTTTTAGAAAGGAAAATACATTAATAGACTTTTTACCAAAGAAGATACATGAATGACCAGGAAGTACATGAAAAGTGCTCTGTATCTTTCATCATTAGAAAAATAGAAAGTAAAGCTGTAATGAAGTATCATTAAACATCCATGGAATGTCTAAAGTTAAAGATTCACAATAGTAAGTGTTGACAAGTACGTGAAATAACTGATGGCAATGTAAGTTAGTACAATTTTGGAAAACAGGCTGGTAGTGTCTTATTAAAGATACACTTACCATATGACCCTGAAAAAGGTATTGTCCAAGAGACATGAAAACATATCCACACAAAGCCTAGTACTTAGATACTAATAAGCAGCTTATTCATAATAACACAAAGCTATCAACAACTCTAATGTTCAACAATAGCTGAGTAGGTAAATATACGGAAGCATATCCAAACAATGCAATAATATTCAGCAATAACAGGGAATGATTCACTGATAGATGCAACAAAATAGACGAATCTCAAAAACACTGTAGTTAGCAAAAGAAGCTATATGCAAAAAACTACATCATATAGAATTTTATTTAGAAAAGACAAAAGTCATCTATGGTAACAGAAAGTTGACTAGTGGTTGCCTGGGACAGGTGTGAGAGATTAATTGCAAAATAGCATGAGGGAATTATGGAGGCTGATGAAAATATTCTGTATCTTAATTGTGCAGGTGGTTATAGGAGTGTAAAGTTGACCCTTGAACAATGTGGGGGTTAAAATCACCAACCGCCTGCACAGTTGGAAATCTGTTTTTAACGTTTGATGTCCCAAAAGTTGATTACTAATAGGTTACTATTGACCAGAAGCCATAATAATAACATAGTAGGTTAATACATATTTTGTATGTTATTTGTATTATATATCAAATTCTTACAATAAATTAAGCTCGAGAAAATAAAATGCTATTAAGAAAATTTCAGAAAAAATATTTACAGTACTATAGTGTATTTATTCAAAAAACCTGTGTATAAGTGAGCTCATACAGTTCAAATCCATGTTGTTCAAGAGTCAGCTGTATATTTTCCTCAAAAGTCATTGAAGTGTCAGGCACCTGGGTGGCTCAGTCAGTTAAATATCTGACTCTTGATTTCAGCTCAGGTCATGATCTCAGGGTTGTGAGATTGAACCCTGAGTGGGGCGCCTTATTAGGCATGGAGCCTGCTTAAGTTTTCTCCTCCTTCTCTATTTGACCCTCTCAAAAAAAGTCATTGAAGTGTTAAAATGAAGTCATTTAATTGCATGCAAATAAATTTTCAATAAAGGTGTAAAAATAATGTACATTTCTCAGGTTCAACTCATGCCATCTTCATTAATGTCATCCTTAAATCAGTCACCTATTGATGACACTCATACTAGCCCCTCACATTTTCCACCCCATTCAGATATAAGCAATTACTATTTGTTGATAGCTACTGGTTGGATGCTTTGTCCTGTGTCTCTTTGATAAAAACAAGTTGACTCTGGTACTTTTCTTCTTCTGAGCCCCTTGCCCATTGTCAACTTCCATTATCATAAACCTACCATTAACAAAGAAGAGTGATTGGGGCACCTGAATGGCTCAGTTGGTTAAGCGTCTGCCTTTGGCTCAGGTCATGATTCCTGGGTCCTGGGATCCAGTCTTGTATCTAGCTCCCTGCTTAGCTTGGAGTCTGCTTTTCCCTCTCCCACTGCTGCTCCCTCTGTTGTATTCAGCTCCCTCCCTCTCTCTCTCCCTCTCCCTCTGTCTCTCTCTCTCTGTGTCAAATCAATAAATAAAATCTTTAAAAAAAAAAAAAAAGAGTGATATGGTAGAAAGGAGCAAGAGGTACAGATATAGCCAAGATTTAGGCATTGTAGTATTCTTCCCCATTTGCATCCCATCCAAGTCATAGTCTACACCATCTCTCCCTTTGCTTCTCCCTGTGTGTTGATCCAATAAGCCATGTAATCTGAGAACCTTAGTTTGGTCTGTGAGACTCTGCAGATTCTGACATCTAAACTAGTTTGCTGGTAGCATGCTTAGAGCTATCATAGCATCAAGGTAATTTCATATCATGAAACCATGATTCAACCAACTTACACTGTGAAATCCATAAATGTATGATGAGATCAACCTTAAGAATTAAAATTGCCAGCACTTTGGAACAAAAATTATACCAATATCAATGAAATTTAGAGAAATAAACTAAGTGAAAGTGGGTAAAGAATGCTAAATGGTGGAATAAAAATAATTTTTCATACAGTGAGAAACAGTGAATTATGACATCAATAGGTTCCTGATGTTGGTAGACAAGATCCCTAATCATGAAGATAATCATTAGTTCTTGGAGTCATAGTATTCAAGACTATATTCATACTTTTAAAATTTTATGACACATCCATACTTTTGGCAGTGAACATAATTGTTGAAACAACTTGGCAGAGGCAGATTGAGACATATATAGATATTTCACTCTTTCCTGTTATAAAAAATTAGCAATTCTAAGGGATGCTAATATACAGATTAATGTAACCTGGATAACTTAGTTATAAGTTTAGTTGTGAATCATCAAGGTAATAATATAGATATTCAGAAGAACAGCTTCAGTAATCATAGCAGATCCAAAATAGTACTAGAATCACTGGTCTGAGTTAAGCCATACATCCATTTCTTTTCATTGAGAACAACCGACAGAAAACAAACTATCAATAAAATAACAAATAAGACTTGGACAACTACCACGGGTTCAAAATCTCAGCACTGCAACATGGCAACTGCCTGATTTTGACCTTCTAGTCTTCCCTCTCTGACAAATATAAATGCCAACAGTCACATATAATGCATATAATGTAAGTTGGTTTATTAGTTATCAAGTAAAACAAAGAAATCAGTGTTCAAGTCACCTTAAAATAAATTGTCTATAGCACTGAGAACCCCACTCGTATTCCCAATATCATATATTCCAAGATCACCAAAGTAATGAAGTTATGCCAAATACTAATATGACTTTCTTGATCTTTAGCAATGGATTAACCTCTCCGTACCCCAAAGAATCATGACAGGAGGGGAACCAAGGCCTCCTTCATAGTCTGAGGAAGAAAGAGGCTATAGAAATGCATAGACCAAGTGTCCCTCTGTATCTCTCATAGCTTTTCCTCAAGTGTGAACTTTTCATCATTAAAACCACTCCTATGCATGAATTGACAGTAGGGACCATAATCAAGAAGAAAGTAAACAAGACTGAACTTTTGTACTTGTTTTTAGACTCTAAACCAAAGATCTTGTGGCCCTTGGTAAGTCAAGTCATATACACATGAAGCTGATATTCAACCAGATACTGCCATTCCAGTTATTAATATGTTCAATGACATCATGAGTTTGATAAACAGGTGCTACAGGAACTATTTACCATCAGTCCCAGCCTACTCTTTTTTCCCCTAGATCTCCCAGACACCACTAGAGTCAGCATCCATTTGATTCCTCAGTACCTATGGCATATCAATCATTAATACTCTGAATCCATTCCAACAGTGTTTACCAATACATACACGTGGGAAAATGAATTTAATACAGCTCTCATGAGTATGGACTTTACTCTTTTTAAAAAAATTTTTTTAAAGACTTTATTTATTTATTCATGAAAGACACACACAGAGAGAGAGAGAGAGAGAGAGAGAGGCAGAGACATAGACAGAGGGAGAAGCAGGCTCCATGCAAGGAGCCTGATGTGGGACTCGATCTTAGGACTCCAGGATCACACCCTGGGCCGAAGGCAGGCGCTAAATCACTGAGCCACCCAGGGATTCCCTGGACTTTTCTATTTACTGTGCTGCTTAACAATAAAGGGAAACATCAGATGGACTCTGTTCTCTCCAACTGTTTGTAAATATTTTACTTAAATAAACAAATGTGAATGTACCTGAAAACTGTACATGTAACATACAAATGTCAATGATGTGGAAGAGAAAACAAAAACTGCCTTCCAAGTAGGAAATAAATTTTTAATTTAAGGTCATTGAATCTCTTGGCTCATAATATCTTTATCAAGCTAAAAAACTTTTGAAACATCTGGTAAGGTACATAACTAAAATATATTTAAAGTAAGATTTAAAGTGTAAGCTATAAGCTCAATTTTAAGGACTAGACTCAAAGCTGATCTGTGAAATTCTCATTCATATCCTATTAGAATCATGCTGCTTTGAAAATCCTTGGGAGTCAATTAGTTTTATCATTTATTAGGGGAAGAAATAGCAAGCTAGGCAGTTAATAAGTGTTTCTAATCAATTTGAGGAAAAAAAGGTTGTTGATACATATATTAAGATGTTCTTTTTTGCAATGGCAATGTGAATATGAAAATCTTAACATCACAGGTTCTTCTCCAGATACTTCATGCCACAATTTCACTGTGTATCTTTCTGCCTCCATGCGCAAGTTCCTCTGCCTTGCTCAGTTGCTTGCTCTGCTTTCCCTTGATTGCAGTGACACCTAATGTCAGAACCAGAGAATTTCTTCGGCTCAGCCCCGTGGAGTTTCCCAACTAATGGGGCCGTTCTGATTATAGCCTCACCTGCGCAGCAGAGTTCACTAAAATAATTTCTTGGACCATGAAAAACAGGAGTAAAACAGTTAAATTTGTTTAAAATAGAAATGAAATTAGTACTTGAAACCCTCTGAATCATAATTTTTCCAAACTGGCTGTTTCTTGAGAGAAGTCTCCCCTTTAAAAATTACACATTTTTAGAAAATACCTAATACACCACATCCATCCATCCTTTTGATAAAGAATTTTCTTACTTAGTTTTGGTATTTAGTGAGCTCATTTGAATAATAGAGTAATAAATAGGAACTAGTATCAGGAATTCATCAAACATTATTATCTTTTAAAGATTTTATTTATTTATTCATAAGAAACACAGAGAAAGGGACAGAGACATAAGCAGGGGAAAGCGGGCTGTCTGTGGGGAGCCTTATGTGGGCCTGGATCCCAAGACCCCAGGATCACAACCTGAATCAAGGGCAGACACTAAACTACTGAGCCACCCAGGCATCCCTCAAACATTGTTTTTATATGCATTTATCTCTCTTCCAAAAAAAAAAAAAAAGAGAGAGAGAGGAACTTGAACTTCACACTCTCTATCTCACCTCCATTAACTGTAAGAGAGCCTGGTTCAGAGTAGAACATGCCTGGGAAGGTAAAGTTCACTTTTTGTCATTTTCCAGGTCCTTGCTTATTTAATATTCACAACAGGTTTGTAAGATGGACATTATCACCATTTCTATTTATATTAATGACTTGCCTTGGTCAAAGGGGCTATTAATGAGATATTTGAACCCTGACATCCAGCGCTTAGAGCAGGACAATGGGAGGGTGAGTGCAGAGGGCAAATGGGCCCATGATCATTGTTTCTCAAGTGACTCCTATAGGTAGTAAGTTGTCATGACAATTGTTAAGGCAATGATGAAAATGTTTAGATGAAGTATGATGAACACATGACTAAAAGCACTGTAAAGAATCCCATTGTGAAGAATAATGGTAAAAAAAAAAGAAAGAAAACTCCTTGTTCGTGTTTTTCCTTTCCCTTACAATCAGCACTGGAGACTCAGGTCTCCAAACTGACCCATTATGGGCCCACTCTTCAGATGTTAGAACCTGCCTATTCCTTTTCCCTAGGGCCTCTACTCTTAAGCACTGTGTATGATATCTCCCATAGGGGAGAAAACACAAAACCTGGGTTCAAAAATCTAAGGTTGAGCCACTTACTTTGAGGTTGGCCAGGTCACTGAACCCACTTAGGCTCAATTTAAAGCACGGTCAATGACAAGTTTCAAGCCAAGATAGCAAGTGGAGTCCACATTCTTCCAAACTCTCCTCTGAGTATTACAGGGGGAAGGAAATTATACCTTTTGGCAACTACAGATAGGTGTAGTTAGCAAAACCAAAAATTCAAGTATAGGCAAGATCAGAATGAGAGAAGGACTGATATGCCCATAATCTAATAAATATCACGGTGTGCCTTCAGGAGCGAAAATGAAAGGAACCCTTATCCAGCAGGTTTGCACTGGGTCCTGATAATAAGGCTTAGTTATGGTATGGTTGGTGGGAGTATATCTAAATTCTGTTGGAGTTTCCAGGAAGTACTATAAAACTTGAAGTCTTCATAGAGTGAGGAGCCACAAAAACAGCCACAGTATGAATCTGGAAAAGATGCTGGCTTAAGAAACTTAGGTCAATCTGAAGGTTTAATATCTGGCTCGATATACCTCTACAGAAGCATCTTACCTCATGTATATGAAAGCAAGATCTATAGTACTAAAGAGAGAACAATTTCAAAACAGTAAAGAGATTTATAATTGAAAGGTAATACAGCTAACATATTTTTTTTTACTGTAGGAAACACTGAATGATAAATTCAATACTACAAAATCACATCAGAAGACAAATGAGAAATTCTCCTAGTAAAAAGCTAAAGAGATAAAAAATTTTAAAGGACAAATAGATAATAGTGTCAGAAATCCAATAAATATAAAACAAGTTTTCAAAAAAGAAAGAGTTTAAGAGGAAGAAAATCAATAACCAACTACATAGTACACACACACACACACACACACACACACACACACAACTTTCTAGGAAATGAATACAACCTTGGGTATTTACATTAAACAAATTCTTAGCCTTTTAGGCAAAATTAAAAAGTAGAAATTTATGCTTGATAACATCTTGACTAAGTATGTTTTTATCAAAAGAGTCAGATTTATCTCATCTTTCTTCTACACTAAACAGTTAGATGATACTGCATGCTAACAAGTACAAGTGGATTTTACTGAACCAAGAATAATTCAACATCCAAGCAATCTCTCATTTCCATGAGAGAAACATAAAGACAATTTAGATTTATACAGATTGAGGAATATAACACAAGTACTGTTCCTGTTTAGTCTCCAGACTCACTGCTTACTTCCCTCCTCCTCCTGGTTCTCTGACTATTTGGTTCTGATTTCTTCTTCCCACTTGATCTGCTCTTAATCCATTTGAAAACTCATTTTGGACCCATCTGCAGACCAGCCCAGGGCTACCTCCCCAAATGGATCTGAAGAAACAGAGTGACCAATGTCAGTCCCTGTTCTCTATAAGAGAGAAAATGCTCTACCTTTTCAAGGCATAGGACCATTTTTATGGATAAAAGTAAAGTACAACAGCTATATTCACAATTCTATATAATCTTAAGTAGCCCACAGGGCAAGTACCAAGGAATAAATCTCATTGATATCCAAACTGGGAAAAAACTAGTTGTTTATCAAATGTTTAGCTGTAGTGTCCTAAAGGTTTAGAAACTTGAGATGCTTAAGGAAAAAAAAGGGATATTATTTTGCATTGGGAAATGTAATCATTCTTAATGTGACAAGAATCTGTAGGTTGCAGATGCTGAACATGAACAGCTTAGAAAAACACGATGCTTTTAAAATGTTTGGTATAAAATAACACTGTTCAGTAACAAATGCTGGAGATATCTATTCCTTGAAACCGAAGAATCTTTTTTGTTCCAGAAAACACTATTTTTAAAGTAAGTGTTTACCTCTACAGGATTTAGAAAATAAAGATGGATAAACGTTTTATGTAGGGTACTCTTTCTCTTTCATTTAGTGTATAGCTGCATAAATACATTCCTGATATAGTACAATATTCAATATTATTAAATGAAAAGGGGAAGTTCAGAAGTATTTTTTAAGTTCAGAAGTATTGATAGAATGGCATAATTTGTGTTAATTTAAAAAATTTAATAGGTTTATATAGAAAATCTTAAAGTCTGCACAAAAAAACTACTAGAGCTTCTCCCTCTGCCTATGTCTCTGCCTCTCTCTCTCTCTCTCTCTGTGACTACCATAAATAAATAAAAAATATTAAAAAAAAACTACTAGAGCTTATAAGTGAATTCAGTAATGTTGCAGAATACAAAATCAATATACAGAAATCCACTGCAGTTCTATACACTAATAATAAAGCAACATAAAGATAAATTAAGAACAATCCCTTTTATAATTATAACAAAAATAATAAAATACCTGGAAGGATGCCTGGGTGGCTCAGCAGTTGAGCATCTTCTTTCAGCTCAGGGCATGATCCTGGAGTCCTGGGATCGAGTCCCATATCAAGCTCCCTGCATGGAGCCTACTTCTCCCTCTGCCTATGTCTCTGCCTCTGTCTGTGTGTATCTCTCATGAATTAATAAATAAAATATTTTTAAAATAAATAAAATAAAATATTTGGAATAAGTTTAACTAAGGAGGTGAATGACCTGTATTATAAAATGCCATAAAACGGTGATGAAAGAAATTGAGGATGACACAAGCAAATGGAAGGGTATTCCATGCTCATGGATTAGATGAACAAATATTATTAAAATGTCCATACTTCCCAAAGAAATCTGCAGATTTAATGCAATCCCTACCAAAATACCAACAGCACTTCTCACAGAACTAGAACCATCCTAAAATTTGTGTGGAACCACAAAAGACACCAAATAGCCAAAAAAATCTTGGAGAAGAACTAAACTGGAGCCATCACAATCTCATATTTCAAAGCTATAGTAACCTAAATGGTATTTTACTGGCACAAAAATAGACAAATAGATCAATGGAAGAAAATAGAGTCCAGAAATAAACCTACAATTATGTGGTCAATTAATCTTCGACAAAGAAGGAAAGAATATGCAATAAGAAAAAAAAAAGTCTCTTCAATAAATAGTGTTGCAACATACAAAAGAATAAAACTAGACCATATTCTTACACCATACACAAAATAAACTCAAAATGGATTAAGGACCTAAATGTGAGAGCTGAAGCTATCAAAATCCTAGAAGAAAGCACAGCAGTAAATTCTCTGACATCAATCATGGCAACTTATTTCTAGATATGTCTACTGAGACAAGAGAAACAAAAGCAACAAGTATTGGGACTACATCAAAATAAAAAAACTTCTGCACAGCAAAGGAAACCATCAACAGAACTAGAAAGCAACCTACGGAATGGAAGAAAATATTTGCAATGACATATCTGACAAAGGGTTAGTATCTGATGTATATGAAGAATTTATTCAATTCAACACCAAAACCCCCAAATAATCCAATTAAAAATGGGCAGAAGACATGAACAGACATTTGTCCAAAGAAGACATTCACATGGCCAACAGACACATGAAAAGAAGCACAATGCCATTCATCACAGGGAAATGCAAATCAACACCACAATGAGATAATGACAGACGAATGGATAAAGATCTTGGTTGTGTTTATATGTGTGCATGTGTGTGTGTTTGTGTATAAAGATACATATACACACAATGGAATGTTACTCAGCCATAAGAAAGAAATCTTGTCTTTTGCAACAACATGGATTAATTTAAAGGGTATATGTGCTACGTGAGATAAGTCAGAGAAAAACATACTATATGATTTCACTTACATGTAGAATTTAAGAAACAAAACAAATGAATGAAGAAAAAAAAAAGAGACTAAATAATAGACTGCAGAGAACAGACTGATGGTTACCAGAGGGGAGGTGGGTAAGGTGATGGGTGAAATTGGTGATAGGGATTAAAGAGCACATTTATTATGATGAGCACTGAATGACATATAGAATTATAATAACTATATTGTACATCGATACTAATTTAACAGTGTATGTTAACTCTATTGGAATTAAAACTTAAAAACTAAAAACAAACAAATGTAATGGGTAGATGTATACAGAGATGGCTGGCTGGCTGGCTGGCTGGATGGCTGGCTGGATGGATGGATGATAGATGGATAGGGACATGCTTGAATATAGAGAAAATATTTCTGGAAGAAGGACCAAGAAGTTAGTAATAACTATTGCCTCTACAAAAGAGACCCATACACTGGAAGATAGGTAGGGGGCAGACCTATACTCCACCGCTCACCTTTCATACTATTTATTTTTTCTCAGTGCGAGACTGACAAATTGAAACAGTCAGATAGATGCATGCATACAAATACATATACACACCCTAAATGGATAAGTAATCCTAACCCTAAATTCAATTTATGATTTATGTGACCAATTAATCATATAAAAATATGGTCACCGCCCTTGAAGGCATCAACCCTAAATGAGATAGTCTTGATTTACTAAAAATCTTTATTTAACTGGATTATATTTTGTTCCCAAATAGAATGAAATAGAAAGAATCTACAATTTTGTAGCTTGAAAATTTAATGAAACATTTTAAATGATTATAAAAAGAAACAAGTTATTTTGCATGTTTCATGGTATAAAATTTTCTGTAGAAGAAGTGACTCTAAACAAAGACTAAAATATTTGAGATAACTTCTCAATAAGATTAAAAATGACTTTAAAATGAAAAAGATTACCCTTCGCTGAAACAAAATTTCTTGAATTTACCAGATAACCAGGCACCTACAGTAGGGGTATTTTCTTAATTAAAAATAGTAGAGTCTGTAGAGAAATGCCAATTAAAGCTGATGAAAATTCCAAATATATTAACCACAAGGAAAACTTTGAAGATAATTGCAGGCATTTTTATAAGAAAAAAAATATCACATTGAAAAATAAATTCTGATAATACCAGAAAAAAATTTCAGAAAAATACCAGACAAAAAAAAAAAAAAAAAGAAAAAGAAAAATACCAGACACCTGGGAGAAAAGACAAGTATAGTTAAGAAACATGAACGTTGAGGCACTTGACTGCATCAGTCAATGGAGAATGCAGCTCCATCTCAGGGTTGTGAGTTCAAGCCCCACATTGAGTGTGGAGTCTAATAATAATTTAAAAATTAATGTTAGTATATACAAAAGATAATTTTTAAATTGTGGTATAATGTACATGAATATTTTTGAGAGAATTTTACTTTTGAGAATAATCATTAATTGAACAATTTCTGATATGTTATATAATACAATTTGGGCTGACAAACATATTTTAAGTTATTATTTTAAATCATACAATTCCAATGGCTTTATCACCTTCTTTTACTCTCCAAGTTGTCCTTGTTTAGAGAACATATTATATGGTCCCACTAGTAGATGAGAACCACTAGTTCTCTGAGCTTAATTAGCTCAGATAACATGGGACCTGACTTCACTACCCCTTAGGATGGATACTTAACTTCCTCTTTTTTATTGTCACTTCAGTATCTCTTAAGATAGAGAATATGTGAGGAGTTTAACAGGGATGTCAGAATATTTTGAGGTTTCTCATAAACCACCAACTGTCAAGAACAGATGAAACATTGCCCACTCTCTGTAAGAAGAAAATTTAGGGATCCCTACCCAGTTGTTTGCTTTGTAAACATTGGATTTAAAATTAAAATTGTAAGTCAAATTTCTTCATCTTCAACATGAAGGATTCGATTAGAATAGCATGTTCCAAGAAAGATTCCCTTTGAGAATCCCATAAAGGTAGAAAGCACTATTGAAGAAATACATTAACTAGTGGATTAGTAAAAAATAATAATAATAATAATGCAACCTGGCTACAAGGAGGTTTCTCTTAGGACCACAAAGAAGGCTCAATTAGGAAAATAATAAATTTATCATGTAAAATGAGAAAACTCACATTCATCCTTTTTTTTGAAGGTATATATTTTACATTCATCCTTCTAAGGAGAAAACCAACATTCTTTAAGAGATGCAGTATCAGAAAAATGTTTACCTTACCATTGTAAATCAAATCAGCCCTATGTCTAAAGTTAAAATACTGGAAGCACACTGTCTTTAAAGTTAAAAGCAAGATAAACATCCCCCCCACCACCACCAACTCTTTAGCAGTGTCTTTGTTACTATATTGAACAATTGGACAGAGAGAAACAAGAAGGGAGGGATGAAGGGAAGGAGAAAAACTCATGGAATAACATCCTAGATGAGGCATCATCCAGCTTTTTCTGTAAAAGGCCATAGAGAAAATATTTCATGTTTTGCAAGTTGTCCAGTCCCTGTCAGTATCCAGCTTTGCTGTTGGAATGCAGAAGTAGCCATAGACAATATGTAAGGAAATGGACATCACCGCACTCCATCCAGTGATCTCTATTTGTGGACACTGATATTTGAATTTCATGTAAGTTTTACATGTTACAAAATATATTTTTTCCTAACCATTTAAAAATGTGAAAATTTTTCTCGTTCCTGGGCCGTACAAAAAAGGGGTGGGTCAGATGTGATGAACTTGTCCTGCACTTTAACAGTAATAAACTCAAGAAAGTAGAACTTGGTTAAGGGTGTGTTTTGGGGGTGGGAAGGAGAGACAAAGGCACTACTGGTGAACTGGTGAATGAGGAAGAGAATTTTTATTTTGACACAATACTATACTTTAAAAATGTTTTGCCATAATCATGAATCGTAAAAGTTTTAAAAATCTGTTAGATAAATATCAACAAACTTATCCAACTGCCTGTTTTTCTACTTTTGCATAATAAAGGGTTCTACCAAGACTGTCAACAGTAATCAACTTGTAAAAGTATTAAATTTTATTTTATTTTATTTATTTTTTTTTAAGTATTAAATTTTAAAACAGCATTTTTATTTCTCTTTTTCTTTCTCTCAGGAAAAAAAAAAAAAAAAAAAAAGACCTGCTCTCTTTAGCTGTTAATTCTATTCCTGTAAACAGAGTAACTCTGAGGAATTTCTACGTGCTTTCTATCTAATCTGCAGTCCTCACTGAACTTCCAACAAGAACAAGAACAATGGTGTACACACAGTTCCTACATTCATACCAGTTTCTACCACCCCCCCCCCTTTTGTGTGTGTGTTGAACTCTAGCCAAACACTAAATTACTTTGGGAAGTAAGGTAGAAGAGAAAAAAAGCCCAAAGATGGCATTTGGCCTCAATTTTATAAGCATATTCAATCTTAATTTAGACAAAGAGAAAAAAAGTTTTTTAGCGTGAGAATCCTGAGAACTGGAAAGAAGTGTGTTTTTCAGACAAGTCTGTCTTTGTAAGTTTGCAGGTGACTGTACTCCTGTTTCGATGCAGGTGGGGCTGTTGATCAAGTGAGTATGTGTATGTGTGTGTCTATAAATCCACACCCATTTTTAACCAGAAATATCCAGACTATACTTCCAGCAAGAACATTTGCTAGTTCAGGTAAGCAAGCAAAATTTCCAGATCATTTAATCTTCAGTCAATTTCAGCTGCATTTCAATGATCAATTTGTCACTATTCCCAAGAGCCGTCTTCAGTAAGGAGTGGGTGAAATTAAGTGAAATTATATTATTCTTCTTTTAATGAACTGGATTTCCTCTGCTAGCTTCATACTTTTATTCTCTACTTATATTAAAAATAGTAAAATAAACTGACATTCACTAAAAGTGATCTCTTTAAAAGTTATGGTACAAGTAACAGCTGTTCCTGTTTTTTAATTGTCTTATTTTAAAATAGAGATTTTTAAAAAAAATCTAAGTAAATGAGTTATGTTAAAATACTTCTGAAAAGTAAAATACTGATGGCAGAAAATGCTAACTAGCTAATGTCTGTAACACCTAGTTGTAGACATTGGTTTATTTGCCTCCTGAGTATGCGGTAAGCTCATCCAGGGCTATAACCCTGTTATATTCATCTGTGTCCTCCAAGTAGCTTAACTCATACATTTGTATTTAAGGACTCTTAGCAGTTACCATTCTATTTTACCAACAAAATATTGTTCATTCAAAAATATTAACATAAGTTGATTTGCTTAGCCATAGAGTATATTTGATATCTTTTTAAAAATGCATCAGTAAAATGGAAAACCAATACTGTGATTTTAAGTAGAACAGTGTTTCACAATACTATAACCTAACTTCGAATTTGAAAAATGATTGGTTCCCACTCAACTCTAAATTTGGCAGTTTTAAGATATGAAAATGGTGAAGTTTTATTTTCTCTCTTTTGATACATATTTCACCTACTTAGCTCTGATACTACCAGAGAGAACTTTTTCTAATGCTTCCTCCAAATTTTTTTTTTCTTTTAGATTTTTATTTATTTCGTCAGGAGAGACAGAGAGAGGCAGAGACAGAGGCAGAGGGAGAAGCAGGCTCCACTGCAAGGAGCCGGACGTGGGACTCGATCCCTGGTCTCCAGGATCACACCCTGGGCTGAAGGCAGGGCTAAATCGCTGAGCCACCTGGGCTGCCCCAAACTTTTTTTTTATTTAAATTCAATTAATTAACATACAGTGTATTATTAGTTTCAGAGGTAGAGTTTAGTGATTCATCAGTTGCATATAACACCCAGTGCTCATTCCATCAAGGACCCTCATTAATACTCAATTACCTCATTCCCTGACCCACCTCCCCTCCAACAAACTTCAGTTTGTTTCCTATAGTTAAGAAAGTCTTATGGTTTGTCTCCCTGTCTGATTTCATCTTATTTTCCCCTCCCTTTACCTATGATCGTGTTTCATTTCTTAAATTCCACATATGAGTGAAATCATATGATAATCTTTCTCTGAATGACTTTTTTTGCTTAGCATAGTACCCTCTGGCTCCATCCACATCATTGCAAATGGTGACACTTCACTTTGATGGCTGAGTAATATTCCATTGTGTGTGTGTGTGTGTGTGTGTGTGTACCACATCTTCTTTATCCATTCATCTGTTGATGGACATCTGGGCTCTTCCCATAGTTTGGCTATTGTGGACATTGTAGCTATCAACATTGGGGTGCAGGTGCTCCTTTGGATTGCTGTGTTTGTAACCTATGGGTAAATACCTATAGTGCAATTGCTGGATCATAGGATAGTTTTATTTTCAATTTTTTTCTTCTATTTCCAACTTTTTGAGGAACCTCCATACTGTTTATCAGAGTGGCTGTACCAGCTTGCATTGCCACCGCAGTGTAAGAGGAAAACTAACTTTTTTTTAACTCTTCTTTGCATACAAAACTTCTAGAAGAATCTTAAGACCATTTGGACCTTTTTTCCCCAAGAGGATGAAAAGGAGCACATAAAATTTTACATATAATTTTAGGGCTTTTTGAGCTTCCTGTAGCTCTATCATAGACCATCTATAAGCTCACTGGATGCAGGAAAGATTCTGCCTTAGATGGTTGCTTCCCTTTCTTCACTGCAACTTTAAACTGACAAAGAGCCTGCCCCCTCCCCACATTGGACTTTGTGCTCCATATTCATCGGTCCTTACTATTTACTAAAATCTACCTTTTCTTTGTTTCAGTCTTTAAGGTACAAGATGACCAGTCCATAAGGTAAAGATAACATTCTGAAATATTTTATGTACTGGTTATAGAAACTGGTTATAGAAATTAAGATCCTTATCAGGCACCATGGTTAATGTTTACCTGAGTCTTCCAATGTTGGGTGACAAATTTAAAAATGGGTCCACTGCAGGGGCACCCAGCTAGCTCAGTCAGAGGAGTGTGTGACTCTTGATCTCAGGCTTGAGTTCAAGCCCCATGTTGGGTATATAGATTACTTAAATAAATAAAACTAAAAAAAAAAAAAAGGTTCCACTGCAGATTAGGGAAGGAAGTAATTTAATTAGAGTCACCCAGAGTGGCAAGCATATTTAATCTGGATTGGTTCTAAAGGAATACACTGTTGGCAAGGGGAAGATACCAGAGTGAAAGGGATGACTTTTTTGTAATTTAAATTCAATTTGCCAACATATAGTATAACACCCAGTGTTCATCCCATCAAGTGCCCTCCTCAGTGCGAAAGGGATGATTTTAAAGAAGGGCAGGGTTCTAAATTGAATAGCAAAAGGCTGAGTAACTGATGGAAGGATGAGAAAGGTAAGTGACTACAAAGCAACTCAAGAACAAGAATCCTCCCCATTATTTTCCCTCTGAATTTTATTTTAAGCAATGTTTGTTCATGCCTAATCTGATTATCTTGGTATAGGTTTAAAATGTGGTCTTAATTTATTAGATCAAAAGCAATCAAAAGGGAAAGAGTATTTTTGCATGCCAAAAGTCACCTTTGCATTGCACTTAACAGTTGCAAGGCCTTTTATAAGCATGGCCTTATTTGAGTTCCACTGTCTTGCCATGAGCACTAACATGCAGCCACAAGTAAACTTTTTGGTGCCCTGGTCCACTTCTTTTTCAAGTTCATTGTACTACTCCCAGGAAGCCCAGAATGTGGCTTTTCACCAAGTTGACTTTAATTGCATTGATTGTATCTTTTAAATATTTTTGAAATAAAATGTGAATTAAAGCTCTAAGTTGTTGTACCAGGTCAATGAACATAAGCAGAGCAATCTGTCAGCATAGATTTGGTCTGACTTTTTGTCAGTATCTTTCAATAACAGTCTGAAATCATCTATTGGATTCTGAAAAATATTTTCTACTATCTAGCTTCCTGTGAGGAATTTCCAAGAAGCCACGATGTTACATACAGTCAGTTTTGGTCCTCTGTCTCTCCTTTATCAGAGTTCTTTCCAACTTTGCCATTGTGATCAACGAAAACAGAGAATTCCCCAGACACTCTCAAGAGGTACTAGAGGTACTAAAATTTCATTTTATTTCTAAATTATGTCATCTAGATTGTTTTAAAATATCTAGTCTCTTATCCACAGTCTGGTTAAAAAGAAAACTCAGTTAACTGGAATAATTTGCTATGTACCACCTTCAAATGGGAGAAAAAAAAAGGTCAGAAAAGATCAGATGTTTTTAAAATATGAACCAAAACAATTGAAAAACAGTAACAATTTGTATGATCTTTTATAGAAATAGTAAAGAATTGATTTGGTTGCCTATAAATTTGTTAACCAGAATCACGGAAAATGATTGATAGATCATAATGATATTCTAAAAACAACTAAAATCTGTGAAAATCTGCTCTGATCCCCTGATCTGTATTTATTAAGGCCACAAAATACTGTAAGATGACTTTATAAAAGGATCTGCAGAAAACTATACTTTATCCAACCTTCTAAGAATTTCAGCTACTCAAGTATTTGTTTTATTGACTCCAGTAAACAGAAGCAGTGATTTTAGACCTCCTAATCTAATTTTGTCATTGGCTACATGTTTAGAAAACACTTCTATTTTGTACTTACTGTTTTACATTGACCTAAGAAACAAATACATTATCTTCTTCTGTAAAGAAATATTTTACAAAAGAGAATTATCAAAATTGATTTCTATATCTCCATTAAACAGAAATGGTAATAGAATCCTTTCTTTCTACAGAACCAATTAAAAACTAGCAGTATGACCACAAACACTTGACCACTAGTTGGAGTGGTAACATCAATGGACAAGAGCATAATTTCAAATTCTAAAATACTGACTTTCCAAGTTCATTCATTCCTTACCAGATGTATTAAGCACCTGTCAATTATCCATCAATGTTCAGCCAAGTTAATTCTACTTCCATTTAACAATCACAGAAACTGTCTATTCAAAAAAGCAATACACTTTTGCAAAATAAATTCAAAGAGAGAAATACTTTCCTAAGTATAATTTATCAGGCATCTTTCTTTATAAACACAAGAGTCATAAAACAATGAGTTCAGTAACCTTAAAAAAACCAAAGACTAAATGATTTGCTACCCTTAAAGACTCTCCAGCACTGAGTTAAACAGCATGCTATAACACAAGGCACCAACATTCTGTGTATTCACTTTCAAACGTCCATCAACACTTTTTGGTGATCTTTATGAAAAATGTATACAAATTTTGCTATAAATTTTAAACAACTTAATGAGTCTGCTATTTCAGTTAAGAAATTAGGATTTTAAAAAAGATTTTATTTATTTTTTCATGAGAGAGGCAGAGACTTAGGCAGAGGGACAAACAGGCTCCCTGCAGGGAGACCAATGTGGGACTTCATCCCAGGAATCTGGGATCATGACCTGAGCCTTAGGCAGGTGCTCAACCATTGAGCAACCCAGGTGCCCCAAGAAACTAAGACTTTAATGGAGAAAATGACTGACGTCAGATGGAAACTCCACTAGGAATTGCTTTACATTTGGTTAAGACTTTTGCCATCTAGCAGCACATTGGAAACAATTAAGAAAATGAAGCCCAGAATCAATGAGGATTAAAAGTAAGGGTGAAAAGGAAGTCTGAGTGTGGTGTACAGAATAGCAAATGGAGATCCGCAGAGGACAGCACCAAACAGGTAAGTATGTTAGGAAGGAAAGGGAAAATTAATTGGAAAAAGATAATAGTTTAAGAAAAAATAATGATACCCTCCCCATCCTAACTTCAGAAAATCAGAAGAACTACCCAGCACCCAGCGCAATGCCCAGCATAAAGTAGGTATTCAAAAAATACATATTGGAGAATGAATAAAATCTCAGAAGACAGATAAGCATAACCAGAGCTGGAGACAGAATTATAGTAAAGAACAGAGACTCTGCAACACTTTCAGTTATTATGAGATAAAGTGTATAAAAAATAATATGGCATGGCTTTGCTGCATGAAGGCTAGAATGAAGAGCAGGGATTATATTGTTTTACATTGGTATACCCAGTGCTAAATGAATAAGGCACGTGGCAGATGTTCCTTTAATGTTTGTGGAAGTAAGTTGAATAGGAGTAGAGAATAAAAATTCTTCCCACTGCTGAAGTTCCAGCAATGAGTAATATTTGCAACAGAAGAAGGAAAGTTAAGTAGAAGCACAGTCTCAGTGGCTGTTTCTAGAATATTCTGTTTTTAACATTATTTATTTATTCATGAGAGACACAGAGAGAGAGAGAGAGGCAGAGACACAGGCAGAGGGAGAAACAGGCTCCCTGCAGGGACCCCGACGTGGGACTCAATTCTGGATCCCAGGTTCAGTCCTTTAGCCAAAAGCAGATGCTCAACCCCTGAGCCACCCAGGCGTCCCTAAGGCAAAATATGATATGAAGTTACTACATATGCTCAAACAAAGTTGTAAAAAAAATCTTCTGGGATTATTACAGATATGAAGGATTTCTGCTGAGGTAGGGTACTAAACTAAAACAACTTCCAACGTTAAGATTTTAAAATCAGGTAATAACAAACCAGCTGTATGGCTGCTAAGAGTGTAAAATAGTGCAGCCACTTAGAAAAATGGTCTGGTAGTTTCTCCAAAAAGTCAGTATGGAGTTGCCATTTGACTCAGCAATTCCCTTCTAGGTATATGCAAGGGAAATGAAAACATAGGTTCACACAAAACTTGCACACAAATTTTCATAGCAGCATTATTCATAAGCTCCAAAAAAGCAAAAATACCAAACGCCCATCGACAGATGAATGGATAAATAAAATGTGATATACCCACATAATGGTACAGTATTTGACCATATGAAGGAATGAAGTCTTTTTTTTTTTTTTTTAAATATAGCAGCTTCAAGATAAACTTTATTTTTTTTTAATTTTTATTTATTTATGATAGTCACACAGAGAGAGAGAGGCAGAGACACAGGCAGAAGGAGAGGCAGAGACACAGGCAGAGGGAGAAGCAGGCTCCATGCACTGGGAGCCTGACGTGGGATTCGATCCCGGGTCTCCAGGATCACGCCCTGGGCCAAAGGCAGGCGCTAAACCGCTGCACCACCCAGGGATCCCAGGAATGAAGTCTTAATATAAGCCACAATACAGATGAACCTTGAAAATATTCTATTAACTGAAACTGTCCTATCAAAGAAGACCACATCTGATGAGATGCCATTTATATGAAATACCCAGAAAAAGAAAATTAATAGAGACAGAAAGTTGATTAAGTGTTTCTTAGGGTTGGGGGAGATGGGGAGATCAGGAAGTGGCAGCTAAAGAGTTTGAGGTGATGCAAATGTTCTAAAATTGATGGTAATGCTGCTTTCACAGCTCTGTGAATATACACCAAAAGCACACACACACTTTCAGTGGATGAACTGTATTGATGTGTGACTATTTTAATAAAATCGTTGCCAAAAAAACAAGGAAACAAAAGCAAACAAATAAGCAAAAATCATGCAATCATGTATGCCTTGCTTCATAATTCTGCTTCATAATTCCTGGCCATCTTTAAACCAGCATATCAAAACCAGAAACCATAGTCTGACAAAAATTGAAATATACAGTTTGGGTCCAAACTAGTCTGCAACTATTTCTATTTTCAAATTAATTCAGTATTTTTCATCTATACACTCAAACATTTCCTGAAAATACTCTGCAGTATTTCTGAATGTTTTGTGCATTCTTCTCAATAATTTTTATTCTTCGATCTCTAATACATACTCTCAACAACTTGTTTTACTTTTATAAAGGCTAGTACGGTATTCAACTCATTATGTTCTTTTTCCCTCTCCTCCATGCTTTTGAATGCTTCTGAAACACTTTTGTTTTACTGTGTCTCTCAACCATGAAATCATCGCACTAGATTTTTTTTCCATGTCAGAACTCAAAGCAAAATTAGGAATTCTTTTCGTTATGTATTCTGATTTGAAAGGGTTGGCATCTCCTGGCACTCAAGTTACAAGGGCACTGTACAGTACAGTATAAATTATCCATGATATATTTACAAAATATGCAAAGATTAACTGTTATTTCCTCTGTACATTTTGAAAGTCAGACCTCTGCACTGTCTAAAGATGCTCTTTTCATCACCACTAATCATAACAGCACTGATTGAACACCTACATGGGCCTTGAGATTTGAACTAGTCACAAAACCTCAGCACTATCATTTGAAGAACACCACCTCTTCATATCTAGTAGTTATGCACCCTCTATACCATATGTCAGACAACTGCTTGGTAGCTTAATTAACTATGTGTAGATAGATACCTGCTTATCACAATGTCCATTCCAGAGCTTTTTTGTGGTGCTGGGTTAATGCATTCATTTCTCTATTCTTTTTTAGGATGGGGAGATGACATCACTTGGGTAAAGACTTGTGAAGAAGATCTTTCATATTCTAAACAGGTAAAACACCTCTCAGTTATTTTTGGTAGATGATATAGATAGCTTCTCATACTACCAGCTAAAAACTAGCCTGTAAACTTTTAAAAGGGTATGAGTATTTGTTCTGCTATTGCCTTCTATACAAATATCAATCATTACATTGTACATCTTAAAGTAATATGTCAACTACATCTCAGTAAAAGCTTGCTTGGTAATTAAGAAATCAATATGTATATAGAGGTGTTGTTCACAAAAAAATTATAATGACAACTGTTAGGCCAAACAGCATGCAATAGCAGATCACTACAGCAAGTTTAGTTAACATCAGCCAAGCAAGCATCTGAATATAAGTTGCATAACAAAACAGTATCACTTTATTAGGTATTATGCAAGCTTAAACTGAATGTAGTAAGATTTAAGAATAACAAATCTAGTAATTAAAATATTATTTATATGGAGACAAATCATAGAAGTATCTCCTATCTCCTGAAAGGTTGAAAAGGCATTTAACAGAATGCAAACTCCATTTTTAAATTTAAAAATAAACACTTTTATATTAATTTTTAATTTATCCTAACAAAGAAATATCTGCCTCAGCAAAAATGCCAACATCATGCTTACTGAAAACGAATTAAAATACCCTAGCAAAGTCTGGATAAGACAAGGATGTCTACAATCACCACAACCACTAACATTGTTCTGGAGACACTGACCAATGCAATTAGATGAGAAAATTTAGAAGTACAAAACTTGGAAAGGAGAAAGTGAAAATATCTTCACTTACAGATGATGACTATACAATATATGTAAAAATTCAAAATCAGCTCCAAGTATTCAGAAGAATAAAGATTCAGTTAAATTAGATAAGACCAAATTAATACATAGAAATCAAAAGCATTTGAAAAAATAAAACAATAGTATTTATATGGAGAAAAAAGTTGAAAAAAACTTATACAATATTCCATTTAAAGTAGCAATAAAAAAATAAATAAATAAAAAATAAAGTAGCAATAAAAAGATAAAATATCCAAGATTAATCTGACAGGAAATCACAAAATCTATATGAACCTAAATGTACTACTGAGGAAAAAAATTTAAACCTAAGATAAGATATACCATGTTCTTGAATGGGAGGACTCAACATTGTAAAAATGCCAATTCTCTGTACACTTGAAAAATTTTAAGACAACCACAATAAATTGGTACAAGAATTAAGAAAAATAATAATCTCAAAATTGAAATGGAAAAACAGTCATAGTTAGGAACTTCGTAAAGAATTCAGTGGGGACTGTCCCTTAATCAAGATGAAACATTTTTTACAATTCTATCAAAATAATATGTTACTGGGATCCCTGGGTGGCGCAGCGGTTTGGCGCCTGCCTTTGGCCCAGGGCGCGATCCTGGAGACCGAGGATCGAATCCCACATCGGGCTCCCGGTGCATGGAGCCTGCTTCTCCCTCTGCCTATGTCTCTGCCAATCTCTCTCTCTCTCTCTCTGTGACTATCATAAATAAATAAAAGTTAAAAAAAAATTAAAAAAAATAATAATATGTTACTGATAAATGAATTGAACAAAATGGTACATATAGAAACAAAACTAATACTAAAGAAATTTTTTACACAATAAAGTAGCATCCAAAGTTAGGAATAGGAGAGAGTTAGTATGTAAAATAATTATTGTTAGAAGGTGGTAGCCTTCGGGGGAAAATAGATATATTCAGATCATTTTATATGAAAACAAGTTACAAAGATTAATTATAAATGTTAAACCAATAAGGTATTAGAAGATATTATTGCAAAAAAAATTTTTTTAATGCTTGAAGTAGAGAAGGGTTGATATTAGGGTAAGACATGAGGGGCACCTTTGATGAACCTTTGATGCAAGTACACTTGCCTTGCCTTACCCCTACTTTGGATTTGAGTATGGTCAAAAGAAGAAAGAAAAGCCTAAGGAAAGGAATAATACATTTTGATTACATTAATTTCTGCATAATCAGAATTATAAACTAAAGAAAAAAAGACAAAAACCTAAACAAGACTACAGCACATATCATAATCATGAATTTCTCTAGAAAACGTACTCATAAAAATTAATAAAAAAAGGTTAACAAGTCAATAGGAAAAAAGGTGACCAAAAGATACAAAAGGAGGGGTGCTTGGGTGACTCTGTCAGTTGAGCATCTACTTTCTTGGTTTCAGCTGAGATCATGAACTCAGGGTGGTGAGATAAAGCCCCATGTGTCAGGCTCTGTGCTCAGTGCTGGAGTGTGCTTGAGATTCTCTCTCTATTTCTCTCTCACATTCTTCCTCCCCTGATGTCCTTCCCCCCACTCATGCACCCTCTGTCTTAAAAAAAAAAAAGATACAAAAGGAAAAGAAATTAAGTAATCTAAACATGAGTAACATTGACTGTTTTTTACAGCTTTATTGAGATAAAACTGACATAATAACGTTATGCAGTTTTAGGTGTGCTCATCTTCACCCTTCAGCCATTCCCATTACCCCCTGGAAACGACCAATAAACTATTTCCATGAGTTAATATTTTGTGAGTTTTTTGAGATTTCACATATAAGTGACATCATATAGTATTTATCTTCCTGACATCACTTAGCATAATATATTCAAGGTTCTTCCATTTTGTCATAAGTGCATCAACAGAAACAGGTTTTTCCACATCATGGCTATTATAAATAATGCTGCACTGAACATGGGAGTGCAGATATCTCTTTGAGATCCTGACTTCATTTCCGTCAAATATATTCCCAGAAGTAGAATTACTGAATCATGCAGTCACTGTTTTTTATAAGTAAGTAAGACTACATTAACTTCCTTCTTTTCACCTATTGGATCCAAGAGTTAACAGTTTGATGAGTTTTAGGGAGCACAGAGAAAATATCTCTCACATTACCAGAGAGAACATAAGTTGATATAGCCTCTATGGAAAGCATGGATACCAAAATTATAAATGTAGGGGCACCTTGACCCAGAAATTCTATTTCTGAATTTTTTTTTTACAAATATATATTTTTACAAATATACTCACCCATGTTCAAAATCATATATATAAATAACATCACGTTCCTTGAAGCCATATTTGTAAAGGTTTGGAAACAATCTAAACACAAAAGATTGGAACCAATTTAAATATTTCTATTTTCAAAGAACTAAAGAACACAGATATAATGTAGAATTATAGAAGCACAAAATAATTATATCCAACACATACCATTATGTTAAAAAAGCAAAATGCAAATACGTGTCTATAGTATGCTAGTATTCATATTTTTAAGAAAGGAATATACAGGGGATCCCTGGGTGGCTCAGCTATTTAGCGCCTGCCTTTGGCCCAGGGCGCGATCCTGGAGTCCCAGGATCGAGTCCCACGTTGGGCTCCTGGCATGGAGCCTGCTTCTCCCTCCTCCTGTGTCTCTGCCTCTCTCTTTCTCTCTCTATCATAAATAAATAAATAAATATTTAAAAAAAAAGAAATGAATATACATACATATGCATTAAACATATACAATTTCTATCAATTATATTCATATTAATATACTTACTCCATTTTGTGACTTGACAACCTCTGGGAGGAAACATAAGAGATGTTAACACTTCTTACCTCTGGAAAGCAGGAATGGGAAGAATTTTTACCTTTTTCACTTTTGAATTTTAACCTATCTGAATTTGTAACCTATTTTTAATGTAGACTTTTAAAGATAATTCACCAAATGATGCTGACAAGCAGCTAGACTTGTCAGGCTCTAGTTTTAGAGACTCTGAGAAGTTCAGACCAAAATCTTTTACTGATTCTCATAATCTCCTGGGCTATTCCATGAGATTTTAGATGAGTGACCACCTGGTTTTATCTAGTCTGAGAGTGAATGGTTTTATATTTTAAAAATTCTTTTAGGGGATCGCTGGGTGGCTTAGCGGTTTAGCACCTGCCTTCAGCCCGGGGCATGATCCAGGGGACCCAGGATCAAGTCCCACATCCGGCTCCTAGCAGGGAGCCTGCTTCTCCCTCTGCCTGTGTCTCTGCCTCTCTCTGTGTCTCTAACATACAGGCTGTCTACCTCACAAAAATGCAACTGATCAGCATTATCAGATCAGATAAATAACAACTGAGGTCGAAACTCAAACACGTTTTGTGGCACCTAGTTGAAAAAAAGTAGGTGTTTTGTTGATTTTTCTACGTTTTTTAAAATTTAATTTCAACTAATTAACGTATAGTCTATTATTAGTTTCCAAGGTAGAATTTAGTGATTCATCAGTCTTATATAACACCCAGTGCTCATTGCATCACTTGCCCTCCTTAATGTCCATCACCCAGTATTCCGGTATACTTTTGGTACAGTCCCCAGACTGTACTGACAGAGTTACGGCACACTAAAATGAGAATGTAGGTTACATCATCATGAATTCACATTATAAAAACCAATTTTGCTTATATATTGGCCTAACATTTGCTTAGAATAAGAGGGGAGAATGATTTTATAAACATTTTAAATATTGTATCAGTAACTTTTTTTTTGGCAGATCCTTCTTAACAGTCAGAGCTGATATAAGTGGAAGATACTCTAATAGACTGTATACATATGAACCTCAGGACTCACCAGCATGTAAGTATTCACAAATTGTCTTGAACAGTGGTAGGAGCTTTGTTTGACTGTTAGTAGGTCAGTGATGCCCTACATCTACCTAGTCCCACACACAGCGCTATTCACAAATGAGAATCACCAGAGTCAGTGGTGGAGGTAGTGTTTAAAAATGAAACACACAGCTCCTATCACAATAAGAATTTCTGGGGCACCTCAAAATCTTTTGTTGTTGTTGTTGTTGTTGTTGTTTTTAACAGAGATGTCAAATACTTTTTATGATCTCTAAATCTGGGACCACCAAGAATAGACTACATGTTAGAATTAAACTTTAAGGGAGCCAGTCCATTCTTGTGATATTAAAGATCATATGTAATTTCCTCAAACTGATAATAATTAAAACTTTTTATCTTCTTATAATGTTTATACGCAAGAAGATACAGTCTGTCTTTGGACTTGAATTTTTATAACATTCAGTATCGAGTATATGCAATCTGATCACTATACTTGTCAGATGCATCAATAATCATAGAAAATGATCTATTAGACAGACACTCCCTCAAAAATCTCTCTGATTTAATTGTTTAACATAAAGACAATTCATTATCAGCTCTGAATGGTCTAATCCCTAAATTTATGTGTATACCATTGGCAGACCGTTCTTTAATGTTGTGGATAAATCCTGATGTTTTCATAGTATTAATTTAAAGGGGCCAATTTCAGGACACCTGGGTGGCTCAAGTGGTTAACATCTGCCTTTGGCTCAGGTCATGATCCCAGGGTCCTGGGATCTAGCCCCTCATTGAGACTGGCATCAAGCTCCCTGCTCAGCTCAGCAGGAGCCTGCTTCTCCCTCTCGCCTGCTTGTGTTACCTCTCTCTCTCAAATAAATAAACCTTTAAAAAAAAGGGTTTTATTTATTTATTCATGAGAGACACAGACTGAGAGAGAGAGAGAGAGGCAGAAACATAGGCAGAGGGAGAAGCAGGCTCCATGCAGGGAGCCCGATGCAGGACTCAATCCCAGCTTACCAATCACGACCTGAGCCGAAGGCAGGCGCCCAACCTCTGAGCCACCAGGTGTCCCTAAATAAAATCTTTTAAAAAATAAATAAATAAATCACGGGGCCAATTTCAGATGCAAGGTTAATAGATCATCACATTTAATAGTTTCTTCTAATGATAGAATATTATCTACTTTTATTTCAGTGATAGAAAACATGAAAAAAGCATTAAAACTTACTCAGAGTTATAAAGGATTACCTCTAAGAGGTCTAATATCATAAAGAAAACCTTCTGGTTAATTGACTAATATTAAATGTGCAAGTATATGGATTATGTAATACTACCATTTGAATTATTAATAAGTTTGCAATATTCTTATGAAGGCAAATGTTTGACAATAAACGTCAAAATCTGAGAGGACAATGTAGTAGTTTGATTTCTGCCTGGGTTGGTAGCAAAGAAAGCTTGTCATGAGCTGAAGGCTGTGGTAGAGAAAGGAAGACCAAAGAAGAGGTGTCAGCACTGGTTACTTCTTTCTCATCTCTCATTCACTCCACCAAGTAATCCCATCTTACCTCTGCCCCTCCACTGTATCAAACCTGCTAGTATATGTCCTAAATGATCCACATGTTGCCAAAGCAAATAAAGACATCTCTGTCTAAATATTTGAACCTTTAGCAGTATTTTGCAGAATTAACCATTACTTCTTTTCTTATTCTAAAATACACAATTAGGAACTAATTACAATTAATTAAAATATATTTTTAAAACTGCACACTTGACTTAATTATTGGGTGGATATGTCCTACCTTTAATAATTTTAGGAAAAATGTAACTGCCCTTGGAATATTAAAAAATTTCTCCAGTTAACT